>NC_090666.1:33909146-34552202 GCF_013368605.1 Nyctibius grandis
TTCTCCTAACCAGTGAACCAAAGCCCTCTTGTGTTTTCAGGCTGTCAGAATATGGGAATCTAAATGTAAGAGTTTGGGCTTTGCCTGAGCTTAGGTACAGAAATGTGAAAGTCAGTTATCTCCAAAATAGCATGCAGGTTTAGAGACAGAGTTGCTCTTACTGCCTACTTTAAGCATTTAGGAGCTGTTGATCACCCCTGGGAGGGCTGAAGTCCTTTTTTTCTGGTGACTGTGCAACCTGGCAGATCGCCTGCATGAAGCACCCTGACCAGTTTCCATTTGGAATTTCCATGGTGAAGGAGCAGGACAGAGATCTGCCATCTCACTGCAGGAGTTCCTGTATGAGGAAGCTTATCTGAGCTAGAGCATGAAGCAGAGATAATATCTCAAATGTTGCATCTTCAACAAAAAAAACCAGCTACTAGGTCTACTTCCCTTGCTATTCCCCCCTAAAGCAAAGCTTAGGCAGTAGGCTACTTGTAGACATGATTGTGATAAAATGCACAGTTCTACTTTTGGAAAAAGAAGTCGGGTGCAAACTGAAGACACATATCCTCTCCCATGCTAAATAATTGCCTTTGGCACAGCTAGAGGTACTTGTAATAATGTAATAATATTTTGCAAACAAGTTCTTATGGCGAGAGCTTTTTGAATTCACATACTGTTGTTCATCCAGGGACTCCAAACCACTTTATCATCATGACTTACATTATTTTACAAGACAGACACAAACGGCCAGAATATCCAAGACCTGTGCCTATAGTTGTACAGACAGTCAATAACAGAACTGGGAATAAGCCCCACCTCACAATTTAGGCTTGTTACACAAGGTCACAGTTAACCCTGTGAAGGGAAGAGAAAGAGATTCCCATGTTTCTGCTCCGGCTACACTTTTTGTCATCAAATAGTTAGAAAGGCCACTTACACGACAGCTGGCAGAAATAAAAACACTGAAATGGTCACTACCTAGTGCACTCAGATAAGTAATATTCCTGTTCAGTAAATTAGCACATTCATGAGTTATGTACTTTTGTTTGTCAGCATTTTTTCTTAGCGTGCATAGACCAGATTTCCACAACATCATTCAGAGGTTAGCAGGAAACGAAATTAAACCCTGTTTTCACCACCATACATCTTGCAAAGTCATTTTTCAATGAACTTAGCAGTTCTTGGAAAAGACTAATAAAGGGTGAATGTTGCCTTTGACTTTCCCTTAGCAGAACTCGTTGTTCATCTAATTTTTGCAACAGATTTCCTACCTCATTTAAAACTTCAGCTAGAAGCATTTTCCTGTTACATATTGCAAACAGACATATACAGTGACTCAAAAGCTGGGATTGGGTTATATAGTCAATATAGCTTTTGGCAAAAGACTGGGAAGCCTTTTTCTGGCTGAAAGCTAAGAATGATAAAAATAGATCCTGATTTTACAGTCATTGTGACAAACCAGCTTCCAAAAGCTTCACAACAGCACAAAGGGAACAAACTAGCAAAAGGGAAGTGTGCTGGAAAGATATATATTTTTCCCCAACAAGACTTAAATTCACCATCTTTTGAGGTTTACAATGATCTTATATCATTGCATATGGCATGTGCTGCACAATGGCAACCAAGAAGTCAGCTTAGCTTGCAACCAACCATTCTTTTCCAAAGCTTTTCTGTGAGCTCAACACATTTAATTCACAATCACTTACAGAGCTTATACAACCCCATAAAATAACCTAGTCTTCTGAATCACCTCTTACCTACAAGATATAATTTTATTCTATTTCATATGATTTCATTATCTTATTTTTGTCACTTGATCTCATTTTTCTTGGGGTTCTAAAGGACTTAACAACGAATGATAAGAATGAGATTATCAGCACAAAAATAGACAATAATTAAATGTCAGTCATGTCTGTGACAGAACAAATGCAATTCTGTATCTATCTCACTACTTTTGGTGCTGGCTAGTGCAATACTTATTAAATATTTTTACTATTAATGCTGATAGTTTTGCAGTTCTTTCAAACAGACGAAATACATTTCGCTTACCTACCTTCATTCTTCCTCCTCTGCAAATAAGTTTTTTCCAGTGAAATGTTATTGTAGTTGGTACCAGGAATTTCAAACGGGATTGTTTATGCATCAAAGAGTAAGTATTAATAACAAAAATGCACTCACAGTATGATTGCTTTGTGATGATTAGAATATAAATTGTTAGTTCTATATATACAGACGCACACACACACTGAATTATATGCCTCGCGCTGGTATGTCTTTTGCATTCCTCTAACATCTGATAGTCAGATGCCATGTCACATACACACTTGCCAATTTGGTTTATCACTAAGAACTTTGTCTATGATGTTGCATGGAGCTGACAACCCAGCACACTCAGAATCCACCTGAAAACGTGTTACCCAAAGAAATATCTGGCACTCATAGGGATGAGGGGGAAGGAGACAGCCCCTGCCCCAGGATCAAGCAAGCGAAAGCATTAGCTTCACACAGAAAACTAGGTTTCTCATAGTTGATGATGAGAGGTACATGCTAAGCAATAAATTAAGTGAGCACAGTCAGTGGTGGACAGATATTCCTTTCTGCAGGCTCCGCTCCACCACTTATGAGTTATGGGGTCATCTCTAACTTGTGAAAATAACTCACTTCTCACACTCGCCCCATCTCTGTGCTTCTTACTACTCCTACCTGTGGAGCTGGTGCAAAAGTGGACAAGGAACCAGGAGACAGAGAGTGACCATTTAGGAAATTGTCCTATAGCAACTCTGTCAGGCTCGCAGGGCTCGTGGAAATGCTGGCCAGTGAAAGCCAGCCCCCACCGCTCCTACCTCTCTGTGTCATTTCTGCCCTTCATCTAAGGGGAAGATGCTCTTGAGCACAACACCAAATGGTTATACAGCACTGGAGAGGGGCTGAAACTGCATCTGTGCTGCGGTCCTTGTCAAAAACTCCACCGACCTTCGGAGGAACAGAAATTTCCCGGGAATACAGTGAGGAAAACAACCAGATAAACAACCAAGCTGACCATGAAAGCTATGGGAATAAATCACACAGTGTTAAGCACAGGCTAGGCTAAATATGTGAACCTTCAGCCAACGTTTTGACCTCAGTTTTTGCAGACATACCCAGGCTCACTTTAATTGCTTGGTTTGCACACTGGAAGCAAAGCAGCTGCTGCTGCACAGAGCACAGCGCAGGTTGCAAACTCGCCCTGAATGGGCAGCACTGAGCTCTCTGTTGCCGTGCTCGGGTCGGCCACACTTACTGGGCTAAATAAATCTACCCATTGCACCCACTAGAATTACACTGAGCAGTAAGAAATTGCACTCAAAAAACCTCTACCCCTCTGGTTTTGGTAGCATGGGCAACTGCCCAGTGCGTCCCTGTGATGGACTGGGGCTGGCTTTGATCAGTTACTCTGTTATGTAGCATCTGAAGCAGCTAGTGTATAATGTCTGTCTCACTCCTTTAATAAGAAAGGACTGCCTTTATCCATGAGGCAGAATCACACTTATTATCATGATAATTAATACATTTCTAATGAAGAGCTGTTTGGTCAGTTTACACAGAGCCAAAGTGAAAATTGAAATGATTTTGCTAATTTAAAAAGAAATTATTTAAAAAATAAGCAAGGAAGAAACTTCAAAGAGCCAAACAAAAGGAAAAATATTGGAGCTAATGAAATGTTGGCTAATTATAATTTTATTCACTCTTTTACATCTTTTCTCCATTCTTAATTGTCTTATCTAATTACAGAATCACAGAATCACAGAATCACAGAATCACAGAATGTTAGGGATTGGAAGGGACCTCGAAAGATCATCTAGTCCAATCCCCCTGCCGGGGCAGGATTGCCTAGACCATATCACACAGGAACGCATCCAGGTGGGTTTTGAATGTCTCCAGAGAAAGAGACTCCACAACCTTTCTGGGCAGCCTGTTCCAGTGTTCAGTCACCCTCACCGTAAAGAAGTTTTTCCTCATATTTATGCGGAACCTCCTGTGTTCCAGCTTGCACCCATTGCCCCTTGTCCTGTCAAGGGATGTCACTGAGAAGAGCCTGGCTCCATCCTCATGACACTTGCCCTTTACATATTTATAAACATTAATGAGGTCACCCCTCAGTCTCCTCTTCTCTAAGCTAAAGAGACCCAGCTCCCTCAGCCTCTCCTCATAAGGGAGATGTTCCACCCCCTTAATCATCTTCGTGGCTCTGCGCTGGACTCTCTCTAGCAGTTCCCTGTCCTTCTTGAATTGAGGGGCCCAGAACTGGACACAATATTCCAGATGCGGCCTCACCAGGGCAGAGTAGAGGGGGAGGAGAACCTCTCTTGACCTGCTAACCACACCCCTTCTAATACACCCCAGGATGCCATTGGCCTTCTTGGCCACAAGGGCACACTGCTGGCTCATGGTCATCCTGTTGTCCACTAGGACCCTCAGGTCCCTTTCCCCTACGTTGCTCTCCAACAGGTCTGCCCCCAACTTGTACTGGTACATGGGGTTGTTCTTGCCCAGATGCAGGACTCTACACTTGCCCTTGTTATATTTCATTAAGTTTCTCCCCGCCCAACTCTCCAGCCTGTCCAGGTCCCTCTGAATGGCTGCGCAGCCTTCCGTTGTGTCAGCCACTCCTCCCAGTTTTGTGTCATCAGCGAACTTGCTGACAGTGCACTCAGTTAATTACTCAATTAATTACTCAATTAATTACTGGAATTAATTACTGGAATAGTTATAATTAGATTATAACTATTTACAACAGGAATTCTGTATTGCATATGGGGTCTTCATAATACAATGCAAATAACTACTACTAATAATAATTAATGAAGAACCGTCTTTTGTACTGTGAGTTTTCCCGAGCCAGGGAGCCCAGCATGGCTGTAGCATCCAAGTGTAACCGGTTTCTGGGCTTGGCTTTATCAGTGATAGAGGAACAGAGGTCAAGACTTTACAGACTTGGTTATTTCTGCTTTTCCTGTGCCAGGCCAACTTCCTCACACTCTAGACCACTGTTCTCAGACCTAAGATCATCATCTCAAAGCAACTATTCTCTGCAGGTTAATCCTCTTTGGTATTTGCTGAAGGGACCGTGTTGCATTAGGCAGCATTAGCTGCTGTCTTTAGGAGGATCTTTCCTCTCCTTTCTGAGGCTGTTCAAGAAAAGATTTGTCTGTCTGATCTCGACATCACCAAAACCTGTTCAGAGTCCAGGAGAACAGCGAAGCGACTGCATTTCTGGTGCTGAAGTGCAATGCATGGGGTCCTCTGCACAGTTACAGCTTCTTCTAGGAAGGTCAACAGTCCCTCCCCATTCCTCAGAATCTTTCTCTGGGCAGCTCAGTGTTGCATAACATACTTGTTAAGTAACTGCATAAATTATTCTTTTTCACTGTAGTACGACACAGATGCTTTAAGAGAGGCTGAGGGCTCACTGAGAGAGTGGCTCCACGCACCCAGAGTCAGAGGCTTTAAAGAGCTAACAGAAGACAGATAACAACATTTCCTTTCTGCCACCTGTTAATTCTTTTTAACAGATGGAGAACTGGAGAATGGAGAGATTAAAAGCCCTGATACAGGAAACCATATTTTTTTCAAGACAGTGCTTAAACACATGCTTCTGCAAGCACAGGCTTCTGTCCCAGTGAAGTTGGGCACGTGCTTAAATAGTTTTCTGACTCAGGATCTAAGTGACTCTTTCAGGGTCATAAAGGCAATGGAATGAGCTGCCCCTGCAGCTCCCAGTTCACATTGCAGCCTTGGTCCTTTCTTCACACAGTCTGTTTACAAAACCATAGCTCTGGAGAGTTCTGATAACCTCTTAGGCTCTCCAGCTGGAGGCTGGCAGCCAAATCTCTGTGTCAGTTACTTAGATAAAAAGGTTACGTCAAGTTTGGGTACAAGTTGCAGATATGACATCAGGTAAAGGTGAGAAAAACAGAAATAGCAATTACTGGAATTAAATTTCGAGTCTCCTACAGCTTAAACTGCTGTAAATAATAAAACAATGGGATTTACCTGTGTTTATAATGTAAGTCGTCAGAAGAGAATCAGATCCATCACCAGTTACAATATCGTGCAAACCTTTGTGGCACTTCTACTCATTTTAGCATTTCATACCTTCATTGATTTGCCTTGAAAATGATAAAATGTTCAGAGCTGAATCCTAAATCTCTATCAGTTCTCAATATATCATTGACTTAGGAGGCAAAATACTGCTTCTGAAGCTGAGAAAGACAGTGCTGGGGAACGACAACGGACTGAAAGTAGGGAGAGGTCTCCCACAAGCTGCTACTTTGACTTTGAGCAAGACCCTTAATTCCCCTGTGCCTCAGTCTCCCATTTGTGTATTCAGGAAAACAATCCTCTCTTCTTCCCAGGCTTTGACTGCCTTGCCTAGTTTGACTTGCTTTTAGAAATGTGAAGGTAATGCCGTTTTTAACTACCACAATCCCTTTCTTCCTTATCTCAAATTAACCCCTTGCAGAACAACAGCTATGCAAGCTCTCCCAGAAAGTGTTATGCAGAACTGTAACCTCATCACAGCTGCATGTCAAATCTGCCAGTAAATTCTGGACAGTTTTCATAAAAGCGTGCCGTACAGTCTCTTGCAATATGATAAACAACTAATGCACACATTGCAGGTACTATAAAAATAAACCATAAAGCCTCCCTGTGCAGACACAAAGAGATTTTCAACTGAGACAGGGACTGCCATAGCTTGTACCTGGGCCCTTGCAGGTGTACTGCCTTGCTCTCACACATGCAGAGGTGAGACCTCCATGCTTTATTTCTCTTTCTCTGGTGCATAAGCTGCCTGGAGAAAAGGGTGTTTGCCACACTGCCACATAAAATAGGACGTGATCTTTGCAGGGTACTTTCATTACCCCTGCTGTAAGTTTAGCAGAAAATGTCTTTCATCTTTATTTCCGAAAGTCTCTGTATATTACTTGCATACACTTAAAAATTAAAAGCACTAAAGATTTTTTTTAGTAAACCTTCACCTAAGCGTTGGAGAAGTAAAGCAGATGATATGAAAGGTAGAGTGTTAAACAGCATAGCAAAGCGCAAACACTTCAGTTACCAAATGGATGCTCTTTAGGTCCTTGTTCTGTTAAAACCTGTATCTGTGCTGCTTTCATGAAGGATGTTTTGCTATCGCATGGAAATTCCTCATTTTTCAAGGAAAGCTTTACATAACCTGCCTATTTGGCCTTTGTTAGTCATGCTACAAAGATTTAAAAGCTTTGAAGATTGTCTTAACTAAAAAGAGCCACAAGAACAACAATGCACTTTCTTCCAGTCACTGATCAGGCTTCTAAAGAGTAACTAATAATGTGAATTTTAAAGAGCAAAAGGCAACAAGAAAATATTTAATAGTACAACTAACAGCGCAGCATACCTTCTGCGGAAACCTGTCTGCTTTACTTTCCTTTTATCAATACTGCCAAGAAAGTAAATTTGTCACTGTACAATTGAGAATCTCTCGAAGATCTACTTTAATGTTTCACGCTACGTTTGCAAAACAAGAGTAATAAAAATAATGACACCATTATTACTCTTCCCTCTTTGTTTTCAGTTCATCACTTGCATATTTGAATAATGAATTATATTCACATTATCTCTACACTTTTGCTCTTGACTTCCTCTGCTGGCTGAAAGTAAAGCTATTATCCAGTTGTCAGCTCTGAAGAGCCATTCAACACAGCAGCCAATGATCCTGACATGTAGATATACTATTATGCAAAATTATCTAGAGTACAATTTCAAGCTATATATGAGAAAATTACCAGCCAGCGTAAAAATGAATCTTCAGCTCAGGTGAAGTATTAAAAATTTCATCAGAGCCACTTTAGAACATAAATAAGTAGACAACAGAATTAGTTGTGAATTAGGCACAAAAGGCTAATTAACACTATTGTATCATCTTGATTGACTTAAAGTCTATTAAATCACTATTTTATTGTTTGAATCTCTGAACCTTACAGAAAAATAGAACCTTCTTCTATCAAGAGGCCCCTGTTCTTTCTCAGATCTGCAGCTTTTGACTGAGTTTCATTAAGACTCATTCCACTAACCAATACTTTGCACATGTAATTTCCTGATAAATGAATGATTGTTTGTATCAGTTGATTTATACAGCTTTTTTACTAAGTGCCATGTTAAGTTGTAAACAAATCACATAAAACAAAACCCACACAATTTTCCTTTATTGTCTCATCCCTTCGTGTAATTATAAATATAACTGGATCTTCAGATGAAGTCAGATTTTCATGACACAGTGGAGGGGCAAATGCAGCCTAGCAGCAAACATTCTCAAGGGCAAAGACTTTCTTCTCCTCATGCTCAAGTGTTTTTGTCAGGAAAGAAGAACTGGAGGTTGGGAAAGTGAGGAGGTGCCCTCTACCAGACAGAAAGCAATGTCCCCAGGATGACGTTAAACAAAGAGGTATAAGAACAGACTGGAAATCGGAGCAAGCTACTGTGCTTGCTTTGAAGGATTGTTTAAGAGAAGAGCAGCTGCTGCCTCTGCGGTCAACATTTATTCTTCTAAATCAGCTGCCTCAATCCCTTTTCTACCAATTAGACCTGCTCCTGTATGCATCACTATATTGGGAATGGTCATCAGATTTTTGAAATAGAGAAGACAAAAGCCCAACTAGTCTTTAGTGCAATACAAGATGGAAATAACTGGTTATCTATAAAGAGTGAAAAGTATGTCATGTGGATCTCCTTTGGGGATGTCACGGAGCCCATGAACTTTTATTGACATTCAGAGAGGGCTGAAATGATTTTAAATGTATTTTCATGGATTACAGCTCCTGAAAATTTACATCTAGAAGAATTTTAGCTCTTTACCAACACTGTTTCATCTCATAATATCACATAGTGTAACTTAGCATTGTAATTACCGCACCTTAAACATGGACGTATAAGCGATCAGATGAAATGATTTACCTAAGATCACGGAACGAAGATAACCACTTGTCCAGGAAACACAAACATGTCCTCTTTCTCATCCTGTAAATCTTGTTTTTATGGGATTTGAGGACAGTAACCATTCCTGGATATCTGGCAGCTTAGCAATAGAAACTTTTTGGTCTGTGGACATCGGCAAGTCCTGGACAGAGGAACATCTTCTACATACCAATTGCATGGTGCAGGCAAAATAAGTTGGATGCGTTCATGAATGTGCCAAAAAATGTCGACACATGCACAATAAACCTGATATGCCTGGCTTACTGCACACTGGGAATCCATCTCCATAATGCATGCATGCATATTTCTGCCTGGGAAATCATGGTCAGCAGCATGGCAACCCTACACAGAAAGTCCTCTTTGAAAGCCATGGTCTCAAGCCAATGTTTAATTCATTAGGTTAGCCTTCCTTAATCAGCGATCAGTAGAAATATTTAGCTCATGATGCATTAGAAGAAAGTCTAAGATGCTCTTTCCCAAAAAACAAATGTATCAATTCACATGTGTTACAAATAGGGAAACAAGATGGAGGGAAATTAAAGTAGCACATTCAAAGTTTAGCTCAATTGTTGTTGTTTGTAAACTAAAATCATTGTGATGGCACAATTTTGCATGTGGACTTTTTTTTAGCTGTAAAATGGGGCAAAATGAACTACACAAGGTGAATAAAAATTACATTATGCTGATTCTTACTCTGTTGATCTGCTATGAACCATAGCACTGTCCTCATGATAGAAACAGCAGTCTGTGTTGTTGCCTAAGTCTGGCCCGCCTCCCTCAGTCATCTACTCGGTGCGCTTTCACATCCAGTTATCATGTACTAAAACCTTTGCTTTGTAATTGGTTAGAGAACTGAGCAGTGGTTAGAGCACAAGCAGTCTGCCCCATGCTACATTATCACTCAGTCATGGCTTGCATGTCCTTCCAGTAGCATCTTTGTCCCTTTAAAGAGTCTGAGAGTGCTGATAACAGGCATACAGATAGGTAAGAAATGTTAGAGCAAACACATGTGCTGACGTGGAAACAATAATCAAAGTTAGTTGGGATTCCTCCTACATAACTTCTGCACTGAACTAGGCATCCATATACCATCTATGGGGTGAAAGAGGTATTTCAGAAGCATGATTCGCCTTGCCCACCTTAGACAAAAAGCACCCTTGAAACATTTTTTCTGGACTGAAAATGCAGCAAGACAATTAACCCAGATGTAGTCACCTACAGCACAGACTTCTTGAATTACATGAGAAAATCCCACACCTAGAACCTACTTGTTACTAGTTATATTTAGATATATGCTTAAATGTCCTTGGCACTGAGATAAAGGAGCTCTAATATTGATTCCCTGCCTTCATGGTTGTAAAAAAGAGCTAAGAGCAGTCAGGTGATGTAGTACTACAAGAAGAGGCAAGGGAGTCCTACTACATGATGTTGGTGCTTGTCTGGGAGATGGAAAGCTTGTTTCCAAGTCTCTGCTTGGCTGAAGTCTTTCTGCAAGTGTCCTTGGGCATGCCACTTAATTCCTTCTCCTTGGTTCCCAGTCTGTAAAGTGAAACCACCAGCTTTTAACTACTTCACATGGATGTTGCCAGAACAAATATAAGGCAATATCTGAAGAGCCCTGATGATATAATAATGAGAATCAGACAAATGCCACTGATGTGGGAAAGAAAGAGGATCAAAGAAAGGCCAGCAGAAATATGTAGTCACATCTGAAATTAGCATACGGACATTTTAAGTTTCAAAGGAAATATTTTGGGTCATTGAGTATACCATTCTACACAGTAAATATTTTCCTTACATAAATATTCAAATGTATTCCCACCATAACAGTCTTTCTTATAGTGAGAAAGAGTATTATGTTGTTTTCCTCATGGCTAGGAGGTTTTCTGTAATATTGAATTAAATAAAACTTAAGATTTCATGATTATAAAAGAAACAAGATGCAATTAATAAAAGAGCTCAGACATACAGTGATAAATTATGGACTTATTTTCATTTAGACCAAGGTGACAAATTTTGTATTGCTGAGCTCGTTTAACAGAAATAGATGCAGTATGCCAGTAAATTTTAAATAGAGAAACAATTTTGGCCACAGCTGTCTTTGGAAGTCCAGAAATACTGAACACCAGCTTGATTATCAAGGAACAGTCATGAAAAAGTGATCATTTTGTCCCAGCATTCTCCTTTCCTAGCTAATATCATCACAGATGTGCTCAGATCCACCTAAGCCGGTTACTCTTCATCCAGATCCCAGTTTATCCAGAACGTATGCAGCTGGGAAGATGCATTTTAATACAAAAATCACAATACAGTTAATATGGTCCTGGTAGCTCAAACCTTTCAAAAGAATCCCTTTATCCAAATCTATAGTACAAACTCATTAGTTTGGGTATTTCTCTGGATATTGGCAAGTAGAAAAGTGCATTATTAAACTACTGTACCAGCAAGTGAATGTACCTCTGAAGAGAGATTATTTTTAATTTAGTGCTACAAGACAAATCCTGGGCTTCATATCGAGCAATCAAATATTTTCATAATGTTTTGCTTGTTCAACTCTTTTTTTCAGTCAGTAAGTCCAACCTCAAAGCAAACAAATAAGATCCCTAGATTTCCAGAAAATGCAAACAGTAAAACTCAAACTACCTGGGATAAGGTTGCCAGGTATTGCCACCCACATTTTCCTAAATAATCTTTTTCCTTGCCTTTTGTGCCAAAGTAAAACTGAGAGGCATGGAAAGTGGTAAATGATGGTATTTGAAAAAAAAACCCCACACCACCACAAAACCCAGGTATATTATCTTTACTGCTATTTCTTGCATCAACATAGTATGTGGTGGTTTCAAACAAAGACCAGGGACCCACTGAATTAAATTCTATACAGACTAAGACACTGGCCAAGGAAGCTTCTGGCAAATCTAGGAACTGACCTCTGTTCCCACAACTCTCCCCAGCAACTCTCCTGTGCACACTTTATACAGGAGCCACTTAGAAGAGACCTCAGGCTCCATTTAAAATGAGAGTTATATTTGCTAACAGTTTTTTCTCATTCATGTTCATCTTTCATCTAGAATCTGTCACTCTCTGAGTTTTGTTTCCTTGCTTATTTCTGTACCTATACCTGGGACCTAGTTAGTCCTATGGACAATTTCAAGCCTGCTTGTCCTTGAAGGCAATTTGCATGAGAATTGAAGATGGCCAGAAACAATCTCTTCTTGTAGGGTTTGCATCCAAGGAGGAACATCCAAGCCTCACCTTCCCACTGAGGCCCTCCACATGGTATCACAGGAGGGAAGGGACACATGCATGGGGATCCCATGCTGCAGCAGGGCACGGCACAGACCAATTGATTCCAAAGGCCATCTTATACTGCACATACAGCAGTGCGATCAGCTCCTGTTCCGCTCCATCTGGAGCAGTATGTGATGTCCAGGCTGGGACTGCCCTGCTGGAGCAACCCCAACTTTCCAGAGAAGATCCTGTCCATCAATCACATGGTGACGTTTGGCTGGCCATCCCTTGGGTTTACCTTTCCCTAGAAACCAGGAAGGTTGCTTCAGACAGCCTGGAGGACTTGAGTCACTTCCACCTGGTCTGACTATGAATTGCTTTCTCACAGCTTTCTTTTCTCTCCAGAGACTCGTTTTTCAATGTCTAATTTCTCACAGACGTTTTAAGCACTCAGTTCTGCCAAAAAAAAGCTGTGTAGTCTTGCCCTGGGCCCTGAAGGTAGACCTTGGTCTTGCATTTATTTATATAGTCATTGTGTTGCTCTCCTGCTGGGTTCTCCAATAACTAGACATATAAAAATGTAAAATGGATATCAATATGCTGGAACGATGCTTCACCATCAATCACACGCACTGTTGACTAAATTATACCCCATATTCCCAGATTATTAAATACTTACTCCACATCCACCACATGGTCTACTTATCTAACACCCCATTTACAAAAAAATATCCAGCACTTAAAAGTAAGGACTTTTATAGTTAAGGACTTCATAAACCTTACATTGCCCATAAAACAATACACATGCACACGGCCACACATTTTACTGAGTGTAAGCTCTGGTCCCTTGTTTCCAAACCTGGAGGGTTTTACCTCTTGGTTGTTGTTAAGAGTCCCCTCCAGAAATATCTTCATCATCTTCTTAAACAAAAAGAGCTGTGTGTCTTCATGAACATACGGTACCTACTCATGATCACACTAAGGTTGGTGACAAAAATTCCCATTTCTATGCAAGAGAAGTATGACCCATACCTGACATGAGTAAAAGCAGACTCAACTGCTAAACCCTCAACAGAAAAATTTTGTAAATAGCCTTGCTTTACTCTGATTCAAGTTCTTCCACTATAGCTCGTATTTGGAGTTTCAGGAATATTTAATTATATAGAAAGCCTTAAGGGGCAATAACAAGCTGGTTTCTGAGGTAATGGGAGAGAAAAAATATGAGATTAAAATCTAAAAATTAAATAGAGGGTCATTCTTTTAATGACTAATAACTCTCAAAGAATTTAAGTTTCAATTAAATTCTGACTCCAAAGGTATTTATGTAGTCATGAAACTATTTTTAAATATTTCACATTCAGAGTGCTCCAGTTTCCTCACTGGTTCTGGCTAATATCAGACACCGTTACGATATCTGAGCAACTTTTGCAAAAACTCTGTTTTTCGCTTTTAACTACTCATTTGAAGTAGTTCTTTTATTTTCTGTTCATGTCTTTAGAGTTTTTCATGATTTCTTAGAAAATTCTGCTGCCTGTAGGATAAATAGTACAAAATTTAGGCCAAACCAGGTTACTTGTTCCTTTAAGTACTGAATGAAAAGAAGAAGTTAGAGTTTGGAGACTAGAGCATTCAGGTGGGAAAATAACGTAGGACAGGCAGCTCACTGGGCCTCAGGGAATTATTGTCTGTCCTGGAACAAGGGAAAAAAGGGGCTTGTCCTCCCTTGCATGTCAAAAATATTCATATGACTGCAGAAAAAGGAAATACGAAAAGCACCCCTTTTCATAACAGAACACACAGAACAGGGCAAGGTAGCCACTGATACAGGTCTAGGAATGCATAAATATATTACAAGTCTAAGAAAATATAAATGCTCTCATTTAGCAACATGCAGACACATGGCGCTCAGGCATTAAACCCAAACCCTTTCACACACATTAAGAGCAGAGCTGTATCAGCCACCAACTTGCATTCATTTATATAAGCAGCTCAGGGATTCCCAGGTTACAAAGCATTATGATTTTCTAGAAGAAAAAATCCCAAACACCTTCAGTTAGAATCCAGCTAATTTTGGAAGTAGGAGTCATGACTCACCCGGCTCGTGCCTGGAGCACTGAGGTCCTCCGTGCGAGCACAGGTCTCCTCTCACCATTCTGAGAGCCGGCCTACTCTTCTCAGAGAACACTACAAGTCCTTTATAAATCTTGTTTTCTAAGATGTATTATTGTGTCTCCAGAATCTACAACCTCAAACAGGTTTCCATTGCATGAGACAGACACCCATACTTTCCTATAGGCCCAACAGCGACTGCAGCTTAGATATGCCAGCAATGAATTTCCTCTCCTCTCTCCCAGCTCAAGGCATGAATTTGCATTACCACTAACTACCCAAAATGAACACTATTTCCCCAAATGGACACTGTACTGATGCTCTGCAAGGAAGAGATGCTGATCACGTCCATAGTACTTGAGGTTTCTTCTGTTGTTATTGGTGCACCAAGTGACTGAGATACCTCATGTTAGGTTTTCCTCTTAAAGACTAAACTACAGAATATTGGCAACAGGGTCTTCCAACCCAGTCCAGACTGTGGTCTAACACTAAGGCCATTTTTCAGTCTCCTGGCTGATGGATATAGCGTATCAGGTGATTATGTGGTCCTCTTCCCAGGATAACTGCTAAACAATCAACAATTAAGTCAGGGGGTACCCTGAAGATCCCTAATGTTAGAAGGATCTTGCTGACCAACAATGACTTTTAAAGTTATCTTATAGCCTGAGTAGGCATCCCTGATCCATCAGAAAACAGCTCATGGGTTGAAGCTCTTGTTCCTCAGAGCCCAACACCCTGACTTGCTGGTCTTCTCTTTTACGACAACCTTGTGATGAAGTATGCCAGTTCTATCCAGAGAGCCTTGACTTGGAAATGCGGGGTCTTGAGAAGGGGGTCAGAAAAGAACTCCTTCTCCTCCTTGTTTTGGTTTGCTGCTTTATTTTCAGGCTGAATTGTGGTGTTTTTTAGTTGTAAGAGATTGAATTTTAATTTCACCTTATTTTTTGGATGAAAACCAAATAAATGTGGATGAATGCAAATTCCTATTTTCATGAAAGTGTAATTTCTCATTCAGTCTCAGGAAAATAATGATAAGAACAAAAAACAGTTATGGAAAAATCCATTTGAATCAAGAACATAACTTTATCACTAGTCCCAAGCATATTGACATTTTTTGTTTACCCCCTATAACAATTTGAACTAGGCATCTTTGCTGTGTTGTCGATAGCTCAGACCTTCCCCAGCCTGTTAAAGGCAGAAAGCAGCATATATTCATTGCTAGAAAAATCCTTAAAGGAGTCTCTGTAATTATTTTAGGAATCTGTAGTTCAGAACTTGTGTCTCTCTAACAAAATTATAAAGGGAAAAGATGCACAGGAAATTAACAACTTAATCCTATGTCATTAAAGTATATTGGGCTAGATACTACAAATTTTTATAGTAAGGGATTCCTGGATCTAGTGAGTAAGAAAGAAAAATTACGTTTTTATATAATTGTATTTTATGTGTAGATATTTATAAGTTTTTATATAATTTGTCCATTTTACCAAATGGGAATCTAGGATTAGACTACGGCGCTATTTAATAAAGGATGAAGCTAGGTGTTAAAATTTCAGATGCAGGAAAAAGCAGCTTGATTGCTTGTGAAATATTTGGAGAAAAATTTGGCTGTCTACAGTAGAGGCAAGTGACCCTGTGTGTTGAGCAGTTGACCCTTTGGAGATCCAAGGGACATACAGCACACTGAGTGGCTGTCTTAAATACAGAAAATCAGTCCAACCCACTGGAAGGGGCTTTGTCCCCTTGGCCTCAAACCGGGGTTTCTTCTGAACATAGGACACATGCCCATTGCACCAGAATTTGAGAGGGGATTAAAAATCCTAGATTGCTGAAGTCCCTCACCTCCCTATCCTTTAGGGTGTTGGCTGGACATCTTCCTCAAGAAAAGAGAGGCTTGGGCTTGGTTTTGTCCGCATCAAATAACATGATATTGAAATGGGCACTGTCATGTACGCTATGCTACTGCGTGTCTCTGGCTGCAGGCACCCGGCTCGGAATAAACTACCAATGGCAACTTGGTGCCTACAGAGCTAGGCGGCGGCTGGGAAAGGGTTTTCAGCTTTACAACTATATATATCCTCCAGATTACACCAAGATGGCACATCAAGGATCTAGACCAGATTCCCTGTCACAAAGAAAAACAAAGGTATCCTCGCTGGTAATCTTACAGGCACTCAGCGAGTCCACAGCATCGTTTGCAACTAGATGGAAGCACCTCAGCTCTGCACTCACAATCCCGTACTGCCTCCTTCTTCTCTTACTGGGGACATGCTGCCGATGCAACATCAAAATTTAGCTTTGGGTCTTGAAATTTAAGGTAGGATGTCCAGAATCCATTAACATAAAAATATGTGTAAGGGTACAAGGGGAGCAGAAAGACTATAACACGTCAATTAAATAGATTAAACAACACCATCCTCAGCTGGTGTACATTGGCATAACCATTTACACCAGTGAAGGGTTAGCAGGATTTGTTTCTTTCTGAGAAAGAAACTGCAGCTGAACTCATAATCCAGTTAGTTTAAAAATAGCAGACATGATACTGTTTCTGCTTTTAAAGCAGCTTGTGATTTTGGCTATGAATTTGATTCAAGACAGCAGGAGATATAACAATTATGTCTAACACACACATGCACATGTTACATACACACAATATACACATATATTAACGTATCTCCATTTTCTTCATTCCCACAAATTAAAGTGACAAGCTAGATGCTAGTCCTTTCCGAATTAATCCTGTCTGAATCACATTAGTGTCATCTTCACTATACACCAGTAACCGCTAGGCTATAAAATTTATGATATAACATTCAGAATTAATCTGCAAATATATACTAATTCACACTGACCTTTTTTCAAGCTGAGGCCTTTTTAGCACTCACAGTAGGTTTAACATTGCCCTACTGAGTGTTATTACGAAGCAGTCAATGGTTGTCCGTAATTACATCATGCAAATGACATTTGCTTTTTTGTTTGAGCCTATTCCCTCCGATGTTTCCTTCTTTTATCACACTCTTCACACATCTGTGTCCCTGAAATGGCACTGTAAACTCCTCCTCTTTTGGTCCCCAAGTTCCTTTTTCTGTCTTCCCTGACTGTCACGCAGCCATGGCCGGCAGTTTGGGCTGGTGCAGCAGTGACATATCCCTCTGACACAGGTTATGTTGCCAGCTGGTTGGAACAGGTGTACACTGATTTTACCATCAAATGGCAACGTGCACTTGGCTTCCTACCAACGCACAGGCATGAAAAACCTGTTCCCTTAAAATTTCTTCTGAGATTGATGAGCTGTTCTTTGACACAGCATCCAGCGACAATTTCAATTCCCCGATTATTTCTCACCATTCGGGCTTGTTCGACAATAGCAACAATAGAAAGTTGTGGAGAACTTCGTATTAGTGGAGACAAATTACTCGGTCTTTTCCTCTCTTTCTTCAGCAAAATAAAATACAACTTTGGCTGGAGCAGCATGAGTACCCAACTGCTTGCAAAACAACCCCTGACGCCAAATGCCTGCCTTTTAGAAAATAATCTGTGCAAAAATATGAAGTAACATTTTGTAAAATTCCCGTCAAAAAGGCAAAGAAGGTAACAGCACTTCTTAATATCAAACTGCTTAATCCAATTTTAAAAAATCAACGCTAGGATATGCATCAATAGCCGTATTTGGTCACGGCTGTGTCCTGCAAGTCCTATTAGTGAAAACATAGCGAAGCTGAGGGTACAAGGCAGACGCCAAACATACCGGCTGATGATCTTCGTCTTCCCAGTGTCACCCACAGTGGCGGTGCACTTATGAAAGCACAGGGCTCAGCTCAGCTCTAAAGCACATTTTTGAGGCTGAGATCATCTTTTTATTCTGTTCCCAGAGTAATAAGTAATGCTCTGATTAATTCTGCAATAGAAAATAATCTAATACTAAAAATATCTCAACTTCCATTAAGTCAATTCTGCAGTCTTTAAAAATCCAAGGCAATTATGCTACTTTATATCTGACAATATGTCTTGATTTGTGAATACTTTGGGAAACCCTTGTTCTTCACAGCTGAGAAATTACACTTTCCATTAAAAGCCATTGCTTATATTATCTTGTTAGGGCATCCCACAGTAAATATTGGACAGGAAAGCAGACTTTTTAATGACAACTGACCAGAAGGTCAATGGCTGCAAGTCACAACTAAAGTAATCGAGTTCATAAGACAAGGTTATTTTAGTCTAAAACCAGCTGAAAAGCAGAGGTGCAGGAAGGAAGCAGGGCACAGTTCAGCTGTTCTTGTTCTTAATACACCTTTTCCTACTAGGATAATTTAAAAATTATTTTTCCACAGCAGCTTTTTAAGTAAAGTTTTTCCCAGGGAAATTCCACACGTCACATTCCTAACAAACTGCCTATCAAATAAAATTACCTGACAATATATTTATTAGAACTATAAATAGACTTCCTTAAAAGGCTTTTATATTAAAAAAAAAAAGTGTGTGTTTGTGTTAAGTATTTGAGCCTCTGTACTGATACACAGCATAATAGGGCTGGTGCCATGGTAACTACTGTGTTGGTTTTTTAATTGAACAGCTGACTTTCAATAGTGAGAATAGCTACCTACTTCCCTGTTTTCTACAATATACCAAGGCTCTGTCCCAAGGAAAAACAATGAATTAGGAGCTGTTAGCTCGCGCGGACTTGACAGCTCTGTTTTGTCAATACAGTAAGTGCAGTTCATACAGAAAATGTCTGCAAAACCTGCCATAGCGCACCCACATCCTTCTTCTATAACTTGATTTGAAATCAGCTTACAATTGCCTTTTTTTTTTCTCTCGATCTGATATTAAGGACAGGAGGTGTCTGAAAGAACTCATTATGTCCATATACAGCCTAGTGCAGGAAAAGACCTACATATTATTACGTGTTATGCATAATTGTACCACAAAGAAGACTTTTTCCTCCAAATAGTTAATTGGGATGCAATACTGGTTATTTTAAGCTTTATAAAAGAGTTCTTTACATAATAGAGTGGCTGTTTCGTGCAGCTCCTATGATAAAATTCTCACCAGTCTTAAAATGACAGATGTAATATTACCTTTAATAAGTGTCTACCGATGCATGCAAATTGAATTAAATAGTGGGAGTACAAATTTGTCCGATAATTAAGATAAAAATTCATGTCAGCTTAAGCCCTGGTGTATATTAGTAACCCTGTATACTTCTTTTTCTGCGTTCTCTACCAATTACTTTTAGTGTCGAACTCTTGATTACTGTAATATGTAGTTCTTCAAAAAATTTAAAAACGATCTGTAGAAAGTATTAAACAAACAACAGACTTCTTTTTAAAGCACTTTCAATACAAAATATTATATCCGTAACTTCAAAGTCAGAGAGCCTTACAAATTGCTCAAAGTTCAAAATACCCCACATTTGAATATATTCTCACAGAGTGTAATGAAAATGTGAAATAATAAGTATAGATGTACAATAATAAGTAAAGTGAACAGCAAACAATTTCTTCAACCTGTGAAAATGATCACTGTTTTGGAAAAGATCTCTGTTTCATGTCAGGGCAAAATTCTACCGTCAGCCGAAGTTTTCTACAAGCCAGTTATGAAATTTAGCTATTGGACTCTTTGAAGACATACTTGGAACTGGAAATTCAACATTTTTATAGTTAAGAAACTCACCTAGGACATGAAACAGACAGCTTAGGTACTTGAACCTGGGTTTAAGCAGTTCTTGTAAATGTCCTAAGTCATGAGCTGCTCTTGGATAATATCTTACGTGCTATCATTTTTGACCTGAGATGCTTTCTTGGATGTGATGCACCTCATAAAAGTGTTATTTAAACTGCTATAACCGCACGTAAGTTGTAATTACAATAAAGTGTTGTTTTTCAGCCAAACCCTATAAAATCTGTAGTAAAAAAAATATCCCAATCATCTCTTGGCATAAATGGATGTACTAAAATTGCATGGAATCTGAATTTACATTTTTTTAGGATTCATTTTAAATCAGAAGTTTCTTATCTAAAATATTTCTGTATGGAATGTCACATACTTAAAGAAAAGGAGAGTCTAGGGTCATTTGAGGCTAACCACTGCATTGTAGAAGGGAATTTGTGCTTGACATCCACAGTGATCTTCAAGGTAAAGAATTCAGACTCAGAACCCCAAAAGCCTGATACATATTTTGGAAGTGAGATAAAATTGGAACTTTGTCCTGAAATATCTCAATTTTATTTTTGTCAGGATCTAGAGCCAAAGTTCCCAGGTCTCAATGTTGCTAATGTTCAGGGCTGAACACGGGAGCAGAAGTCCATAATTGCTTTGTGCTGATGCAGTGAGGTGTCCCATGAGCAGAACCCACCCATCAGTCCCAGACTGTTGGGGGTCTCCTCAAATTAGCTGGTATTCCAAGTATTGCAACGTTTGAGGACGAGATATAAGAACAAGACTGTTTGGATCCTGGATTAAAAAATGTGTTTACAACTTATGTTAGTGCTCCTTTAGCACCAAGTAACAGAAGATAGGGCTTTTGATACGCTTGGGATGGGTTTCGTCCCTTTATGTGGAAGAAGTAGTTATACACCTGTATTCTCCAACGATGGATAAACAGCCCTAACAAACTTTGTAGACATTTAGCGAAGTTAAACATCTGTCAAAAAGAAATATCATCTGGTCTGAAAATCCAGTCTCTTTTGTTTAACTGTTTTGTTATCACTTGAAAAAAGCAGCCTGTCATCATATGGGCTTACGGGCTACAGAGGTAGAACAGGCACTTTTAAACTAGAAAACCAAATCAGACCAGAAACGCTGGATAGATACAGTTCAGAGTTACTTAGACCCACCCTCAGCCTGGGAGCTGAAGCCCACTCTTCTGCTTCAGGCTTACAGCATAGCTCAAAACAGTTTCAGACAGGTCTGCACACCACTGCAGCATGGTTTGCCCACCAGCTCCAGCCACGACGTTGCACCAAAGGCGTGTTTTTTCTTACAGGAGCCTGCCCTGCTGAAATCCCTGACTGTGCTCCCAGACATACCCTTATTATTTGTCTGCCCATCTGTAAAATGCAGATAATAGCACTACACTAGCTCAGAGGGATGTTGTGAGGATAAATACATTAAAGATAATGAGGTGCCCAGATACTAGGGTAATAGGAGCCATATGAGTAAGCTTTGTTTAAATTCGTGTATGTTAATAACAGTGTTCATTCCGTCTGCGCTATAACACCATACTTGGCAACATTTTAAGCATTATAAAGAGTCATACTGTATAATGAGGGAGATTATAGAGCTGAATGGATTTGGAAGCCAAGACTGGCCTAATAGAGCAAATAACACCGACCCTGTCATTAACCTTCGCCTCCTTTTCCTGCCGCACCCAACTGGGGGGGCGCTGCATCGCGGCCGAACAGCCCGCACCCGGGCAGCCTCTGCTCCCTCTTCACAAGCCTCCATCCTCACAACTGCAAGAAGAGAGGCAGGATGCACGCTTGGCAGAAATGAGGGTAGCTCTGGTTAAAATATTGTTTTGACCTTATTTGAACCAAGATAAGACATTGTCATTGATATTTCAATATATTGGAGGGGGTAGAATTACATCCTGTGCTAAGGGATCCCTTCTTGAAAGAAATGGCATTGGCAGGGGTTCTCAAAACCATTCCTGAGAATGCCCAAATAGCAGGGTTTTTAGGTCCTTTGACAGTAAAGAACATTTTCCTTTTTTTTTACCCTCACTATACAGATAAAACGAGAGAAGTAAGATGGGATTTATCATTGCTTGAAGCTTCAGGAATCAGCTCGAGTTTTACTTTAATCTTTGCAACCTTGTCAGAAGTTCCAGGCTCAATCACTAGAACCCATCCAAGGTTATTATGGCTTTGCAATATGAAAATCAGTGCTTGAGGTAGGTGTTGTGGTAAGAAGACAAGGAAACAGTTCCCCTGCAACTCTGCCAACAGCAGCTGGAAGTGAATGTCTAATTTAATGCAATCTCCTGATGCCTCTTGCCACCAGTATAGATACAGTCAGAGGTTCGATGAATTTATTTGGTTCATCCATTGGCTGTTCCAGTGGCCTCCATAAAATGATGTGGGGGAGAGATGTCTGTACCGCAAAACAACAATGGCACAAGAGCAATGCAAGAAACCAACAAGCCATAAACGCCAGTGTAACTAATGACTGCAGCAGATATCACAAACAGTTCCCTCAGACAGAAGGAGCTACAGCCATCATCTTACCTAAGGCCTGAAGCAACAGGGCTTTTGGGAATCTGGAGTTCCCACTACCCTTTCCTGAAAAAGGACAGTAAAATACCTCTTCTGGGTCAATGCTCTTCTGTTCAGCATTTCTATAAGGGGCTACACTGGACAACACACAAAAGAATTGTTCTTTCTCTGAAAAGCAACAACACATGATAGGAGAGATGCTTTTAAACGGGTTGAGCACAGAGGGGCTGAGTTTCTCCCACCCTGACATATATGAGGAATAAAGTCACTGGAAGTAGCAGCCCAGGGTTGTTCCTGGTGTTACTGTGTATTGCTTTTCATCCACTGTACCAGAAGCTCTACTTAATTACATCCATGATGAATTTATCCTATCAGCTGTAGACATTACTAAGGAGTGTTTATTACAGATTGGTGTGTGACGGTGCCTTCTCTGTAATCCTCACAACTAAGTCCCATGAAATGTGAGTTGATGACAAGGATCAGCCTAAGATTTAACATCCTTGTCTTTGCTGGGCTTCTTGCCATTTTTTTTTAATGTAGTGTGGTTGGTGAGTTAATATACACAGCTACTCACAACTATAAACAACTATTTGTCCTGCAGCCAGATAAAAAGGTTCAAACTATATCACAAATGAGGGTACACCAGGAAAATGGCTAACTGTGGTCTTTAATTTGTCAATAATGATTTTAGACCATGACCCTTAATAGGACACTGTCACTTGTGCTGTGATTTATGCCTAGTGTGATGACATCAGTACCAATACTGCTGATAAAAGAACACTTATATTGAAGCAAACAGGATGATGAATGGAGTACAAGTCTACTTACTCATTTCATTACTGACTCTTCTGTTCACCACAGAGCTAATGTAGCGAGTCATTGTCTGCCTTGGGAGTATTTTGCAGGTTGAATTTAATGGCACGAGTGTGTGATATGTACTTCAGTCCTCGTGTTTGAAATGGCACAATCATAGATTAGAAATATGTGCGTGTTGGATAGTTTATGTATCAAACAGAAAATAACCTTAAGTTGATTTTTTTAACAGAAAAGAGCTAGAAAGTACTTCTCCTGTTTTTACAGCAGAATTTCCAAGGTTTATGAGTGCACTTAACTCCCCAACAAGTTAAATTTCTGCATGTGTTTTACAGAGTGGACAAAAATAGCAAGTAACATTACCAACACAGTTAAGTATGGCACACATGCTTTTTAAAGGTGCACAGTGTTTTTTTTTTTAAAAAGCAGCTTTCCACTGCAAATGCAGAAGCATTAATATATAGCCATCCTAAAGAATGCTTTCATTAGCAAACATTTGATACTGAAACCTTTGCCGAAGTAAACAATGTAAATGTTAACATTAACCTTAATCAGACCTATTTCCTAAGATATAAATACTATACTAATGAAAGAGTCTGCCAGCATAATCAGGAGGGCAAAGAAATCCCCTAGGACTCTTCAGGCATGTGTATGTCACCAATAATTCTGCTAACCCTTGAGTGCTAGTGACTTTGAATGTAGAGAAGGGGAGGTAAATGCAGTTTTATTAGTGCAGTTTTATTGCTATGGCCAGCTGCACTCTTTTCTCTATAAAAGGTAATTACTTCCAATAGTAACAAGCTAATTGATTGCTAATTAAATCAATTGGCACACTAACCGCTGTCAGAAAGTGACAGATTAGCTGGTCACGTGGCAGTGTGTTAGTAATGAAAAGTGGACATGGTCTGAGTGTGATTGACACAGCAGATGAAAAGTGATTTGGGATCTCCTAGGTGGTCATGAAGAGGGCATGGAAAACATGATTGATTCAATGGTGACTGTCAGGGAGGAAATGAGAATTGAATGGGATTCAGTGTTGCCCTGGAACCTCACCACATGATGCTCCAAGTTTTTTCACATGCAAATAAGCTAGACAGGGCTTTCTGGCAAATGAAAGGCAGGATGGGGGAGGAAAATGGGTGGAACAGAAAGTGAAAGTCAAATCAACAGAACTTATTTAAAACTTCAGTTTGTTTCTACAAAGTGGAAACAAAACCACAAATGTTTAATGGGCATAAACTTCCGAGCGTCAGTATTTCAATGACTAAGGATATGTCCCAGTGTGTTATTTTCATTAATTGTGAAGGTTTATGTATTAGTTTAGGAAGGCCTCCGTAAAAAAAAATAATTTCTAGTCTGTTGCTTTAGTTTCCAAAAACTCTATATACTTTATAAAACAAAGGAGAGGAAAATAGAAATAATTTGATACTATTAACACTGCACTGAAAAGTGCATATACAATTACATATCTATCCCTCTCTTTCTGTGTCTCTGTCTCTTTTAGGTATATATATATATTTATATAAAAATATAGCAAGTTCAGTATCACAAAAATGAATTGATTTCCTAAAGATTGAAAGCTCACCCCTAATATTTAGCATGCATTTACTTCCAAAACTTAGTATTATAAAATATTAATATCTCAAAGCCCAGCCTTTTAAAACAAAGTGGGAAAATGTTGGTGATGTTTTTGCTGGAAGACCTTCCATGCTTGCTACATAGTTATCGCCATCAAACTTGAGTAAGAGTTTCCAAAACACCAAAACTTTTATGCAGTCTTTGAACAAGAAATACTCAGTTAATAGCAGCAGCTCCTAACAAATGCTGATTTTAAGTGTAACTGTGAAGGTACTATCTAGATACATCTAAAAAGGAGAATTATTACTGTTTTATTAACATCTAAGATGGTATGAGCCTGGACTTGTGTGCTTTATTCATCCTTTCTGAACAGAACTGTCACGGTTAAGGACAAGTGCTATTTGGCAGTGCACCCAAGCCAGCCACTTCTTAGGGTGTTTCCTATTAGCAGAACCCAGACCAATGGTGTTGTACAAGATGTGTGGATACAGTAATTAAAACCCACCACATTTGTAAAAGGAAATGGGACTTCTGGCCTCATCCCTCTTCTCATACTGCCTTAGTCGGCTGCTTTCAGGACGGTGTGGGAAAGAGGTGCCAGTAGTTATGACTGATTTTACTTTCCATAATAAAGAAGTCACAATAAAGATGCATCTCTTTCCAATGTCACAGCAGCTTGTCGAGTTGCTGAATGAGGCTGTGACTGGGTGGGAAGAGACATATACACCATCTTTTGTTTGAGCTAACTGATGGAAATTGGGGTTAGAAAGATACAGGTGATGTTTTGTGCCTTAGTTTTTGGCCAGACTGTTCACCAGTGCAAATCAACATAGTCTCACTGCAGTGAGCAGTGGGATCCAGATCTTCAACGGAGTAAAGGGCAAAGTGCACATTCCACCTCCCTTGACTCTTGCTAAGTCTCTGTGCATGCGACCCTGTCATTAGTTTCCTGTAACTTCGCTTTTTTGCTTCCTCCTTTTCCTGTTTTTGAATGGATGTGAACTGGCAACTCTTCTAACATGTAGGTACTATCCCAGAGGAAGGGAAGAAGGACCCCCATCACAAGATTTTTAATTCGTTTAATCCAAATAAGCCGAGACTTCTCAGTTCATTTCTCCCTCAGACATGAAAATTAAAGCAAAGATAAAAATACTGGAAAGAATCCTATCCATACAAATTATCCTAAAACTTTAATGCTATGCCTGAATCCATGACTGCTTATGTATAATTATGCTCAAGATTATGCTGTAGCCTTAGAGGACCAATAAGCACCACCCCTAGTTAGGTAAACTAAAAATAAAAATTAAAATAAAACATGTCATATGAATATAACAGTATTTTGTCAGAACATGTTATGGGGTCATTACTTCCTCTGAATATTCTTTTTTAAATTCCAGTTTATAGATTATGAAGGATCTTCCTTATCAAAGAACTTTCTATTAGGATGAGTATAACTGTTGAAATTATTTCTTGATATTAACTTTTTCAAGGATGTCAGAATTATCCTTGCACTTTCATGTGTCTATTTTTTAACCACTTACACAAATGAAGACAAAATGCATGCATGCAAATTATTAGATAATAAATTTTCAAATACTCTAAATCATGCAGCATTTTATCTTCTATTTTCAACCAAGTCTTTTAGATCTATAAACAAGAATGAGCACTACATATAGATATATGTTTTGTCATTTATCTCATTTGGTGAACCAAAAACCGTAACTTCGTAATGTGTATTTTTGTCTTTTAAGGTGAACTAGTAAAGTTTCTTTTCTCATAATGATGACTTCCTCCCACCTGATCACAACACAGTTAGTGGGGATGAAATTATCGCCTACACTCCAGATTTGACCTGCCAGAACAGCTCAAATCCAAAATAAAAAATTTCCCATATTCCTATCTCAGACAACGCAGATTTATGAGTCAGGTCACGCAGAGCAGAGACTGGTACAGATACAAAGAAGGGTCCTTCTTATGTGTTTTCTATCTTTCTACCTTATCCATTAAATCAGCTTCCTTACTCCGGGACCTGTGTATCAAACCCTACACATAAGCATGGATCACACGACGTGCACCACATGCTCAGGCAAGCTGAAGGGAATGGTAGTGGTGGAGGTCTGGAAGCAAGCTCATGGGTGAGACCTCCACCACTGCAGGTGGGGCCTGGCTGAATACCAGCCTGGTGCAAGATCCACCAGCCCCAGCAGTTCCTCTCCATCCCCATCTTCCCAGAAGTGCTGACTGGGATTATCCAGCAACGCTTGTGGCCCCACTCTAATTGTGCAACGTGTGTGTCCAACTTGGAAAACACACCTGAACCTGTATCCGAATGTGGTCAGCTCTCCTTTGCCAAGTTTTCCTCCAAAACAATGGAAGTTGGAAAACTAGTTAAACTACTTTTAAAAGTTTTTTTTAATGTAAGATGCTTGCAAACTGAATTGATTTTAGGAACTGTATGTTGCATGTCTGTAATCACATCCCAGATTTGGCATGCTGGGCAGTGTCCTAGACCTTATTCCACCAACTCTCTTGAAACAATCAGTACACTGATTTACACACCCAAACATAGACTCTGGCTCCCCAGGTAGGCACAAGAGTATGAAAAAATTGACCCTAGCTATTTACCCAAAATCCCAAGTGGAAAATTTATCTTGTAGCTTGGGAAAGAAGTCATGTTTCTTGACACTCGGTCCAATGTTTAGGATCATCTTTCCTCATGATTAATTCAATCGCTGTACAAGAAGAAGCTGTAACAAAAATCTTGCCCTTCAGTGTGTTGTAAATATGTCCTTCCAGCAAACTAACAAGGAGTGAGGGGGAAAAACACTATCACAGCTTGACATGCTACCTCACTCATAGAAATAAAATTGAATTAAACTTGTGTGGATTCAACAAGGCTGCCATTTACAAAATAAAACTAATCACACTTATGACTGGGTTATTTTAGGTCACAGAGTTAATTCCATATAACACTGATCAAACTGCAAATGTAAAAGATGTTTAAATAGATCTAGCGGTATCTTTATATTCAAGGGATTCATATTGTTTAGATGAACATGGTATTTGCCTGCGTACTTCCATGGGTCTAAGTATCCCGTTCTGTCAATTATAACCAATGGCTTGTCTAGTTGAGGCACTCGGGAAAGATAAAGCAAATCCATTAATGGTGTGAAGTCAATACAACATACATTAAAGCATGTCAAATCCCCATGTAAATGCTCTCAGCTAAAGGGGCTTTAGATCAGATGAAGCCTTCATACCCAGATTAAGCACTTCAGCCTACACACATTGACATCATAAGTTTTCTTTATTTGACTTATTTTTTCTGAGTGTCCACAAACAGACAAGTTTTCTTATGCTCACATACTGTAGGGAAAGAAAATCCTGATTTATATCAAAGACTTTATTTAAGCCCCATGGTATACCCTTGATAACATTTAGTGACAAAATTCCGATTGATTTCTGTGGAGTCATGGTTTTTACCTCAACCTGTTTGAGCTTATTTTAGCAGAAAAGAGTCTTATGAGCTGCCAGACTTTATCTACTATCTATTGTTCAGCATGAAAAGAAGGGCAATAATCTGACCCTGTTTATCTGAGTGCCAGGATTGCCTCCCACCAATGATATGGAAATACATTCTGAAAGAATTCCCAGCCCCGATCTTGGGTCTCATCTGACTTTTTTTTTGGTATGAATTCTTAAAGACACAAGAATTAGTGCTGCCCGGGCATCTTTTAACGTAGCAAAACCATATGAAACATCAGTGTTTGCTGGGTAAAATGAATCCCAAAAGGATATCCTTACATATAGGCGGAGCTTCGTATATTGAAGCTCTCAACCTGCTCTCAACCTGCTTTGAATTCTGCCATTTGCTCCCTGTTGTGAAATAGTTTTTTCTTCTTTGGACCTGATCCAAAACTCATTAGAGGCACTGTGAATTTAAATGAACGGACTTTGAATCATGACTTTAATTAACGCCTTTTACAACCCCAGCCCTCTGAATGTTTCACCCTTGCTGAAACACTCTTATCTTTGCTTCTTTTGCTATTAATGACACCAGTCTTATCCGTCCCCACATAGCCTGTTCAAAGATGACTTTTTCCATTACCATCAACTGCCATCTCTATGCTAATAATTCACTGATCTACATCTCTCTAGACCTATCTCTCTGTCAAAATTAAGGTCTTGGTCTGCCTCTTTAACATCCTCTGGTGTTTAACTATCACCTGAAGCTCAGCATGGCAAAAACGTAATTCTTAACCTTTCGTTCGGAGCTTTGTCTCTCACTTACTTTGCTTGTTATGAGCCATATCACCATCCTATCTGATTCAAACCATAACCCTAGTGTTAACTTTGACTCATGTCAATCTCTAGATCTTTGGATGTCTGGTTTGCCTAAACCTGGCTGGTCTAGCATCTCTGAAATATTGAATCCCTCCAAGTGACTCAAGTTCTCATCATTTTACGTCTGAATTAATGCAATATCATTTTTTCAGGCCCCAAAACAGTGCAAACTTACTCCACTCATACCCAGCAAGAATGCTAGCAAAAAGAAAGTTTTTCTAGCTGTTGCTTTGACTATGTCTTTTCCTTCCTGAATTATATATGAACTGCATTTCTTCACTTTCCAAGCCCTTCACAGACTACTGCCAGTGCATCTACTCTCTTCCTCACTATTGAAACATTAGCCCACATCTCAGTCGCTTCCCACTCAAGCTTTTGGAGCCAATATAGGAGAAGTCCTAGAGCGGCAGAGTCACTTCTGCAAGCTGCTTATGTCTCTAAAGAAAATAACTTGGTGAGGAGGACTGAAATTGACATTTCTAATGGTAGGAAGTGAAACTGCCACCTCTGTTCAATCCTTATCAATATCTAATTTCATTATAGTAAATACTTGGGGTGATTTTTCTATTACGTGTACAGTAGGAAAATGTGCTGTAGTGAGGTTTACATATTGGCTCATAAACAAATTTCACCATTAAATACTTGTACCAAAACTACTTTGACATCCTACTTAGCAGGTGATAAATGGAGACAACCAGAGGATCCATTTCAAAATAGCTCCACTCTGAAGTGAATTGGAAAGTGCAGATACAGCCTGCAAAAATTTCTATTGTCATTTTGTATCCTTTCCAACATCCCAGCCAGAAGTTCCCTGGTCTGTATGTAACACATTCCTTATCTTCTGTGTTCCTCATCTTCCTTCTCTGACCTTTTCCAGTATCTGCTTTATGGTCTCTCAAATAAAGCATTCAAGATGTGGGGGCATAGATCTACACAGGAGTATGATGTTTTGTGTTTTGTTCTCTGTTCTCTCTCTAATTTTTCACATTCTACTTGCTCTTTTAATGTGGAAAGACTATATTAGTGGTTCCTTTTTATGTGCTCTTGCTGATACTGAGAGAAGAGTAAGAAATTGTATGAAGGACATTGCCACAGGTCAGTCCAGCCTTAGGCTGGATATATGACAAGGGACTGAGCTCAGATACCATAATGATAGGCACAGAGTGAAATACAGTTTGAAACAGTACAGATATAAAAGCAAGATGTAATTATGGAAGGATTACGGGTGGAAAGGGACAGTTAAATTTTTGCTCTTTTCCATGAAGATAAAGTGGCACGGGTTAATTCCAGGCATATGGTGAACAACTGATACCTGGAGTCCATGCAGTAGCTCTGCCAGCCCTGCCCTGCTGTATTTCTCCTGCTCTGCTACTGCTTGGCATCCCCTGGGCATCATCTGCCGTTTGTGCCAGATAGTGGGGTGGTTTTCTATGACACAGAAAAAAAAAGCCTGACAAGGATATAACTCCACAACATTTCAGCACAGTCCCAAGACAGCTTTTAAAATTAGATTTCCAGCAATGAAAGGATGAGGGTGTAAATCTACACAAACTACTTGCTGCAGACTGTTAATGAAAGTACAACACATCGAGTTCACTAAAGATAACTAGATTCAATGCTTGGGCTAACAAGTCCATCATTCATCCAAGAAAGCATGCTGCAGACAAATCTATTCATTCTCAGAATGAAAACATGCAGAAGACAGTTTGGTTAAAGCTGTTTTGGAAAGGGTTTTGGACTGCTTTGGGCTGGGGGGAATTAAAGGAATTCTGTCATTTAGACAACTAATGGCAAGTTTCATTTTGGAAAGGTCATCTGGTTTTATTTTGAACCCAGACTTCCTTGGCCTAATAGCTGCACTACATCCTATTTGCTGTAAAGCAAATTGAACAGATTGAGCTGGTTTAAAAGTCAAGATGACTGCATCTTGACCGTGAACATTTGACTTCCAAGTACGTGTCCAAAAACATTATTCTGTGTAGATGTGGACTTACAGATCAGTAGCTGACTCCTTTTCTATTTGTTCTTGTTTTAAGCTGAGCACCTTAATTTTATATTCTTTCTGTAGCTGTGTGTGAGACTCCTGAAAAGCACCAGACATTATCAAAGACTTCAGTGCAAACCGATTAGCTTCTGAAAATCTGCTTTTAGGCATCTACCTCCATCAGCCTCCATCTACGTGGGACTTCATGTCAAAGAGGTGAATTCCTTTTGCATAGGGAGAGATTGACCTTAAATGATCAAGTTTGTAAAACGAGAGAGCACAGACCTTTAAAGAGCATCCAGAGAAGATGCTAAGCCTTTGTCCAAGAAGAAAGATATGAAAGGCAAAATTCTCTCCTCTGCCTGAGAGGTTTCAAACCAACTTTGCTGCCCCAACCACTAATTTTAACTTAAACTACCAGGAAAGCAAGAAACTTTTCAAAAACAAATTTGGGCTTAATTTGGCCAGAGACAGAGCATGCAGTAGTGAGTAGACTAGGTAAGTGAATCTATAACTGCTACTAAGAACTTAAATATGAGTGGATGAGCTGCAGATCTTGTAGAGTTAGGTGGTAGTTGAGCAGGAGGATTCATGATTACAGGTTTGGATTTAGGGCTCAGATATATTCAGACGCAGGCAGAGAACTAAAACAAGCTTTGGAGTATCAGTAGCTGTTTTACACAGCTGACTTCTTAGGCCACTGTAAATGCAAATGCAAACAAATGAGCTTGGTTTTGTTTGAAGAAGAGGAAGAAGGCTCTACTATCTCGATGTCCACAGTTGTAATGAAATGCAAGCGCGTATGTGGGCAGTTATCACAGATGAGCTGGTGCACTGTTATTGATTATTCTGTGTTATGTTTAGAGCACTCTGGCAGGCAACTTGCCCCAGTCTCTCATGAGAAGGTCAGCTCTTTTATTTGGAGCAAGCCATCAAGAAGTTTGTTCAGTAATAGGAGAAATTCTCTTTCGTATTCTCACACAAAAATTTATTATACCTGTTTGTCCTTTTGCCTCTATTTATTCTTGCCGTTTCTTTAATTTCCATTAAAATTTTCTTTTAAAGAAATTTGTCTTCTTTAGATAAGTGGCCTTAGTACAGTTCATTCAATACTGTTAAGATTTTCCTGTAGTCAGCGTGTATTAATGTAGATAATCCAAGGCAGACCCTTTTTTTTGATGACAGGGAAGTTGTAATGATCCAGAAGAGACCACAGCTGGCATCAGCAAGAGGGTCAAAGATTAGAAGCTCATTAACAGATGCTTATGAAGCTTCTCTTGAATGTGACATTCAAGCCCCAAATTGTGATATTTATTATACTTACTTGATGTTGGAGAACAATCAATAACATTTGCTTATTGGTTATCTACCAAGATTGAGAAGTTTCCATTCATAAGGGGTAATGAATCACACACTGAAGAAGTCTCTCTCCCCTGAAAGTATAATTAAATATTGCATTAGCTGATCAATAATAACTAGATTTAGAGGGGGTATGGGACACTATGCCATTAGCCTGATGACAGGAGAAGTTTAGTTTTTTTTTAAAATTTGTCTTTGAGAAAAGATAGAAAGATAGTCAAGATTTTCCAAAACATAAATTGCATACTTTTTTAAAAAGCAGGGAATTGAGTCATTCCTCAGCATCAAACTGGCTTAAACAACCACTTTTTAACAAGAACTAAATGTCAACTCTTATTTTGAAATCCTTGCTCTACCTGAACATGAATTAGAAAAAGAAAGGAAAAAATGACATTGCCAGTAAGAATAAAAACTAAATTTCACTTTGTGCCCCCAGGAGGGTCCCCTTCAGCACAGAGAGGTCTTGCATCTGCTGTGAGCACTGACAGCAATACCAAAACTCATGCTCTGCATGCGCCAGTGAGGACATCTCAGTACAGGGCATTTTTGTGCCCCCAGGCATCGAAACTGGGGCTCACTTTGACAGGCAGAAATAGCCCACACGGACCCACTCCATCCCATGGCCTTCTGAATTAGGAATTGCTTTGCTTTCCAGTGTAGACTGGGTCATTAGCCTTTTCGATGACCAAATCAATTAGCAAATCCCCACCATTATATCAGGAAACAACTAGCCGCTATTGAAGCAGTATTAAAAGTAAGCTCAAAAGTTTATTGATTCAACTTCCCCTTTTGAAGTGAATTTTTTTTGAATCTCTGGTGTCTATTTTTGCCCTCTTTGCACCTGGGACACAGTCCTTTCTAACTTCCCCTCCCAGCTACAGGCACACAGGCAGGGTGGAAGACAGACCCAAAAATCACTTCCTGCAAACCACCTCAGGCTATTGCTGATGATGTGGCCTAATAAGATGACTAAAAATTTTCTTAACTGAGGACTATACCTTACTCAATAGAGTAAACAGGAGATGAATTTGGCTAGCAGGGAATAGTAAGTTGCTGGATGCAGAGTTATAAATCTTTTTTTTCTTTTTTTTTTAACTTCAGATATGATTTAGAGTCTTGTAAAAGTCTTTTGCTTTTAGAAATACAAGTACACTCCCATACTGAAAATAGAAAAGCCATTTAGTGCACTGTCTTGCTCAGCTACAAATATTCATCAAAAGCATCATCTTCCTCTCTCCACTTTCGCTTGCTACCCATAGTCTACTGACAGACAAATGATTCTTCCCTCCCCTCAAGTCTTATCTGCCTCTTTTGTGCACTATAGTCAAAAGATAAGATTTAGTATCACAGTTGCATAATAATTTAATAAACAGACCTTGGAGAGCAAGAGAAAAAGAAGAAAGAGAAATGCTAAAATATTGCTCAGAAAGAGAAACTGATGGAGCTGTTCATAAAAAAGATCAGCCTGGGACCTCTGAGGAGTAACAGGGACTGAAGACAGCAGAGCTTCTGAATACTACCTGAGCAGACTCCCCAAACAGCTGACGATCCCCCGAAATAGGGGTTCTTAAATTTACCCAGTTAAGGGAAGTATTTTTGCAACCCACAGACTCCTCAGCCTATATCGCTTTCCTCAAAGTGGGCCTTACCATTGAGAGTTTACCCAGTGGTGTGGTTTAAAGCAAACCCTTGGATCATGAATCCTGAGGGTCATTCTGATGTCACACTGAAGGAAGTCAGCATTGCAGCTGGAACCATTCCATTTCCGATGAAATCTCTTGCTTAAATATACAGAAGGAAAAGTCCCTGTGTGGGTGATGCAGACTCTGCAGCAGAGCATTTGCAATGTATTTTTGCCTCTATAGTATCCTGAAAAAGTGCAACTGCTGGTCTTGGTGAGAACCATTAGTGTAACTTGAACATGCAGGGTTAAGCAGACTGTTGCAGCTCCAAGCCTACAAACCATATCAAAGCCAGGCTTTCCAGTCACCAGATACTCTCCCCATCATCCTCTGTTTTCGCTAAAATGTGCATCTCCATTACTTTATTTGTTCATGCAGCCACCTTTCATCCTCACAGACATCCTTGGGACTGCATTGCAGCAGGTTAAAGAGGAATCACACGAAAAGAAGACATACGGTAGTGTTGACAGACACTTCAGATTTGACGTACCAACACAGTACAAGGGTTGCTTTCCCTACCTGGGATCTTAGCTGTCTGCTGGAGGACAGGACAGCACTGCTCAAATTTTTTGCTTCCGTTTCACTTCAGCCACTACATCAAGGGTTGGTGCCTGTAATAGAAAGTATTTTGTTCTGTTTTGTGTCTTCTTGTTGATTAAACAGTAGAAGCCCAAACACTCATTTTTAATCCCTGAAGTTTCATGTGTGATTTTTACATCACACTCTCAGGGCACAGATTGCTTCTCTCTACCTGTGGTCCCGAGGTACTGCAGAAAAAAAAATCTGTTTCGAAGCACAGATAAAGCTTTACTTAACACAATATTATCAGCATGAGCAATACTCTGTAAAACACACCATAATCAATCACCACTATTAGCTACAGATAAGCCTAAAATGAGACAGAATCGAGCTGAGGTCCAAGAGCTTTTAGGTGTCTCATTACAGTTCAGGCTTTATTAGAAAGTTACAAAAAAATAATCACACTTTGGGCTTCAAAAGCACAGGCTGTGCCTGCTCAGAGCTCCAGGGTTTCAGAAATGACACTTGTGCAGATTACTTTCTTCTACACAATATGATAAAATTAAAGTTTTTTTCATCCACAGATAAAAAAAAATACCATTTAAAAATAAAGAGTGTTTATTGTTATTTTAAACTAATACGTATAAAACCACTCTGCATAAAATGATGCGTATGGTCAGTTTTTAAAACTTTAAGTATATCCTTCCAACACATAAATGGTTGTTTTTAAGTAATTAAAATCTGCATGTACATTATCTTTCGGGCATAAATTTTCTCTCTCATTCAGAACACAGACGATTTTGACACACTAATTGATTCCTTATAAATTGCAACTGGTATTTTATTTGGAAAGGATTAAAGACAATTTGTTAGTAACAAACCAAGCAAAAATGGAATTAAAATAAAATGTGTATAAATTTAATGTATTATATTAAGGGTCCTCTTTGTAAATAACCTGTATTTTTAAATTTACTGGGACTAGAGGATCAGGTCATATGTTTTATATTTTTTATTATGGTTTTCTTTCAAGTTCATTATAGTTCCTTTTGCTAGTTGCTTGCTTTCAGGGCATCTTCAGTGTGACTGAGTGGGGAAAACAAAGGAATAAGCCTTATCAGTTATTTAAGCTGATACCTTGCACTACCACTGAAGAGATATTTTGATGATACAGTTTTCATTACTAAAATGCTATAGCATAATAAATTAATTCAATGTTGTGCACTTATCTATTAGACACATTACTACAGAAAAATAAAAATGTTAATTATTCATTATCATCTCTCTGATTATTTGTTGTGGCTGATAATTACATTGAATGTATTTTATATCAGTAATAACCTTCTGTCTACATTTACAACATATCATATCTGGAGGGCTTGTCAAGCTTTTTCCCAAAGCCTTTTCTTTATTAAGACACAGACCTCATGAGTACATAACCTTTATGTTGAAGGCTGATTTTCCTCTTTCATATAAAGAATAAATATTATAGATTAATTAATCCAATGTGATTATAATTTAATCACTCTTCTTCTGCAGTCACAAGGGACTTTGTTATTATTCAGTGGCTCATTCATATTGTTATGGAGAATAAATGCAGTCATAAAAATATTTGTGTGTCAATTCATACAACTAAACAAAACTCAGCATCAGTAAACAAAACCCAGTATTTTTCTTTCATCGTAAAAGCTTTGTGGTCTCACAGGCTCTTACTTTCCACCTCTTAACCATTTGCATCTGTTCAGTGTCTTTTGCTGTAAAGTCTCCATTTCCAAACAGAGTAATACACTCTCTTCCCTTTCCAAACAATAATTAACTTCTTTTTTTTTAAAGTCCAACCCAAAATTGCAGTGTGGATCCTGTGCACACCTGACCAAATGCTGCTTGCCCCAGTCCATTTTTAAAGCAATGACTTATGCATTCCACTCATGTCTAGCCTATTCCACTTGATTTTAGTGTCAATGAAAATGATTACTTATTAATCTAACTTCTCTAACATTTGCTTTTATGCCATTTCCTTAAAATGTAGACCGGACCATATTCCTATCACCATGGAAATCCTTTTGGATTATTTCTATATCAAATTCTATGAGCTCTTTGAAGGCTGAATCCTCTCAACATTTATTTTAGAAGGACAGGGAAAACCAAAGAAATTTCTTTTCATGAGACCTTTGAACAAAGTGTAATTTGAAAGTGTGGATGAAACTACTGTTTAATAAAAAATGAACATTTGAGCTACTTGGCATTGGGACAATGTTTTTTAATTAAATTAATAGAATTTAAATTATAATAAGAATAAAAATAATAAAATGGAACAGGCTGCCCAGAGAGGTTGTGGAGTCTCCTTCTCTGGAGACATTCAAAACCCGCCTGGAGGTGTTCCTGTGTGATATGGTCTAGGTAATCCTGCTCCGGCAGGGGGATTGGACTAGATGATCTTTTGAGGTCCCTTCCAATCCCTAACATCCTGTGATTCTGTGATTCTGTAATTTAATTTTTCACTGAACTTTCTATCTAAAAATAAGTAAAACGACTGTTTAGAAAATAAATATTGAGGGTTAAAATAAATATTGACAGTCCAAATTAATTGATAAATAAAAATGTAGCCAGTTCAGTATGGAGGTTAAGTGCACAAGAAATACACAAACAACTAAAATAATTTTATGAATATGACATGAAGAAAGTCTTGGATGTGTGCAAGGTTTTGGTAGTGGCCTTATGGCTGGTTAATGATAAGAATTAAGTATTTTTAAAGGAAATAAGTTTTCATTAGACTACATGAATTTGTACACTGGATGTGTCAAATTTATTTTTCCTTCATTTCAAAACTATACTTTTCTATCATGAAACTGTATCTCATCTACAGTTTTATCTTGCACTGCCACGAAATTCCAGGCAACTCTGTGGATGAGAGAAATCAGTATTTTTTTAAATGTAGTTCTACTACTTTCTTCAGGAAAAGCTTATGTAGGAAAGCCTAGGTATGGTTGGTTATGTTATGGGTTGTTGAATTTGGCAGCCCAACAGGGGCAAGGCTGTCACAGCTCCATGCTCAGGCTTGCTCCTCCCCAAACCACCTTGATCCTGGATGCTGCCTCATAGACAAAGCTTTATTTTTCACTTTTTTCTAAGACACTGAAGTTCTTTAGGACAGTGAAAGGAACTTACAGGCATAGAAACAATGGACAATAATTTCCATATGGTGGAATTCCCTGAGTACAAATTGATTTTTCCTCCTGTTTTCTTCTCTGCTAGTGGGATACAAGTGTGAGCTGTCAAGGAGCTAGGACATGACATGATCATTTAAAGCTTGGGTAAAGAACATTGAAATTGGAGCAACTGTGGCTTGCTACTTTCCAAGCGCTTCACCGCTTCAATATGGAAGTTATATGGGTGGTCCTTCTTTTGCTCTATCCCCAGCACTGGGATCAGCCAAAAAGCATTTGTCCTATTGCGTCTGCAGTTTTAGGCACACATTACCAGATTAGGTGAGCAGTTTTTGCACAACCAGTTACATAGGTATCCTAAATACCAAACTATAACTTCAAATAAACTAAGCTGATCTCAGATCACATACGATATGCAAAAATTATGTTTACAAAAACCTTCCAGACATGATCAGAAATCATTGATAAACCTAGAAGGGAAAGAGGCCAAGCTGAAAAGACTTGAAGATGGCATCAGCGGAAAAGTGAGATTATGTTTGAGTGTTGTATAGACAAGGTTTCCTTTACATGGGTATACTGCTGAAGACAGAGGTTCACATCTACTGTGAGATCTGTATAGTGACCTTTCTTTGTGGTATTTTGCAACAGATTTTGGAATATTAGTTTTGAACACTGAGTGCAATAGCATGCCCTTGAACTAGTACTTCAGTTGGTGCATAGGGAATCGCAGTAAGCACCATCCTTCTCCTGTCCTTTTACATGTCTTTTTAACATGATCAGTAGTTTCCATTTGCCACCTACAGGACCCAGACCTCCTGCAATTTATCATGATGTTTATCAGCTACTTTTAAACACAGACTGTAAAGGACAAGCCTTATATCCTGGGCTTGGGTATTAACTCCAAAACCAACCTCAAATCCCAACAGGTCTGGGAATTCAGCAGCTCAACATAACCTATACTCTTTGTTCTGTTATTATCTTTGCACACTGGCTATCTGGGCAGAAAACATGGTTATTTATGTAACACTAGCAATACAATAACAACTTCATATTCCACCCGTAATTGTCCTACACTGTTCTGCAAACAGAGTAAGAAAAATTCCTCCACCTCAGAGACTTCATGTACTAGATATGACAATCTAGTTGGTGGATAAGTCAATTATCTCTCAATCTCTTTCCCTTAATATCTAACCTGTTACATGAATACAAAATTTCTATACTGAAAAATCAAAGACAAACCTGGAGACTTAAATTCCAGTGCATAATTCTAAGTACTTGTGCAACTTACTTTTGCTAAATCATTCCCCCTTGAATAGGAATGTATGTGATGATTGAAAACCACTTTGGTCCAAGTACCAGGAGAAATGGATCTATCTGTGAAATTGAGAACTGTGAACATGTAAGCCAAGAGAAGTACCTTATGCGTGGGAAAATGAAAACCACATCTGACACAAACACAGCATAATTCTAACATCATCCTTCATATCCCTCCCTTTCCTTCTGTTCTTCAGCCACATTCACTGATGCTTAGGATGCAGATTGTACACTCGTTGGGGTAGATTTCTTTGCCTTCAGTGAAGCTGCATCACTTGCTTTGGTGGTATGCTAAATGAGTAATCTCACTGTGCAAAGAATTAAGAGATTATTTACTGACAGTGAGCAGAGACTTGTGCTTTATTTCATGCTGCAGTGGTACATAAGGGCAGTTCATGGGCTCCCAGTGCTCTATGAGGGCACCATGGTGGAGGAATCTGAATTTAGATGCTTGATTTTCTTAATCATTAGCATCATTGCCTGTCCTAGTGCTGATCCAGCCCAGCCTCATTTAATATCTGCAGCCTGACAAGATCACAGCTTGGGGAAATAGGCTGTGAGGAAAGTTGTGTTGCTTTTCAGGTATAGTTTGTTTTAAACCACCAGCATGAGAAATGTTTGCTGGTGAACATGTTTACACAGCCCTTCCCCTTTCAACATAAAAGGGAAGCTATCGCAATGATACAAAAAAGAATGGTAAACATGAGGTCTCCATGAATCCAAGTGGTGGCCATTGTAATAACAGTGTTTTGCAGTTATGGAGCGTTTCATCTAAGGATTTCAAACTCCTTGCAAAGATTGATTAATTAAGGCTCACGGTGAGAGTTCTGTGAATCATCAAACCACAAGCATTTCACACCTCACTGACTTGCAACTCAGAGAAGCTCTTGATGAACATGAGCTGAGTTTCATGAGACTTGAGGGAACCTAGATCAACTCCAGTGGGTTGGCGCTGAAGTCATTTTTAAGATGTGTAAATTTAAAGGGAAGCCAGGTGAGCAATCCAAAGCACTTTGTTAAGAAGCACAGTGAATTATCCTTGGGAAAAACCTCCTCCTAGATACTGAAACTGCCGCACTCTTGAAGTTGATAAGGTGCTGGCAAAATCAGTAGTGCATTCTCATTGAGAAGAATCCTTTGATTCTATTAAAAAAGCTTAGTCTTATTTACTTGGTACTTATTTACATCAATAAAGTCAAATGTCACTTCCCCTCTTTTTTGCAGCACTTGTAGCCATTGTCCTTGAACCAAAGCAATATCGGACCAAAGAGGGCCTTAGTAATGGGCCTGCACAGTGGATGACTTGTACAGCACCTGAGGCCTCCCAGTAGCTCTCCCATCAGCCCATTCCTTCCTACTGGCACCATTTCATCACCTCTCTGGTTATGCACTTCTCTGGAAGCTATTCATTTAATTTTCAAGAACATTTACAGGACTATAACTACAGACATTTAAAATCCTGATTAGTATTTTCTCTGTGTTAAGGTCTGTTGTAAAATATTCCCTGGTCATGTACAGCTTATAAAAAATGTTTTATACATAAGAATGTAGGCGCCTATTTTTTTAGTTAAAAATAATGATTTGGTTAGTCATATTTTACAGTTGCTAATTACTCTACAAATGCCATAACCTGTCTGAATGGTAACTGCTCAATAAAAGGTTTTGTTTTGTTTAAGAGATGCTAAGTAATGCAGTGTAATACTACATGTGTCAGGCCAAAATATTACGAAATTTAAATGTACTATATATATTAACTTCTTAAATGTAATATATATATTCACATCTTTCTTTCTTTCTGTTGTTGTTGGCTGAGGAGATCAGTTCCATTTGAAAGTAAAACTTTTCCTTGTTTTTCTCCAAACTGAGCTTTCGCTATTGTTTATTTGGATGTAAATTGAGCATAAGTCTGTGGAAATTGTGGTGTGAGAGGACCATCGGGCCTCTTGCTGATTTTAGTGATAGTGCAATGACCTGTTGGAATACCAAAAGAATGGTAACTACATGAAATCTGTGTAACTCCTTTGATTAAGATCTTTCCTGGCGTGTATCTGGCATAGTCACATACTTTGCATACACACACTGGAATTACATTTGGCTCCACGTTACTCTACTGCAGAGCTGCAGAGAAATGTAAATTGTGCTTTTTCAGCTGTCACTTCATCTTCCTTTCATTTATAAACTCACTAAATGTGCTGAAAATGGTTGATGTTGGTAGCAAAGAGCAGATCATAGCTTGGACATTCTGCAATTCTGTAGAAGCTTCTCTCTCCCAGATGAACCCAGCCTGCCTGGCCCTAAGTTAGCTTTGTGGTATGCCCCCAAGCCCAGAAGCAAGATCCTATCCCTCCATCCTCAGTCCCTTACCCGTTAGTGGCTCAGATCAGGTTCAGGAGGTGGCCACAGCCAGCTGGCTGAATGAGCCGCTGTGACTCTTTACTCTGCAGAGGGATCTGGACAGGTTAGATAGATGGGCTGAGACCAATGGCATGAAGTTCAACAAGGCCAAGTGTCAGGTCCTGCACTTTGGCCATAACAACCCCATACAGCGCTACAGGCTGGGGGAAGAGTGGCTGGAAAGCAGCCCAGTGGAAAAGGACCTGGGGGTATTGATGGACAGATGGCTGAACATGAGCTAGCAGTGTGCCCAGGTGGCCAAGAAGGCCAACAGCATCCTGGCTTGTATCAGGAATAGTGTGGCCAGCAGGACTAGGGAAGTAATTGTCCCCCTGTACCCAGCACTGCTGAGGTCACACCTCGAGTACTGTGTCCAGTTCTGGGCTCCTCACTACAAGAAAGACATTGAGGCGCTGGAGTGAGTCCAGAGGAGGGCAACAAAGCTGGTGAAGGGTCTAGAGGATATGTCCTATGAGGAGTGGCTGAGGGAACTGGGATCGTTTAGCCTGAAGAAAAGGAGGCTGAGGGAAGACCTTCTCACTCTTTACAAATACCTGAAAGGAGGTTGTAGTGGGGTGGGGGTTGGCCTCTTCTCCTAGGCAACTAGCAACAGGACTAGAGGGCATAGCCTCAAGCTGCGCCAGGGGAGGTTCAGGTTAGACATTAGGAAAAACTCCTTCATAGAAAGGGTTATTAGGCATTGGAATGGGTTACCCAGGGAGGTGGTGGAGTCACCATCCCTGGAGGTGTTTAAGAAAAGACTAGATGTGTCATGGTCTAGTTGACACAGTGGTGTCAGGTCAAATGTTGGACTCGATGATCCCAGAGGTCTCTTCCAACCTGGTTGATTCTGATTCTGTGATTCTGTGACTAGTCTTCCCCATTCTCCTCTAGTTTCTTTAGCCTTGCCTTCAGTGACCCCTTTGGAGAATCCTTCAGATCTTTTTCCCCAGACCCTTCTTTTGTTGCCTTCTCCTGAAGGCAACCTCAGCAACAAAATGGGAATTGTAGGTGCTACAGCAGCAGTTCATCAGCTAAATAGAGGAAACACGTTTGATTATCATCAGTTAATTGAGGCAATGTGTCTTCAGGGACAGAGAACTGGACAAATGGGTCAGTGTTTCACCTCTGTCCACCACTGGTCTACTGGCTGAATTCAGGCAAATCACCTCACCCTCCAGTGGTCCAGCTTCCCAACATGAAGACAGGAATTGCATCAGCTCCTTGTATAATTCGCTACAAGTTATAATGAAAAGCTCTAGATATTATTAATTATAGAAGGAACTCAAGAGGTAGGGAACTTTAACTGTCATAAAAAGCTTTAGCAAATAGTGCATTACAGATACAGGTGTGAGCTCTCCTATATTGTTCCAGAATCCAGAAAAAAAGTATTTTAAAATAATTTTCATTTGGGAGAGTTGAGCAAGCAGTGATAATAATGAAACATACCAAAGTCATAAATTACTGTGTGAGTCACATATAATTCAATTTCCAGATATTAAGAAGTACGAAAGCAATAGCAGGAGAAAATAAAGTTGTAGTAACAGAACGAAGAAGAAACAAACCCCACCAAACCACATCTTCGGTTCAATATCCTAAATCCATTTCCCCTTTTTAACTGTTATGGGTTTCCTTCACTTGAAGACACTCCAGAGTATATGGCAATAGCCTGTGTCACACAAAACTTATGGATGTCCTGAATGAATCCTTTTAGAAATCAGATGAAGCACTTGGAAAGGAAGTCTCAGTTCTCTATAGAAGAGCAGAAATAATTCAAATTTCTTTTCATATAGGACCAGAAGCCCACATTAGCATTCGTGCTGAAAACTACCATCAATAATTACAGTTTGATGTGAAGGTGGTTCTTTTTCTGGTAGAATGCAAGCCACAGCTAAGTTATATGTTGTCAGATATTTTTAAGTAAAGAAAAGGCTTTAGGTGATTTCAGGGGAGTGAGGAAGAATTCAGACTTTCAACAGAGAGGTAGTGGCTTCCATTCATGCTAGGGCAAGCAATACTATCTTGTCAGGATTTCCAAAGCTGTTCTCCTGGGAAGGAGTTTTGATTTAAAAACAAAATGCAAGATATCTGCATTGCTTGTCTAGAAGAGCCAGTTAACTATCAAAGAGCAAGATACTCTACTTTCACCAACATGCCCACAGACAGTGACCATAACCATGAGGCAGTGCTGACTCAGACAAGCAGGGTCTGAGCAAAGATTTACCTTGACGTGTAGAAAGAAGATCCCACAAACACCCTGCCAGTACTGCAGAGTCAGTTCAGCTTAGACACGTGTGCAAAGCCACTCTGTACTGTATTCTACTAGCAGATTTGTCATGCCTGATGCAAGCAGTTTGGCCAGCTCTCAGTCTAGTTAAAGTTAAACTTATTGTCACTGACTCCAGTAGATCCTATTTCAGCCCTTCTTATTCAATGCCGTTTGATCTCTGCTTGTAGAATCCCTTATTAAAGGTTGGGTCCTACAGGTGAGTAAAGGTGGATGATCTCTTACACTTATATCTGTCATGTGGAAAGAAAACTGCCTGCATTTACAAAATAGACCAAATTCTTCACTGGTTCAATACCCATGAATCTCCTGGTGTCATGCCAAGGGCTGGTTTACTCTTGTGCAATTTGGTCAAAATCTGCTTCATGGGAAGGAATGTTATTCACACTGCTGTGAACTACTCAGGTCTTCAGTGTCTGTGGGAGGCTATTTCAAAGGGAAGGCTGTTCTGTTTTTAAGATGTTCTCAGTCTTATTTTCATGCTGGTTTTATTCACACTGGCAGTGCCTCACAGGAACACTTTGGCACAAGACACATCATCAAGGCATTGCCAGTGTGTGTGGTGAATGGAAAACCTGTAAAACATAAGCATTTTCTCCTGTCCACTTTCTTTCCCAAATTTCAGTGAAAACCAAAAACCAAATTTCCTTTGTTTAAATTTTTCTCCTTTGTCCAAAATTTTCTCCTTTGTCCTATTTCATGTTTGCGTACACTGCCACGGTTCCTATTGCTTTTAATAGGAATTTTACCTCCAAACAAACTGCAGAAAAATGTCCAATATTATAAATGTCTCTTATGATGGCAGGCCGTTCTGGGAACCATAAAACTCTCAGAAGCAGCCCTACCCAGAAAACAATAATCTTACAAGGAGGTTGCAAATAATGCTTGCTCCATGAATTCAAAACAGTTGTGAGCTCCAGCTATCATCCACTTATCGCCAGCAGACACCAGGAAAGTTGGCTGCCCCAGCATGACATCCTAGTGTTATTCAGAGCCTTTAAAACATCAGAATTTGTTTTGACAAGAGCTTCTCTTCAGCTTGGATAACAGGTCCCTCAAACTTGTCAAGGAGCAGTTGCACTTGAATCCTTTGCACCGCTGTGAGAGCAGCATTAACAAACATGGAAGAAACAGGATATTTTGCATTATTAAGGCAGAAGACAAAGGGATTGTTGATCATCATAAGAAAATCATGCATGTATAAATGATTACTTCGTCTCTATTTCCTCTTAGGCAATAGCTGATGCAGAGACAATCAGATATTTGCAAGATACAAGGCAGATATTCAATTTAATTAAAATAAATATTCCCAAAAAGATATCAAAGCCAAGCAAGGTCCCCATTCAGATAGATAACTGTATTCCTTTGTTGATAAGGTCCATGATTTAGGGCCTCAGAAGAGGGAATTGACTTCTTATCATAGGATAATTTTTCTATACTTACTGCTGTCAACTATGAGATGTGAAAACAGAAACTCTCTAAAGTAACAGAATTCAGAATTTTTGAAATCAGGTATTTTGGATGTTGCTGAAAACAAACCTTATTAAAAATACTCGATGGGCAGTGGCTCTAATGATTTAAAGGTGGCATTTCCAACACTGTTTTCCTGGATACCCTTGTCCCCAGATTTCAGCCCTTGGAGCTGTTGTACAGGCAGGGGCTCCCAACTGGTCCCAGCACCTCATTGCTCCCCACATCATGCCCCAGGGTGGGAGCATTGTGTTGAAGTTACTTATAAAGGTAAGAAGTTATTGATATAAATAAATGATAAGGAGAGCGAAATGTTCTGGCAGAGAGTAGCGATAACTTTGTACTGTTAAATACAGCCACTGGAAATAGCTATGAATGAATATTTCCTCAGCACAGATGCCATTTTCCTAAAGAGAAAAACACAGCAAAAAAACAGTTCTATGGGGTCAGATCTATGGCTGGTGTAAGTCAAGATAGTCCCTGGACTGCAAATGGAGTTTACATGCAATTTACACCAGATGGGAGCCTGGCTTTACAAAGCAATGGCTGGAGGCTAAATGATATTCTTGAAAGTTGCAAAGCCTTGGATTATGAAATCTTTCTCAATATATTTCCATTTCAACTCTTTCCAGTATCATTTGCTCACAGCAGTCTGAATGCAGAAGAAACATCTATTTCATTATCTCAAATAGCTTATAAATGCTTTTTAAAAATTCCATTATTTGCCCAGTGTAAGGACTCCAATGCACCCTAACAACTGTTTGACCTGAATATATTAAAAATATTGTAATGTTTTGTTATATATCCCAAGGTAAAAAAAAAAATCAGGCTATGGCTTATTAGTTTTCTCTTCCCTGCTTCTTATAAAGGTTTATTTGACAGAGCATAAGATAGTGGTAAAATCCTAAGGTAAAGGTTAAACTCTGTTTTATTATGTTTACAGGATTTAAAGGGTAAATCAGGAAGTGCTTATTTAACATCAAGTGAAAGTGGTGGATTAGTAACCAGACCGAGACTTAAAAGCATCCTTAATCCTTAAAATCTCTGAGGGTGAAAGGTCAGTCTTTAACACCAGGTTGTGTAAAGAATGAAGCAGACAGAAGCTTCTGTTTCATCATTGCCCAGTTAATCCACTGAGGAAATGAGCAGCATTGGTTTTTGCTAGGTAAACTCCTCCTAAAACCAAGGAAACAGAGGAAAGCCTGAACAGGAAACAATTAAAGTAGGTTTATTCCACGAACACAGCAGAGCAGCACAGGAGATATTTTAAACTGTTTTAAAAATGACACTTCTGTTACTATTCATAATCTGTCTTGATTACATTTTCATTGCTCCTTATTTTCATTATTCTTTTAATGACTAAACTAACACTCAGTATTTTATTTGGAGAGAGATGCAGAACAAGACAAACATTTTCAGAGGCACAATGGGTCACTTCCAATAGACACTGCTTTATGCTCTGTATCTTTTGGCATCTTCTGGATTAGAGCACAAATGAGGCTCATAAATACCCTATCTCTTTTAAACTCATGAGTTCTGGATAAATAATTAAATGCAGCTCTTTTATTGTGTTACCACAGTGATGTGTGTCAAAGAAATAGGTGCAGGAGAATATAGTTCGCAACATTTCTCCTCTTTTGCTCTGCAATGTCTACCAAGTGGTAGGAGGCAAGCATTCACTAGCTGTTTCAGCTGAGATTAAAATGGGTTTTGAAGTTCCCAGTAGCTGGGATAAAACATAGCTCAACAAAGCTTTTCTCTGCAAAGGCATTATAAAGCATAGTATGTTACAGAAAATATTTAGAGCCCACTAGTTAGTAAATATACCTACTTCTTGTATAGACAAATCTTAACTTTTTTCTTGCACGATCAATATGAGAAGACAAAGCTCTCACATATTTCAGCTACGAGGGAAAAGAGTATTTTCATTACTAGCAGTCTTTCAATATTTATATTGAGCTTGCCTTTATTAAATCACTGGTGAAAAATAAGAGGATTCACTCAAGCTGTAGTTTCATCACATAAAACAGCACAGACATTTATCTTATAAAATTGCAGAAGTGTAGCTCCATGTAGACTGATGGAGCTGAGCTGCATTTGGCATTAGGATCTGATTTTCTTGCCTAAGGTGTTTATGACGCATACAGTTGCTAATAGCTTATGGAGTTCATTTTTTACAGAATCTGTGGTTTAAGCATAATGCTTAGTACTTCTGAAATATTACTTTTCTTTTTTAAAAATTGCAGTGTTTAACATGAATTATGAAGAGTGCTTAGTTGCACACATTTGAGATCTGCCTCAAATTTTTCACAGTATTCATCCCTACCTTTGTCATTCTATTTTATCAAAACTTTTTCTTAATTAAGCAAAAATAAAAGCAATAAAATAACATTTTGTAAGTTAAAAAAAGTTTGGGTTCTTTGGGGCTACCTTCCAACAGATATGCATGCTCGGAGCACCAGCACAGAGCTGAAACAGCCCTTCTGTAATCAGAGGGATCAAATGCAGAAGAAAATATTCTTTAATGCAAATAAAGGGATCAAATATAGCATTTCTTCTATCTCCCTGGATATTTTTAGTTTTATTTCCTAAAGAAGTGAGGTTTATGTGACCAAATCATCTATCTGTCTTTACCCCTTCTTGTAATTTTCAACCCAATGGCCACTTCTGAATGTATTTGATGAATGCACAGTAATCTTAAACTTCCTAATGAGGTTCCTACAAATTTCATTAGAATAAATCGCTCCATAGAGAGCAGAGATGCTTAAGTTATCCAACCCATGGAAAAGTTGAATCAAGCGCTTTTGAGAGTTCACAGTGGGGAGAAACCTCGGAAATGCCTGAATTGTAACAAAAAAATCAAAACAGAGCTGGCAACCATAAATTCATAGGAAAGCAGGATTCTTTAGTTCTGAAGCTCTTAAAACTATTTTGTTTGCTGAGATACTACAACTTCCTGGCCCATCAACACACATACATATTCAGTAGGAGTAGTACATAGTACAGAGTCATGAAACAAAATGATAGCTAAAACACACTAATCATAGGTATCAAGAAATATTTGCTATTTCTAGGTGTCTGTTCATTTTCTAAGTGAGGGATAATGGATGGTTTCAAAGATTCTGTTTCAAAGATGTATTTGAAGAAAACTCTTTATATACTATGAAGTATTTAATAAAAAGGTAATTTTCGGAAACAGAAAGAATATTATTAATTCTTCTGAATAAAAACAGATCGGGGAAAGAAACCGAAATAATTTCAGGGCAGCTTTTTGTGGCAGAATTACCAGCATTTAGCATATATGTGCTACCTGACATCCCTAAAAGGCTTTGAGATTGCTTATAATAAATCCTAGTATGTCTGAGTGCTGAAGCCTGGTCTTCAAACCACCACTATTGTAATAGTTAGAAAAGGAGGAGCAAACTAACAAACAGGGCTTAAAGCCACAGCTTTCATGGCCTGGATTCTTACACAGACCATGAGGCAATAACGTCTCCCGATTACAGAGTTTTAAATCACAAAACCATCCTCTTGCCTGATCCTACCTACTTCAGCACATTTGCAATACGAATGGGAACTGAAGTATAAGACCACTGTTTTCAGGAATGTTTAGTTTGTAGTCCATAAGCTTTGAAGCAAACAGCTTGAATCCCTTTGACTTGATTCCTCTTTGTTAAAAGAAATAAAAAATAAATTGGTCAAGCTGCACAATGAATTACGTCAGGAAGTAAGTAATTCTGCAGAGTCACCATGCTTTAACAAGCTGAGAATCAAGAAACACCCTGTACTACCTACATACTAGAGCCAGGCATGTAAAAAATTACTTGTCTTATGTTTATAAATTATTCAAATACAAGTTGTGAGAAAAATAAACTTTACACATATTCATCAAAGGAACTTAGCTTCAGCTGTGGTTTCCTCATTTCTCTCTAATTTACGCTAATACTAATACAAAAGGATCGTGACATTTGTTAGTAATGTAATGTAGCAAAAGCAGGCAACACTATGTTTCCCAGATAGCAGACTTCCAGATATGATTAATAGCAAAGTGCATTTCAGCATCAGTTCACGCTTATTGTTGCTTGTCGTTTATATGTTTCAAAAGAAAATCAGTCTAAATTTTCAATAAAAAATACTTTTATATGATTTTCTACTAATAAATAAGTTCTCTTATTCATAAGTAGTGGTTCAGAACACAACCAAAGCAGATATTTGGAAATTATTCAGTGATTTTTACAGGATTTGTTGCGCTATTTATGCAATTCAAACAATAGCTCACTAATATTTTTTATAAATTAATAATGAACATGAATCAAAAAAACAATATACTGTTTTATTGGTTTACTTCAATTAATAATGGAGAAGATCCCCAAAGATCACACCCACAGACATTTCTACATTGAAATTCAGAAATGTCATAGTCCAAAACCAGTCTATAGTTCAGAAACAAAATCAGTAGAACTTTGGGACTCTGAAAGACAGCAAAATTCTCAGAAAAATTAGAAAAGAGCTAAGGGTTATTCACTCAAACAATCCTTATACCAATATATTGTCTGAGTTCTGTGCTACCATTTACACAAGCAAGAGCTAATCTGGGAATCCAGAATTGAAGGGATGAGAATATGTTTCCCATACTTTGTTAAAAGATATAAATGGAGTCCCTAGAAAAGATGTTCTTGTCACACTTCAGAAGAACCCAAACAAAATTAAAAATAATTGGAAGCTAAATATACACGACCAGCATCTCAGTTATCTATAACAATTAACCAAGAAAAATGTGCTACCTCTCATCCTCTGTTTTTGAAGACACAAAGTGAGAAACTAAACCACAGTCAAATAGTGTAACAACAGAATTAATTTATCCCCAAATATTTTTTTCCAAATGTAATAACACCATTGAAAGTAATGCTCTCTGGAACCATGCAGACATACACGCACCTAGTACACTCAATGGTTCATATTTGAGCACCCAAATTCCACTCGGAGTGAGGGTCACACAGCAGTTATCTGTGCCAACCACCCACTTCTTCCTCCAAACCCACATGGAGCCCTATTAAAATTTATGGAGCTCCATATGGGTGTACATGTCTGCCTAGGTAAATCACTGGCAAGATTAGAACTGTAATTATCATTATTAGGAGTGTCTAGTACATTTTATATGCTAGCAAAATCCACCAAGTATGCTGACTGTAATGGGTGGACTTTGCAACGCAATATGTAGTTAGTCTGAAGGGCTCTTCAAAGTCTGGTCCTTCATTTCTTTCGCAGTCAAGACTCCCCCTGAATTCTCCAGTATCTCTGAAGCTCAGATATCTCTGTTTGATACAACACTAGATGCAGATAATGAAAACTCATCTTTTTTTCATGATTGCTTCTAGGCATATAGGAGTGGAGAGACCAAAAATAATAATTTGCTAATACAGGAAAATAGTTATAGAAAAAAAACCCCTGTTATTAATTTGAATAAAATTGCTGGGAAAAAATAAATCTTTATGACCTTTATCAAAAAAATCTCCTGTGCTATTCAAAGTCTTTAATTTCGGTTGTCTTAATGTATTTTTCATGTAAGTCATAAAGTATGATTTTTATGTTTATTATGGCTTACAGACAAAATTATATCCAAAAAGCTTTATAGGTACTGAAGTATGACATCCTTTACTCCACCACACCCTAATAGAACAATAATTCACTCAATAAAGATTGATAGCTGGCATTTGTCTTGAAGTTGTCCAATGGTTGCATGAGAATTAAAATAAAATTATCTTCTCACCAAAGGAGTTAGTTATCCCTGCGGGCCAGGGCTTAGGTGGAGTTATGATGAATCATGCACTGGGAGGATCTCTAGCTTTCAATGAAATTAGTAACTTCCTTGCAAATTAATTTAATTACACCTAACAAAAATCTCTGTTCACAAAACATGCACCTTTGGAGGTCTAAAAATAGAAGATGCGCTATTCAAATCAACAGAAATTTCTGTATTTTCCTCTCTTTCCCCCCACATACTTGCACTCTATCTTGGATGGATGGATGGAGGAGGAAGAAGTGTTTCTAGAACAGCTCTCAGAGAAGTTGTTCCATGACTTCTAAACTGTAAGTTGGTTTCTCAGCGTGTATGAATTCATACAGTGCCTTTAGCTTGAATAGAGCTACACTGAGTCACACTGACATGGGACTTGACCAAATGTCTAGGCTTCTCCTAATAAAAAGGGTGAATTAGAAATTTTGAAACAATTTGGCTTCAAGCAATGTTTCTTACAGGTAAGATTTATGAGAGCAATAACAACTACTGGAAATTTTAATTTAAAAATTCATTAACAGTCCACAGTAATCATGGTCCTTTTCTTCTTTTTCCACAGACAGCATAAAAGCCAAGTCTGCTTGAATGAAAAAAAAGATCTTCCTCATTTCTGAACTCTGCATCTGCAGCAAGTCTTGGCATCATCTGCAGAGGAGGTTTTGAGCTCAAAAACTTCAGTGGCTCCTTCTGGTTTAAAGCAAGTGTTTGACACCTCCAGTATAACCTTCCCTTTGCTGAAGTTCATCTCCAAGATCACACATGTTGCCCTGTTTCACTGCATGCAGGTCATAGCTGCCACGGCAGTGATAGCAGGTTCTTCCCTGTCTGATACTTCTCGCTTGGGGGTAGGGAGGATGTTGCCTTTCTTCTAACACTTATGTTGAAACCTTCTTCAGCCACGGAAGTCTCTTAATGGGGACATTCTCTGAAGCTTCTTTGTCACGGGCAGATTTGCTCTGAAATTTAGCCAAGTATCACCTGGCTGGCACCTTTTGTTATACCAAACACAGTGTTATGGCAAAGGACTAAGTTAGATAATGAGTTATAAAAGATTCAATACCAAGAGAGATCTCATTTATTTCCTCACATCTGATTCAGGTTAAAAGACTTAAGGAACACTGGTGAGTTTTCTTCTGTCTGGACAGGCAAACTTACAGATGGATAAACTACAGAAGTATATGCTAATATATACACACTGTTGAGCATATTGTGCTTATAAACATACACCTTTTCCGAAAAAGATACTGTTCCCATGCTGTAATGCATCTGTGATTATCTGAAAAGTATTCAGAAGTACCTGCTCCAAAAGTATGGCTTATCTATAATTTAAACTGAAGGAGACTTTCCTTTAGGTAACACAGAATTCGTGACACATAAATGAACAGCTCTGGCTGCGTCCAATAGTTTACCACCAGTACCAGAGCCTTTGCAGCATTTTCACCTCCCTTAAAATAGAGAAAGTTTTCATTTACAATACCCAGCAGAAAACAATCTTGTTTTTGTAAAGGTAACCTAGAAGTTTTATGCTAATCTTTGGTGGATAAGCTCTTTTTCCTTCTTTCCCAGAAGCGATGCTACAACATGCAGAGATGAGGAAGAAGAAGCACAGGGCTTGGAGGAGGCAGCATGGAGTCGGTCTGCGAGCACAAGGCCGAATCGCAAGATACAGCTGCAAAACCTCGGGAAATCCTTGTCTTGTTCCAGGGCCAGCTTTGCTTTAGAAGTAAAACATCCCCCTCACTTTATTACAAAGCACCCAAGACATGAAGCACTGGCAGTACTTGGAGGTGGCACCTAGGTAATTTAACAACCTCATCAAACCATGAGAGTTAGAATTTGATTTATAACAATGACTAACCCAATAAAATGGTAAAGCAAGTCAATACGCAGGCTCAGAGGCATCTCCAATATTTTTTACCCCCTAGTACTTTGATGATGCAGTCATCATAAAGCATTGCAGACATGTCATGCTCAGTGGAAACTATGGAACAACAAAGTCTCACTTGTATCCTTGCAAAGATCAGGTCATTCTTCATTAGAGCTGCGTAAACCTATTTACAAGATCAGCGTTTTTTTTTGTGGTAACAATGAAAGGAGAGGGGAAAAACAACCAAAAACCCCAACCTCTTGATCACAGCATGTATGAAAACAGTTCCTAGTAAGAAGGATATTTTTCCATGAAAGTGGTAAATTTTCAGGTGGAGTAAAAAAAAAACCCCAAGAGTTCAAATCCTTGTAAATTGACATTGCTATGCTGATTTATGTCCATTGAGAGTTGTCCCTTCATAATTTGTTCCAGGTTGGAATTTTACTATGGAGAAATATGCACATTCTTTTAAAGCCAAGGAAAAATACAGCCATCTAAAAGGATAGTTTCCATGTAGTTCTATTTTTGATCACTTTAGATATTTTAGGCTATGTCTTGCAATCATCCTATTTATGGGATCAAAAAGAAGTAACCCAGATATGTGAATAAAGTTAGTAAAGTCATTGGTCCAGACAGGACTCGGGCTGCTAAGTACATGATGATTGATATTGGACACATTTCTTTCTTGGCAGGGAGTTTTGGCTTTCAGCTACACTGTACTGACATCAGGCACATTAAAAGTGAACCCAAATATCTGCTGAAATTCACAGAGATGTTGAAACATTTTCAACTCTGAAGCCAAAGATGTGTCAGCTGAGAAAGCTGAAGTCTACCTTCAACTTCTTTCATTCTAATTTGGGGAAGAAATGCTCAGAAAACTTGTCAAGTCTAAGCAAGCTCTTTTACAACCCACTTCTCTATTTTCTTGTGGCAGGAGTCCACCAGCAACAATCTTCACAAAAGCAGTAGAAAGGTCAGCTGTTGCATGCATTTGCCAGCTCTGGATACAGTCCCAATGCACAAAAGTGGGTTCACAACCCTAATCCATATTTCACTTTCTGTATCAGGCAAAGACGACAAGTTTTAAGCCCGTCTTTTGCTGAGGCAAGTGATTTCCAGAGAGAGAGCCTACTTGCTCAGGAGATGTATTGCAGAACAGAAGCATACTTATTATCTTTAGACAATCCCTCCTCTCTTGCAGAGCTCTGTAACTTCCCATTCTCACCTCTGTTAATATATTTTCTGCTTTCAAGTCCCCTTCCTAGTGTCACTGTATTCAAGTGCTGATCTGACCCCATCAATTGGCCGCTGCGCCACAAGCTGTTTCAGGAGCCCCAGTAGAGAAAACATGGTAAATACCTGGAAACTTTCAGACTAAGAAACCACAAGTGTTGATGTGTGTGCTGCTTAACCAAAAGCTGCGTTCAAGTTGTAACTGGTTACTCAGTTTGGTAGCTGTGGTAACACAGATTGCTCAGTTTAATTATTTTGCTCTCTGGCGTGCAGGTTGCATGCGGGAGTTCTGCTGGTTTTTATTACTTCAAATACTACCAGGGTTTCAATAACTTGCTTTTCTTTACAAGCTTTGGAGAAATTAACCTATACAGCATTTTAAGACACTATCTTTCAAAGATCCAACAAAATAGTTCTTTTATCCTTAGTGGATAGTTTCATATATGCTGGAATGATGATAAACCAAACTGCTTTCCCTGGACAATGTCTTTTTGGAGGAGCACAGCATTGGTATGGTTTTCATGTAGGTACTTTGTATTTTTATTATTGATTTTTCTTAGCTTAATTAATCAGTTATATGTTTATTGGCTTCACCTGAGTGTCTGGCATTTTAATGTTACAATGAATCATTTGTTCAATAAACGCTTTTTTTTTTTTGACCACATTATGGTTTATATTTTAAATAATTATTAAAGCAGATTGAAAAAATACTTACGGAACAAGCTCTAAATGATGAACATGCTGATTTAATTAAATTTTCAGATAAAAAAAATAATTTGGAGGAGAACCACATTATAATCTTTTTTTTCCCTCTGTACGGATGGGGTTTCAGATGTTCTTTCAAAGCCCACAAGCAGACACAGATGCTAATATGGCATTGCAGCCATGTCTGGGCCAGGCTACAATAACTCCTTATGGGTATTTCTTAAGCTACCTCAGGGTCGAGGTCTGCAGAAAGGGCTGCATGAGGTTGCACTGAGCCCCCAGTTCCAAGCGTACATCACGGTTTGCGCAGGAGTATCTCCTCCAGAAATACAATTCCAGATACAATTTCTATTTGAGATATAAAAATAAAATTTCAAAAATAATATTTTGCTTTCAACTAGTTAAATATTTCACTGTTCATACTTTCATTAGGATTTGAAATGAAAGTAAAGATGGTTGAAGCAGTAGTAGTGTTTTGTTTTGTTTAGTTTTTTTAAACCAGGTCCATCAGAGAGGAAATAAAGATTAACTGCCTATATGAAGAAAATTTGCAAGGTAAATTCTGAGAACAGAGTACAATTTAAAGACATCTTTGTGTTAACCTTTCACACAAATACCTCGTATTGTACAAAGAACAGAAATAGCCTATGCACCCTAACAGGGGTGCTAGCCCTCATTTAGAAGCTATTCAAGCAGCAAAGTGCAATTGCTTGAAAAAGCAATTTAAAGATTTCCCTCTAAGAATCTCATCCACAGATACTGGTAAGAGACAATATGTATGAGTACATACACTGAGATAAGAGACAGTTTTGCTCATGCTCCAAGATGAGAGAATGCAGAAAATGAGAAGTACTTTGTGTAACAACAGCATGAGAATAGTATTATTATTCATATACTTTTTTTCTTTTTTAAAAATCATCAAAAAGTTTTGTTGCTTTTCTGAAAACCAACCAATTTACACCAGGAAAAGAAACAAATACAGACCTTATTGTCAGAAAATGGGCAGATACAAGCACATTTCAGCCAACTTCTTTAACTAATGGAAACATTTCAAGCTGCATAAAAATACAGTGCATGTGAATTAAGATGTGTACTAAGAACAATGGGAAAAGAGGCACTGAAAGATAAGACATTGTTTAATGGGTTGTGTAATCTGATAGTTCATGCCATGTGATCTAGAACTGGATTTTGCAAGGTTAAGTATAAGAAAGCAAAACAAAATGAATATTATAAATAGTCTCTAATGATGACACCTACAATGAAAAGATAAAAGTAACTTCCAAGGAAGGAGCTCTTAGGAGCTTCCCTTTACTACCGAATCCGAGCTGAACCCCTAAGGGAAATCTTTTCCAGTAACAATGAATTTCTGAAGTACACATCTGCACTTCGTGCAGACACGTAATAGAAAGAACAGATCGCTGGAAACTCAGAAGTCCATTTTGCTGAAAGTGATAAGGTTTCCCAAATCCAACCAGAACAGTTTAGAATACCTGAAGACATATCTGGCTGGTAAAAGATCTGTTTTGCATATATAATTCATTATCAATTAGCCCAAATGGGCTTTGGACACTTGCATAACTCAGAGTTTAAGTCTGAACAGATGTCTGAGGCAGGCACAGCTATGTCTCATCTGAGCCAACTGGCCACCAATTATTTTGTAGTGGAAATGAGGGGCAAATAAATACCTTTTGAGCAAAAAATTCCTTTTATAACCTTAGAAGTTTTCTGCAGAAAAGCTCAGTTCCAATGAACTGGCATTTCCTAGCAAAAGACAAGGAAACCTCCCGACTGCCCACCAGCCCAATCATTTCATATGAAAATGTTACCAACAGAAGAGTCAGTAAATGCTAATACTTAGCCTCAGGTCTTGATCAGCTCAGGCTTGGATATGAGATGAAAATTTGTCCTAGAAAGTGAAACAACTCTGAAGTTATATGACTCATTCTGCACACTAGGAAGTCTCAAACAGAGAATTACTAAGACAAGAAGACTTTCAGAGTTAATTTCATCACCTTATCATTTTTGTGGTTACATCTCATCCTTTTCCCCTTCTTTTTCATGACCACTACTTAGGTTACAGCCTTTCAAAGCAAAAAATGGAGCTTTTATAAGAAGACGCAAGCATTCTTTGTGTTTGTTGTCCTTTTGTAGAATAAAGAAATAATTGCAATAATATTGCCACAAGTCAGATTTGTCCATTACCTACTTATAAGTTACATGGCTATTAGTTCTGATATACAACCAGGTTGTCCCTTAAAATAAAACAAGGTTAACAGTTAATAAAAAACGTAATTAACTGAAGTCAAGTGCCACAATATTAGGTCCCTTATAGTCAACAACTGAGCCTCATCAGCCCTTCTCATCATTGGCATTATTGTCCACACCAAGAAGTTAAGAACTGTTTAAGAGCAAGTTTATCACTAGTTAAGATGTTTTCTATGAAGAAACAAATTGTTTAGCAGGATCTAAAGCCACTTGCTCCAGTAGCAGGAGCATTTGGTAGTCACCATGTGGGAAACAGATCAGCCTTGCTGATCTTGCACACCCTCCTTTTCCACAAACAGCCACAACACAGGTATCACTCAGATTTGCTCTACTACGTAATTTTTCCACCCCAGTAACAGTAGCCCCTTGTGTACTCTCCTATAGCTCCTGCGACCTGTGTGTTTCTTTCACTGATCTACAGCAGTGAACTCCATAGCATGAGTATCTCAGCATCGTGTTTAATTTGATGACAGTCTTGACTAGAAATACGAAATATTGAATTTCATATCACAGGGGAGACCAAGCATGTGAGGATTGTTTACAATTAAAACAGGATATGGAACAAAACTAAATTTTGGCAAAATAAATTAACAAATAAAAAAAGACAACTGGGACAAGCTGAGTTTGGGGACAGCTAAACCTATCAGTAAGCCTTCAAACACTATAAACTGAGATATGCATATGCTGAAATTACTTTACTGTTCCTTTACACTCATCTCTTCCTTTCAATGCAGATATTGCTGCTTTGTGACTCAGTTTAAATTACAAGTTACAATATGAGGATGACTCTGTACGAACAAATGAAGAAACTAAATTCACCTCCAATCATGAGGTGGTATATGGTTGTGCAGAGTGTATCTGTGGTTCCTTCCTTTAAAAAAATTACAGATGTCCATGCTGGCTTCTCAGCATGTTGCCACACCATAAAGGACATGGTGAAGTCACAGCTGAGGTCATGGCAGAGTTAGGCTGGTCCTGCATCAGGAAAAAAGGGTTTTTAAAGAACAGCGGTTGGCTTAGGGCCAAGTATGGAGGGAAGGAGAATCAGCCACCAACTCCTGCCAGCCCTTGGAGTCAGAGCTCCAGGAGAGCAGAGTTGAGGGAACCTGCCATGGAACAGCAGCCCCTTGCTGCATCCCTCCCCTCCTCCCGAGCTCCCACCATCCTGTCACCCCCTGGGCTCCCAAGAGATTCAGTAGGAAGAAGACCCATTTCATTGCTCCCTCTCCCCACAACACCTCTAGCTGTCTGTCACCCTGAACATCTGTCTTTTTTTGTAGAAGCCCAGAGCTGGTCTTCAGAAGAGCTGCCTTTACCTCAGAGCATCTCTGTCCTGAGTAGAGGCTACACTGAACTACAAAAGCAGACTAAAAGGAAGATAGTATTTATATTTATGTACACGTATATGACACACTCTTCCAGGCAGACTACATGTAGTAAATGTCTACATTGGGCCACAGGTGGTTCTTGCAGTATTTTCATACCTACTAACTGATATCGGTCAAAGATTAGACTGTTATGTGAGTTCAAAAAAAATTTAGGATTGATTGAAAATATATACCTGAGTAGAAATTCCTCTATGAAATTAATAGTGCACCAGCATCATTAGGCATTATTTCAACATAAAAGTAATAATCATATCTACAACTTTACATCCGTTTTACATGTACTTCTTCCTAAGTAGTTTGTTTGGTCTAACAGGATTCAAGGGAAAAGAGAAGCAGCAGAAGAATCACAGTAGCAAGACACAAAATCAAAAACAAGAAATCAAATTTTTTTAAAAAGTATTTTTATGCTTCCAACCACTCATCACCTCCTTCAGATCCTGGAAACCTGACTATTGTAGTGATGGCTTTATGGCAGAAGAGCCACAGAAAAGAATAAACGGAAATGTAAACTCACTTGCAGTATATATATTTTTGCCACTATGGTCTCATGTCCCCCCAGGCCACAAACTCTCTCTTATTCAGAATTAGGGGTTGCAGGGGAAGGAAACACCTTGTCTTCGTTCTTTGGTTTCTGCTGAACCATTTCACATTTCCCTCCTGTTCTCTCTTCTGCCGTTCCCAGAGGGCAACCATGGACCAGATGTGAATGAAGCAAGTCACAAATATGACCATAAATACTTCACCATGCAAATGCAATTTCTTTAGCCACATATAACAAAATGCTATACATGTCAGATGACTCATTCACACTCCAGCTTGCAACTAATCAGCACTAATCAGAGTGATCAGATTCCCACTTCACTGAACTTTCCCAGATTTATACTGCAGAGGACTTGGATTTCGGCATTGAGGCCAGAAGTACACGTAGGCTTCTTAAGCAGGGAATAGCTGGCCATATGGGGCTCTTAGGAGAAAGAGCACTGACAGTGTAAGGCGAACTTCAAAAAAGGAACAAATTGATTCCCGATGCCATCTTTTCCTCTTAAACTAGTGAAGGATCCAGAAAATAAAGCAGCGCCACTCTTCATCACTTTCACATGATAAGTGGAACTACAACATGACATTACCTGATGTTACCATATATTCTATGTAAAAATTATTTGGTTTTGATAAATCTCTTGTAAGGCTTTGATCTTCAGGTCTCATGAGTCATATTACAGAGGAATTTACTGTATTTAATTTAGAATTCATTTGAAAAGGTCTACCACATTCATTTCTCTCTGCACCCCTACAAAGGGAGATGTCTAAATGAAGAAAGTAGAAACCAGTGAACTCTGTGTATGATCTAATGGCATACAATTATTTGTTCAACATTTTTTAAAACATATATCAAAGTAGAAGGAAACAATTTAAATTGCATTACTTTAAGCAGCTATCAGATACAAAAGGGACATAATTAGAGTTTTTAAATGTTTTGTTGTTGAGTGAAGCATTGATCGAGGAAATTGTTGGAAATGCTGAATGGCCCAAAGACTAGGAGACTTCATAACCTTCACATATGGTTTTCTTTGCTTTAGAAATCAGTTGGCAGACTCAGTCCAAGATCACCTTCTTTCACCTCTATTCTAATTAATTATTCATCTCCTCTATCTGTAATAACCTAAAATTTGGCCATTTCATCTAAATACCCCTTGTAGGTAACAGAAAAAATGGTGTTGAAAGACAACAGATCACCACTTCTGTGTTGTCTGTGGGAGCTGAGCTAAAACAACTGACTCAGACAGGATGGTCATATTTTTGTCAGTTAGCTAGGTGAGATGAGTCTCAAGTTTTCCATCTTCCTTTAAAAAAAAAAATAAAACTGCACCACTAATTTGGGAGAGTTCAGTGGTGCAGATACTGTGTATAAACTGGGGCAAATCCTCTGGAAAGGAAACTAGTAATGCTACCCATCAAATACTACCTGTTAACTATCCATAATTTTGGTATGTTAAACATTGGAGCCAGCTGAAGACTGAGGTTTGTGAAGGATCTCTACATTCGGGGAGAAGGAGGAATGTTGCACTTTCCTGGGAAGTGAAGGTAAGACTTCAGGATTCTCCATTTTAAAAAAGCTTTTTCAGTTTATTTGTTTCCAAGTTATGAACATAAATGCTAAAAGAACATTTGCTTTCATTTTCAAGATTTTCCTTTGAAAAAATTTTATAAACCAAATTTCATCATTACATCAGTGTTTCATTCAATAAAGTAGCCTATTTTGCTGGGGAAAGGGGGGCACAGTGGAAATCATTCCTCTTCCTCTGAAATACAAGTGAAACACCCACATACTATAGAAGTGGGAAGCATTCCTGTGCTTAACTAGAAATATCCCAGACCTGTATATGGATTAATATCCTATACTTGATATTATGATATGATGTGTGAACATACACCATCTTCCCGATATGCCTTGGGTGGTTCTTAGATCTTTATTGAGCCATGATAACTATAAAATTGCCAAACTTCCTTCAAAAAGTTTAGGAGATATTACTGAACATGTGAACTACTTATTGCATTTATGTAAATCTCCTCATCAAGCATTAATGGAGCTCTTGGCTGTACTCAAGCAGAGGGAAATCTATCAAACAGTTGCAATCAGATGCATGAGTTTCAGCATAAGAGCTGTTTAACACCACAACCACTGACCATTTACATTCTTCTACAAGTTGCTATGCAAAGGAAATGCCATACCACATTTTTCATTTTGAGGATGTGAATTTGATATTTCTTCTGCTTTGAGGTTGAAGAAAAAACAAAACAGGGAGAACCAGAATAAATGTCAAGTTTCAAAAGTAAATTACATCATATGCACATGGCTCTTTTAAGTTAAGCAGAATTTTCTTTTATACCTTTCACTCTCACTAGTAATCAAACACCAAAGCGAAAACAGTCTTTTTAATACAGAAAAGTGGATCATTTCTGTTCCAAAACATTTATCCATGGTGAAATGCTCCCTTTCAGCATTTCCTTTTAAATTTAGATCCTGAAGCCACAGACGAATTTAACCTTCAGCAAATTAGCAACTTCCAATGGGGAAAACAGCCTGCCTGAAACTCAGATGCTTTTCAGAACTGACCAAACTGATCATCATTGCCATGGACACAAGTTACTAATCTCCTAGGGGAAACTGTCCATGGCCTAGTGTGATTGCTAAGGATTTACAGGAGTGAGACACGAAGCGAACAGGACACATTCCTCCCATGCACACTCAAGCCCCAGGAGTAGACAGCCCCAGATGAAAGCAAAAGAAATCAGGTGAATAACTTCAAGGTTGCCAGGAGACTGCCCAGATACACTGGCTATTTGGCAGTTCATTAACAAATGGAAGCTAATTAGAAAAAGCAGGTGTGTTTTCCACGTTGAAGCCACCCAATAGATATTATGCTGACCCAAACTCAAGGGGAGCTCTTTGAGAGAGATACAATCCAGATCATCCTAAAAGCATTCCCTGTACCCCGTAGTCCCTGAAGAGGTCCCATCAGTTTGATGAGCCACCTCCCAAAACCCTAGAGGATAACCTCTGCAGTCCTCAGCAGCATCTCCTGCATTACCCCCTCTCTGACCAGACGTGTGCAACCAGGGCCACTGAATCCCTCTGAGGCTCATTGAGGCAAGGGGCCACAGCAGTACCAGCAGCCATGGACCATGGGAGAAGAAAGGCCACAAATAATAAATACCAGTCTAGTAGCTTGTGCCAGATGCCACCTCCCAAAGAAATCCTCACCTCATATGCAGGTCAGTACAGTGCTAGACCCATCCATCCACTGGTCAGACTGACAGCTGCCTTAATATTCTCAAGCTGGTCACATAATTATGTTTCAAAGTTATATGAGTGAAGTACTAAAAGTAAGGAGGCCTCCTTTCATTTACCCAGATCTTTCATCATCAGAGATACCAGAACTCCCTCCTGGATCATCACGACTCAGCTCTGACAGCCCCTGGCAGAGACCCACCCTCATCTGAATTAGCCACTAATAAAGCATCATCTGCTTTCACTTTCTCCACTGCAAAAGTGGCTCTGGCCTTCTAATATCTACTAAACCTGCTAATGACTCCCTGCTAATGATATCTGCCAATGACCCCCGGAGAAATAAGCTAATGATATCTACTAATGAACTGCACCTTCTGCTCATTAAAGGCCAAAGTCCACTAACTTTGCTGCCCTTAGGTAGACTTGGTTTATCTGCTCTCCCTGGTATTAACAGGGCAACTAGCAGAAGAAAAGCACTTTGTATAAGAAGGTGGCAGAAGTGGCACCCGTGGGTTGAATGGAGGGTTAGTCTTTCCCATCTGTGGTGTTCTTGAGAGGCACCTTCCCCTGGAGGGAAAAGATGATCCTCTGATTAACCCAGGACTTGAGAGGCCTCAGTTGGGTCTGTATTCTATCACAAATGCCTTGTGAAACACTGCTATGCCTCCCTTCACATCAACTTAGCTTTTCCAACCGAGGATAATATCTATCTTGTCAAAAAAGTATGTTCTTTTCTGAATGTGAGATATAATCGGTAACACATCTCTGAGCCAAAATACCTAGCGAAGGAAACATAGGTCCTGTAAGATGGTGAATCGTTCTGGTGGAGCAATTTTTTGTTAGTATTTAGTATGCTAGAGGGAACCCTTATGAGCTACAGTGAATGAGTTTTTTAATCATTAGAAAGTGAATTTATAGAAAGAGATTGAAACTGAGTGGAAAGGTGGGGAAAAGCCAATGTATTACAGTGAAATAGGAAAACTATCCAAACTATCCAAAGGCTTTGTGATAATGCCATGAAAAAGCAGGCTTCTTCCTAATCCAGGTAAGTTTCAGGATAATTCTTGTTAAATATCCCATCTTTTGGCTCATGAGTTGTTGTCTCTGATAGATTTAACCTGTGCTTGGGGGTGCTTTTGGAGCAGGGCAGGGTGCCTGGGAGATTACTACCTCTGAAGCCATCACAGCTAAATTCAGCAGAGTCCATGAGGCAGACCCCTGAGCTGATGCCATCCACAGTGTGGTCATGGCAGTAAACTGAAAGCAATGGCACTTTGTTAATACCTGGGGAGATGTGCACACCCCACTGTTCCCTGTGCTACTTTTGGCAGCATCAGCCTCCAGGGTTTTGTATGTCCAAGGGCACAGACATCCTGGAGCAGAAGCCTCTTAAAATGTCTGTTAAATTAAAAAGAGAGTAAGTTGGATCCCTCTGGACAAGGTACCCCCACTTGTGCTTTGCAAATGACCAGGTGTGCAAGGAAGAGTTTTATTCCCACTTACTATTTAATTTCTGTGAATCCACAGCATCCAAAACACCTGGAAACAGAGGTTTTTCTTGCACACATCTTCTTTAGTCTAAGTTCTGTCATTTTCATTGAATTTACCCTGTGCTTTTCTGATACTGATAACTCAAGTGACCGAGACTTCTCCCTAGCTTGGCTGTGTAAATGAGAAAATGAGAACACAGCAGGCTTTACTCTCCAAAGACAGACATGTCTGGCTAACCACATATATAGGATATTAATACAGAGCAAACAACAGTGTTTATTTCAAAATGTATAAGCAGGCAGGAGAGGCAGGGGGGAGAAAGAAGCCCAGAAAGCCCAGAAAACAGATATTTACTGTGCTTCTCTGCCATAAACATTCCAGCAGCCCTGCCCTGGGATGCTAGCACCATTATACAGCTAATATTGCTTGATCACCCATGCACCACCACAGCTTCAGCCTCCCAAGAACTGAAATCGAGTTTTCTATTCTTAGCTCGTGGTAATTTAAGCTCATTATGGAGGTGCTTATATTCCATGAGCACAAGAGATAAAGGAAGCAATACAACTTTAATGAACAGCTGAAATAGCAACCACAGCAGGCTCTGTGGGTGAAAAAAAAAAATAATTTTTCTCAGATGTTGTCTTGATGTCTGTCCCACAGGTCTGGGTAGTTAGTGCTCACTGTATGTTTTATGAAGATATTCACACACACATGCTTAACGCAAGCAAATATGATGTGCTATTTAATAAGACCAGGTACTTACTAGCCTGGAAGGTAGAACCACCCAAATTACAGAAAAGGGAGAAAGGAAAAGTGTTAACATAGACCCAGGATAAATAATAATAAATTATTTAAAATAATACTCAGCTTAAGCTAGGTAGCCATAGAGGTTTCATTTTTACATAAATAAATGTCTTACATGTCTAATGATTCTCACTTAGGCTGAAGAAAATGGATGGATGCAGATGTAACTGTCAGAAACAGTAAATGAAGGAATAAATGCAAAGCATTCTGGGTTCTTTCTGACAAATGTTTGCATGCCCCAGCTTATTGATTGGGTGCTGCTTTTCTTTCACTGCTGTTCATTAAGGCTCTAATCAAATCATATGGTCAAATCCTGCAGCCCCCTTGGAGGCAGTGGTTGTGTTTGCCGAGTGAAGAGTTCAGAGAGAACGTGAGGTGGGCAGAAACCACAAGTTTGGAGCTAGAGATTTAGGGAAACCATCATCTTTCAGCAAGGATGGCAACTAAAGGAAAACTTCACAAAAAATACCACATGGATGACTATCTACCTGCACCCAGGGCTCCTCCCTGCTTTGTACGCTCCCTCTCCCATGAGGTACAGGAAAGCATTTACCTCCAGAAGTGGAAGGCAATAACTGGAGGCAGCCATGGAAGAGACTTGCTTTCTTCCCAGCATTAAAATTTGTCCTACTACCTATTTTGAATTCCTATCTCATAAAATAATCACACAAAAATGTTCAGAAGCTAGTGAAACTGGTCAGAATCTTGTATACTTTTAAATAAATTTGGAAATTAAATTTGGTCCAGTAGTTTCAAAACAGAACAGTTCTTCATTAACCTATTTTTCCCTGACAAAATAATTTTTTTGTGTTTTTCACATGGTTTTCAATTTTCTTTTGGCACACACTCATGATTCCTTCCAATGAGGAAAGAGCGGAGGATGGAAGAGTGAGGAGAGAAAACATCTGCTTAGGATAAAGGGAAAAAAACCCCAACACTTCAATTATTAAGAGTTTATGATTTCAAAATAAAGGGAACATTATGTTGAAAAAAATCTGTGTCTAAAAAGCTTCTGAGAGTGGTACATAATTAAAATTCAGAAAGTATTTAAACATAATTATTGCCATGACCCAGAACCTTCTCATATAACTACCTATACAACAGCTCTGAATATCCCTACAGAGAGTCAAGGTTAAATTTATCTCAGGGGCATACTTTCCCCTTTGCCTTTGGGAGAAGGATTCCTTCATGTTTGTATATGGATGCTTGGTTTTTGTAGCAGCTGATAATTGTCACAGCACTAATTTGGAGTGCTTTTATTATCAACCTTATTCAACGTTTAAGTTCACATCTTCAAAGTAGGCTGGCATTAGATTTCAAAAAAAATCCAATATATTTCTGGACCAAAATATGCTAAAGGCAGTAAAGGTTCAGCATTTCTCTGAAAGGTTTTTTGTTCTTCCATTTAAAAGAGAAAAGAAGGAATATTTGAGGCAAGCATTCTCCACAATAACAACAACAAAGTTGTTTTTGAAATATCCTGCTCTGTGTTGGAAAAGTTATGACGGAGAGTTTCCTGCCAGCTTTTCTGTTCACCCACATTCCTCATCTGTGCAGGGAATTTCATTGCTGTCAGTAGAAATGCAGGCTTGAGACCACCAAGACCTAGGTTAACACCTGAAGGTGACACCTGAGGACTTTTCAAAGAAGCATCATTAACATTTTAGAAATGTGGGCTTTTTCTGCCTAAATGAAGTACCAGTTGGGGCAGGGAAGGGAATAGGGTGGAAGACAGCTGGAAAGTTATAACAGATACCTGTTTATGAACATATCGCTCTGACTTTAGCCAGTAACACTACCCTTATGATCCACAGCTCCGAGCATACTTTTAAAGGCTTTATTTCTGCCCCTGTGTGAACTGAGGCAATGAGATGAACCCATAAAAACAAATGTGTAGACAATCTTCTTTCATTACCTGTCATCCAGTTGGTGCTCTGACATCTGAGAGACACAGGAAACCATTTCCACATAACAGAGGAGATGTAAACCAAGTTCCCTGGCACATGACCTGGATATTGCTATGTTTGTCACTGGATAGAGTTTTCCAGGGAGCTGTTGTGCAGCTGTTGCACCACAGAACTGGATCATAAAATATCCCCCCACTTCCCCGCATCCCATCCCCATTTATTTTCACTCTGGAGAAAAGTCAGAGGATGCTACCAGCAACCAGAGTGACCACCAGATTATAGTGTTTGGGTTTTTCAACCTCCCTGGAAGACTTTTGTCATGCTTACAGCAGAATGATAATCTTTAACACTGTTCACAAATATGGCAGCCAAAGACAGCAGAGATTACAAGCCAGGAATCCAGGGATCAGAGACAGCTGCAGGAACCTACCGTGTTTCTTGAAAGAGAAATCTTAAACTGCTGACTCCCTCTTTTTTGCAGGTTTTCTGATGAAAGTTCTTTACTCCATTCTCAGGTACAGTACAAGGTCTGCTCAACATGATTTTACCCTTGTCTTCCAGTCTTCAGATATTGACCTCAGGGGTTATCCTATGTCTCTGAGACACAGTCAGCCCTTGACTGGACAGTCAATTCAGTCAAATCTCATGAAGTTTTCTTCTTTGAACTGGAATGACAGACCAGGCAGTTGTTTGATTTCTTTCTCCTTGGCTCAGAGACCTCTTGCTAAGATGACCACAGTGATAAGAGCTTGCACGCACTCAACCCTACAATGAGTCACTGTTTTCCTTTGGTCAATTGAGTTTCCAAACTACCTTGCAGGGGTAAGTGGTGGATCAGCTTTCCACCCTTGTCCCTTTCTTATCCCATTCCATGTTTGCTCCTGTGAATGGGGAGAAATCCAAAGTTAAGAGCTGAATCCAGCTCGTTTTCATGGAGCTCACACTCATGCTCCCAAGCAAGTTCACTGGTTTCTTCTGAGCATTAGTATATCTGGTCCAAATTTCATGCCTTCCCTGTAAAGTAACTTCACTTAGGATAATCAGACTGCATTTGCAAGCCATAAGAGAGGTCACTGACACATATTTTAAAAGCTATTTTTGAATCTCTGGCTCCACACTTTTATCTCTTGAAATTCCCTTCATGGCTTTCTGTGGCTCCAATCAAACTCCCATTGATTTCCTCAGGAATTGGATCAGGCCTTCTGTGGTGCCTGCCAAAACAAAAAAGCAGAATGCAGTCAAATGTATGTGTCAGGAGAGCTGCAATAAAACGTGTTTAGATGAAAATATGGTTCTACTCTGAAGACTGTCTCTGTCAGTGCAGTTGTGCCTTTCCTTGGTGACTTAATCATTTCCTTATCATCAGTGCCAAGTTTAATATTATAAAATTTGGATTTTTTTTTCATGAGCTACAGCCCTCTAAAATCAACCTGGGATTAGCAGAGGAAGCATGGTCTTGTGGTTATGACAACGGACTAGTATTCACTCCCATTTCTGCCACCCACCAGTGACCTTCGGCAAGTTGCTAAGGGAGTGATTTTCAAAAGCACTCAACTTTGACCTGACTCTGCTTCCTAAGATTTAAATGGAAACAGAAATTTACATTAACAGGAAGAGAGATAGGTCAGACCTCAGTGTCACAGGAAAAAACTGTTTTCCTTCCTCATTTCATTCCATTTAGTAGTATTAATCCTTCTTATTCATCAAGTCCTTAAAACTGAAGTTCTTCAGCATGGAGAGACACTCCTACACAGGGACTGTACAGTGTCTGGTCTAATAAAGCCTCGATCTTGATTGAGTCCTCTAGGATGATGTCAAGCTGGGACAGGAGCAAAGATCCACCTTGACTGCTGTTCTGCTTCTGGCTTTGTCTGGCCAAGGAAGTTTAGACACAAGCATAATAATGGAGCATGTTAAGAGTGCTCCTTGCCCCAAACTTCTAACAGTATGTTATTTAATAAATTATTATCATCATCAAAATGAAAGTTAACAAATAATTCAGTTTAATGCTAAAAATGTAATATAGTTCACATGCTCCTCTCTATTAGGAGGAAAAACTGAGTTTTTCATAACATGGCTAAACATACATCTGCTAAATAAGTTACAATTTTCCAGCCATATACGCACTTCAGTAAAATATTGAGAAGGTAATATACTCCAACTATATCCTGCAGTACCACTAGTTTAAAATGTGTCCTTGGGCAAATCACTTTTCTTCTTAGCAAATCCATTTTCTTCTTTCCCTCTTTCCCAGTCTCATCTAGATAGCTGTAAGCACTTTGGGGTGGTGACTGGCTTTCCGTTATTGTTCCTGCAAGGCTACCCAGTGTGGTCCCTGGTCTTGAAAGGAGCTTCCAGATGCAATTGCAATGCAAACAAAGGGATGATTACTCTGAATATATTCTACATAGAGCAATTATAGGAAAATGTTCTATCTAGAAGTATTTCTACTGGTCGGAGAGCACTGTGGGCACTAGAAAAAATGGATATACTTCTGTTAGAATCAACTTGGAGGAAATCCATTAAAAAAATTAGATGTCCTTTCTGTTTTAAGTTTACCAAGAATTGGAACTAAACACATGCCTTCTGAAGAAATCCCTTTCTCCCTCCAGCCATCACACTGAACTGAAATAAAACAGATGTGCTCAAATAAAAAAATCTGTGCTTACTTGTTATTTTTTTCCTTGCCCTTGTTACCAGCACATATGACTTGCACCAATACAGGTAAAAGCAAGGAGTATTCTTCAGAAGTTTACCATTGCTATATTCTGCCAATACCTGCTGTGATTCTATTCCTATAAATAATGGGTTTCTTGTGTTATATTGTCAGATCCCAGCTGCATAAAAGCCAAACTCAAAACTCAGACATTCTTAGAGATTTTAAAAGACCTAAAATACAACCCCCCCAAATCCAAAACAAATACATACAAATTCAACTAGAGATGAATATTTTCAAGATTTGTGGTCAGTTAATGCTTATTGTATGAAGACAAAAACGTACTCTTTAAAAAGTACCAGTTCTGATATAGAAATATAGAGTATTGTTTAAAGCTTCATTCAAACATCCTTTCAGAAATAAGTTCTCATGATGGGGTTTCATAGTTTCACCATTACATTAAGAAAAATAAGTTGTTTGTAGAACGCTATGCAGTTCATAAGTTACCAGTTATAAACTAATCCTCGATATCCAGTCCAAATCCTAAGGGAGGCTTCAAGGCAGCCACTTCTTTTTGGCAATATGGTGATGAAAGATATATTGTTGAAAACCATAAAGCCTTGGGAAAAAATTTAGCAAACTATCTACACAGGAATGAAATGCTGAGAGCTTGGCTCATCAGCTGGAGCTCTTTGGAGAAGGAGAGGCTGCAAATATTTTTGTACAGGTTAGCTAAGCAGCCTTGAAAACAAAGAAAGATGCTATATGTGGATTATTAGAAAGGTTTTCTTGTGTACCACAGATGCTCGCTTTCCAGGGATCTGCAGGTAAAGATTGGGTGTTAAATAAATATAAACTATGCTTTTGTAAGTGATTCATAGCTATTATCACCCCAAATGACATTTGCAGTCAGAAAATATACGTATGGGTATACGTTTACAAATTCCCAGGAACTTCTGTTCATAAGGAGGGACCATCACTAGCAGAAAAAATTGTATACAAAGAGCATATATGTGACACTGCACAAGCACCCATTGCCCCGTACTATGCCAGTCTAGGTGAATGCAGAGGAAGATTGCTTTTCCATAGTGCAGAGAACAGCAGAGGATTGCACCAGAACCAGCTGCTGCTACCCTCACCTCTTACCAAGGCAGAGCTCTGGCCAAAATAAAGCCTTCAGGATTTAGCGATCCAGCTAGATGCTCCCTTCAGCATCAACTGTAGGAGAAGCCAAGGCATTTAATGAGAACATTTCAGTGTACGTGGGTTCATCACAGGTCATTTTACAAAACAGTAAAACTTTCCTAGACATAAAGAACAGTAGTAGAACAAGGTTTCCTAAAACTTTTGTATTGGATAGAAAAGGCTTAATTGCCCTCTCTGATGCTAGGAAAGTAACTCCCTGAAAAAGCCTGTGACGCCCTTCATGCAGCCAAGGCCATGGAGCCAGCAAGGCCTGAGTCAGCCTGCGTCTCTCCTTTTTCCCCAACCTTTGTGCACCCGTTTACTTACCCAATAACCCCTTAGGGCCAGCTGCTGTGGGCTGTCCTGCATGGGAGGTGCAGCAGTGGTGCCTACTCCTGCTGCTGAGGACAGCCTGGCACACAGTGTATGGACTTGGTCTCAGGTGCAGCTTTCAGACACCATTCTGCAAACACAGACTCCATGCCTGAGCATGTCCCGACAGCAGATATAACATCGTCAGGCCTAAGGGTGGTCAGCTGAGCTCCGGGGACCTTATTTCTAAGCAAAGCAGACCAAGCCAACGTGCCCTTCATGAGGATGTTCTCACTATGGCTGGAGGCTCCTGGGTGCTGCTCTAATACAAATGGTCAAATAAACTGAGACTCATACGCGGGCTTCGAATATAAACATTGGAAGTGACATGATAATTTTGTCATGTTAACACCTCAGCTAGGCATCAGAAGAAAAAAAAAACAAAATCCTGGAGCTGAGAAGTCCCAGAAGCTGGAGGACTTGGAGTCAGATCTGAAGTTTAGGGAAGTGTGGGTTCTGTACACAACTTACTTATACAAGATGATTTATTTTTAATTGCAGACTAATTTATGGAAAGACTTCAGAAAGCATTCGATATTTTTGGCAAAATCCTGGTCCCACTGAAGCCAAAGACAAATCACCCATGACTTCAATAGGACCAGGCTTTGTTCCTCCCATCTCAATACAATAGCACTTTTGCCAACTGCAGTAACAACTTTTGGTTATTACTGAAAAGAGACATTATTAACAGAAGAATCTTCTTAGTGGGTTCATCAAATGATTGTACTGAGGAAAGTTTGGTATAGTTCAGTGGCCACATCCTTCTGAACACACACTCAGTGGCAGTTAGAAACATATGTTTTTTATAAATTTCTCATTCAGAAACAAAGACTGACAGTAAAACCCAAAAGCTTTGATATTTATATAAATTGCTAAATGGTTGCACTGGAAAGTACATTTCAATTAACATGTCATAGTGCATGAGAGTTGTTTTAAAGTTTGCCGACTCATCTGACTCTTCAGCTCTATGTAAGTAGTTTAGGTTTACTTTAAATCTGTGACACGGAAAACAGTTTGCTTCAGCGAATGCTCTCCAACAAGTGGAGATTTTTTAGGTCAAATTATTTCACTCAGATCCAGAACATGCAATAACATTAGTATTATTTCCACCCTGTTACCTATTTCAAAGCTGTGCCACTATATCCTCTTGGGTTTTTGTGTTAGCACTACATTCCAGTAAAGCCCTTTAGTGAGATTTTATATAGATTAACTACTAACCAAACACAACTTTGCCCATTTGTGTGTTAACTTTTTCGTTTCTTGTGTACTCTGCTGCCGCCTCTAGGACAACATTGTAAAACTAGGTTTTGTTCTACGGCAAGCAGAGATTAAAGTTAATTCTATACCTCAAATAACACTATAGGAGAAAAATGAGACAATTCTAGCTGTCTTTTTTGCTGATTTTGGAAACTAAAATGAAAAAGTGATAGCAAGTATCATGTTCAGTTAAAGAAAAACAGGTCTTCCCAGCAGACACAGTTGTCCTATTTTAATTCACTGCCTTTTCTAGATTTAGCTAATCTATTCAGCTCTTGGGTCTGTGGGCAAATAAGAAAAATCTCTTTAAAATTTACCTAGCTTTCAATTTTTTCCACAGATCCAAGAGTCAAGCAGATTAGTGTGTATAAAATGCCCCTTAAACATCAGAAATTGCCTGCGAGCTGGGAACCAGACAATGCGCTCTGGTTCTAAACCTTTTGCTCTTCTAGGAATACATCAAAATGCATTGACCAGCTCACATCCCAAAGGGCACTTATATTCGTGGAGAGATTACAGTGTATTTCCTGGTATTGATTGTACTGGGTTGGGGGTTGGTAATCTCAAAGAGGAAGAATGGTTGTCCTTGAACAAGAAGAAAACAGCATGTGTCAACCCATGCTCCTGTCACTAGCCTGCACAGGTGACCTGGAGCAGATCTTGATGGGCAGAAATCAGTGGTTAACACGTGCCTTTGCCAGTGTATCTTTCCTGGCAAGTGTCAGTAATGCTAGTACTCAGGAGACCTAAGACAAAGAAAATTGGATAAACAGTAAGGGAAAGCTATAAAAAGGTCAATTTGGACTTGGAATTAGCAAGCAGAGAGCTCATGCTACACATGCAATTTTCATTTCCCAGCAGTATTTAAATAAAATAACTACCAATCCTGAGAAAAGCCTCTTTCTGTTTGAGATTGTCATCTCCATGGCCCCACTTGGCTGCTGAAGGCCTTCACTCCCCTGCTTGGCTGCTCTAGGCTAGCAGGACACATTCGGAGAAATGTGACCTTTTTTGCCCAATTCCACAAACAAGAGGGATTTTACCTTCGTATTGTAGCACATCATTGGCCAAATGATACGCAAAATTGACTAAGAGGGGAAAAAACCTCTGCTTGCTTTTTTCAGAAGTATCTTGTTCAAAGATGTAAATCTGCTACATTCACATTCAAGCTCGAATTGACATTTCAGTCTCCCTTCCCCCAAAGTCAGAGTCAGCTACAGTTCCTGCAAAGTGCTATTACCATATTAATACACTCTCACAAAATTGACTCCTCTGCAAAAAAACACCCACTAGTTACTAAAATTGACTGAAACGGAAAGACATGTATACACAGTTTCTTTCACCTGCTTGTGCTTCCCTCACCAGCCCTTTTGCCCTTCCCATGCTGATGTTTTCCTGATTCAGGCTCACCTTATCTCCAGCAGTGCTCCTTGCAGCCCCTGCCACCATCTCTCTGGACTTGCAAATCTAACCCACCCCCCCGAGCGTTTCTCTTATCCCATGTACATGCCACTGCCACTTTTGTTCATTAAGTGGTGAGATGAATATTTTTTTTCTTTGTTGACCCTGCGTGTTAGCTGACCTCCAATTAGGCTGTGACCAAAGCCTACTGAAATCAATGAGACCTGTACCATGGTCTCCACTGGGGTCTGGATCAGTCTCGTACAGGCTCACAAGGCCAGTGTGCCTTGCCCATGTGGGAAACAAGGTAAAATATTGACCATTCCACCTAAAATGAAGATCCCAGTGAAGACAGTGAGCATTTTGCCATTGAGTTTGCTTAGTCCAGAATGCCATTCTGCTCAACTTCCTACAGGCAAGCTGAGTGTTTATTGTAGAGAAAGTAGGATTACTGAGGCACTGCTGTAACCAGGATTTCCCCACAGAAAACAAAAAGTTTATTGAATCCATCTTCCCTTGACATTAAAAACAGAAACACGTATAAATCATGTTAGCTGAAAATGTGTGGAACACCTTCAAATCTTTTTTACTTCTTATCCAACAAATATTTCCTACGTACTTTGCTCTTATTTGAGAAATGCTAAACCCCTTCATTTATAACTGAATAAATAAATTGCAGCCATCAGAGAATGATTGTGGAAAGTCATGCCAGAACTCAGTGTCTTGCGGTCACTCCACAATAAGAGATTGCTTATGGTGCGAAGTTTTATTTCCTTTTTCACTGTTATTTTAAAGGAGACAATTATTTCTGAAGTCATATGGAAAAAGTTTGATTAAAAGTATATTTATACAAATTAGTATATTCCCAAATAATGATCCTTTCTGAAGAGGGGCAAGTCCATATTGGTTTGAATGTTTTATTTATTTATTTTAAAATGAAGGACTTCAGAGTTTTCCCATTACACTAAATAGTGATATATGAGCAGTATGAAAAAAGAAAGCTGGCAGAAGCAGTTGAAGAAAAAGAAATCTCCATAGGAGTCTGGATACAAAACTACAATTGGTGTAAGTGATGAATGCAAACCAGCATTCTTTTCGAATGCTGGCCTTTGAAAAATGCATGCTTGAGAAGAACATCTTAAAATGATTCATGCATGAAATATACATTTCCCCTTATTTAAAAATTATTTTAAAAACTACGCTTTAGGCATCTTCTTACATTTTTACCTACTCATAAAGTTATTAGTGTTACTCCATTTTTATGCAGAGACTTTAAAGAAACTTAATATTGTAACAGTGGAAATACAGAGCAAGAAGAAAGCCACCTCCAGTACTATTCCCAAATCTACCACAGGAAAGAGCAACCCAATGGCTCTTTCAACATGCGAAGAGGGAAAGAGGTATAACAAGCAGAGGAGGCAAACAGGAGCCAGGATTCTTTGGTCAGATTTTGTTCATTCACTTTTGAAATGGGAATAGAAACAACTTGCATCCCCTGGGTATTGCTAAAGACTTAATTATGTTTTTTTTTAAATGATGCTTCAATTATACTTGCATGGAACGATAACTGCATATTGCCACACACATACAATTATTCATTTGTAGTCTAGTAACACATCCAGTGCAGTCTTATCCTCTGAGAAATGATAGACTCCACCCTACAGAGATTACAAAAATAATAATAATTCATTATTGTTAAAAAGTAAGATAATCATATCTACCAGATGGGCAATTTGTAGGAAGCTATTTGTTGCTTTTCGTACAGGAATACTTTCATTTGTACATACATAAAGGCTAGTTTGTGCAAAGTGCCAGTAGATGGAGCTAAAGAATATAGGCACATTTTCAGGTTTTGGGGGGTCAATAGAAGAGAGTGTGTTCCCTTCTGCTTTGTAATTTGCTCCAAGATACAAGCGCAGTTCAGATTCAGTTGAAGCTGGACCTGAAATCTAGCCCTAATTACACTGCCAAGTATGGTCTTGGCTCCCAATTGCACTGGAGCATCAGCTCTGTCAGGAAGTGGTGTGTCACTGCACATCTTGCAGGGCTCCCTGAATCTTCATCCTTCTCTTGACTTCCATAGTCCTCTCCCACTGTCCATCCAGACATCTACTGTGAGGTAGGAACTGGATACACAAGAAGAGAAATATAATGTGGTAAACCCAGAATAAATGTAGACAGACCTGGGAGGGAGAGGGAAGGGATGGGGCCAAGGGGGATGACGTCTGCCATCATGGAGCCTTGCAGCATTCAGACACCATGAATACCTATGGTGTAATCACAACTGCTTTATTTGGTATTCACTCAAAAGAGGTCCAAGCAAGACCTGAAAAAAAAATCCTGAGAGAAACTTTTGGTTTTTTATATATTACTTCAAAAACTTTATTTGAAAATTTAGTTCTTTGCAGCTAATTTTGTCAAGAGATCCCCAAATTCTAGTTTGATTGCTATTGAGCAATACCATGCTGATCCAATGTTGCCTCATTCATTGGTGATGACGAGAAAGTTAATCTCTTCTTAGACATAAATATTCTGTGAAGCTTTTAGGTCAATACACCTCAATAAATCAAGAAAACTGATACCTAATACATGAGTTTTAGAACTGTGCAGGGCAGGGATCTCCCTCCCCTTCTTCGGGTGCTGATATCCTTCTGCTCTCATAATGTCCAAGTTGGACAAAAAGATATGGGCAATTCTTCAAAGGAGGAACCTGAAGTGAAACTCTTGTCATTCAAAGGCAAATTTTCCGATGTAGTTGAGATTTCTCCTTTGTTTTAATTCTGTGCATATATTATTCATAAACAGAGAATACTAGAAGAAAGCAAGGGGATGGCTGCTGAATTAAGATATTGTTCACTTCGTGAATTCTTACTTTACCAACAAATGTGCATTCAAAATTATTTTAGAAGTAATTTGCTGAAGTTCTTTATATTTCATAGCTTTCAAGATCTGGCTCAACAAACTTCTTCCAACAGATGTTACTTGAGGTTTATATGTGTCAGCAACTTTCCACACTGTGATCAGCAACACATTTCAGATTTTAAAAAGACAGATACTTTCCTCCAAGTCATCTTGTCTATGTTAGTTTCCTTTTGCCACAATAAGGGAAATTTAGTAGAGCAAGGAAGACAAAACTTCTTGACTTCTCAGTGCATTGCTGGCACTGGGTGCCAGATTAGAGGGTGCACTGGAGCAACATTGGCAGTGCAGAGACTGGGGGCCTGGAGAGCCCCCTCAGCACAGTTGGGAGCAGGCTCGAGCCAGGTCTCCAAGATGTGGCCCTGGAGCTACAGTTGCCTGAGGTTGTTAAAACAAAACCAATGTTAATTTTCATTTTTGCTTGGGGTGATTTGCTTTACCTTTATGCCATCCTCTTGTAGAGAAATAAATGCATGCAAACTGCTTACTCCTGTCCCCATGGTGAATGTTGCTGCCGCTGGAGTCAGACTGTGGACATGCACAAGTTAATCTGACATCCAGCACAACTGAAAGGAAAGAAGCCAGCATCTGCAGAGTGAGCAGTCTGAGGACGTGGTGTGGGTGGTGGGGAGCAAGCTAGGAAGCACGCACAAATGGGTCTGATGGCTGTGAAGAAAACTTCCCATCCACGGGCAGCGGATGCACACTGCTTCCCTTCTCACAGCCCTTTTTGCCTACCATAAACATCTGCCTGCTCAGCCACACAAATTGTTTGTGTCCCACCTGGCAGCTAAATAAGGGCAAGAAGCTTAGGTGAAGAGATTTTTAACAGGCATATTTAGACAGGTTGCCGGAGGAGTTTAGGGGTAAAGTCCCCTGGCATTAGCTGTATGAAAGTTCCTGTTGCTGCTCCACACGCTGCTATGTGCTGACCCAGCCGATAGCTCTTCACAGACTGCATAAATCAAGAGTTTGTTTATAGCTATATAAATACATATAAACTCCAGTGGGCTTAAATCAGGCCATCAATGACTGCTAGAGGAAGTGGCAACTTTTTCCAAAGGCAGATCCTAGGCCATGTAGGTCTTTAAAGGCCAAAACTTGGTGGGAGAAAACCACAGACCCTTAGGACAGAGATTTTTGGAGCAACAAGTGCTAAAAGACAAGGAAACAGCATAGTAAGGGCAGTACCTGGCTAGTTAGTGGTATCATTTCCTTGCCAATTAGGATTGCAAGCCAGTACCATTCCCATATTTTCCTCTTGGTAACAAAAATGAAAAGGAAGAGAATCAAAAAGAGAAGGTTGGGTCAATAGTATCTTTTTTTTCATGGAGATGTTCCTTGCCCCCTCTCCCTGGGAAGGTATATTAAGAAATGCTTTTCCTCTTGCTATAGTGCCTGCCTCAAAAAGATAATTAAGTGACATCGTGGTAACTGCTTATAAGTACAGAGGAAGATTTTGAGTGCTAGCACATGGCGCACACTTTACTATAGCAATCGTGCAAGCTCAGATTTATTGGGACGGTTAGTCATATCACTCCAAAGACTGTCACATCCCGTTTTCACTAGTGTCATGTAATTAATCTTCCCTTGACTTAGAGTCAGACCTCATCATTCTAAACACCATAATAGATTTTTAAATGAGAACATTAATAACAAGGTCTCTCTATTATTTACCTTGGCTAGAGTAATGAAAGCCAAAAAGGAGATGGCTACTCCCAAGGGCAGGCGAGGAGAGGCGTAAGAAGGAAACGAAGGTTGCTGACCTTCCTGTAGAAGAACCCAGGAAAAGAGTATATTTGCAGAGCTTCAGTTCATCACTGAAAAAGAGGTCGTTGTTGTAATTTCTATTAAGTACTTTGGAGGCACCCATACAATGGTCATGAGGGCCATAGGCATACTTAGATAACTCTATTAAAAAATAAAAGCATAGAGGTATAATATGCCAGTGTCATTTAAAATAAAGGTAACTACATTGAACTTGAATTTTTTCTCCCAGTGATCGGACTAAATTGTTTATTTAAAGTTGACAATATAAGAATGCTGAGCAGGTTCTTTGCAAATGAGCTCTAGTTTTCAGGTTGAATTATGAGAGTTTAAGCAAAAAGCCAGAGGCAACAATTTCATCTGAAAAGACTTCAGAAAGCTGGGAGAGTATAAGATACTTTGAATTCTGTGCCTGTATCTTTATTCTGTCTAAGATGTGTGTAAAAATACAGATATTTCTATAGATATGGGAACACAATATACAAAGCAATGAAATTGTGACACCCCATTCACATACCAGATAAGAACAGAAGTAGCAGAATATTAACTCAGCTTCATAACAATCACCGCAAAGAGAATAAGATGTAGAAAAAACACAACCTTCTCTAAATTACAGGGATAAAACCGAAATCTCATGCTACTTTTCTGCCTCTACACTCCATTAAAATGAAAGGGCTAATAAGAGATGCGTTTCAGTGTTCAGTCCCAATTATCCAAACACCACAGAGGACATGCAGCGAATGCAGATTATCACGTTTTCAAGCAATCAATAGATTCTTCGTGGAAACACAGAAATGGGCTGACATTTGTGTCACAAAAGCTCACAACTAGAGCTTTTCTAGAAAATTAAAGAAAGATTGGTGTTCCTGGTGTGCCCCAATCTGAGCAGCAAAAGGGAAGAGAAACGCTCTCCTGTATGGATGGCTCAAATTGGACTTGAGCCTTCTGGAGTCAGGTGCTATGGCCACTGGAGAAAGCTATTCTTCAGCTGTTTTCTGAAAGGCTTCAGACCCATTTCAGAACATGGAATGGCAAGTGGAGAGGATCAGGCATCTTCTACCAAAGATCACATTCTTTGGTACTTACTACTCTTTACTACCAAAGGTTACGTTATCCAGCTGGAAGCACAGGACCCAAGACAGGTTTGTTTGTATGTTAGTGCGGATTGGATTATCCTCCATGTGAGCAGTGAGCAAAAACTAGGGGTGAAATCCTAGTGCAGAAGAACTTTATAGAAAAAGTGGAGTCACACCAGGGTGAATATCCACAACTGTAAATTGAAATTGTTAGAACCAGCAAAATACTACTCAAGAGTCAAGACCCATTGAGGGCAGGTGCCTACAACACAATGGAAAGTTATTCCTTGTTCCTGCTTAACAATTCAAAGGAAAATGTCCCTGAACGACTATAGAAATATATAATAGAAATGGGCCACACAGAGTTCACAGTGCAAACGCCCGAGCAGAGCAAAAATTTTGATGAACAGGGTTAAGCACAGTGCACAAGGGAACTTTCTGACTAGAGTCATCAGCCAGGAAGACCTGGGCATACAGACTGTGCAGTCATATTCTGAGATACCTGAAGTCACCAAACAGTACGAGAGATTTGGATAATGTTTGCAGGGCAATGTGCTGGTCTTGATTACTTTTTACAGGTGAATCCTGCAGACAAGGCAGAAAATACTTTGAGCATTTTATTGTTGTACACACCCTTACAACTTCTCTATTTTTGTTTTGTTTTCTTGCTATCTCTTTTAATAACAATGACAGCAGTATCACAGCTGAGAGAATCAGAAAAGGTGACATAAAATATGGTCAGTCAGAATGACACACTTTACTTTTATTATTTCAAATGGCAAATTTGATTGGAGAGCTTTTTGGGGGTACTATCCTTAATTTATAACAAAAGAGGTTGAAATTGAAGAATACCATAGATCATTGTATTCCAGAATGGCACCTTGAAATGTTAAAAGTATTAATCTAAAATAATATACTACATCCAGAAACTGAAATGGGTTTATACAACTTTTCTTCCTCCTAAAAGTTCAGTGAATGGAATCCACCACAGGACAATACAGCTTTCCAGTAGAACTAAAATTTCTTGTCTCAAATTTCATGTAATTTCAAAGTTATTTCCCTTTGTCCTGTAACTTGCTAACAGCAATTCACAAAGCCAAAATTTTCATAATCATATAATCATCATTATGATATCTCTTTCTATGTTGTATTTTCTCTGATGAACCCTAGAGCACTTTGTAAGTTAAAAGGTGGTATAGTCAAGCATGCTCGACTATAGTCAGTTCATGACAACAGCACAAAGAAAGAGTCATCTTGCTGAAACCATCTATTTGGTTTCATGTCTGCTGACCAGAATGAAGAATAACTCGTGAAACAGAGTAAAGGAAATGAACACAAAATAGTCAGAACAGGGCTGTCTAGCGTTAATGCTTGATTACCTCAGGCCCAGTATGGATAGGAGATATTGATAGGAAGAGAGAAATTTACTGTCATCTTCTTTTAAAAGCACCCAAACACCCTTGCTAATCTCAGGGAAAACTATACGAGATACACATACCTCAAGGGACACAAGCTGTCCTAAGGAATTTCCAGTCTAAACAGACATGACAGTGAGAGAGTAAGAAAGGAGGAAAATTATCATATCCAGTCATAGAAAAGGATTTGAAGCACCTACAGATTACGTGCAGTCAGGCTCATGCTTATCACTGGAGAGCGAGTAGGGGTATTTTAGCTCTGCTGTGTGCCATGTGCCCCTGTGTCACACATGGTGGTGCCCCTGCAATGACACCCATCTCTATCCACTATACAGAGTGAGTCTGTGGCAGATCTGAGAAAATAATCCATCTTCCAAGCCCAAAGTACTGAACTGAGCCGCAGGCAAAGAAAAAAAATCCCCTGTTTGTATGATCCACCCCCTCCTATAACAAATATTCACTATGCCTTTAGCTGCTGCAGGAGATCATAAACACAGTTCAGAGACTAACTCTGGAGAAAAATACACCCACTTGTGACCACAGTAACATTACTATTGCTCTTCCAGCTCTTCCCAAACCTGTAAGGAGTGGCAGGTCTTCCTGTGCACGCTTTCTTCCAGCTCAAATTCCCAGTGAAGCCAGCAGAAAATGCCATCAGGATGCAGGACCAGGACCATGTGCTTTGAATGGTTCCTGAACAGAATTGCCCTCAGTGGGACTAATGACCCATTTCTGTTCTCTGTAAAAAAGGGGTTTTAAAGCACCCTGAAAGCATACTGTACACACACATACACACACAAGTCTCTATCCTTCAAGACTAACATCCCCCAAAAGTATATATCAAATAACTACAAACTTGAAGACACTCTAACAGTTCTTGCATGCCTCTTTCCTATTATTCTTCACAAAAGCTATTGCACTTGGTTCTTCGGGTTTCTTCAGCAGAAAAAGTGGGTGGCATACTCCAGAGCAAGAAGCAGAAGGAGTGGACCTGTAATAGTGATTTAATGAATGCCAAAAATGTTCTCTTGCCTACATGAGATAATTTATCATGCCAGCAAGAACAGGAGTGGCTGTAGCAGTGGTACAGCTCTGAGTGTGCAAAACCCATCTTTTTGCCAAATTCCCCAAAGAGGAAAGAGCAGCTCTGTTTAACGGATCATGATAAGTCACAATCGTCATTACTGCATTTCAGGGCACCATGCTTTATTTAGCTCTTTAACCTTGGCCTATTTGTTATCAGCACAGTCAAGAATAGTTTGTATTCATTAGGAGACTTGTTTATTTTGTAACATAATCCTTTTCTTTGTTAACATGAAAGCACAGAGCATGAAGCACTGGAAGGACAGTTCATCCAGGTCTGCAATGTTGTTCCATAAAAAATGTCTCTTGATAAATGATTACCAGGATTAGATTTTATGGGCTAGATTCATAAGATATTTCAGTCTTGTTCCCATGTGTTTCTTACATAATAGGAAACATGCAAAAGATACTTAAAAGTGCAGTTCCTGGTCATTCATTAAGTGCTCCCCTTCTCTCATTTTTCTGGGCAGTATAAGACATTTTTGTATATTTTGTGGATTTACTCATCTTGGAAGAATTTGTTTTAAGCATGTCAACTTTTTCCTGTAATTTGAAACCAGATTTTTACCTGCATTCCCTAAGGATTATTTTTAAAAAGAAACAAAACCAAACCACGTTTTTTCTCCTCTCTCATCTTGCTCATACTCAGCTCTAGGGAAGACTTCAGCTTGTAGAAAAGAGAAAAAATTACACAGGAACAGGTGGCTGCTGTTTGACTGCATCAAAGTGTTGCATTTCCACAAGTGGCTTGTGATCCCTGCTGCCATCCTGAAGCCCTCAGGTCACCAACAGAGAGAAAATCAGAAAGCCCCCACAAATTTGATACTCCCCCAAAAATCCAGCTTGTCTGAGCCTCAAGGTAGAAGAAGTGGAAGTATGCAAAAAGTCCCTATTCATCTTGAAAATTTATATTGAGATTACTTCTTCAGCCAGTCCTTGAACAGACACATTTATCAAGTAAGGGGGAAATGTCTCTCTAGATAAACTAGATATAATACCAATATGCAACACCAGAAGCAGTCTTTCAAGAGCATGACACTGGCTGGTGTTTGGGACCAGGTTAATGAAGGAACATTGACCCTTAGAAATACAGATATGTGATCATGAGGATTTAATACATCTTCTAAGACAGAGAACCTAATTCCATTGTTAAGTGCTCGAATGGCTTTCTAAACTGGTGCTGCCCCATATTTGCATTAATCCAAATGAGAAGTGGATTTTTTTTCTGCCATTTTCTTGATGCGTCTCTTTAAAGTTAGCAAAGGCAGATCAAGTGCAGCCGTTCTGCACCTCAGGAAGGTTTTTTTCTGTGTGGGCTATGAGCTTTACCCTCCTTCCTTCCTTCTTACCTTTGTAGAGAAGATAGTACATTTATATTTCAACACCTTTCCTGTGTTTAGAGATTAGCAGCCATTTGTCCTCCGAGCAGAAGTAAGGACAGACCAAGAACCCACGCACACAGGCTGCTGAGCACATTTTAGATGCAATAAGAAGGAAGTATCTGTTTGCTCTTTGTGCGTGAGAAAAAAATCTGCAGTGTTCATATTAAAGCTAAACTTTTGAACCTGCAGTGCTCATGTTAGGAATATCTTGTTCACCTATCCCTCTCCTGGAATGTTTTCCATAAAGCTTTATGATGGAACACATAGTAAACAGAAACAATCGTCATCGTTCACAATCATTTAATCTTGCTCACAGCACACAGTCCATCCCTGCTGCACCCTGGATTCTGGGTTTCTCTCCCCTCCCTGCACTGGACAGCTACATTTAGGCAGGCTTTGATGTGCTTGGACTTCTGCTTCTAAAAGAGGCAAGGGAAAAGCACATGAAAAAAGTAATTTCTGTCTCTGCAAGAAAAATATCTCATGTATAGTTAGGCTATTGAGTCTTTTTGAAAAGAGGAAAAGTACGATTCAACTTACAGGTTTAAGTGGTGCTTCTTTTACGCTAAAGAAACAATGATGTAGCTCTGCCTTGTAGGTCAACACGTACTACAAGGTTACCAGGTGAACTTCGTAAAAGCTGGTTGGATTAAACTGAGTGTGGAGTAGGTGTCTTACTGCACAACTGACTGTTTTCAGGACAGACAGAAAGAGGCTATGTGAGACCAAAAGCTGATTTCAACCATTCTTCTACATAAAAAGCACTCTGATTTCAGCAGGATTGGTGTTCCACGGGAGGAGCCATCTGGAGCTATAACCACACTTAAGGATCTCTGGAAACGCCTTGTGGGTATTCTTTGTGCTTCTGGAAACCCAATGCCATTGAGAGACTTCACAAACTTTTGCTCTTTAATGGAGAACATAACTGTGGTTGACGAACGGCTAGCAGGCCCAAAGGGTGGTTGAAGCACAGTAGCTTCTGTAGCCGGTGGCACACAAGAGAGTATTGTGTCTCGCCTCAGTGTCTGCCTGCTGCCGACTCTTGACACTGGACAGAGACCCATTTACAAGGAGTGCTGGCCCCATGCCAGGGGCTGTCTCAAGGCTGAAGCACACATCTCTGGGACACTAGCAAGATGCTTTAACCATGCTGCCTCAGGAGCAAGCAAGCCATTTTTCACAGAGCATCCTACACTTTCCTCTGGGACAAGAGGACACATGGTCCTTAAGAGGAGTGATTTATGCTCTGTACATAAAGAGCTATAGTAAAAACCTGGCTTTCTGCTAGGATGGCACCCACTCCTGAATTTATCCAAGTTCAGTATTGTTTCCATTAGATAAACCTCTAGGTTTGGAGTCATTTAATAAAGAACTACTTCATAATGAAAATTCACATTACATTGGAACTTGGCATGTGCACTGTTATGCCTAGGAGCCAACTTCCCTTTTCTCCATATGTATTTTAATAGGTTGATCTGCTTTCAAGTAACAGGGATCCAAATGTGTTTATTTATACATCTGAGATCTGCCCTTCTGCCTCTTATGTTAAAACTGCAATTGTTCCAGGGTTACAGCTTTTTTTCGCAGTGCCCACAATCCTTAATTCCACCACTTCAGAAGGACTCCACCTTTTTTGTGTTTTTTGAGCTACAGTGCACCTGAATGTCACAGTGGAATCTCTAAAATTAAAAAAAGGTAAGATTGTCTTACACTTTTGAAAGAATAAGGTACTGTGGATGTTTTGATATTCTGATGATTTCTGGATGAAAAAAATTGAATTTAAAAGTCTCCTCTTCAAAATTACTTTTTGTGTCATGAAGCATGCCTGGCAATCATTAAGTATAAAATGAGAGAATTATTTAAGCCAGCAAGCTTGGCAAAACCTATAGAACCTTCTCTCTGTTATGATTCTGCCTATATTTAGCATTACAGACCATAGTAATTTTAAAAAATACCGTATTTTTCTCCATATTTGGAAGTGCGCTCAAAAGCAGCCGTGTCAGAGTAGAGCTACATACTTTCCAGCACCCCTACTTTGTACATATGGTATAGCGCAACCATAGGTACTCTAGGCACGGTAAAAACAGTATTTTTGGGAAGCATCAGGCCAACTGACTATATGCAAAGCAAGCAGGCAGCACCTGCAAAGCTCAGGATTTCCAAGAGTTTTCAGGTTTACTGTGCACAGGCGCAGCAACATGGGTGGGAAGTCTGGTCTTCCGTGAAAGCACTGGCCTTCTACCACCAAGCCACCTCTGGGAGCAGCACAGTCACAGAATCATAGAATAGTTTGGGTTGGAAGGGACCTTTAAAGGTCATTTATTCCAACCCCTCTGCAAAGAGCAGGGACATCTTCAACTAGATCAGTCCTTGCCTTGAATTCCATATATGAATGAGCTCTTTTGAAACAAAAACCCAAAAATAACCCCCAGTCTAGGCACTCTCAATAGATAACATGAGCACAGGACTGTCTAAGCTCTCATAAAGACATTCAGAAAACCTGGACAAATACATAAAGTTATTGCTGGAATTGAATTACTGATTCATTTAATGGCATTCTTCCCTCTAAGTCAGTTTGAGCAACATGCAAGTTCAAGGAAGGAGGTAATGAGATCAGGGAGTGATAATGCACATCAGATTAAGTGTGTGGTTAAGGGAAAATGCCGCAACCAAAAAGAAAACCAAACACAATTCTGGGCTGTATGACAAAGGCAACAGCTCTTTTTCTTATACATGGGTGAAGCTGCTTTTAGAATATTGTGTATGACTTGAGGTCTGCCTGCTATGGAGAGAATGATCAGTCACTTCTTTCTGTTAAACCTCAAGAACTGCTTCCCTCAAGGTCTTGAAAGGATGAGAAAAATAAGTCCAAGTGTTTGAAATTTAAGACAGTTTAGTCAAATCTTTCTTCTTTTCTCACTTCTCCTCTGTCCTTGCTTTGGTTCTCAACATTTTGTGCCAGGCACTTTTGGTATGGCAATCACCAATCACAGAGATCACATGCTGTGAGAGAATTTAAGATGTGAGGTTTAGAAGTCCCCTATATCTCAATTCCCTAAACCCTCAAAAGTCAAAAGAGGCATTAACAACTGACAGCATTGAAAAGGAGGCTGAGTTCAACCTGGAAATATCAACCACCATCTCTAGATGCAGCTATCTTATGGAGGCACAAAGTCTACCTGCAGTACAAATTTAAAAAAGCAAAAAAAGTGAGAATTTTTTCTTCTGAAACAGCTGAAATGTTTCTTTCTTGGAGCAAGGAGAGGAGGTAAAAAAGAAAGGAGTTGGGGATCATACTTCTGCAACAAAGCATTGCAATAGGAGCTGAGCCGAAGCTGAGCCAGGGCTGCCCATTGCCTCCTGAGTGTTACAGCTTGATGTCCCTCCCACCTCTCTCTCTTCAGTAAGCCACTTTCCCAAGAGACCCCACAGTGCCTATCATGTGTTAGGTCAAAAGAAAAAGTACTGATAGTAATGGCCCATAAAGAGCACAGGGGCATGAAGCATCCAAACCACATCTGCTTCAAAATACTACTATGGCTCGCACAGATTCTTGACTGTATCAAACAACTTCCAACTCAATATTTCAATTCAATGCATTTAGAGTTTTAGATGTGGGTCAGCTGGATTAGAAATTATACACTTCATAACATTTTCCCCCATTGATAATTTAAAAGACTAGCAATACTGAAAGTTTTTCCCTAGCTAAAATTACCAATTTCGCAAAAGTTGAATGTTGCCAAAAGGTTTTTGAGGACTTGTCAGTCATAAAACAGAAAACAAAAGATCATATGACCATACCAACAAAGAGGTCCAAGATGCAATTATTAGGGCTGCTGACCTCTTCTTCACCCTTTGCCTGCATAAAGGGAAGATGAATGCCACTTACTGCATTAAAGAGTGAGGTCAGGCTGTACTTGGCCTGAGAATAGAGTAATCAGGACAGTCTAGACTTTCATCTGCATTGCAAGTCAGGAGAAGGAAACAAAAACAATAAAGCTGAAGTAACATCACAGCTTGAAAGTCATGATGAGAAGACTGAGGATGAACAATCAATACAAAGCACCTGTTTTTTCCTCTGCTACAAGGCTCATTTCAGTTTTACTGGCTATCCCAGGTCCTCTTTTTCCCAGCTCATTGCTTTTATTCCTTCTGCTGCTTTCCACTAATTTTGGCTGTGCAAAACCCTATCAGCAATTTAGCAAAGGTTGCCTTAAATTGAGGTGAAATAGTAGATCTTACAGATCCTCTGTGCACAGTCATACTAGTAGTAAATTTGACTTCAGCATGTTTAACTGCTTTGCTAGACTGCACCCTGAGAAAGGAAATGCAGAGCAAGACAGGAGCATTTTAAGAGTGGTCTGGATCCACCGTTCCCTAGTAGCTTCTCAGATAAACATCCACCTGGTGTGATGTGTGTCCCCAGAGCCAAACACTGAGAGAAGCCATGTGGCTGCACAGCTCTCCTGTCCAGCTAGCGAGTCTCCAGTGCTGTGGTAGCTTGTTGAAACTGTGATAGTTCAGTGGAGGACAAGAATCTGCAGGGATATAATCTTGCTGATCTGGTCCCAGCTCCTCCTGCTCACAACCTGCTCTAGGGACATTTTTATGCTGACAGTGTCTGTACTTGTTTTCATTTGATTGCCATAATCTCCTCCCCAGCGGATAAGCTATGGCACAAGGGAAATGAATTTTTCCTGCATATGGCTGTCTGACACTAAGACACAGATGTTTGAGTAGTCAGGGTTCCCTCCACCTTTCCTCTTCCCCCTCTGATCTACCTCTTGTTTTGTAACCTTGCATTAATTTGGCTGGAATTAGAGCCTTTGCTTAACCGCACAGAACATGCGGCTTAACACTGGTGGCAGGTGACCGCTACTGTCATTTCAGAACATGACAATTCATTCCTACAATACAAAATACAAATAAAAAAAAAAACCCAACCGAAAACCACCCAGCATCACCCAAGATGCGGTCCCACACATGAAGTCCAGATAATACTCTGTGGGTATTTACTGTCAAATGCCCCCCCGCCCCATCTCCAACCATCAGGCGTGAAGATGATGAGATGTCATCTAACAGAACCATCTCATAAATCTGCTCTATCATTTTAGGTGGTGGCTTTCTGGTTTGGGGGAGGGCAGAATTCTTCTACTTACTTTATTTTTCAGTGTTTATGGAGCTTTTTGCTCTTTTTACATAGCCGATAAACTGACCTTTTGACTTCTGCAGCTATTCTGCAATAAATAAAGTGCAAAATCTCTCTTGGCGGACAGTCACTTTGGATTTTCCTGTATCTATTAGCACGCCGGAATTTCAGAATAGTCTCACACCAGAGTTAGTTTAGCGCTTGCTAAGCAAAACCTTCCTGCATTGCATTTTTTGCCTATCATTTGTCATCTGCAAATAGAGTAAGAAAGAATCAACTTCCTAAAAACAGCAGCATGTTCTGTGTAGAGAACAGTATTGCTAAAAATACACGGCAATAAAGAAATGCAGCATAACCTGGTCGTCTGGGCTGGGAAGTCTCAAATTCTAATGCTGCTTTCACCAGCCCTTTCCTACAACCCTTGGTTAGCTGAGAAACCCAGTGAAAGCCGTGAGGAGGCTCACCTGAACAGGGAAGTGGCACCTGCTTGCACCCCAAGACATTGTGCATTTGAACTGATATGCTCCGAGTGTGCTCAGGGAGAGCCCAACACACTCAGGTCCTGGGAGAAAAAAAATAGGCCTTTTGCGTTTCCTAATTCCCACTGGCTTTAGCTACAAACAGGTTAAGCTGCAGTGCTGCAGAGATGCTCCCAGGGTCCAGAGAGAGTGAAGACAGCGCAGCTCTGGAGTCACAGGAGGCACCAGAGCAGCATTGAGTCCTTCAGGAGTTCCCACAAGGACAGTGCACTCCTCCACCACACCGTGGAGAGCTAAATCTGTTTGTCACAGACCAGAAGTTTGTCTCCATTCCCAATATGTAAAGTAAGGATAATACTATTTACCCCACAGGGAAGTTCTGAGGGCTTAGGTAATGTGTATACATGGCTTTCGAAATATAATCCACTCCAAGGTCAGCCCTTTGTTCGTCTTACGGAGCTGTGTTTGCACGTGTGCATGCATGTTTCAGAGGGAGCTCCGAGGTCACCCCAGAGGTGGCCATCCCCTCTACAATAGCCACCCCCTTATCAACTAATAATTGGAAGGGAAAGAGGCGATCGGATCGGTTAGACTGGCGTGATAACGTGCATTTGATGAATAGCTGTGTACCGAGCAACATCATCCATCCTAGCCTATTAGAGCACAGAGAAAAGCGGTGAATTAGCTTCGTGCTGAAAATGAATGGTTGGTCCGGGCACCCTGATAAGGTGAGACGCTCATCCTGGTGATTAGCTGGGTCGGTACTGGGGAACATTAGGAATTCACTTCTGCCGCTCTGATTGGTAATTAAGTGACTCGTCTACTGGCCGACAGTCCTGTATGCTTCCCCAGGCAGTTGTTAGTTCTTCGAAAACCACTCCTGACAAAATGAGGTTTGCCCTTGGTACACAGATAATGAGACTCAGCTTGACAGGTGTGGCGCGATTAGAGCGCCGCTCCGCGCGGCTCTTTCTGCTATAGCCGCTCCGCAGTAAACACACTCATTACAACCCGCCGGTCCCTGGAGGCAAAGCATGTTTGACATTATTAATTGGCTTTTCTGTATAAGGAGTCAAATAGATGAAAAGGTTTATCAAGCTGAAATAATTAATTTTGCCTGAATTCGCTGACAGTTCAGTTCTCCCGCAAAAGACCGTTTTAAGGGTTTGGTTTCTTTTCTTTTTTTTTGATTTTCAAAGTTCAAAAGACATAATAGTGGTAAAAGTGGAGCTTTTTAGTAAATTATAATTAAAGGGAATTTAATTAATTTAGACTTGAGAAAAGGGTGTGGGTGGGGGGGAACTCCTATCTTTGTCTATACAGAGGTCTAGATGGTAGAACATATCATAGCTTAATAATGCATTAATTTTAATCTAATCAAAATATAATAAAAGAGGTAATTATGTTTAAAAATTATCATGCTCCAATATTGGTATATTTAAACATTTAATACTTACACTGCTTCCAGTTAGCAAAAGTTGTAATTGTTGCACTCAAATTTAGCTTATTTAATGATAGGGCTTACATTCATGAGGTTAATTGAATAAATCATTGCAATAAGTCATGGTGAAACTATGATTATCTATTGGGTTCTAATTTCATTTTCAAAAGGAGAAAAAAAATCCTCAGAAGTTATTTTTCTTGGTTTCTCTCCCCAAAAGGCAGTAGATATTCTTCTCAAAAAACTTGAAGCTAGCATTTGATTTTAAAAGAACCAAAACATATTTCTCATGTACTTTGCAAATGACACACTCTGCGGTTTATTTGGCCTTTTCAAAGCATGCCAATGTCACTTAGGAAATGTTTTAAACCTTCCACATTAAAACATCCAGACAAATATTGTGTAATTATGTGTATTCTGTCTGTTTACAAGCCCTTCTGTACTAATGAAAATATTCACCTTATAATTACAGAGGCATAAGGTTTGAAATTGCAGGAAAGGACCTGTAATATGGAAGTAAAAAAGAAGTAGAAAACCCAGGAAGAGCAAGTGGGTCAGCAGTTACTTCTACGTAGTAGCTTTTTTATATATCTGCTGATGCACTTATTTGAAGATTTTAAAAGGACATCTTCACACCCAGCTTTTAAAAACCCTTTCGACCTTTTCTGACAGACGTGTGTGCATACCACTGAGCAAAGCAATGAAAAAAAGTTCTTTAGTAAACCAGTTAATTTTGCTGAAGCCTAAGTGGCCCATAACCATCAGACCATTTCACTTCATATAGTGTATGGACTGTTCCAAATATTCAAAATGTTTCAAAACAGCAACAAGGGAGTTTTTCTACATTTAAAGCAGAGTCTCTACCATCAAACACTCCAGAGTTTGTTCAACAGTGTTGTAATTCATCAACATCTGTTTATTTGTCCCAGTTAAATAGAGAAATTGAGGAAGCCTTGGTTATTCATCTAGCAGGGGCTGAGGATCCAGGAATAACACACAAGTGTCAACATAATATATATTTTTGTTGCCATTTGAGAATATTTGTAAATTTTATAGTCTTTCGTGTATATAAATGTATTTCTGAGCAGACTGATGGGAATCTGTAAAACCAGTATTACACCTGTAAAAGTGAAAGGCAACCCAGCAGTCAGGTTTCATGGAAGAGGCCACAAGCCCCAGTGGAGAGAGCAGCGGACGGGCTCCCTGGGATAACCTTGCAGTTCATGGTGTGACCCTCTCCTCTTTATGGACCCACACAGGCAGGAGAAAACATAGGGAGAGAAGGGAAAGCAGTGGGAACTGCTTTAAATGTCACATCCAGAATAAGAAACCTAGAAGTCCTGCACAGTAACAAACTGTAATATTTACCGGCAACTTAGCATTTGTTTTCAGAAATATCATCTTCCCAAAATGCAAACACCTGTGCACTCACAGTGGCGCAGTCAGCAAATGCATCAAAGGGATAAGAAAATAAGACCATTCATTAACAGCATCATTTTCTCCCTTTGCCACACTTAATGATACTTATCATATTTTCTGCTTGCATGTACTATATTAAACTTACTAATTGGCTACATAATAAAGCTCAAAGAAAGGTATATTTAAGTAACTGGGGAACTGAGAATTGGGAGAGAGAAATGAGAGGGAAGGGTATAAGCTGATCTATGCTTCTTGACCAAGTTTTTTGAAGATTTTAGTTGGCATTTTCCTTAAGTGTTTTTAATTCTTGTGTCTTACAGAAATGAATTCACGTGCTAATTCTAAAAGTAATTTATTTGGGATTTGCAATAACTTATCTCACGCTAACAAATCCCATCTTAAAAAGTCTGGCAAAAACCACCACTAAACTATATCAAAGACCCCAAAGCCACATAACACATTGTTCTGCTAATAGAATTAATAATTCTACGTCTTATAACTCTTGATTTCAGCAATTTTGTTTGATAAAATTCTTGCACCGAGAAGGATTCCGTGTCAATGTGGTCAGTAGAAGAATATCCTGGGGAAAAGCACATCTGCCCAGCACCTCCCTTTCATTCATTAACCCACCAGGGGCTAACGCTAATTAGATCAGGCTGCTCATTTTAAGCTGATAATTGATTTAAATAGGTTGCTCATTTAAAATAGAATAAAAACCTGCTAAACATTTGGTGCTTGGGTTTTTTTCATCTGCAACTTTCAATTGCTTGTGCAATGTAGCATAAAATGTAGAGGTCTCCCTTTGCTAAAAAGGCCATAAAATTAATTACAATGAGTATGAATTGTGCAGGGTGGGGGAAAATGAGTGCTGCAGTTAACTGCTGATGACTAAGAATCAAACGCAAAAGAGCTTGTTTCCTTTAAGCAGAATTTTTAAAGTAACTTGGATATCTGAACCACTCAGTTTTACAGACTTCTTTCATCCCATAAGAGAAGGAACAGTTTTGCACATTCAGCGATGCATCGTTGATCTTCTAAACTGGCATCGCTGTGTGCACAAACATCATCATGTACTGCTAGAGGTTTCCATTGTCTCTCTTCAATTAATTAATATCTCAGCCTCTGTCCAAACACGTAAATACAAAGTCTTCATTTTGTTGTTAGGACAGTATCAAGCCTCAGCCTACATAAAAATATTCACTTGGTGAAGTTGCAGATCAAAAACTTTAGTTGCGTGTGTCCGTAATTTACAACTTGTTTCTTCCAAATCTAGATAAATCATTACATTTTCAGCCAGGTATAACTGCATTTGTTTGTACAAGGCTCAGACCTCAGCCCAGGCTAACACCCAGCATTTGCTGCTTATTTAGCCTGCATAAGTACCTAAGTCTGCAAGATGGACTGCACATGCACACAAGACAGAACAAGCAGCAGCAGGTACGAATAGGCTGAAATAGAAACTCCTGACAAAGCTGCAGGTATTTTAAAGCAGGATTACCAGCGGACAGCAACAAGAGTGACTGCAAACTGCAGAGATTGTCAGCACTGGTATTTTATTTTTAATCCCACTCACTAATAAAGCCAACTCCCTGCCACTCCATCCGCTGCCGCAGCCTCGTTTCTCGCCCCGTTTGGGGAAGTCACCTCCGCACCGGTGGCACCTCGTTTCCCCCCTTATAAATGGCATTCTTTCTCCTGCTTCCAACAAATTCAAACCAGAGATTCAGACTTTGCAGTTCAGGGGGGTTCAAGGACTCTCTGCCTTGAAAAACTATTCAAGAGCACTCACTAGTGGCTGAAAATTAAAACAGCACTTTAACAGGCCATTACTCAGCCGGTTTTGTTCATGCCTTTTTAAATTGTAGGGAAGACAGCAAGAACACAATAAACACCCTTTCGATAATTCTGTATTCAGGCACCAGATCATTTTCTCAGTTAATGGTAAACATTATATACCAGTAAGCAGTTTTTCAAGGCAACCAGTTGTGAAATACATTGAAAACAATACCAGTTCCCCAATTGCTATCAAGGAATATTAGAGATAATTCAATTGCTTACATTTTACATGAATGCCTGAATTTCTTCATTCAGTTCTGAACAAAACACATGTTAATAAAGCAAGTGCTTTTTAAAGGAAGATGCTAATTTATTCCCTTGCATTTCAATTTGTCACTGAGCGCACGCTTCCCGTGTTCTCCCGTTAGGTACACTAATATATAAGCATGCAGCACATGAAAATGCACTTGAACAATCAGTTTAATTGACAGTCTGCTGTAACAGGAGCACACAAATAGGACGAACTTAATGACCGTATGGTCATTAAGCCGGCAGTGCACCCGGCTTAGTTGCACTAAAACTTCCAGTGCAAGTAGGCGTCTGAAAGTGGATATCCAGGGTAACCCGCTAAAACCAAGGTGCCCAAAATGGGTGATTTTACAAAGTTTCCCCAACACACCTCTCTAAATGGCAGTAACCTGTGTCAGTCACCTATGAATGTGTGGGAGCACTGGCACCCCAGTACACCAAGGTTGGGATGGCCAGTGGGAGCTGGGCATCTGGTGCAGTGCAGGGCTCACCGACCAGGGGGGCTGAGGGTGACGGGCTCCTCTTTGAACCACAACGCTGTAGAGGAACAGATTGCTGGCTAATGTGGAAAGCTGCCTGTTTCCTAGATTAACAATGAGGTAATTTAGAATTTACATATGTGTGGAGAGCGACTGTTTTGATCCCAAGGTAATATATCTGTGGGATAATAATGCGGGTGATAGAGAAAAGGTGAAGCAAGGAAGCCAGATAAGAGGGAAGCAAAGTGTCTCTGGTGCTGGTGCCAAGGCAAGACCTAACAAAGCGCCGGGCCCAGCTCAGCGTTAAGTAGAGGCGTTGCTGGAACAACAGAGATGCGGCTGAGACAGGGAAAGGCGAGTGCACAGCGAGGGATGTTGCAAAGGTCAGTGAAGCGGTTTGCACAGCTGTGCGTCCAAGCGGGCTCCTCTAGCCCCAAGTCCTCGCCCCTGACATTTCAGTAGCTGAAAACCAGGCTTTGCTGCTACCTTTTCACTTGCCTCAACACCTTCAAGTGCCGCTGGGAGCTGAGAGGTTTTAGCCAGGATGAGGCTGAACGCACTTGAGTTGCCCTGAGCCCTGTATTTGAGAAGCCTTAACGCATTGGCTTGCATAGGAGCCGGCTGGATGTGCTGCCTCAGATCTGAGACCCAGAAAAACAAAGGGATTTGCCCGCAGTTGCATGGTTAGTTTGCAGCAGATAAGGGAATTGCTGCTGACCCCGGGCAAATGTTTTAAGCAACACAGTATCCTCTCCAAGCACAGGACTGGGGCTGGAAACAGAGAAAACAGGCTTGCATTCATCCACCAAACTCTCAGTGATGAGGCAAGAGCTGATGGCAGAGAAGTGATTAGCTGAAGAGGGAAAACACAGCATCATTCCTGAATCCTAGTATATCCTATATTTATTTTTAATACTGGCTGCCCCACTTTGGCCTCTGTTTGACACAGGAAATTTGGGGGTCAGGGAGCAAGCTTGAAACTACCATAATCTCTCTTTTACATTCTGATTAAGATTTGTATCACCTATCCCATTTGGAGTAGCAAAAATAATTATGTTGCAGAAATATATCTTGTGCACTGGACATGACCTAAGCAGAGAGATAAGTGGGAGTAGCTTAAACCTGAGATGCTGGTTCTTCCTCATTCAGAAAATCCTCACATGCTGAATTTGCCAGCACTAAATGTCATCTGCCAGTATATGTTGAGAGATGTACGTATAAGTGAAGGCCAGTGTATTTACACTTGCAACAAAATAAAAGGTGGCATCAAACTTCAGCTGGGTGTTAGGATAGTCAGTCATTCAATCTGTATCTCCTCTCCTTTTAGGCCATGCCTTTCCTTTTTGTTATCCTTTTTACCCTGTTTTGCTGTCTGCCTTTTCTCTTCATACATTTCAATGTGTGTATATCTCCCAACAATACTTTTCCTTAATGTATCTTTTGATTTTGCTGTAATTTCTCTCCTCTCTATGCATGCCTTCATCTTGAGATGCAACTTCTTACAGCTTTCAACTATCTAAAAAAAACTTTTTGTGCAACTTCTGTTTCCATCTCCTCTTGCACATTGTTCTTAATCTCATTTCTAGCTGTTTTTGTAGTTACTTAAAATAGCATAATAATAGTAAATGTTTCTTCTCTCCTTCCATTTTCTGTTGATTGATAGCTAGATATTACAGTTATTTCCCTTTGCCATCTCCTGAAGACCATTTCTAAACAAAAGTCCACTTGTTTTCAATGGGGCTATACTTTCTTGTTTTCCTCCTGCAGTGGTGGGACAGAAGGGGACACACTGCCCCTCATCTGGGGAGCTGATAAACTTTTCTATTCTTCCATGGGGGAACCATCCAGGTTTCTAGGAAACCCAGTTAGGTTTCTTCTATGTGGAAGTCCAGTGTATCGTTTCTAATTTAGGACATCCATCAGTAGTCCCAGAAAAAGGCTGCTGCCCAGGTCGCTGCTGTAGTTATTGAGGTTCAGTAAAAAGTACCAAAATGGAGTTTAGAACCAAATCCTCAAGGTCATTTCAGGCACAAATTTTGGAGAAGGTTGCCTTGCTTGCAAACTGTAATCTCCCTTGCACAGAGGTCTGATGTCCTCTTGAGAGGAGGTAAGAAGGTGAGACGAGTGCTGGGCAGAGTTTTACTAACACTGCAGTTTGAGTAGACATTAAGGGCTATGAGGATTTTTAAGTGCTTCTCAGTCACTGTTCTTAGACTCAAGAGCACTTAAAGTGAATACCTAAAAGATTTTTCCTTTCTGCTTCCTCTTTCTCCAAAAAGGAAGAGATTATAAGGAGTTCAACTCTCTGTTTACTTGTTTGTCTTTTGCTTTTAATCCTGGGAGATTTAAATTACCTGTATTTTGAGGGCCAGCTCAGCAGAAACACACAACAGGAACAGTGTGCTTGCAAGAGGATTGTGCAACTGTTTCTTTTGTGGTGTGTTTTCCTTTGTATCGCTGTATTCAGTAACTGCTCTGGATCCCGTTCTAGGATACAAGCCAAGAATGAGAAATAAGGCTGCAAGCGAGACAACAATTCACAACCACAGTATTGTCTGATTTGGAGTACTCACCAGGGTAAAACCTACCACAGGAATACAAGATGCTTTAAGTAGCAGAGGTTGATTTTAATCATTCTGGTGCTTAGGAAGTCCACCTTGCCGAGCCGCACGCGGCCCACAGAGCCACAAGGGACCGGGCAGAGGGATTTCTTCCTGGTTACGTCAGCGAGGAAATGACAGCAGAGCAAGTGTTGGTGAGCACCCAAGGTGATCAGCAGAGTAAGTAGGATGCATATGAATATAGGCTTTGTTAGAGAAAAGGACAGTGCTATCAGTGAAAATAAGCAGCAGCAGATTAAGAAGATGAATGGTCAAAATGGGGAAAAAATACCTGTATTCTAGTTTGCTAGGAATTTTTAGCCAAAACCACAACAATCTTTGAACGCATACGCTGCATGAAAAGGAGAAGATAAAGCTGTTTTGCTACAATTTGGAAACAAAAAAGCATGGGCAAAGGAAAATAGACACTGAGGTTTTGATTCTGCTTAAAGAGGAAGAAAAACCTTAAAAACTGCTGCAAAACTCCAACATCAAAATAGGATAAAACAGCAACAGATAGTAACGATCACAGTGCTATGAAATAGTACAAGGGTCTTAGAAACATGTATCCTAGATTTTAAAGGAAGTTAGTGTAATACAACGTAAACTCTTAAAGAAAACTCTCCTTTAATTTCCTGATAATTGGTAAGGTTTATGATGAAGGTTTAAAATTATTTAGAAGACATTACAGTATGAAAATTGAATTTGGGAGTGTAGCACAAATTACTGTACAGGATGATATAAACTCTCTAATTTCCAGGGCTGCTGTTGTTTGAGCTGTTCAGAAAATATTGACAAAAATTTAATTTTGATGAAAAAGAAAACCTCTCTCAAAACTGTTTGTGATTTCCTAATCCAGCCCATGCTCCCAGTTCCCACCCATCTTTGAGAATGCTCTGGGTGGGATCCAAAGCCTGTGAAAGCAATGGACAGGATCCCACTGGCATTCAGCAGGTGAGACACGAATGCCAAGTCAGTGTCGGGATGTCTCTTGAAAGCCATATCTCTCGCTGCAGATCCCAAATATTATATCTAGGCCTGCAATAATTCTCTGTAAAACAAGCTGCAAAGGCTTTGGGTATTTTATGGTCAAACTTGCTAGCGCAAACAAAATGGCAAATAGTAAATTTGTAAGGATGGCAATTACAAAATGAAAATAGCCCAGGCGTATTCAATGTGAAAGCTATGTGCTACGTTGTCCAAGAAGGGAATGTGAATTTTACTATTCGGAAAGGCTCAGAACTATCAGCTCAAGCAGCGTTTGTACCCTGGCCCTGCATCAGCTGCAGTTTTACCACGGGAGGGAGGCTGAAGATCTCCAAGCGCAGCTCCGCATGGCGTTCACAGGCTCCCACATCACATAACGCGTTCACAGCTGCGTGCCCGTGCAGCCCACCTCTCCACGCAGCTGAGGGCAACATTCCTTCCAGTTTGCTTCACATGCAAACTGGAGTGCTGCATACACACTTGTTCAGCCAACACGTGTGTGGTCTTTCCTTTCCCCCCTGAAATTCAACACAAAGCAAAGTAGGAAGTGCAATGGGCAAGTCCTGGAGGAAGATGCTAGTATTGCAAACCTCCTGACACTGCCCACAAGAGCCAGAAAGGAGAGAGCCATGTATCTGCTCACACAACCTGTGCAGATAATCCAGGCAGTTCTCTGGAACCTCCAGAGCTGTACTGTTTTCCAGAAGTAGCTGGTCTTGTGTCCCAGATGAAAATTATTTGTGTGAAAAGGACAAAACCCAGAAGACTCAATGTCATTAAGGTAAACCAGAATTATCACTAACAGCAATAGAATGCTAGAGTAAGGTATACAGAAAACCATTCGGAAAAAAAGGTTAAAATTAACTACTTTTTTTTTGCAAATTAAAAGGTTTACAAGCAGGATAGGTTCAGGACATGAAATGCTTCACAAAAGCAGAGCAGATCAAAGATTGCATTATAGAAAAGCTTAAGAGCAGGTGTAATATCAGAAAGATGCAACAGACCTTCTAGTTTTGAGATTATTCTGTTCTTTTACTAGGCACAGGAAAAAGGCACGCAAAGTAAAAATGCAGCTCTCAGAATGGGAACCATCTCGGGTTCTGTCACTTGTGTTACTTAAAAGCACTGCCATAACCATACCTTCTGACATTAAAATCTCTGATTATAGAAGAAAATTTCCCAGTCAAAACAGTCTGTAATAACAACAAATTAGTTTTATTTGTTTACTGACAATTTCTATAAAAATTAGCTGGGTTTTTGATGGAGTGATATTTTTAAAGTGAAACTTGTTACCCTTCTTGGAAGAAACAACAAAACCCTGTAGATATAAACATTTCAGCCAAAGCAGGTCAAATGGTTGAGTTTCCATCAAAGACCTTGATTTTTAGCAACTACATTTTTAAGCAGCTTTCTATCTTGTGTCATGAGATGCAGAATCAGAGTTTGAAGAAGGAGGTAGTCAACCTGCACGCCCTGCAGATTCACCTTCAGGTACAAGTATTTGGGCTGTGCCAGAAATAAGCCTATAAGAGTTGTGTATAGCAGGCGTAGATACCTAGCCAGTGAAAAAGAGACTTCAATACTACACTGACTTTATACCCTGGGCTTTACAATTCTTTGACTGAACACCATCCCACACATACAAAGCAGAGATACAAGGAAGAGGAATGCCAAGAAGGTGAAAAAACTTCTGTCGTTTTAAAACAGCAGGTAAAATTTCTAATATTATTTTCCTGCGTGGTGACTTCCTAAACTAGATACAATTTATAGCACTGATGGGCCTCCTGGGAGGGGAGGAAAAAAAAAAAAAAAGCTTTTCATTTATTCTTTGTGTTGTTCAGTGATTCTCTGTCATATCCTCCTATGCCAATGGTCACTAGCAGTGCCAGCAATCACCTGATAGTCTGGGATCAGGGCTAAAGAAAACTTCCAAACAGAGAAAAGGCAAATCAACATCAACTACCAGAGTCAGATTTTTAACCAGCCTCTCATATGCTCTGAAGCAAAGAGTCTCATAAGCTTTGGATAAAGCAAATGGTACAGATTTTGTGTCTCCTGGCTTGTGATGAGGTCCAATGGCACTTCTTCTCCCTGGATGAGTTTTGTTTTAAGTCTCTGCCTCATTTGGGTTCTTTATTGTGCTGCAGCCCCCCTGCAACCATTCTCCCTACCAGTGCCTTCATGGGGTATTTTTTCCCTATCATGTTTTCACTGACCTTCATAGAAGATTTATCCCCTCTCAGATTTAATTAAAATGGGTCAGATTCAAAAACTGTTGGTGAAGAAATGGCATACATACAGACAAGCAAATACACACATGGATATTTGTCTATAGCTTTTTTTTTCTTTTTTTTTTCTTTTTTTTTATTTTGTGAGGGAATCAGCTTAAAATGCTGCCTAGCAGAATGTGATTTCCCTCCATCAGTCATAGTGAACACATGTATTCCTATTTCATTCATAGTTCCAGGAAATAATTTTTGTAGTAGGGAAGTTAATCTGTCAGGATTATAGTATTCAAAATGAGCTGCAAAGAGAAGGAAAGAACCATAAACGATAAATACATGTAAACTAATTGCTGGTTTTATTTTATCAAGCCACAAAAATGTAAAATACTCAGCTCCAGGGATTCTAAATGGATTGAACAATATTTTTTTTAAAGAAATCTTTCATTTGTTTTATTCCAGGATAATGAGTAAGTGCCCCCAGGACAGTTTTGAAAGGAGATAATGCATCTCAAGAGCTGATTTCCTTTTTCTGGCAACATATTCTAACTGTAAAAGTATTTGGATCAAGCAACTAGACTGACTGGCTGTCAATACTGCAAAGCAAGTTTACAAAGCTACCTTAGCTGCACTGCTCAGCCGCAGCTATCTTTCAGTATTCAAAACTGTCAGGTATATTTTCTTCTCATGTGAAAACACAATTTTCTCTTCAAACTTCAGGTGCAACACAGACAGCAACCCAAGTGGTGATCTGCTTGGCAATCCAGAGATTTGTCCCCCTCAAAGGTTTGGCAGCTCATCGTGGCTTCCAGCACTCACTGGGAGGAGAGTACGAGGCATCTGGACTATCACAAAAATACTGGTGACCTGGCCTTGTGTGCAGCAGGGAAAGAGTACATCTAGCGTTCATGGTAGACTGTCAGGAAGCTGAAAAGTAATTTTTTTTCTTTTAATTTAGGGTGTATAATGGAGTGAGGGGCTCAGAGCTTGCCGAGTATGAATGGGAGGTGCGCTCCCAGGGAAATCAGGGAAAGAGCTTAGGAAATTAGCTGAATAGATATGCAGGGGAATTTTTACAGTGTGAAACAAACACAGAGGAAGTAGGTTTATAAGAAAGGAGGACAGAAGCAGGCTCAGGGTGACTGAGTGCTGGTCCTGAGAGGGCATCGTTTTTCAGGGTTGAAAGACAAAATTTAGCTCAGGTGTTACTTAAGTGTCTAAATTAATACCAAAAAGACAAATTCAGAGATTCATAAGCCAGGTACTGTAATGCCTGGAACCTAAAATTTACACACAACAGTATGGAGCACAATCTTACAAGTCCTTTTCACTTCTCAAATTTTTTTTAATATCTCTTTGTTCATGCAACACACAGACAACCACGACTGGCTGGTGTCTCTACAACTGTTAACACTTCTATACAATGAAGGAAACTAAAACGCAAAGCCAAATGGAGGAGGCAATATGAGCAAGTGGATTAGAAAAAGAATTGATGATTGACGGAGATGGGTTTACACACAGCTCTGCCTTGCTGAATGATGACAAATCAAGCTCCTGCTGCTTTAGATCCCCAGCTAGGCTGAGTGGTGAGTCTTGAGGACGTCAGACATGAATTTCTGACCTGCTATGAAACCAGACACTGCTGTAGCTACTGCAAACTAGGAGCTTCGGCATTGCTCTTCAACAGAGAGCACTGCACAATAACCAGACAGAGGGATGTTGCAGTCTCACCTTCATCCCCAGACTGAGGATGGTGTATTTCCCACTAAACTTTGAATCCCAAAGAGGCCCACCTGATAGCAGGGTGGGCCATAACTGATACATATAGTCCCAGTCTTCTGTAAGGAGAGGTGAAAAAGGTACACTTGGGATTGTGGCACACCTAAGGGTGCTTCAGGTAGAACACAGTTTCATATTGCCCCAGTAAAGCCCTGGGGCCTCCTAATTCTCCTGGCAGCCCCATTAAAAATAAAGGGAAAATGTTGGCGAATGTACCTAGTTATGTGTTTGAAGGTCTGGGGCGCTCAGCTCTCCCAAAGAGAGAACAAACCATTGACTTGGTCTAGTGATTTGTAACACTCGGGTTAGAAATACATACACTCAGTACTGCAAAGTCACTATTGCTGCTTACGGAATCCGCATAGATAGCCAGGTCCCCCCCAACATTTTGACTTCAGTGTAAAGTCAGATAAAACTCTCCATGGTGGTTGGTTCAAAACAGAAAAGTAAACCCGTTCTCCAAGGCTTAGGTGCGTTCAGACCTCTCTAAAAATAAAACTGTCAATAAGAGTGTCTAAAAACATGGGATCAAAATACCTCGTTGCTTTTATAGACATCAGTGGCTGTTCATTATATAATGGAATTCACAACCTAATTATGGTTACCTAGTACATAGCACATAGATATATATTATCTCTTCATATATACATGCCCCTGCAAATACTCCTTTGCTAGTATGCCTCAGTTTCATTGAATGTGTTGTTTTTTATAGCTTCCTTTTAAAATCACTAACCTTCAGGAGAGACAACGTACAAGTACCTTAAGAAATGTTGATTTATGAACTACAGTAGTCTTTATTTTTCTTGTAAACCTGGGTGGAAAATTGATCAGTTATAAGCCTGCTATAGATCTCACAGGTTTGCAAGATATATTATTGTATTTCAAGATTATCTGATATTGCAAAAGATTTTTTCCCCTTCTTTTTTTCTTTACCATGGTCATACATTTTCCTGTCTCCAAATTTTTTCTACTCTTGATAGAGTTAGGGAAGCTCTCAGAAAATAAAGAGGAAGAAATCATCCTAGAGAAAGTAGCTTTGGGCCACACCAGGTTTTCCCAGTCCATCATAATGTGGGTTTTATTTCATACCCCACTGAGGTGGAATTTGCAGAATGTTTCTTGAATTACCATGAGGCGCTCTTATAAGACAATTACTGTCTTTTTTCCCCCCTTTTGTTTCACTCTGCTTTTGACAGCTGTTGGCGTTTATTATATAGCCAATGGACCCGGCATTAATTTTCAGTGAAAAGCCCTTCTGTAGGATATAGATCAGTTAAACTGTAAAGTATAATGTACAGAGAAGTACTGCTCAAAAGTAGGATATCCATCTTGTAGAAAACAAAAATATTTCAAAATTTTTTGAAATCACATTTTGGGCAGAAAGATGAAATACAAGAATTTTACCAAAAAGTTCTAAAAAACAATGGTTTGACACTGTTAGAATAAATAAGAAAATGCTGACCTTTTTCTCAGAACAAAAATGGCATTTCAAAATGCCAACAGTTTTGACAGTTCAAAATCCCAGTCTGTTGCTCCAGCTTTATCTGTTTGGGGTAATATCAGCGAGATAAGGACCTCTTCATAATATTCCCTGAATGTCACCTGTCTTGAGAATCTCCCAAATAATGAAGTTTATCAGTAAGACATCATCATCAAACAGTAATACATATCCCAAGACAAATTATATTCTCGGTCACTTTTTTATTATTTACTCTAATATTGGGTCACACGTTTTTAATTTTTACTCTAATCTATAGAGATCCAGATCATATAAAAATTGTGGTGTATATAATATTATATGCTATGTCAAAAGGTACATTCAATGCATTTTTGGAGCTTTGGAACCTTCAGTTGTTCCAAATTCCTTAAAGTATTTGAGCGCTCGAAGTGTGAACAAGCTGCCCTTTCTCTGACTGGATGGAGCTGAAACATCTGACCTTATATCAGAGAACAGGTTCTGAGCAACTGGTCTCCAACTCAGTAACACCAGTGGTGCCAAAGTAAGTCACAGTGTAGCTTTCAGCTCCTAAGCCTGGAGCTGAAGGCTAGATAAGAATTACAAGCTGTATTTTGGCAAAAGCAACAATGAGTCATCGCTTTCATGATACAGCTCTAAAGCTTTGGCAGTTCAGTTGTGACCATCAATCACCTATCGATCCAAATTATCTGCATCTTTCTTGATCCTTTTCCATGTTCACTTTATGCCTTTGCTGAGATGCTGCTTCCCGTTTTATGTTGTACTTACAGCACTTTCTAAGAGTAATTGTTTTTCTCTCACCCTTGAATCCGGAGCTAACAGTAAGAAGAAAGTTCCTTGTGCTCTTTCTAATTGGAAGGAGACCTTCTGCATCTGGGCCAGAATGCAAATGTACTGCTTCGTAAGTGCTCACCTACTAAGGGTCATATAATAATTATTTTGGAGATGTTGAATTTTGTTTTATTCCACTGTAATCTCCATTGAGTGACATCAACAAGATTTCTGGAAAATTAAGAGTTTTTTCATTATTAACACTGATGTTATGATCTAGACTGAAAAGCAGAGCTATGGACTGAAGCAGAAGGTTAGGACAAATGCTTCAACTAATCCTCCCAATAATCAAACCTAAAGATTTTGATTTTGACATGCATTTGGACCAACTCTACAGATGTATGTGGAATGGCTATTCTGCATATGTTAGTCTTACCAGCCGTATGGGGTTTTGTTTTGCTTAGGCGGTGATTTTCTCCAGTTTTCAAATTCATACCTCTCCTGGAGAAGTTACTGAATACTTATAGTTGGAAGAATATGTATCAGAAGAAATCTTCTACACTGAGGTTTTGTATTACCATGTGAAGTCTAGTACAGTCACTTACTACATGAGGCAATACGGGCCAGATGGACCACCGATCCAACCCAGCTGGTTCTAATGTTCTTTTTACCACCTTTCTATCAATAATGTGATAATTACGCACACTAAATAAAAATATCTTTGAAGAATTCCTTAATCAAGAACCTTACTGATACAGACAGCCTCCTGCTGGAAACATTATTCTCCTTGCCACAAGCAAGTTTAAGTGTATAACACCGTGATTTGTTAGGTGGAAGAAGCTGTATGACAAAACACTTCAGAGATGCAATGCTTTTTGCCAAGAAGCCGAAACTGTTTTGTTGATAAATGTTCATGTCTTATACTATTAACACTGTCACACAGGTAAAGTTTGATCTCCTGACAAAACCTCTTGCGGCTGTCTCTTAATCTATTCAGTAATCAATATTAACACTGTCAAATGTCTCAAAACACTCCTTTTAGCTTGTTTCAGTATGTGCTCTAATACACATATTTCACTCCATATATTCATTCTGTATGTGTATATATATTTCATTCCAAGTGATAATATAAGTTTTCTTTGTAACTGCAACACGCCAGAATATACCAGAAAGATGAACGCCCAGATAACCTGGCAAAGAGCACATTATTAAAGATTTGGAAAACAGGAGAGGCAGCTGCTTATGTAAACCTGCAGTTCGCAGTGGCCTTCAGGCTCCATCAGGATCTCAACAGAGTCTGACAGTTTTGTTTGCTGTCTTCAGAATCTGTTTGGCTTTGTAACCTCAACTCTGCCTGACACCAGCAAGAATGGTCACTGCTCGGTTTGCTATGGAAGATGGCCATCCCTCTCATGACTGAGCCTATCACAGCTCAGATATTTATGTGGCCAAATAATAAAAGATGCCATTCTGTGATAAACAATAGATGGTTTGCCTGTTCCAGCTGTCTCATAATATTTAAAATAACCTGTGATGATGCATAAACCCAAATGCTAGACTGTGCCTTCACACCTAATCACTCCAAATGCTAGTCGAGAAGACCTTTCCAGATTAATCACACCAGACACCTTGACTCCTTCAGGGTGAGGCAGATTCCATTTTTCTTTTAAACACGTATTTCCTTAAGGCCATCAGAACTCCAAAGTTAAAAGAAAATTAGCATGTGTCTTGGCTTAACTGAGACCTGGAAGAATGGAACTGTTATTTCTCGGAGACCAAATGAGCGTAACTTTGTAAAGTTTGAGTTTTTGCAAGCAGACACTGCATTTTAATAATTTATCTTCTCAAAGGAGCACATTGTACCTTGAAGTAGAGCCTGAAAGGTTTTACCCTGTAGGGAATGCTGCTACAACAAAAGAAAACTGAAAGCCATTTGGCTGCTTGTGACCAACTCAGAGTTCGAATTGGCCAAATTCCACACACGAGCACAGAGAGAGACACATACACACAGCGGCTGCAACCAGCTCACAGTGCCAAATTGCAACCATATTTATAATCCTTTCAAAACACTTGGGTCCATTTTTGTGGGAACAGCAAACATAAAAATAATGAAAAAACAATATTTCTTTTAGGAAGCGAAGTGTCCTCTCTCCCACGCACCCAGTAAAAACAGTCATGTTGCATTTCCTCCTATTGAGCTGAACAATACCAGCCGTTAACATTTGTAGATTCTTGTAAAGATTGCTTTTGAATAAACATGCTAAAAACTAAGAACCCTTAAGTTCTGATATATATTTTCTTTTCTGACTAAATCCAAGAAAAATTGCTCATACCTGATTGTGTGAGCAAACTTTCTTCCTAATTTAAATTATAGCTGTTCTTGTGAAGCTATTGTTTCAGCATCACCAACTGGTTTACTCTTTAATATGCATGCAAATTGCATTTAGTAGTGGCACAGAGTGAGATTTTGTACCTATGCTACATGGATATTAAACCCGTAATGACAACAAAGAATCTCTCCTGACTCTCAAACACTATTGTAAAGACATTCATTTGTGTTGATACTAACATCTCAAAATCACAACAGCATATTTACATATGCTGATGCATATATTACATATATAAAAATATTTTACATTTATACATAGTCAGGTCAACACCATTTAAAGTTCATACCGCATTAGACTCTCTCCTTTACTGTTATGTTGTGCTGAAATTTAAAATTTTCTGTTTGAAACTGTTTGAGGAGACTCCCACCATTCTGAAGTTCCAAGAGACCAGCTCCCTCCACTGCTGTAAATCAGCCTGCAATAACCAATTTCATCCTCAGAGGGTAAGTCCCACATGTCCAATGATATTTCTAACAGCATCAGAATCCCAGACTGAAAGTTGCTTTAATATCTCAAGTAGCAACTGTTTATCGAAGGGAAGGTGCTGATCTAGCAAATAAAAGGAAGGAAACAATATTTTCCACTGAAATGTAGGGCAAAAAGAAGGAAGGGAGAAGAGGGAGAAGGGTTATTCCCTGAAACTGGGCAAACGTGGACTGCATGATGCCACTTACAATTCTGAAACATGAAGCAGAGCTGCAGTAAAATGACGTTAGCAGCTTTCATATGATAATTCGTACAGAAGAGAAGGTTGTTTCTGGGTGGAGCACCAGCCAAGACCAAGTTCGCTGAGCCTAGCACACCAATCAACCATGGAAAAAACAATGGGAGATAGAGATGGGGGAGACTTTTATTTTGACTTGGTAGCAGACGTGAAGACAGGGGGTGAGTATAGGGGGGGAAGTATGCAAAAGTGAAGATTCAAGAAAGCTAAATATTTGAAATGCCTCTGAATACACATATATTATTTATAACAATAAAATAACAATCATTCCTGCATTGACATACAGGGTGGCAAACCAAGAAAATGCAGATCTATATGGTACATGTAACACATGAAAGAATGAAAGAAGATAGTGGCAGCCTGCCAAGTCTCCCCCTCCCCATTACCCCTCTCCCCGGTCATTGACTTTCAAAGAGGAAAAGATTTCATACAACAAAATCTACCCTGACTTCCAGGAAATGCAATGAAAAAGGATTTACACTTAGTTGTATCTTCTAAATAGTCCCAAATAACTTCAAGTTTATTTATACTTGCAAGTAGTTCCTTGCAAGAAATAAGCCTTTTTATCTTGCTGGGACAGACACACAAGTTGGGATTTTCTTGCCTATGCCTTTTAGCTAGGATTTTTCACCCCTTTTATTTGCTGTCTTTTGGCATAATTTTATTCTTGTTTTAAAATAAAAGCTACAAAAGGCTGTTCTATTTTCATGGAAATTGCCCAGCAGTAAGAATTTCAACTCATTTCCAGAAGAATAATCTTTGTGCTGGTCAATTCAGCCAAGATAGTTTGCTGGTTTTCACACGGCAATTTACTAATTAATGACAAATTAAATAGTGTTCTATATGAAGACAACTTCAGAGGTGGTGCATGAAGTTTGGGATTCCTGGAATATCTTCAGACTGGCTACAGTTCATTTGCATGAAAATATGGCTGTTAAAATCATGTTGAGTTCTTTGTGCTACCCAGCACAAAATAAACCCTTCTGATGAATAGGCGTGTTTCCTATAGTCATATAGATATTTACATTTGATTCAATACTCCTGGTGTGCCTTAGAACATGTTTATAATTCAAACCCACAGAGCTATCATATTAACACTTTGCTGCACTCTTTGGGAAAAATCATTCAGGCTGCTCTGAAAGATGTAAGTCATGCTATCAAAATGCATTGCTTTACAGCATGGCTTCATTTGGAAGGAGCGTGGGAATCACTCACAGTGCTGCACTCCTCAGGGTTTCTCACCAGAGGCATCATTTCAGAGTCAGGCATTTTCAAGCACTCAAAACTGGTATAATTTTAATCTCACTGAAACAAACAGGTAGTTCGTGCTTGACTTTAATGGGACCTGGCTGTGATACAATGTTTAAGGAGCTGCAAGCCTTCTGCACTGTGCAATCAGTCCTACACCAAAAATTCAGGTATTGCCTAGCAGACGTTGGATGCATGTCTAGTAGCTTTTGACTTTGTGACCTGATGCACACTGTATTCCCAGACAGGATTTACTGGAATATCATCAGAAGATCAGGAATTATTATATTTTGACATCTAATGCTAGGAGGGAAGGTGAGGCTGGAGGGTGGCAGAAAAGACACTGCAGTGGAACATAGTTTAGGGGGAAGAGTCATGGCTGAAGACCTGTACGTGAACCATAGGTCAGCTACTTGGTCTAAAGTAATTTTGATTGCATCTCAGCTGCTTTGTACTACTACAGTTTTCCTACACAGCATACATTAGGTATTAAACCATTGACCTCAAGAGCTCATGTTTTCTCTTGTGGTAGATGGTGCAGCATGCTGGGCTAATCTCCCCAGACTTGAGGAAATGTGCAATAAGGCAGGAAAGGTTCACTTTTTAAAGTAAATTGAATGCCTGATCACAACTTAGCATTCTGCAAAGGTGTGTGCTGTTACTATGACAAGTTCTTAAAACTAGAGGTAGCTAATAAAAGAATCTTATTGATTGTCATGCCACATCAGGCCAGAAATTCATTTAGTGTTTTATTGCATTCCTAGCATCAGATGTGTCAGAGGAAGGTGTGAAACTCCCATAACAGAGAATTATGCAATAACTTGCTTATGAGAGAATCTTCTTCCTAAGGCCAATGCTTAACAGTTAGCATTATTGTTCTTCTTGCTCTATACTATCATCCTATTTAAAGGGTCTGCAGCTGTTCTCTCCACAAGTCTTGCAGTCTTTGTTATATTATTTTGATGTTGCCCATGTTCATTGAGTTCCACAAGTTAACATATGTACAAATGGTATTTCAATATTTTTCTGCTTTTTTATTTTTTTTTTAAAAAAAAAAACTTCCTTTGATACCATTCATGACAAAAAAAGTATCTATCCTGCACTAATCCTTATTGAGTATTTTTCTCATGCCTTCCTCAGTGTTCCCCTCCCTAAATTCAAACTGATTCAGTAGCAATAAAGATAGTAAATAAAAAATGAGTCATATACTCACAGACTTTTGCCTCTCTGTACATTCCTGTGTTAGGTATGAGCAGATCACATTTTATTTGAATTTATTCTGTGAAAAATTTCAGTAACTAATATATGCTCAGTGTTTTATTTAGAAGCTTTTAATCTGGCTAAGCAATGCAGGTAACTCCACATATTTTTATAGTATGCAAAGTTCATGAATGAGAAGCCAGGTTACAAAATCAAAATAAAATTTCTGCAACTATTCTTGAATGTCTACTAAAAACCAGTACTTTCATAAACTTTCCTGACAGAAGCTCCCTTTCAGGAAAGCTAATGAAACTGAACCCGAAGCAGATGGGAATACAATCAAGACAAATTTGTTTTCCAATTCCATTCCGTTGAGGATTTTTTTTCTCTACTCTTCTACTTTCAGATTCTTAATCTGTTTTATGGGTTGCTACTACTTACACTCCCCATAGTGAAAGATCAATACATTAATATTTTTAAAGTATTTTCAAATCTCTGAGTGAAAGGGGCAACTATATCAAATTCATTTTATGTTTATAAAAAAGAAACTTCAGTGAAGACTTCAAAATCCAGATCAATACAGATCTGAGAACTGAATACAGCGAATCCGAATATAGTGTTATGTATATGTTACTCAGTTTGGCTCAAACCCCATAAAGCACTTAGGCGTGCGCCTAGTTTTACGCACTGTAAGTAGCGTCATTGATCTCCAAGGCACTGCTCAGCCCTAAGTGCTTCACTGGATTGGGGCCTTCTTGCCGTGGGGCAGAAAGGGAAGTGCCACAACCATTAAGACGGTACGCAGGAATCCAATTACATTTCTCTCCCAATAGTTCTACCTGTAAGCTCTCTGTTTATCATCCCAACTATATTTTCTTCCACAAGCAATGCTGTTTAATTTACCAGCTGTTACACAAGGATTCCTGTCAGCAGCTTTGACTTCCTTAAAATTAACCACTACGTTTTTAATAGTAGGCCAGGAGAAACTATTTCAGAAATAAAAGCCAAAATGTCTTTCTCTAAAGTAAATGAAAGTCAATGGTATTCAGCTCACGCTGAAAAATTTTATACGGTCTATGTAAGCATAACGAGAGACTTTGCACAACAAAGCTTTCCAGTGCTACTAATACTACCTTTTGGCTCTTTCTTCCTATAGGATAAGAACAAACAAGCACTCATGTTTCATTAAGGATTTGAGAAATGCATCTCTGTCCCATCTGGAAGATGAGTATAGACTAAATTAAGAGCTGACCTTACTGGCAAATACTTTTCAGCAGTTTCAAACTCATTTGGGTTCATCTCCTGGTTGTCTTACCTCATAGAAACATGGCAGTTCGTGCTCCTCTGCCTGAATGTATCACCTTGCAATAGGGAGTTAGATTTCCATAAGGGCAGTATCTTGCATCTATTACGTTGCTTCCCACAGTCCATGGGTGAGTCTATATTAGTATTTTAATTGAGACTGGGGACTTTAAAAGGAAGTTTCCTAATCGTGTTGTTTTACCACACCTTGGTTCATCACAGAGCAAACTCAGAGGACACAAATAGGCGCCTTTTTAAATGAAGCAGATGTGGAAGAACTGCTCCAGAGGTCAGCTCATGCCCTCCAGGCACCAATGAGCTAAGACTGGACTTAGTCCAGAGGAAAAACCTCCAAAATGCAGGGTGTGAACCTTTCATCCTTAGCACCAACAACATCTCTCTATAGGTCTTCTCCTTTTGCACTGCATTGCTCAATAGCGTAGATGACAGTAGTAAGCCATAACTTACAAATTAAGATAATTGCTATTCCACCCAAATATCAATTCTCTACTGGATAGTAAAATCTGATCTCATTTCTGAACAATGCAAAGCACCTCAATGAACTATATTTCTGCTGCAGCAGAGTACAGGTGTGGAGATGCTTTAGGAACCCTGCAGTGACAGGCAAGACACACTGCAGTGGGGCAAGCTGGCTCACTTCTCCCAATGGCACAAGGGGCAGGCTGGTCTCTTCTCTCTCTGGCAGCAGAAGAAAGAGTGACACTGAAGAGCACAAAGGAGATCAGTCCAACTGGGCTTTTTTCTCACCTCTCTGAGTTGAGAACTTAAGGATAACAAGATTTCATTCTTCTTTCACAAAGGTCTGAGAGAAGAATTTAGATTTTCAATCCAATGCCACTCTGTTCTCTTCAGCTCTTGCACCTTGCAGTAGGGGAACTCTGCTTCACACACATGGATGGGATTCGTGGTCGATCTTGTATGACTACATTTTTCTGGGCTTTGTGATACAGATGGCTTCAGCATTGCAATCAAGTTCATAAAGGTGATCCTGGCACACATGACCTGATAGAAATCCATCTGACTTCTGTGATTTCTGATGAGATCAGCAACCTGCCTGCACAGGGGCTACCTTCAAACCACAGGTCAAGGGAGTAGGCAGTATAGTATGAGCCTGTACCTCACTTCACCCAGCCATAACACAACTCACTCGTACTTCACTTTGCAAGTGTCACCTTCCTCCCATTTCCTCCTGTGTTACATACACATAAATACCACCTGCAGTATAGATTCCCAAGAAAATTCTTGGCTACACACTACTAAAATTCATTTCATTCAATTTCATGGATCTGTTTGGTGTACTGAAACTTTTTAAAGGGATGCTACAAAAAATTACCTTACCTCCCTAAAAGATCCCATGCTGTGCTTTGTGAAGTGATGCACCCTCAGTTTGGCTCCTGCTTCGTTCCAAAAGAGCCTTAAAAACTCTGAAAAACAAAGCACAATTACCAAAGCATTACGCTTTATTCAGTATTATTTTAATTTCTGTTTACATGGAAGTTTAATGCAAAGCTCCAGCACTTAAAATATTGTACTTCCATCAAAAGCTTTTTCCTGCCTATCTTTTTTCAATAACATCACTAGAGTATGTTCACAATTAAGCCAAAACAAAGATTTTTTTTTTCCCCCCTGCACGCAACATATAAAAATATTTACTTTACACTGTGAAAGCAGAGCTCTGTTCAAATCGAAAAATTTAACCTGGGGGTATTTGCAGCAGAAATGTCTCTTTTATAATTATTCCCCCATGTAAGGACAATCCTAGTCAGTCCAGAATCAGTCTGGTAACAGATTCTTCTCTCCCTCATGTGAGGCTGAGCAGAAAAGTAAAGATGAAAGCAAGGAAGAGGTTTTATACTGCCTCTTGCAGTCCTTTCTTTCTCTGGCTAGAATATGATTAAAGGTATTTCATGTAAACTGGAATAGGCAACACTTCCTAGCAGCTATTTCAAGTTCTGCCATTGAGGATAATACAAAAAAATAAATCCTCATTATTACACAGCATTTTTCACCCACAGATTTCAAAGACATCTCTTGTCTCACTACTAGGGCACGCCGCACCCACGTGGAAAAGTTTTTCCCTCCTTGCTTGTTGTGGCACCTGAACGCCTGGAGGGGTATGGGGGGATTTGCATGACTAGACATGATCAGAGAAGGCGCCAGGAGAGAACTTTCACCATCATAGGCCAAAGCACACAGCACCATGATGGCTGGGCTGTGGTAAACCCTGGTGAAGCTGCCCTGAGCAGAGTGCATGCTGGAGCACCACAGTAAAGGGGCTCTTTTGACCTCAGAGATGCTCCCTGGACCGCTGTTCTCACTCTGTTACATCTACAGTGGTGTATACTGGAGTCTCCAAGAGATAAATCTTTTCTTCATGGTATTATAGTGCGATTCCTTTTTCATCTGTCGTCTTCACTTCTAAATCAATTCTCACTCAATGTATTCTTTTCTTTGTTTCATTAACTGATGGTTTTAAGGACTCACAGTGTTGCATAGTTAATAACTTTTCTGTAGCTTGACTTTTTCCATCAGTTCACATTTCCAAGCCAATTAATTCCTTGTTGTTTTCCAATGGTTATTAAAAGGTAGAAAAATCCAGTTTAACCCAGTCTACCGTCTGAGGGATGCATCTATATGCTAATTACTTTTCCAGTTTGCTAGCAGAAAACTCTGCATGAAAGAAAGGACCATTTTCTAAAATTATCAAGGGCCAGACATTTAGAGGTAGTTAGGTGCTTAAAGATGTATAAGTGCCTAGTGGGGTTTTTAGAAGTGCCTAGAGATATAAATCCTATTGAAATCAGTATGATTGAATTAGGGGACTGAATACCTTTAAAAGCCTAGCTCCAAAAGATGCAAAAAGAGGGTTTTAAAAAAACATAGTATTTAAAAAAAAATATTTAGCCCTATAATGAGGAAGTTAAATGTTTAAAAGAGTGGGGTGATTTTTTTTTTCTTCAGTTAATTAAATTTTAGTTTAATCAGCAGGATTATTCAATTCATGGTGCATTCAGCCAAGCGACTTCAGCTAACCAAAAAGCCTGAAAACATTTCATTATTGCCATTTCCAAAAGATAAACCTTTCTCCCTTTAGTTTGTTTCTTAAACAATGCTTACGTTAACTCTTAGAAAGAATAATAAGCTGTGAGCTAAATAAAATGATATCGTTTTTCTCTTTCACCAGAAAGAACTACAGAAAAAATATTTTCCATTGAACTTCACCCAGTTGTATACATATTTGATGTTTTTTTCCCAGAGCTATGCTCCCATTGACTCATTTCTGTGTAAGAGGCTCCAAGGCTGAACTCACGGACAGGCTTCTTGCCTGTTCACATTGCTTAACTGAAAAGGCACGCTAACCACACTGGCACCTTTTATCTGTCTCATCTACTTCTGCAGCAGTATCACCTGAGCAATGCCAGGCAGCTAAAAACCAGCTTGAGGCCCTTTTTCAGAAGGGCCCTAATAGCACAGGGGAGAAAAGATTTGCAGGTGGCCTGAATTCCAGTGGGCTCAGGTGAACTCAGGATTTGTACATAAAGCACCAGATCTCAGGAGAGGACAGAAATACAGGTTACTCCCAACACCAACCAACTAAGTTTTTACAAATAACTAGACTTTGAAGATTAATTCTCCTAGGTGCGCAGAGGAGGATACATTGTCTTGCCTCACTCTTAATATCCTTAAAAGTTGGGCTATGGGTAGGGTTTGAAGAAGAGTCTCCATAAGAGTTTTTAGAAGTGACATATAGCTGAGATTCCAGAACCCCGAAAGGTGTAGGTGTTACATTAAGCTATAGATGCCCAGCTACCTTCTGGATCTGTTCAAAAACACAGTTTTGCTAATTTTAGAAATGGTGAGCAAAGTGCAGGCTTGCTAGAGGTGGGATCATCTCAAAGAAATCTGTTTGAAGTAACCTGAACAAGATCTCCCGCCATCTACTGTATGAAGAATTTTAAAAGCATTTTGACACTTCAGGATAGACATCATTGCCAAGGTACTAAAACAAGGTTTATGGCCTCAATCTATGGTTTCATTTCATTCTAGGACACAATGACCATGCATCTCTTAAGGCTATCATCCCACAGCCTTAGGAGTGCAGCTAAGCAAAAACACAGGAAAAATTTTATTTCAGAAGAGAGGTTAGTGCTTGTTTATCTGATTTGTCCCTTAATCCACAACTTGTATTTATTTTCCCCCTAGAAATATTGCAAAATTGCTTAAGGACAGGATGGCTCAAGGTCTGGTAATGGGATTTTTAGCCTTTCACACCCAGCTCATTTATCTGAGCACGGGTAGGTCTGCAGGTCAGTGAGTTGTTACCCACTGACTCTTGTCCCATGGCCTCTGAAAAAATAAGCAACTTTCACACAGTGAACAGTTGTCTACCCAAAAGTTATCTACCAAAAGGGGAGAGTTACAGAAGAAAAAACGTAACTGCACAAGGGTAGAGCCAAAACCTCTTTATGAGCACAAAAAAAAGGTGACACTTCTGAGTTATGCTAGCAGGGAGATTTGAGGAAGCCAGCACCATCCCACACTGACTCAAATTTCTGCTGGACTTGCTCAGTAGTTTTTGTGGACAGTAGATTTGGAAAAAATAGGAATTCCCATCCTTTGAAGAAACCCCCAACATTATGAAATAAAACTTTGAGAGATCAATAAAGTCTAATATTGTGTCTAAGAAACACTTATCTTTTTGTACTGAACACTGTAATAAAACCAGAAAATCATAAGATACATATGTACGCACACACAAATAGCTGAATATGATCTTAAATTAAGGATGTTAAAAAAAGAAAGCAATAAAACCATAATAATACAGAAGAAGAAAGATCAGTCAAGATATTTCATTTTGTTTAAAGCTTCTTGTTTTATTTTTCCCATTAAAAGCATTCTGAGCAGCTCAACCAGGTACGGACTTTAAAAGGGAAGTATGGGCAGAGTCAAAACTGAGTCAGGACTGCAGGAGCCCACCTAGCTGGGATACCTAGCTGCAGGTTTTACCTTTTGCTTTTTATTCAGTCTTCTGCTTCCCACCCCACAAAAATATCTACACAGTTTAGCTTGTTCTAGAGCTTTCCAGAAGTAATTAAATTTTACTTTTTATGCTATTTCATCAGGTCAAGGATTAAATCATACTCTAATAAATAAATGCTTCTATTACATTTAAGCTGTGGCTGAAAACAATCTTTCTATTTACAGGCTGGTTTTAGCAGACCACTATGGACAACCTTCAGCAAGCCAGACTTGTCCCCGTGCATGTTCTTAGTGCTCTTAGAGCACGCTGAAGAGATCTGCTAGAGATAGAGACACCCCAGCATGGTGGTACAGGCAGTTCTGGCAATTCCTCAGAGAAAGCCACCTTATTTCTTCTAAAGCCTCTACCTCACCAACACAGGGATAGCCGCTATTCATAAAGATGGTCCTTCAGCAAAATGGCATGCTTTAATTAGCCATTTGAGTACTATGTACTTCCAGATCAAGAGAAAGCTTCCTCTGACTATCTAGCTGTCAAATACCGTTGCCTATTGGAATGTACTCTGAAAATCAGTGTGGAATTATTACCTATAGAGGAAGGCGGTGCTACTCCAAAATAAATGCTCTTAGACCACTACCCCAACTGCTGCCTTTGAACTATTCTCATTCAACACCAGGAAAGCCTGCCCATGGGCCAGCCAACACAGAGTTGCATAAGCTAACACTGGAGAAACAGAGACAAAAACCATTCATATCTCACTAATAAATACCCATGAGAGCAGGCACATGAAGGTTCTTATGAATCATAAACTGTGATCTACTTCAGCCAATACAATAAAATAAATTAAAAAAAAAAAAACAACAAAAAACCTCACACGGGATGAAACCAAGTAAGTACAACGTAGCAGAATAGCCTTAAAGAGTTGCTAAAGAACAGAAGTATCCAGAGATTACTTAAAAATAGGTGCTTTATTTTGGTTCTCTCATTTCTGATAACCAAAACCAGCATGCCCGTACCTGCAAAATGCAACCTGGGATACAAAGATTCATAATGCTAAGAGATACAAAAACCAGCCTTGCCAGAGAGGCTGCTTTTATGGTATATTACTCTTTCTCTCATCTCTCAGTTCCCACTAAGCCCTAATTGTTCCACAGGTGTGAATTAGATCACCACTAATGATCTAATTGATTAGCATATTTAAATTAAAGTTAATTATCACCTGATATTTAGTTGAAGTTTGATGCTTGTGGTTCAGACCTCAAAAAGACCTCACGTGTGTCCATTTTTTTCCCACAAATATATTAACAAGTCTATAAAAATATATCTCTAGGTCATCATGCCTGTATCAATGCAAATAAAACAACAAAAAAACTAAGGTACCTGTCTGATGATTCTTCATTTGTAATTAGCATAAATTGTATGCAAACTTGATTGATAATTGCATGTATAAATTAGGTATGATTTGGTCCACATGGGTATTGTTTGTATATACACCTAAAATTCATGGCTCCTGTGAGTACAATAATATTTAATAAGATTTACTGCATCCCACATTGCTATGTCTGAAAAATATTGCAGAGTGTTACTTATTCAATGTATACAGACAGTTTTCCTAGGAGACTGAATGTTAAATATTTAGTATCATCCATGATACAGGACAACATTTTATTAGATATCTAGGTATTTGGTTTGATTTATTAGAATAGGTAGAACCACAGAATAACTTGGCTGGAAGTTCAACCATTTTTTGGAAAAGTATAATGTATATAACTGTAGGATGACTGCATCAAGATGCTGTGGATGGATGGACGATGCAATGAAAGCAAAATGCAGAATATGAGAATCCAGTCCTGTGTCATTTACAGTGTTTAAATAAAGAAAAGACAATTCCTGACAGTTTAAGTTTCACAGATTTCTGTACTCTACATCACTAAGATCCCCCTGCCTTTGGAAATTTCTGTTCATTTGTTTAGGTTAAAAGAATTGTTAGCACATTCAGCTAAATTGAATCTATCCCAATTTAAATAATAGTATTCATGTTGAGATGTAGTTCAGTAGTTCCATAGTTTTAAAATTATTATTTCAAGCTAAACCCTTGAAGTGTTCTTGTGTAGTGGTAAGAAAAAATGCCTAGTTGATACCTAGTTTTTACACAGAGCATTGCACATCTCAGAAGGTAAAGGCCTCAGACCAAAGCTGTGCAGGAGTTGAGGCACTTCTCCTATAAATCAAGCAATTAATTTCCTCCTAACAAGCCCTGAGTAAAGCTCAGTAAATCATTTGCTGACACTGTCTGACACCAGCTAGGGATTTGGTACAGGGAATGCAAATCCACAGGCGCCAAGGATGGATTGCATGGCTCTGTGCAGGTGGAGGGCAGTGCTCCTGCCAGCAGTTTCTGGGCTCTCTTCTGGCATCCGCCCATCCTCTACATTTTACGAATGGCCAAAAGCCCATCGAACGAGCAGTGTGTATGTAGCACTGCATGTCTGTTTGGTCATAACGCAACTTCCAGACACGCTGTGCCTAGGGGTTAACTTTACCCTATAAGCAGCAAACATTCCCAGCATCCATGAACAGCTACAAAGAGAAACTGCTGAAGTCTGCAGAGCTGTCGGACTCTTTTAAGTGGAAACTCCCTTTGCTGTAAGCGCACAGAGCATGGCTTTAGGCTGAAACTGGATGTTTTCATTTGCATTGAACAGCCCACTGCTGAAACACTGGTGACACTAAGGTCAGCGATGAGTATCCTGAACAGAAGCGCTATAGTAGATCCAACACCTGCTGCAATCAGATCACACTCGTGTGGGCCTAAGGTGAGAGAAAAGCCAATTTAACAGTATTTCAGCAATGTAACATCAGAGCAAAATCAAGTGCTGCTGAACGGCCGTCTCAATAACAAGTCACGCTCAGGGTGGGGTAAGCGCGTGGGTGGGGATGAAGAGAGAATAGGTCTTTGTCAGAGATCACGCCAGGGCTCCAGATCAAAACATTCTTCAGCCTCGGAGGGGATTCACCATCCATACTTCGATGCAAACCTGAATCTCATTGCTACTCCTCTCAGCACACTGAGCTAAATCAAATTCCCATGCGCGAGACTGAAACACGAATCCCAATTGCATAGCCTGGCCCCTTCTCTAATTTGTAATATTGTCAGTAATAAGCTTTCCAAGGAAAAGTGAAGGGGCATCACACATCTGTCACCCTGTACATAAAACATGCTGGACCAAATTCTTGCATTTACATTTTGCTATCGAAGCCTACAGAAAAATGTTGATTTAAGCAGCAGGGGCTCTGTGCCTATGTCTCCCTGTAGATATGCATGTTGTCTCTGTGCCAAAGCCAGAAATGAAGTCTTAGGGTTATTGAGGCAGAGGAAGCTATTGAACTCAAGAGAAATTGCAAGAAACTTGAATCCTAGTGTTTTTACTAGGATTTCTTCCATAGTAATGAAGGCTTCTGCATTAATGATTTTTCACACAAAGGGGTGGCCAGTAGGATACATGAGTGTGCATGTGTGTGTGTAAGTGAGAAGAGGGGTAGAGGTAAATGTGAGTAACCTTAAAATTAAATCAGGCTTTTCCATAAAACTTATGTTATGGTTCCCTTTAAAAAATAATTAAATTAACAGTGAACAGAGATTTTCAGGAGAAGGAGTCTAGGGTTGGGATTTTGGCATTAGTAATTCCCTATACCTAATCCATAAAAGTTTTCTTTTATGTTTACAGAAGGGGGTTAAAAAAAGAAGCAAGTCTGTTACTAAAGGATTTTAAGATACAGTGGAGATGTGAAAGGCAGAGAAGATTTTCATTTCCTGTGTTATAGGGTGCAAATAATATCAGTATGAAAAACCTGGCAGGAAGATTTAAGATAGCAGTTTTTACATTGATAAGTATTTGTTCATTTCCTGACAACAAAAAATATAAATCTCTTCAGAAATTAAATACCCTGGCTTGTTGAAGCACTTTTGTGACGTTCTGTGGTAGACTGGCTTCCTTTCATTGGAAATCCACAGCTAGAATAATAATCACAGCATCAGTTATTATACTTGTATCAGTTCTGTGCGGCAAGAGGCTAATACAGTGTATGGCCGAATTCTCCTACTTTTGTGTCACTTATTTTCTCTGTGGGCCAGATTTGCATTTTAATGGAAGTAGTTTATAGACTTCTTTGCTGCCTTCATAGTGCCACAAGTGGCATCATTAAGTGAGTTAAGCCGGATTAATGCTGATAGTAAAGTCAGATAATACAATAACAGAGGCCTTCATTTCCATTTGGATTAGGTGAAGAGAGCAGGCCTGTCTGGTGCAGGGTGATAATTTGTAAGCACGATATGTTGTACTTGAGAGGATAAGATTAAATTTAGTGGGTTTAACTGTCATCCCAGTAAGTCAATTACTTCATCTTTTCAGGCTTTGAATTTCTTTTATAAATAAAATAAATGGAATATTGAGCTGCTCCACAGCCATTTCGAGCTTCCGTGAAGAAGAATTACACATGCTGGGCCAAAAAAAAAAAAAGAGAGAAGGGAGGGGAAAAAGGGTTTCTGATTCAGCTCCATAAACAAAATATAAACTTCATTCAAGTGCCAGCATGGCAACAGCTTGGGAATATTGTCCGTCTCTCATATCACAAGCATGACAGATTCCATTGTGACTTTAGTTTATCCATAATAGGAAATATTTATGTTGTGCCTGGACTTTTCTATTTGTATCTATTAGATTGTAGAAGGAATACGCTAAAATACTGATCCCTGCTATCATTTAACTCTTTTACTTTTTTCCCTCTGCTTGCTATCTCCTGTATATTTAATGCTTACACCCTGCTGCTAAGAGAGCCTCAAATGGAAATAAATAAAGGAGATTGTTCGATTTTGATCCATATCAGATAAAACCTTTTTTAATTCTCTTGTCTTCTCTCGTGGTCTCTACCCCGATTTGGATGCCAAATCCCTGCAATACCATTTCTTGGGCATGGAAAGTTTGACAAGAGGCTTTCTGTAAATTCGATACAGACAGATAAGCACCAACATCTTCATTTCTGTCCACAGACCCAGACTGAATACAGGTGATACCAAGGGATGCAAGGCATGTCAAGAAGGGAGTGTTTATCCATAACAAGAGATGATTTCAGAAGTCCCCCAAACTCAAGATCCTTTCATAACATCACTTACAAGTACTTAGCTCTCCCCTGTAGTTCCTGCTGTGGGGCATTATCACACGCAAGGTGAAAGAAATCTCTCTAGTCTCTTTTAAACTGTTGATAACACTCAGTACTACAATGAACTGAAGTCTTAAGGCCTGGTGTAGCAAGGTCATAGGCACCCTTATCTCTCACTGAAGCTGAGAAAGAGCTGGCATTAATCTCCCGAGAGTGAGGAAGGACATAGCTAAAGGCTAAGGCAGGTGATCTTCATTGCTATAAGAATTCTTGGTAACATGTGCTATCAGATATTTCAGTCAAATGAGCATCCAAAGACCCTGGCACTAAAGGGCACTTTATGGAAGATGCTCAGCATCCTGCAGGACTAAATCCACTGTTTGAACCCAGATACCCCAAAAAGGCAGAGCACCTGGAGAGCTGACCAAGAGTGATGGACAGATTTAGACAGGTCTACCTAGGAAGTGTCTTTATTTTCCTGCATCGCTCACAGATGTGGCACCTCTCCAGTTTCACTGGGAACTAAATCTGTGGTACTACAAGGTGAAAGACGCTCTTCTGGGTTGATGTGGGTAGGGTAAATATATACTTTGACACTTATTCTGTGCCAAGGAGCAAGACATTTTCCACACAATTAAGCTGACACAAATCATAAGTAAATAACTATTTGCAGTGGGTGTTTATGGCATGTTTGCCTCTCTTTTATGCTGATATGTATCACACACAGCTTCCCAAAAGTCCCACCAAACCTGTAAGGCAAAGATCTGAGTCTTTTCATGATACAAAGGTACATGAAATAAAATCAAATCACAGAATCTGTATCTTAAGTTGAGGGAACCATCTAACATACAAAGGTTCCTCTGTAGGTAGGAGATATATAGCAAAGAAAGTTGTGCTTCAAAAAGTGTTAAATAATTCCAATTTCATAATTTCATGCCACAGTTTGATGGTCAATTTGACTTTCAGGTGTCTTAAAATCTGACTAACCTCTTTAAGTTTTTCTTAATAGCTGACATTTACATCTTCCCATCTCTTGTTTTTGAACAATTTCTATAATTACTTATATAAAGACACTAAATTACTTTAATATTCACAGGTTTGATTTGCTGATATATGGAGTCTATAATCAAAATCCCAACCCTGAGTGTTCTTACAGATATCAGTGTCCCATTTTCTCTCAAATTAGCACTGTCACGCAAGCTTTGAGAGGCTGTAATTACAACCTCAACAGAGCAGAAAAGCCCCAGCAGCCAGCCATCCTCATTCTGCTCAAAAATGAGTCTTCCCTTGTCTTTTAATGCCAGGGAGTTCTTCCTTCTTGCATCTGAGTGTTATGACTGTGATCCAAATTCTGCCTTTGTTTTTGGACCCAGTAATGCCACAGGGTTTTTTTTTTTGTGCAAGTGTCAGTATGGCAGAATTTGACCAGCTTGACTTTAATCTGCCCTGATTTGTCACACAGTTCTGCCAATTGAATTCCTTAGATGGTATGGAAAATCGGTGCTGCTTTTCTCCAGAAAGCGTGTTCGTACACTATCAGAGCACGTGAACAGTCAAGTGTGCAGTAAACAAAGAGCATAATAGCTCAGTGGGTTTGTCACAACCAGCTGGGCTACTGGTCTCTAGTTACCAGGTTAGTGAAGCTATTTCAGGGAAATGAGGCTGTATACCCAAATTAGGTACCTAGGTGTCTTCCTTTGCTGTGCTATCTGAGCATCTCACTAATACTGTGGTTAGAGTCACAACAGATCTGTGAAGTAAGGCAGTATTAACCTTCATTTTCTAGGAAGTGAGTCACAGAAAGAGATAAGGGGAGGTTTAAAGGTAGTCAAGATGATAAGAAGCGCAGAGAGAAGTTAGTAATAAGTATAAGTTAATAAGCCTCCTTTGCTGATTTTTGTCCCTTTCCTCTTCTCAGGACTCAACTGACCTGCTTAGACTGGGATGTAAATACCCCAGGGGACACCCGCTTTGTATCTTTTGCTATCTGAATATTTTTCAATCGCTTTTTAAGTGATATTAGCAAGCAGTAGCCCTTTTGCCCAATGAAGCACCTCTGTCACTATGTTATGTTACTGTTGGTAAGTCTGAGCAGAACCTCTGTGACTAGCTCAGCAAGGAAAGAGGGATCTGAAAGGCTAAAATCCATTGAATTTTCTGTTTGTTGAACAGCTCAGTCCAAAACCTTGGCAAGCTTCAATTCATTTAAAAAAGGAGAAATGTGTGGAAAGCCTTTGCCATGCAGGAGTCCAAATGGACCGGCACTATCATGATGAACACTAAAGGTCAATGTCAATGGGGTTGTAGCAGTGCACATGAGATCCTTAGGGCCAGCTGTCACCCCACCTTACACGGGTTTTATGGAGGTGTAAAGTTTCTGAGGCTGATGAGGTTGCTTTGGGCTAGCTTCTTGAAGGTACTCGAAATTTATGTCTGCACATGTCGTACAGGGCTGGTCAAATTAATACTTGGCCAAAACATAAAGAAGTACTAAGTTCTCCAAGTGCCACGTGGCTATTTCTGAATCAGCTCTCATTTGATAAAGGACAGCTTTGCTCTTATTGGTATCGGGAGCAGAAGCCTGTATATTTGTCATCCATCAGTTGTCTTAGAGTATATGTGTATTTTAAAGAAAGATAGAAGTAAAGACAGAAATGGATCCAAAAAAGCTGCAGCAGTATCTCAATCTGTTTTCAAGTAACTCTACATGGGCAAATATGGTGTGACGGGGAAGGTTCTGCCTCTAAAAGCTTTAGACAAAACCATTCCTCTCCTTACTGTGTTTCTGTTCTGCAAAGCACAGGAGATTCGCTAAGTTCATATCGGACAGCATTGACAAGCAGTTGTTCAAAAATATTTTAAGCCTCCTAGATACATGATAAAGAAACATATATATTACAAAAATGAGGGTTCTCAGATGCTGAAAGCAGAGACCTGTGCCAGCAAGTCTCAAAAGGAGAATTTCTACCCATGAGAACATGTTATCCCCTTCACAGTACAGAGCAGAGGCAAAGTTTGGGAACTGAAATCCTCTTCAACATGATACTGTAGCTGCAACAGGATGGGCAGATTTATAGATTTTTAGAGTGGTTAATACGCTTTTGTATTTACCAAAGTGTTATGTCTCATACATTAGGTCAAGTTCTTCAGCATAGAACAGTCTGGTTTTACCACAGTTAGTATAATGCAGCATAAAATCCATTTTAGCTATCGCAGTGAAGATCATTTGACACTAACAGCAGCTCCTGACAACTGCTGAGTTGAAGTCAGGTGCTTCCAGACTGCAAACTTTTCTCCTCCAAGACTGAAGCAAAGCAGGTATGGCAGAAAGGAAAAAAAAACCACAAGCTGGGTATGAACATGAGCCCAGCTGGGATGTGCTGTCCATTAAGGCTGGTATCAACTAAGGAAGCCACTGAGCAGCTCTGAAAAAACATAAGAGACCAGCCTTCAGAAAGCAGTGCATGGATTAGGGAGGGCAAAAATGAGTTTTAAGCAACTGCAGCCAGCTATCCCATGAACTGCTGAACACTGCATACGTGTGAAGTGTTAGCAGTAACATTTGAGTCTACAGTGGGCTAAGACCACTAAATACCAGGCTCATTGTACATGAGCATCATCGCTTTTTTCTCTTCTTCTGCCCTTCTTTTAACATATATTCTTATTTTAATATGCAGAATATACTGGCTTAAGAAGAAGAATAAGAAGAATTCTTTCAAAGAAAGAGGAATAAATGGGTGTGAACAGGGTAAGGTAGTCTGATTTACATGTCGGGGAGGGTCAACAAGAGGGTTAGCAGGAGGTGTGTATGCAGCTACATTAGTTCTGCAGCCAACTAACTTAATCTCTAAACTGCATCTAAGAACAGCCTACCTGTCAGAAGAAAAAAAGTACAGTACACTGCAACTGTGTGCTGAGAAAGCTAATGAAGCATTTTACGGATGAAAAAAGAGTGCAGCAAGCCTAGGTCAATAAAGATGGGCTGAACTCTAGAAAGGAAATTAGTGTAAATAGACAATAATAGGAATAAATATTATGCAATAATCCATTTCTGGAGATTTGGGGGCAGAAAATTAGTATGATGTTTCTTGAGCATGTGATCATTCAGCTAGTGACTGTATTACAACACACATGTACAAAGTCAGTTTTACAGTTGAATGTGCTGTGTTTTCCTTCGCATCTTTTAGTTTTTGAAGGTAGAACCATGACTTTTCTGAATATAGCTCTCTCTGGGGAATTTTTAAGCCTTCTGTTATATTTCTATGTGCTTGGAAGAACGTCCATATGTATCTCATGACATTTCCGCATGCCTCGCTGCATATAATAGAAACTCCTTCAGAAGATGCTGTTGCTTTAAGGATTGACTTGTCATATATTAAAATTATATCTGTTAGATTGCCAAGATTTAGAGAAACTTTTGGACTGAAAGTGCATGGGTTGCCACTTCTATGTTGGTTTAGAAGATTTTATCACGTTCTACAGGCCTGGTATCAATTTAACAAATTCTCAAATTTTGTATCATATTTTTGTAAGATTTTCTTTCTTTATAAAGAAGGTTAAGGTAATTTACTCCCCATGTTTATTATATATGAAGTTGTTGAAGTAATGAGGGCAATAAAATTGAATTTAGCATTGTCTTTATTGGTATGAAGGTTACATTCATAAGCTTTGTTTGTTTTAATAGGTTTATTGTACAGTCTTAGGCTTCTGCTATTATGCAGCGATGGATATGCTTTGAATATTTTTGTAATTGTGGGTAGTATAAAAGTCATTTTCTGTTAGATTGCACAAATCCATTACATTAGTAGAAAGATACATTATTGTAATAGGATTAATGTGCAACACATAAACATGATCAGTAATATTCTTTTTGATAAATTATCTCATTTTAATCACTTGGAATGTAGAGAGATTTCAGGATAGTTCCATCTTTGATTTGCATAATTGTATTACAGACAGACAAATTGCATTATATTCTTCATTAACAATAGATGGCTTGTATAACTATTGTATTTTTGAAGGCACTGCTCTTATGTTCATCCTGTAATTTGTCATTTTATGACACTGCAGTTTAGCTTAGTTTGGAGAGAATAGAAATGAAAAGATTATTTGATTTTAGCTGAGTACAGTAATATCTTTGCATTCAACTGTAATGCGGTAAGCTATTGTTTGTTTTAACAAATTATAATCCAACAGCTAAAGTTAGTTAGAAAATATTCTTCTCATTTTGTGGCAGATTCCACATTCGTGGCTTTTCACAGCAAAGTGTCAGCACTTGTAAATGAACTTCAATACAAAAACACAGCATAAAATTAAATTAGATCCACCAGAATGTTTTCTCCTTCTCTGTTTGGGCTCACTCTCCCCCTTTCATGTTTTTTCGCCCTTACACATGCACACACACACAAACACATGCTTTGTCTAGCTTTCATTGAGTTCTTTAGGGTTTTGTAATTCCATAGGATAAATAAAACAGCTGAATTACAAATTCTATCATAAAATATATTATTCATTTTTTCGATGACAAATCCTTCTTATTAAGATGAAAAGCTCGATGAAAAGCTAAATTCTCTCAAAGATATTTTAGGATGAAACATATTATTTTTTCATTTTTCTCTAACCAAACCTTCTTCAATCATTTTTAACCACTAAGAATACCAGTAAATTAAAAGTTAGTAGCTTGAGACAGGTTTGCACTCCTACCAAATCAAAACCAGTTTCTTATTTTAAAAAATCTAATTTTTGCACTCTATGAGGGTATCTTGGGTATTGTGATCCTTTAAAATGAAATTTGGGTTAGAAAGAAATTAGTATAGCTATGTCACAGATACCTTTCTTTGAGAACGAAACACAAAACTTAAGTTCCCAATTTAAACGCAAGTCAGAATTCAGGCCTATCTCACTGAAGTTTGCTACGTTAACCAGAATTTTAAAAATCTAGGCCACGATTCTCATAATTTGACCCTAAACTGAGGTTGTTAATTTAGGTCCCAGTCCTACAAGGGCATATTTATTGTTGCATGTAATAAGCAATTCCATCAATGCTGGTATAACCAGTCTCAAATGAAAGAAAGCCTGATCCTATAAAGCCAATGGGAGTATGGCTACGAGTCCAGAGAGGCCAATATTTTACCCTCTTCGCCCACCTACTGACACCCACCACAGCTCTGGCCTCCCTAATAATGTGCTTTTTTTTACACCAATACATGCTGAAAATAAACTTTACAGAGATGGGAAAATGAGAAAGAGTTTGGACCAAATTTACGTTTTTCTTCAGTAGCTATAATACATTATTACAACACTTTTGAGGCATATAACATGTTTTATATTTTATGAGTATTTTTGTCCAAATCGGTCAAAAATAAAATAAAAATCTACATCTTGCATTTTTTCATTCTTCTGAAGAAGAAACATATAAAATAACCAAAACACAAGTTCACACAGATTTGTTAGAACCGCATGCATCTTCTATAGAAGAAAAAGCATAAAACTGGTACAATAGAGGTAGAAAAATATAGCTAAATCTATTCACAGGGAACTGAATAAAAACTCTTAACTTTATTTGGTTATGCTTTTTAAGGTTATTCCTTTTAGTGTTCTCAAAATAGCATTCATACAACTTGTATTTGCCCACCCCAATGCTGAAAGTGTTATGAGATGCTTTTGCAAAAAGGCTGAAGGTTAATATTTCTCTGTCTTCTTGAAATCTCTTTGAATGTCTCCACTGTGGCTTGGCAAAATCTTAGTGCTCCAATACGGGAGGATAAACATTATCCACACAATCACGTGGCCTCCATGGCTGACTGCATACTGAGAATTAACAGTTAATGTACTCTGCATATGCAAGGACAGTTTCTGAAACAGACTGGCAAAAGGAGCTCATATCCTAGTGCTGACAAACGAGAAAACGTATAAAATTCAGAGTCTGCTTGCAGATAATTCCCAGACACAAAATAGAATTACATTTGCAAGCAATTTATGACCAACAAATTGCCAAGAAATGTGTACATTTACATCAGCTCTGTCAAAAGTCATTTTCAAACATGTTTCAGCACTGATATCTACAGCTGACCTCCCCAACCCACATAGCATCATACATAGCTGATGTGTCAATCTGAGAGGGTTTTATACCGCTTGACACCTCGGATCAAACACAGAGACATACTGTTTTTTTCAGTTCCATGTTTTGTGTGTTTTGTAAATGTGCACACTGGAAGGCAATTGAGATTTAGGATCATACATATTTAACAGTCTGAAGAACTACAGGAAATATCTTTTTGTTGCTTATATTAAATAGACAGAAGTCTCATGAAACAAGAAACGTGAAAAATAAGCTTTTTCTATTATTTACCATCACAATAACTCCTCTAATCAAATACACACAGGCCACGCTTTCTCAGCAGCACGATTCTTTAGACTGTTTGGGGAAGGGCACAACAATCACTTCCTCACCACTGCATCAGTTGCACGTACCAGGGCTCACTGCCAAATAACCTATTCCAAATTATCTCTCTGTACTCTCCGGATGAAAACCCAGACCACTCTGAACGAGGTTTCACCCACCCTAAGTAGTCCATGTGACCATCTCACACATGGCAAACTGTGCTTGGAAATGAATACTGGGAGGCTTGACTTCTGCCCACCACTGACTCATCCTCTGACCTGAGACAAGCATATTCTGCTTTTGCCTCTGCATGTATTGTCCTCTCCATTAAGATGTCCCACAGCAGGTTTGCCTGCCTGTGTGATTTAACTATGGACATTAGAGAGAGAAATAGGGAGCAATATTTTAGGATGTGTATTTATTCTTCTAATAGTTTGCCTTCCACTGCCTAACTCATTAATGCAGTTGAGGAAGTTCCATCAGACACTATATATTACAGCATCAGTGTTTTTAATTCTTGAAAGTTTTCCTTGCCCACCAAGAGGATAATTGTAAATATCAACAGAAATAAAAGCCACCACATGTGAAAATATATCAAACCAGAAAAAAAAAACCAGAACTCCAAACCAATTCCTCCTTTTTGAACATGTTTCCCTTAAAATCATGGATCCCTCTGAACAGAAAAAAATGGGATGCATATGCTGTATTGTCTGTATGGAAACTAAACATAACCCCCTTTAGGAATTAATAAGATTAAGTTACACTTCAGTGGGAAATCAGTGTACATAAATTAATGAAAATTTCCTGTAGATGGTGGCAAAGCAAGCCACTCGCTGTGATAGTGAACTGATGCGAACAGACATTTTATGATGAGGAGATTCACCAAAGAAGAATTAATAGGACCCATCTACTGTCTATGACAGAATATAAGTGACCTTAAGTGTCCCCTGTGAGTCAAATGTTTCCGTTGTGTCTGTAAATGAAAAAGTGAGTATGTTCTGATGCTTTCTATCTTAGACATCAGGCAAGGATTTTTTCCAGTTGTGAAAAATGTCTCTTTCAGGCAATCACAACAATGTTTGCTTAAAGGTAAGAATGTGTTTAAATGCTTCTCTGATGTTTGGCTTCATCTGCTATTGTCTTGCACATACTTCACTGCAGGAGAGCACCAGCTTCCATCAAGTAAGCAGTCATTAGAAATTCTCTCTTGTCTGTCTATATCTTACTAATGGTTGTATCTCTCATTCCCTTTCAGAGCAGTGAAGGTTACAACAGGGCAATGCTGGTGTCTTCTAGACTCTCCAGATTCTCTCATTTCAGGCTTATTATCAGCCAGAGGATGCATGGAAATTCATTTAATCCTATTACTGGGAGGTTACTTAGTTCTTTCAGTCCTAGCACTAGACTTTGATTTTGATATTGGTAGCAAGGATGCTTTTGAGCCACATTTCTAGAGGTGGTTCTTGGAGAACAGGCTTTACCTTGAAAAATCTTTTTTTTCTGCCACCCAGAGCTGTCCCAGGGTGGTACTGGACATCCCTTCTGTAGGCCATCACATACAGATCTGGGGAAATGAGGTTTCTTTCTCTTCCATCTTCTACCTGCTATTTTTGCTTGCTGTTGAACAGTGATTTTAAGTACAGTTCTTTGAATATAAGCTATCTCCAAATCTGGGCTGTCTTAAGTTAAATATTCTTCTAATTAGGTTTATTCTTTCAGAATCCAAATGACTTTTCGCACAACCAAACAAGCTAGAGGAAGGAAAGGGCATTTTGGTCATCTACAAGTTGTCAGATTTATTAATGTGTTGTCTAGTGCACCTTAAAGTATCAAAGAAGAAAGTTTCCAAAATTTCCATAGGGAGGCTATTTCCTTATTTATTAAAGCTCTCTCTTAGAAAGCATTTTCCAGCCTTTGCATGTGCCTATTTGTATTCTATTAATTACCCCTAGTTATGTTGTACCTAGGACGACTAACTACTAATTTTTATGGTTAAAGCTAACTCAGTAATATTTGATCAAATAGTCATAACACATTTAAGATTCCCAGATCTGAGATTATGTTTGGTACTCTAACACTTATTGTAGCTGTTGGAGCTCTCAGTGCTTTTAGAATTCTCCTTGTGATGTGCAACTCTTAGGTGGAGTTTAAATATCTCACCACCAAGTGACTGTTTTATATACTAGAGAAGTATCTCAGAGATATAAAAAATGCATCATTGCTCTCCTATTCTTTGCCCCAAGGTGCCCTAGGAAGTGTCCAGTCACTTCAGACAAATGGAACGATGACTGTTACAGGACTTAAGTGCATTTAAAATTCAGTCCTGAGTAAATAATTGTTTATAACTGTGGGAAATATGAAGAACTTCCATTTTTCCTTTCAAAAGGTGTGTTACACACACAGACCACAATAAAAGAAAACCTTCGAAATGGTTAGGTAGCGGCATCCTACAGGGAATAAATATAACCAAAGGAACAATAGGTATTTTTTCAGAGCTCCCATTGGAACTAATACTTAGCTCTAGATCAAACACGGGGACTATTCTGGGATCTGAAAATGGGCTTCCCAGAAAAACCTGAATGCTCACAGGATTTGTGTTTCCCTTTTAACCATCAAAATAAACACTCCATAGACTTATAAGCAATGAGTTTACTTCAAAATAACAGTAAATGGCCTTCTAAGGTCAATATATTAGTTTTCCTCCAGATATACAGTTTCAATAGCAAGCGATGCATGAAGTCTGTTAAGCCTCTTGAATTGTCTATCAGTTCTGGGAATTATAGATTTTAACCCATATAGATACTTGGCTCAACCACAAAATGAAAAATCGTTAAGAAAAAAGCACTGTATATTATTACTCCAATATGTATTCGTGATTTAGAATTGGCATTTCAATACACAAAGAAAATTCCTAGAATCATCCAGCTAAATGCAAATGGGTTCTATAAATACTTTAAATAACAGAACGAAAAAAGCTCATCAGAATTTTCTACTCATCCAAGTGTATATAGCTTTTTCTATTACACATCCGTAAACACTCTTTGTACTTCTACAGTTGATTGAATCAAAACATGAGAAGATCTGAAAACACTTTTGTAGCTTTCTTTAAGTTGTACTACTACCATAATATCTTCCCTGGTAATGCACAGGCCACATTCTGTAAATAAATGTGTGTTTCATTTTCAATTGGAATTTCATTAATCAAACCACAGTAATAGTGGAGTATTTAAAACACATTTCTCTAAAAAGGGGGTAGAACATGCCAGCAAACTACTGATACAGTTCTGCTGCACAATGATTTAAACCATCTGAGGAGATGGCCTTCTGCCTTTGGATTTCATGACAGCCGGGGCTTGAACTTCTTACCTTCTTAGAGGCTCTCAAAGCAACTCCAACACAGTAATGAACTCTCATATCTCCCCTTCTGGGAGTCAAATGTGTAATTCTCCTATTTCATCCACAGGGAAATTCAAGCAGAAAGATGTAGGTTAATGCATAGGTGTCATACCTATGAATCAAACCAAGGGCACATGGGTTACAGTGACCACGCTGTTAGCAACAATACCTTCAGATGTAGTTGGCAACTGCTGCCATTATATACAGCGTTTCATCTGAAGTTGGAAAAGTATTTTATGGATGAAGAAATAGGAAAACTGAGAAGAGAGTGACATTAAAATGTCCTCCATTCACTGAGCTGGGAAGAAACACAAAATATCCAGTGCCCAAAACCTTTGTCCCCACCTTCAGAAAGTAACAACAGGGAACCAGCAGCCTGGACCCACAGGTGCTATCTCACATGAGTATACTGCAGCAGCAGCAAAACCATCAGTAACTGTTTCCTGTATAAAGATGCGTTGTACATGAAGCTTTCAGTTAAGGTGTGGGGAGCTAGAGTACAACTGTGTGGAGACTTTCCTGATTCCCAGGAATACCTGTGGCCTTGATGTTTGCAAGTTTAGGACAGAAATCAACACTGTATCCATTAAAAGCAACTAGCACTTGCTATCAGCTTCATTTTTTGGTCCTTAATGTACAAAGCTGTAGGTAGAGAAAAGGAAGGAACAAAAGGGAGAAGAATTACTTCCCTAATATTCTCTGAGGATTTCAGGCAGAACAATAAAAAACTAAATTAACTTATTCATTTTTATCACCTGATGAGCATAATTAGCAAACAGTGCATAATGACAGCAAATAATAGTTCTCTTTTTCCCCTATTAAGATAGCTTAATGACTGTATTTTCCCACAGTCTTAAAGCTGTTCTGTATTTACCAGTTGTACTTACCTGAAAAATGTTTTGTCTGTCAATATTGAAGTTAACAAAATGCTTAACTACAGCACATAATGATCCTAACACAAAACAGCATTCGAGTTGAGCATGGAGGCTTTTGCAGCTCTCACTGTGCTGAAACCTCTGTGACAGCAACTCAGGAAAGAAATGTGATGTAGCGAAATGTAATCATTCACTTCATCTTCCCTCTATGATGACTAATAAGCAACCTTCATTTGTGATGTGCTTCTTTCTTTTATGAGTTTCACTATCCATGTATGAATCCCAGAACAGCCATCTAGAGAAACCTGATGGTAGAACTGCATTTTAATATGAGCACTTTAATATACAGCTTCAGGATCCAGGTACCCTTTGGTAACATTGAACTATCCCTTTGGGTTTCAAGGTTGTGAATAAGGTTATCAAGCTGGCTCGCTCTATACTCACACTGAGAGACCTTGCAATTAAACCTGGGGAAATGGATTTGCTGCATTTGCTAGTGTTGAAATCAGCTTTTTGCAACAGGAATAAGATGCAAAATGTCTTGCCCAATGACAGAGTTTTCATGCTATATCTTCAGCAGCAAGTGACACTGATTGCATTGGCAGCTATTGCTATTTACCACCAGACAAAACAAATTCAAACTGATTTGGATAGAGTATAAAATATACTTCTCCTCAGGGAACAGTCTTGCAAGACCCCCGGAGACTGAACTCCCATTGATTTCCCCTGATTTAAAAGGCACAAATGATTCGCATGATCAGATCCAGAATGGATAAAGATGGAGAACAGCAGTGATTCTGATATCATCCTAAAAGCCTCTCTGACCCTCACTGTATGGCGATCCTTTGATTCATCTGTCACAGCTGTATCTAACAGAAGTATTTACTTTCAAGGATCTCACCAGCTTATCCTATTTTACCTACTGTTTCCCGGTCATGGCCTAAATGTCAACTTCTGTCTCTTCCAGATGTCTGTATTCCTCCAATATCTTGCCATATGAAGAGATCAGGAGTATCTCTTAGTTCTCTTTTTCTACAGCTCCTTGCGCAACATGACAATAGTCTATAAGCAATGCTCTATGGTCAATTAAAGCAAAAAATATACAAGGGATAAACGTACAGTAAAGAAAAAGTATTATTCCTTCTCAAGTCAAGTGTTTTGACTGCCTGGGAAATAAAAATAGTATAAGATCTGACTTTGTCGTACCCTACCTGATTCTTTTTCGGAGATTGAACACTGACTTTAATAGTATACCAGTGCTCTAATGTTTTTTCTTTTTGTTTCATTCCCTGATAATAGACATTTAAAAAACCTCTACAGCTTTACAGAAAGACAGCACATGGCACTTTAGCATCACCTAAATGATTATGTTGGTAGTCTTTCTGAGGCTTCTAAACTCTGTGTTATTCCATACAGTTGTATTAGCTAGATGTGCATTATGCTGATGGATGTATGGCTTCACTGATGGAAGGAGCTTTCCTCATGCCTAGTGCAGTATGGGAGAGAGAAATGTATGCCAGGAAACATAGTGTGTTTTGCCAGTCCTGGGAAAAAAGTGCAAAACTTTTGGGCTTTTTTGTTGTTGCTTTGTTTGTTTCTTTTTCTCTTCCTGCAGAAGAAGAACTTACATCGCTAATGGCTCTTCCAAAGACCCATAGTTCACATGAGTCCACAGCTCACCACGTGACTCTTTCGGTAATTAATTTACTTCTTTGGAAGAATCTATGATTGAGTCAGTAACAAAAGGGATTGAAACTATTGCTGTAGGAAGTTCATCTATTTGTATTTGATGTAGAGGTCACTACATTTAAAAAATAGGTATTTGCTCTTACTGCCTCCTACTACTTCTTTCATGGTTTTGTTTTATTTGTTTCATCAGACATCAGCAAGGTGTGAAATGGTGATGAGAAAAGCCTTCCAGTCATTCATGCTTCTGTTACTAAGCAGGATTCTGAATGCTAGACCCAAACATTTTAAAAGAGTAGACTTTACCCTACATGGTTTTTCTGTGTGGCTAGAAAAGACAGACATTGAACTTTGTTAGATCTGGTTGACTCTATCCTCTCATTGCAATGAACACGTGGCATTGATGATCTTACTGTTTCTAACAAGAGCCCACTCAAGAAGCTTATCTAACAGCAGAGGATAATTCAGGGAAGAATCTCAGAAGAGCTCAGCCCTTCAGCAGCTGGACTTTACACTAGCAAACAATCTGACAAGTAAAGAAACCTTGTCAAAACTAAGCTCGTGCAGCTTGAAGTACCTATCATACACTCATCCTTTTTTTCATCTTTATCACGACTATTTCTAAATGGACTTTAGGGCCTAGGGAAAAGACTCATGGTTTCTGGATCAAGTTTTTCTGGGCATACTGAAGATCAACATGCACTTAACTGCCCTGTATCCGATGGACTATTAGTACTTATTCCAAAACTTGAATTGTGTATCGCAGGTACAAAGGAGAGACTGGAAGAATAAATGAGAATCTTGTGTATGTAAATACATACTTGCAAATACACAGACAAATTCCTACTGATACTATAAAGGTTATATAATATGCTGGCACTTGTTCAAAACTTGAAGGCGTTGGCATTATTTTAATCATATTTCCATTGAAGTAAAGAAACTGCATGTATAATTAAACAGTTGTATTGTATTGTAGAAATAACCATGTAATGACATAGTTAGAAATTCTTGGTTTTTCATGGTAATACCGAGCATAATTACCATGTAATCTGCAGAAAGCAAACAAGGCTGTAATTATTCTGTAATCCAATTTAATTACAGGGTAACAGATTTGTTATTTCTTCCCAATAAAACACACATGCAAAGAAAACAAACTGGTAGACAAAGATTTTTCCTTTGAAGAAACTTATTTAATTAAATAAAAAAAAAGGTTCACTAGCATTTCTATGTCAAAGGACACAAATGAACCTAGCCGTGGACACCCCTCGGACCAAACCTTGCAGTGTGTAATCCGGCATCACTCCATTGGGGAGATACCTTCTTTACTTTTCCCCTTCCTTTTTAGCTGCTAAAGCTGTAACCCTTCCGTTACATTCAACACCATATAAATATATGATTCTATAGGAACGTACTGAGCTAAAGACATAGGAAAAGGAAGTCTTATAAGTATTCCCAAAATAGGCATTGCGTGGGTCTCCTATGTGACCTGCCACAGTCATGTTGGGCCAGCAGAGGATGAGCTGACTGTGTCTCTTCCATTCTCTGCCCCAGCAGCAACTACATTGTGTCCCCGACTTGGGCTGAGACTGTTCCTTTCATTTTTGCAAAATGCCCACTTTCAGCTACTCAGAGAGTCATTTTGGTTTTCCCAAAGCTAAGCCATAACTGAAACAGCTACTTCTACCCAAAAAAAACCTGTTAGAGGTCAGATCATCCCCCAGACAGAATGAAATATTTCTACAAGCTGAACTCAGGGTATTTTGTGACCTCACCCACATTCCCATTTCAGTTCTGTAATTCCAGTCAAGTTAAATGTTCTGATCTAATTTTTAATTTTTTTTACAAATAATAGTAATTGTGAAGCATGCCACAGAAATCTGGAAGTAAATCAGTGAAAGGCTGTGCTGTGTGTACAAAGGGAGAGATAAATGCAGCAGCTTCCATCCATTTGTGCTATAAGTTTGGACGACTGTCCCCTATAGTCAACAGGTTTATGTCCAGCTTGAAACTTTCTAAAGAGCTTGACTATCATATGACAGAAAATGTTGTGTCCCTTTATATATGATATAAAGATAGTTTTGATAATATTGGTTCTAATTTTTGTTATTCTTAAAAAAATAAAAGCTTTTAATCCTGTAAGCTATTTCTACCAACCAACCTGCTTCTGCTCCAGGTATTTATTCTAGCCCCCCCACCACTTTCAGACCACTTAAAATCCTAGCCTTGTGATGATGAGATCAGGTCTCTAAGGCAGCAATGCTCCACTTTTCTGGACTGTGTACATTAAGGATATACACAAAGTCAAAAAAAAGTTGCCAAAAGTCAAGCTATCATCCTCAAGTGCTTTCCTGCTCTGTTTCTTTACTTCAGAAGTTTAATTGGAACAACACCAGAGACAGTAGGTACCCTTTGCCCAAACAGAGACTGAACTCAATGCCTGGTGCTAGCCCCGTGGTTCTGACTGCCCTCGGTCCATAAGTGTAGCCCTACATCCTTTTGTCCATAGCGGAATTCTGTACAGTGCCACGCTCTAGAGCCAAATGAGAAGCTTCAAGACTTGACCAGCACCATTAGATCAGAAGGGCACTAAAGCAAGCAGGTCTGCTCCAGCCTACTTCCATTTACCATGCGAGCAACAACAGTCACAGAATTCAGTGACCATTTGAGTTATAAATTACTGTATTGCAAATAATCACTTTGCTCTACTCTTGTCTGCCTCGCCTGCTCTGATCTCCTCTTCTTTTCTAATCTTGCACCACTCTAATCCTCATCGTTCAGTTGTTAATCCTTTTGAGAACAAGATGAAAAGTGGTGCAGTAAAGCAATGTTTGAGGGCATGCAAACAATTATACTTGTGCCCTTAGCAGGTGCTGTTTCTATTTCTGGAAATTGTTTAAAGCTCTTCAAAGTATGAATAGATGGAGCATACTCTTTCTGCTCTGCTTCCTCATACACAGCACCTTCTTAATGAACAACACATTCCACACTAAAGGAGTCCTGGGGGTCAGGTTTTCACTTAGAAAATTTGGGCACTCCTCATTAGATATTAAATAAAAGCTCAAGACATTTCTTCTATTTTGATGCAAATATAATTTTGAATGTGCATAGTGTTCATTTTTAGAGCATGAAACATATACACCACTTGAATGAATTGGGACAATAGACTTCTGTGCCCTAGAATAGAAGTGTGAATTTCTGGGGAGGGGGATAGGAGGAAGAAAATTTCAAGGGTGACACAGTCCTGTAATAGTTTTTTCCTATCTGCCTCCTGAGACAAGTTTAGAGGATTAAAATGAGGAAAGGCTATTAGACAGCAGTAGTTCTAAAACTACTTCTAAAACATGCCCACAGAGAAACAGTTTAGACAGTCTGCCAGATGTATACAGGCTTCTGCCCCATGTTTTGAATTTATGGATATTCATTTTCAGATCAAGTACACCAGCCTGGATGTGTGGAGCTGATTTTTTTCCCTTGGTCACGCTGTTGTAAAAGTTGTGATTGGGAAACCACATTGGTGTAGGACTGGTGGCGAGATCCATTCCTGCTTTAAGACCACAAGTCCTCTGGTGAATGGCTTGGCAGGGTGGAGAGGGAGTCTCTGCTTTTTGTATGTTGCCTTTTGCATATTTCTTTTTCCCTCTTCTCTTAAGGGAATGGAGCTTACGCAATCATGTCATGTCTGAATGTTCCCTGACCCTTTCATTTCCCAAATGATTTTTGAGTCTACTAGGCAATGTCAGCCAAATTTGACAGAAGGGTAAGTATTGAGTGTCTACAAATTTTTACGATTTCTATTCTATTCAATTCTAAATATAGCAGCTGAGAAGGGTGAGAGATTGAATTAGTACCCCTATGGAAGGTAAGACTACAGCTTGAACTTATTTTCTGTTAGCTATGGGAGAAGCCATATAGGTAAGGGACATTATGAGTACCAGGGCTAGAAAACCATCGAATAGGTCTCTCATCAGTGAGTACAACTGCAGGGCACAGATCCACAGGGAAGCAGGTTTCATTGATTCCAGTTGCACCACAACTTCTTGATCCCTGCTATAGCTCAGGTTTTAGTCTCGCACAACAATCTGTGAAAAAAGCTTCTTGGCATTATCAGAGCAGAGCTGCATATGAACAGATGCACTGAAAACACTATCAAACAACACTGAAAGGATATCATGGTGACAAAATCAAGCTCTAAAAATGTTGGGAATGACAGTTCACGATTCAGCATGTGCACATACAGGGGCTATAACAATATCAGTATGCAGAGTGTGGCTTAATTTTGCTTCAATCAATCTTTTTACTTCCTTATTTGATATGGCCCCACGCTAATATTGTCTACCCATCCAATAAAGAATTGTTTTTTCCTTTCCGCTCTGTTTCTGTGTTGCACTCGATAGAGTAACCAGTAGCTTCACAAACATGCAGCCCATTGCACTTCATAGCACTCTGCAGAACAGATGTTATCATCCTCGTTTTGCAGCTGCAGAACAGAGGCATAAAGCAGCCAGCACCATAACTGTCAAAAAGTGTCCGCTAATCCTGGATATCTGAAAACAGTTTGTTTTGGTTTTTTTTTATTCTTGGGTTTTCTTTTTGAGTATCTGGCATTGTTATAGCACTTTTTACATTCAAATCACAGATCAAGTTGACTTCTGTTACACCTGCAAGAACTCAACATTTCTCTAAATTTGGCCACAGACAAACAACACTGGGAACCCAAAACATGAGAAACTCATCCTAAAGGCCCATCTGTGCTGAGGCTGAGGATCTTCCCAGTTATACAGGGCAGACAGCGTGAAACAGCAGCAGGGATGGAGTCCAGTTTCCTTAACTGTAGGATGATGCTTCTCCTATTATTGCCCCATTGCCTCTGTCATATGCCTTCCAGCATAGGAAAAAATGGGGTGAGGTTCTGCACAGAGAAGAGCTTCGTGGATTGCACAGTACTAACTCGCTCCCAGGGCACTATCCGCTCGGTACACTGAATAAAGCAGGGTTCTGGTGAAGGATGGTGAAAACTTCCTAGTCTAAAATATTTGGAGGATGATATCACTATTCAGATGAGTGAAGCTGCATATTACTGCAATAGAGTGTTCCTTACCACATGTCTGTATTACTTAAGGATGCTAAATCTTGTTTGCTTTGCCACTGAAAATGAATATTCAGGTTTAGAATGAAATAATGATTTTTAAACTCTGTGTAACAAACTCCCAAAATCTTGTGATGACAGGAGCACTTAGTTAGTGCTCTGCTAATTGAGTAATTTGGATTAGTGAGCTCTGGAAGAATGGTATTCCACTGTACAGTATGTGCTCATGTAATTAAAGACTTGTAATGCATACAGCCCTATTAATACCATATAAGCAGAACATGCCAAAGCCTTGACTTTTCAATATTAACATTCCTTTTTTTCAATATACTGTCTGGAGGGAATTCAGAATTAAAACCCAATATTATCTCCTCCTTCATCTTTCTGCACACTTCCATCATGCAAAACCACATTGACTCCACCCAAGGTCAGCAGGAGGATTCGGACATAGATATTTTACTATTTCCCTAGTTGACAGCCGGGGACGTAAAAAAACCTCCTAAAGCCATTGAACAGACATTGGTCAGCCAAGGCAAGCAGTGGTCTCTGCAGAAAAACTAAAATATGGAAGATTGGGTGCTCATTTCTTTGCTCATCTTGAATGAAACCTTGCCGTGGATACAGTTCAGAGAAGACTGGTTAGAATATTGCTAAGACTCACCGAACTCAGTGCTTAGCATGTGATAATGTGCTTTGATGAATGAACTTCTGAGTAGCAGAACTGTACTCAAACTACAGCTTGAAGCATGCCTCAGCCTGACTAAACTTTCTGAACTTCTTGTTCCCTAAATGTCGGCATTTACCTCTTAAATCAAAAACAACTCACTGAGTCTTACTTATAGGGATGAAAACAATAATCCTACCAAAAGTCACTTACTAATAAAATATCAGCCACGTGAATTTTGCAGTTGTGTTGCTGGCTTGTAGACCTATTTTTTATTTTTATTGAGGACTTCGGTATAGAAGCTAAGGTAAAGATGCATTTTTGATTCAGTGGAGTCTTAATGCAAATGGCATTCTCATGTGCATAACCTTCAATTTTCTCAACAGCGTTTGTGTTCATTGTGTGACAGCACATGTACACACTGCAAGAAAAAAATTGGTTCAATACCCTTGAATTCTTCTAAATGTAACATTAGAATACTTTTCTGTGTTTTTTTAGATATAGCACTTGTCCAGACTCTCAGGAGAAGGAATATGGAGAGGAGGGATAAAAGATGTGAATAGAAGGGTGTAGAAAAAAAACCCAGACAACCGAAAGCAAACAACTGGCTGCAACTGGTTCCTTCAGAGCAGTTCTAATCTTTTATGTCAATGCATACTAGTAGAGATCCTTAATTGATGGATTATTGACACCACAGGAGGTAATGGCTCCTTTGGAGTTGTTACACTCAGTGCTGTTAGTGTCTGTTTAAGGAGCTTCAATCTGCCAATTATTGACATGACAGAAAGTAATGGCTCCTTGGAAACCATTATGTTGTATTGTGTCAAGGCAAGTTTTCCTGCCTACCCAAAGTGATACTCCGTGCAATTCCATGCTTTAACGATGAGTAAGAGTGCTGCAGATAATACTAAGAAATACTACAACACTGCAGCACCATAACTTCAAAATCAATACTATAGGCAGCAAAATATTCACCAACTGATTGCAATAATTCATGCTCTGTACAGTTTCATCTGCCTGTATAATGAAAACAAAATAATAACACCAAAGGAAAGATCAGCGTGTATTAAGAACATATCAAGTGTGGAATCTGTAAAAAATGTCAGTCTAACAGTTCGTGTGTTTGAGATGTAAGTGCTTCATCCCCAAAGCTCCTGAGCAAGAGTAGTGGAGCTTAAAATGCCCAGCGCTTCTCAGAATGAGATATGGAGTAACTGGTTACCAACACCGTGGTATGTTGAGTGAGTGCCTGTGATTGAGACTTAGATGCAGATAATTATCTGCAACATCACTTCTCTGATGACAGTGCCAGGATTCAGGTAGAAGGCCAAGCACATGCTTAGGGAGCTCTTTCAGCATAGTTATTCTGGTATCTCCATGCTGTATTTTTATTTTGCCAATACAGCTGTGCCTCTGTCAGGAGATTTTGCCTACGTGTTTATATTGGTCATAAACTGCACATCACAAAGCCTTTAACCAACCTGATGAAGATCTGTGCATCTGCAGTGCAGTCCCACCTTCCCGTCCCAAGCCTTGTATTCCCATCTTCTCCCTTGTGATAGCTCCCTTGTGATCATGCATTTGGCTGTGAGCAAAAAATTACCATTTTTGTGTGGGGTAAGGTTTCTTTTGAGCTGGATCAGCTCACTGATCCAGCCAACTGCACAGCTGTGCCCTGCTAATGCTAACACAGAGAAGAAGAGGGAACACACAGCAGGACCCTGGGCTTTCTTTGGCTTAAACTGCTTTGTAAACCATACTCTTTGAGTGGTACAGGGAGTGATATCTCATCCAGCGTAAAGATCACTGGTACAAAGTCATCAGAAGTGACAGCTTTGGCCTAACAGAGAAAGTCTATCCAGACTTGGCATTTCGCATCAGTCCGTCACAAAATGTTCTGATTCAGTACTAGAAAGCAAATTTATTATATCATTGAGCTATGGCCTCAGTCTATACCCCAAAGTATTTCCAGTTTGAAAAGGCAAGTAAAAAAAGGCTAGAAGAAAGGATGTATTATCTACTCACTTTCAGTGGAAGATGTAAGGTCAAGTGACCTGACCAAGGCTGCACGTCAAGTCTATGGCTGAGTGAGGAATTTAATCTGGATTTTCCAAATCTCACTTTGATGTCTTAACCATAAAACTGCCCTTCCTCACTCTTATGCATATCCTTTTCATTCCAGAGACAGCAAACCATAAGGCAGGATTTTTCAAAAAAGCCTTATCCTTTTGAAGTACCAGAAAATGCATTTGAAAATCTGACCTTTCTGCAAATGCTTAAGTGAAAAGTGAAAAATCCAGCTCCATTTACATATGCCATGCATTTGGAAAATCAACACAGAACAGTTGCTTTATTGCTTCACTGCTTAGGTAAAACTTTGAAGACGACCAAAATTTGCAAAGCCATAGGGCAAAGACATGAGCAAAGTAGTGCGTATTCTGCTCTCTTCCATCTTAATTATCAAATATGGTTAAAAAGAAGATTAACCCCTCAATACCCCCACAAATTTATCAGCTGAACAACTTTTACTAGCCTTTTACTGATAGAAAGTGTTTTCTCAGTAGATACTTAACGTGTCAGAAGAACAACTCTAAAAAAGAGAGGGTTCTCAAGGCATGAATGTTGCCTTAATTTAACAGCTGCCTAATACCTGACTATTACAGAAGTTGTAGACCTTGCTGGATTACAAAATATTGGCATTTCTTTTCTTAAATTGGTGAAAATTAAGCATAATTGTGATATAAAATTTTCTTTTCTGATACAATTATCTGCTGGCAAAACTATCACTTTGTACAAAATAAGGTTATTCTAATGAATCTATTCAATCTAATCTTCATAGTCATGATATCTCCAAGGTAGAAAATTAATTGGATGAAGTTAAATACCCCCTTTTCATGTCAACAAAATTGGTTTTTCTGGGGATTAAAGGATTAACGTGGTGTTAAGTCCCTGAAGAGGTTAAAACACTTTATTATTCATTACAAAACACAAAGATCGGACTGTTATTTTGTTCTTATGTCACTGTTTGCCATTTCATTGAAATAAGAAAAACAGGACAGGAAAACTTGAATTATTAAAAAAATTGCCTAATGCATAATTTATAAAGGGTGTTGAAATTAGTAAACTTTTTGTCTATCACAAATTACTGATCTTTTTAAACAACGGGTATCTGCAGTTTTTAGACTATATTAAATGTATTTATAGATGAGGAACAGGAGATAATACAGAACAAAGTTGCAGTTCTGCATTGATATCTTATAATTTCAGATAACTCCACAAGTATTACCAAATTAATCTTTTCTTTTAGTTATCTTTCTTAAAGCTATAGAATGAAGAAAATGGTCCATTACCTCTGTGTTCAGAAGGAATTCTTACTGAGAGGAATGTTCTTTAAGCAGAAGAATTAATCCTCACAAAACACTTCCCTCATCACTCTGGAACTGATCTAATACTCATTAAAGTTAGTAAGAGTCTTTTCAGTACCTTCAGTGAGCAGTGGACCAAGTCCTAAGAACTGTGCTTGGTCAACATCATTAAAACCTACATTTTTTTAATCTGTTACAGAACCAAAACTTTGCACTAAGATGTTCTTTTGATTGACATCCTTTATTAAATTTAAATAGATAAAATATTGCTCATGTTCACAGCTCCTTCTGCTAAGCCCTTTTGCTACTCCTACTCTGGCCAAATCAATGCAGTAAATAGCTCACAGTTTAACAGTGCCAAAAGTGGGATCAGCGTATGGATTTCCTGGTGGAATCCAAAGATGGAATCCTACAGCCTGTGAAAAGCCAACGGCATAAACAGATATGTGATTTTAAGACATCTAGATTCATGATGGCCTCTCACAGCCTTCAGTAGAAGTCAGTGGGCTAGACATCTCTGGAGACAGACAGATTTATATTTTCTAAGTGCCCTTAATGCATGAATAGATTCACCAGATCCAAAAAACCTGCCCCTTTCACTAACCTCACCTTTAAATCAAAGTTCAAAATGGCTGTTTCCACCAGCTTAAGACATATCATGAGAGATGCTTGCAATTTGGCAGCTACTTCACAAAAACTTCACTGACACGAGTGAAGTGTCTCTTGTGACACTAGTGAGCAGCATCTTGAAGATTTATCTTTGATCATCTGTCAGTTAACCAGTAATCAACACTTCATTTGTATGGAGCACTGAGAGAAAGTGCAGGTATGTAGGCATGCCTGCTGAAACATGTCACATACCTAACTCTAGTCTTCTTATTTGTTCTTCACTGGAGGAGGTCCTTAGACACTGAAGAATGTCCACATGGGAAAAGTATAAAAATCCTAATTGGATTGGTTTTTGTTATCTGTTGCATTGAGGGCTTGGCTCAATATTATTCCACTAACAAGACACAGTGCTGGAATCCTTGGCACCAGTAAGCCATTCTTGGAGGAAAAATGCCTTACAGCAGTACTTTAGCTTCTGTGAATTCAACCCAACTTTTAATCTGTATCACATAAGATACAGACTGTGAACCCCACAATGCCTTACTGCATACAGCATAGACCCAGCCAAGGCATAAATTCAAGCCAAAATAGAGCAAAAGCTAGTTGCATATGGGGTATTTTAGAGAGCAATCAATAATAACCATAGAGAGAGCAAAAGAGAACTTCAGGGGCACAGGCTGGGGGAAAAGAAAATGTTTTCAAACAAGATTTGAAGAGCAATTGAGATTCAGCGAGGTGGAGACATGGGAAGGTTGTTCCAGAAAGCAGGAACTGCAGAGAAGCACACCCATGCATATCAGCACAGAGCAGTGGGAGGCAAATATGTAGGCATTTAAAGGATGCTTAAGAAGCACCATGTATCGTGTTGAAACAGATTGTCTCCAGTGGTCTGAGTGCAGAGGTATTCACCTGCTTGCTCAGAGATGCTCAGTCCCTAACTGAACGCCATGTGGTTGTATCTCCATCACTGTTTTGGATACAAAAGCATGTGCCTAGGCTCTGCTTTCCTCATCTTGCTGCTGACTCTGAAACTATCCCAGTCCCATTTCCTCAGCTGATGTCACTCTGATAAGAGCAGTAAATTCCTCTAACTCCCACTTCTCTAGTCTCAGTGTCCAATTCAGCCAGCCTCACCTTGCCATCTCCTCTTACAGAGGTTTTAGTTCAGGCTTCAGCTAGTGAAAAAGGAATGCCGAAGTAATACAAATAATTGAGAAATGAAACAAAAGTGCCAAAATATCACAAATAAGCTGATCTTGGAGAATTTCCAGGCTGAACCAAAGCAGGAAATTCTAAAAACGTCATAATAGAGATTATCTGCTTGATATCTCCTGCCAAATATTGACAGTCCAGTAAATAGGAATAAGCTGACAAACTTTGAATGCTTATCCACTGAATGCAAGCTTTGACCCACATTAGTTATACCCATCTTTAGTCAAAACTCAGCTCCACAAACCCCCTGGGGCTTCTTCCAGTCCTGCTGCTTTGATGTCTGTATAAGGAAGATTTATACTCGGAGCTTCTGGAGTATCTCAAATGGTTCAATTTTCAGCATTGAAAAACAGCATCTTTTATTTTCCTAATTCCCACCTCATTTATTATATTAATGAGGGAATCTTCTGTGCTGCTCATGACTCCACTCAGAGGAAAAACTTTTCCACATCTTTCCCAGCAACAGACACCCTCTTTATGGCTTTGTTTCAGGAGACTGAGAGTTAAGGGAAAGGGATGAGGCTCCATGGAAACTTCCCCTTTGCTGGCCATTGTCATCAGGGTGGGTGAGAGCTGCATCCCTGGCACTAAATATCCCATTGTTGCAATTCTGTCACAGTGTGCTGTATCACCTGGCACAATGTTGGAACAGATGCTGAGTAGCACAGGCACACGGCATACATTTTGAACGAGGCAATTTCAATATACACATAATTTAAAGAAACAATAATTTTGGAGTGGGTGAAAGAGTAAAAACACTGATATGTATTGAAGGTAATGCACATTCTTTGGCTCTTTGTTGTGCTCAGCAGGTGGTAATCAACGACCTGATAAGATTAGTGAGACCTTTGACATTTCAGAAAGGAGTATAGGAGCCGTGAAAAAGTCTTACAGTTAATGAGGATTGCAGCAAGCTCACCCAGGGCAAGAGCATACTGCACTCATTTTTTGTTTATCTCATCCCTTGATATCAAACTCGTAATGCATTTTCTGAAAATAATAAAGTATCAAGACAATACTCCTACAAGCCTTTTCTTTTTGGCTAATGATGGATACTGTTATTAAATCAAAGACTATCTGGACTTGCAATGGAGAAAAATAGAAACCCAGGAAGTTGTCACTTGATTTTAAAGAAGTTGTGCTGAATTCATCTAGCAGTGCTGATTTCATAGCAAAGAATAAACAGTTATGAAAGAGAGAAGAAATGTTGAAGTTAGCTATATTTCCTGGTATATTTAATGACAGCAATATTCTACAGTGATGATGGCTGCTGTAGTTTTGTCAGATTAACCCATGGATCAGGTGGACTTTCATGCTGCTTTTTCCAAAAGGTAGTAAGAGCTCTGGACACAGCCAACCCTCTCACTTTGTTCAGTTGCTGTGTCCCAGAATTAGATATATTGGAAATCATCCAGTATTACTTTTCCTTGCAAACAAGTGTCTTCAGTGCTACAGGAATAAAATATGATCATGAACAGAAAGCAGGTAGTTTTTCTGGCTAGAAATAGAAAAGCAGCATTGTATGGGCTGACCTCTGTTATAGCTGCGTTGTGTGAGTTTGGAGTGCACTGATTTCAGACTAGAAGTCTGACGGTGAACCTGGTTTAAGATTTCATTCAGGATTCAGAGATGCAAATTTCTAACTAACAACTCTGAAAAGCTTCAGTTCCAAAATGGAGGAATTCTCACAAGACTAATGGTAGCAGTCGTTTATGAGATCTGATCTCACTAAATTTCTATCTAGAGCCAAAACCAGTTGTAAGCACAAAATGTATGTCAACTCTTGTCAGCTGAATCTAGGAAATGTCCTGCTTTCATCCATAAAGGGTAAGTTTGGGCTTATCTCTAACCCTGCACTTTGCATGAAATAATTGGAATTGCAAAAGGAAAGGGACAGAACCTCAAAGTTTCACTGAAGTTAATAAAATGATATTGATTCACATCTACCGCAAACTGAAGGGTTCAGTGGGCTGACATGCCAATATTGTCTCCACCCTCACCAACCTTTCCCATGTGCAGGAGTATCTAGCTGCTGGAGCAGTTGCCTCTGCTGCAGTAGTTCCAGACATATTCAAGTATACATTAACAAAAGCTGGATTGAATGAACAACATTTTCTTCATGTGTTTGTGCTATATGCTGCAAAAATAATTTTCATGTGGTAATGGGAGTAAAGTCTGAGCTTTTCTTAGATTTTATTTCTATAATTGAAACCCACTGCATTGCTTTTTTAATCGAGTTATTAATGAGTGTGGGGTTGTTCACTTCTCTTGTGTGTACAGGTTATGCCAGAATCTGGGCTTTGAAAACTGCAGAGGAAGGTAAAGGAATAAGATTCAGCAATGATTGAAAGTAATTTTTGTTTGTGTGAATACTAAGTATGGAGAACTGTTGAACTAGAGGTGGACATAGCTTTATTCTGGCTAGATTTGTGGTCTACAAGTTTAATTTGGGGCAATTTTCTGGGAAGGAAGAGAAGAATGTAGCTTTTCTGTCTAATTTATGCAGAATCAGCTTCCAGCCACCTGGAGTTAAGTCGGTGGATATGGTTACACCTCTGGTATGTGACAGGATGTTTGGGGAAAAGAGAATGTATTTGAAACCCCAAAATGGGATAGAAAATGAAGACAGACTGGAAGATCAGGCCTGAATTATGAAGTGATATGAATGCAAAAAACAACACATTTGGGAAATTTAGGAAAAAATAAGGTTTGGACTCTGTGCAGTTTTAAATTGCATTATTGGACTTTTCCCCAGCAAATAACCCAGAAAAACCTCACTTAGTTTGCCAAAACTCCCGGATGATTCTCTACATGAAAGAGAAGACCTCTCACATGAGAATAGACTGCTTCCTCTAGAATTAGGCCCTTTGATTTATCTTTCCTCTCTCACATAGCCACAGAGAAACCACTTTGGTCCTTGGCCATATACGAGCAAATAATATTGAAGAGTAGAGATGTTGGACAGATAAAAGCAGGTCCCAGATCAACACTTTCACTACCAAACGAGGTAAATCTTATTCTTAAGTCTAGGGGTCCCTTCCAATATGAATTATCCTATGAGAAAACTAAAACATTAAATGAGAAGGCAAGCAGCCCAGACACTATCCATTTTATTTTGCAACTCCTGGGGGCTGTGTACTGGACCACAGCCACAACTGCCTGCATAGTCCTCAGCATTAGTTGTATACATCTTCAAGGGACTACTGTGCCGAGATCTGCAGTGTAAGCATACCTAGTTTTGAAGCAGTTGGACAGAGTACTGTTAGCATTATACGTGGAGAGTCAAGACTCAAAGACTTATTTATCTCCTTTAGCAGATTCTTATGATTACCCTGAGTCCAGTGCTGCTCCAGTGCGACTGAAACCCATATACAGGCCAGACAGTCTAATGCCAGTGTGGATGTACCTGTGCTCCACTTCAGTGCTAGTGTGCCATCCCCACATTGTTTACCATGACTTCTTAGGGAAGGAAGCAATGGACAGAGCCTTCCAGGTTGCATGAGCTGCAAGAATCACAGAATCACAGAATCAATCAGGTTGGAAGAGACCTCAGGGATCATCGAGTCCAACTGTTGCCCTTACACCACCCTGTCAACTAGACCATGGCACTAAGTGCCATGTCCAGTCTTTTCTTAAACACATCCAGAGATGGTGACTCCACCACCTCCCTGGGCAGCCCATTCCAATGTCTAATAACCCTTTCTGAGAAGAAATTCTTCCTGATGTCCAACCTGAACCTCCCCTGGCGAAGCTTGAGGCTGTGTCCTCTTGTCCTATTGCTAGTTGCCCTGGAGAAGAGGCCGACTCCCACTTCACTACAACCTCCCTTCAGGTAGTTGTAGACTGCAGTAAGGTCACCTCTGAGCCTCCTCTTCTCCAGGCTAAACAACCCCAGCTCCCTCAGCCGTTCCTCATAGGTCAGACCCTCCAGACCCTTCACCAGCTTGGTCGCCCTCCTCTGGACTCGCTCCAACACCTCAACATCTTTCTTGAAGTGCGGGGCCCAGAACTGAACACAGTACTCAAGATGCGGCCTCACCAGTGCCGAGTAGAGAGGGACGATCACTTGCCTAGACCGGCTGGCTACACTATTCCTAATAGAGGCCAGGATGCCATTGGCCTTCTTGGCCACCTGGGCACACTGCTGGCTCATGTTTAGCCGGCTGTCGATCAGCACCCCCTGGTCTCTTTCCACCGGGCCGCTCTCTAACCACTCTTCCCCCAGCCTGTAGAGCTGCATGGGGTTGTTGTGGCCGAAGTGTAAGACCCGGCACTTGTTCTTGTTGAACCTCATGCCGTTGGTCTCGGCCCATCTATCTAACCTGTCCAGATCCCTCTGTAGGGCCTTCCTACCCTCCAGCAGATCGACACTCCCACCCAGCTTGGTGTCATCTGCAAATTTAAGAGCCTTAACACGATTCAGTCTGTGTCCTTCCATGTCACCACAAATAAGGCAGAGAGAAACACGTCCTGGCAGACCCATGACAGACATAAAATACCCCTTTCTGCACTGAATGGCTTCTCAAATTCATGCAGAAGACCAGGCTTCAACCAGGAAGAGGGTGAGCCACAAGGTCTCTGGAGTTGCCTGTAAGGGTTACTAATCAGGGTGTATTCAGAGGTCGTCAGTTTGGAGGGTGACGGGGACAATGACAGCTCTGTCTCTCTCTGGCACACCCTTGGTGATGGCTGTGCAATGCACAGCTTAATATGCTTTTCAGCAACTTTGACATGAATGGAAGGATTTTAATTGAGTTCAGAAGTCCTTAAATCTGGGTCATAATGTACAACTTAAATTTGGACAGTAAAATCCTTAGGGCAGGAACATCAAGTCTTTATTAACCTGGCAGTCACTTAAACCTCCACCCGCTTTCACTTAGAGCACTATAGAAATGATTAGTGTGAAGATCTCAGCAGTGCAGTGCTCTGCCTTTGAACATTACTATCTCTGGCCATAGCTCAGCTGAATTAAAAGTTCACCAGAGTCAAAACTTGGCCATATTAATAGATCCCAGGCACCACGGTTCCACCTGCCAGCAAAAAAAAAACCCAAGCCACTATAGAAGGAAAAGGACGTGCAGCATTACACAGAGGTCAATACGAATGGTCAGATCTTCCACAACCTTGTCTTTGCCCTGCTAAGAAGAGGTTAAGGGGAGCATCTCTGCTCTGCATAAGGAAAAAGGGAGCCAAGTGGAAAATGGACCCAGAAGACAATGTAACAGAACCCCCCTTTGTACCAGCTCATGGAGATCTGTGATAGCACTAATTTCGCATGTGTAGCTACATAGCTCAGAGAAGCGTGCTTTTCATTAGAGGTCGACTTACAAGCCTCCAAACTACCAGACAAGATGGTGACTGTCAAACCCATACCAGTCTCTGTCAGCTTTGCTTGAGAACTGAACAGTACACTGCTAACAGTGCTCCTGACACCATCCCATGGGGGAAAAAAGAACTGTCTTGCTGAGCCTACATACCTTGCAAGCATCATACACAATATAAAACATCTAATTTTTGATTACAATTATTGCATTTTAATGATAAAAGAATTAATAATTGACCTGATTTTACCTGCTATTTTAATATTTTAAATTTAGGAAATAACATATAAATCTAAAACAAAGCCCCTCTGATAAAACCAGCTTTGATACTCATCCATAGACTTAAAGCTATAAAGTGTTTTGTTGGCCAAGAAGAAATCATTATTCCAGCCAAGCTGTAATAAATTTCTGTGTTGTAGTTCCTAAAATATTTTCCTGGAATTTATGGCATGACTGGAACTTATTCCTTACATTTTTAAACACATAAGTTTATTATTTTGCCAGTAATTTTATGTATTACACTAAATCACTGGGTTATGAATGTTCCCATTCTTTTTAGTCTTTGTCTTTTGTAAATCAAATTAATCACAATTTAGAAGTACATAAACTTGATAGGACATTTTTATAACTTTGTTGAGCATTTCAAACTGAGTGTACACAAAAACAATTAAAATAAGAAAGTATCTTGAATCAATATTATTTTAATTCATTTATCAGTTATATAGAATAAATTACTGTTTCTAGAATCTGATTTAGGCCACTCTGTAGCTTCAGTGACAGACACAAATCCCGTACACACATACAGATTTCCTTACATCTCCCCAGTCTCCTCTGCAAACAAATATGTTTCCTTTCTGTCCACTCAGCCTTCTCAGTTCTCTGTCTTTCCACACTCTGAGCCTTTGTTTTCTATTAAAACAACACGCTCAGATACTTAGCAGTGAAGAAGTCTGCGTACTTCTTTGGTGCTGCCCTAGAATTATCTTTCCGTACAAGGGGTAACTTTCTCTTCTTCACTTTCTCCAGCTATAAAATGCCAACTCTCTGCAGCTGAAGAGAGGCAGAGATTTATTAACCTGTCTAAACCAGACTTTGAGAAGTGCAGAGGAAATTTCTGCTGAGCAGATGCCTCGCAGAAGGCATTTGCAACACTTAAAATTAACTTAACATTCCTTTTCAAGGGACTGAGCAGCCCATAAAACTTAGTCCAGCTTTCAGTTCTGCTGCTAATGTTATTTCAGTTATAGCTCTTGCTTACCCTTGATGGCAGAGTTTCAATACATACACCACACTCAACAGTTGCTGCAATCAGGAAGAATAACAGATACAGCTTAGAGAGCAACTCATTCTAAACACAGGTGCAAGCCCCATCACACAAGACGGCTGCCAAAAATGGGCTCAGAAGAGTTATGAACTATGTTAGTCCGCTCCGAGCTCTGATTTCGCAGTGACAGTCCATTTTAAGTCCTTCTAAACCTCACACAAACACACTTTGAGGAAGTCCGCAAGTCCCCTGCAATTCCTATGATCTTTCTTGTCTTTTTTAAGGAGCAGCTGGTTTGTCAGCACGCTTTCCGCAGAGCCGCTTCTGTCCCAAGCAACAGTTATGGCCCAAAGTTAATTTGATGCCTGAACTATAAAACCTGAAAAGAAGGATTTGTATAGGATATGCCGAGAGACTTTTGACAAGGACGCCACAGCAGCAGCTGGTGTGCTAAAAGTGATACTGAAATTTGAAGAAATAAAAAAATTCAAACAATTCATCTGAGAAGGAAAAACGTATTGCACCACTGTACATCTCAGTGAGCTGGTTTTAAACCAAAACCAAAGAAAATACTGAGAAATACGTATTTTTTCATACATATAATTTATATAAAATATTTTTTATATATATTTATAGTTATGTGACTTTTTAGTCAGATCATTCAAGAAAAACATCTGAATGGTAGTTACAGAATGAGACATTTCAGTGAGTCTGTTGCACATGATCATGGAAAATCTGTGATGCTTGGTATTTATTATCAAAGAGCTTGAACAGCAGCACTGGAAGCCTACACGAGTAACATGTTTGACGCATTGCCCCATCTAAATAAGGTCCTAGATAGTCCCACACAGGCCTGTTTCCTCAGTGTGGCAGGTCTCAGAAGTGAGCATGACACCTGGTAGCAATAGCACTTGCAGAATCAGAACCAGAGAGCAGGCGAACGCTGTAAGCTTTTGTTAAACCTGACAGTTTAACCTACTGCTGAAAAAGGAATTTATGGACTTCTAGTTTTGATTGAAATCACTGATTTATCACTTTCATTCTATCCCAAACTTTTCCCAGTGAAAGATTTTGCATTAACAACTCCACTTTTCTTAGCAGAATTTCTTGGTGGAGATTCCTTACGTGAGGTATTAATCACGCTCTTCTTTCAAAATCCACTTTCTGCCAGTGTTTTACAGTCACACAAGGTATTTCCAACACAGCAGGGTAAAATTTTTCAGACAAATAATATATTCATCAGGAAATGTCATGCTGTGACAATATGTAGAAATACTTGAAAATTCAGGTAAAATTTCAGCTATTAATTTCAAAATAGCAAAATGAAATGAAGAAATAATGTCTGAACATTTTATTTAAATATTTGCTAAATGAAACATTTTAACCACTGATGTGAAATTATTGCCTTATCTCATTAAATTAGCTACCTTTTTAAAGAAACATTTTAAAGACATTTCAAGGGTAAAACAAAAAAAAATTGTATTGCTTGAATTATATTAAAGCTGTTGACCTCAAAAAATCATTTTAAGCAATTCCATGAAAGAAAGATTTTTAAAAAGATTGCAGGAAGTCATTGTGGATCATGATCCCCTCAATATCTTGATTTGGTGACTTAATAGGAGGTGGGGATGGGAAGAGGCTATTTGCCCAACTCTGATTATTACCACAAGCCTCCTCTTGATACTGTGTTATGAAGGCAAGGATGGGTGACCATCACTATTCATACTGGCACAGCAATACAGCCATGATCTATCTGGGGTTGGAAAAGTGTGTGAAGCTCTAATCTAAGGACTGGTGCACACTGAAAGAATTTGATTTAAAAAAAAATACACAGCATTAATATTTAAACTAAAGTTTTGTCCTCATGTAAGTAGTTCCACATATTTCAGCTACCCACAATATCTTAAAAAAAAATCATTGCATTGTGAGACTGCATATAAATGATGTGCAATACCTGGAATGAAGTGCAGGAAATGTCAAAGACATTCATTTTAGCACTGCTTTATAGGATGCCCCAAGAAGAGACATGAGTGAAAATCTGAGAGCAGAGAGGTGCATGAAAAATGGACCTGCTTTCCCTCCCTGTTCAGAAATCCTGAAGCGCTGGTTCCTGGCTGCACCACAACTGCTCTTGACTACATAGCACTAAGCAAAAAAATGTTGAATGAGAACAATGTTTAGTGGCTGTTTATTACCAGAGTTACAGCTGTTTTGTCTAGTGTGGAAAAGCTCAGTCCTAAGTTATTTCCTTTTGTCACACTTCTAGAAGAGTGACTTCTCATGCCCACAAGGGCACTGTACTGTCCAAAACACATAGGTATTAGCACACATTTGGATATCCTGACTGTATTTTTCTCTGAATATTATCCAGATAAATCATTAATTGTTTTTCAGAAGTTCATGAAAGCACAAGTGTAAAGGAGGAAAAAACCCCAACAATCTTAGGAAAAAATCCAAAAACAAATATTGTGCAAAGGCAGAAGGAGTTTATGCTGTTTGAAAAAATCACAGGCACCGGTGAAGATCTCCATATAGCATCCTTCAGCCTATGTTGTGCATGGTTTACCATGGTATCAGCAACACATCTAGACATGAGTGGCATTCTACCCTCTTCACAACACCACACATGGACTCCTTACATTCTCAAAATAGACCTTAAATGATATATTATCTTGCACTCTCTCTCTCTGCATAGGACCATTTCACCCAGCATAGGTGTTGTCTGGCATATAATCCAAAGGATGTGCCTTCCACTTTGCAGTCTTCCAATCTACCTGTTACTGAAACTTGTTCCACCACCATAATTCCCATAAATCAAATTACCAATGGTCAGACTCAACTCAGCTAAGGTGGCAGGCATGTCTGGCAAAAGAATGAAAACTAAAAAGAGAGATAAATAAACTTTATCCAAGCCACTGACAATGATTTGTCAAGCTTCCCCAAGCCTTGCACTCACTCACTGTTAGGAAGCAACTAGACAGATCTTATACTGAATCCAGCCCTTATTCTGCTCTTGGGTTGTACAATATATTATACATTGAAAATGATGCTTATGTAAGTAAAGTTAAAGTGGACTCACATTTCATATGTAGAGAAACAGCTGCTTTTTTAATTTAAAAAATCTAAATTAAATCATAACTTAAAAGCTATGTTTCGTCATCTACAGAACATGCCAAATCACATGCCTGAAATATAAAACTGATGCTGAAATTCTGGTAATATTTAACATGTTCTTTATGAAGAAAACATTCTTCTTGAGCTTGGAAACTGACTGAACAATAGCAGCTTTAGGACCTCCAAAGCCGAAGGCATACAAAGGTTATGAGAATGTGTCTGCCCAAAACTACAAATCAAAGAGTAACAACAATACCATATGTTACAGAACATAAAGTATCCTTCACAAACACTATAAAACTCCCACATATCTCTGCCTCGAGAGTCCCACTGGCCAGTGGAAGGTTGTGTTTCATTACACTATCACCATATAAGAACATTTTTTCTCCATTTTAAATGGCATGCCGAAAACCTAGTGGTACCACTGAATGACCTTTGGAGGGTTGAGATTAAGTAGCAATGACAGAAGATTGTCTTTGGCCTAATACTGTTTAAAAATGCAGAAGCTGATTTCATGGAGAACGGCTCCAGCTGGCTTTAAACTGCAGACAAAAGTGGCCTTTATCGATGTTGTTAGTTTGTTTTATTTAACGTAGGGGAGGTGTATGGATTTGTCCACTCCCATAAGACCCATTTCTTGTTGGAGTATTTCTGTTCACACAGAAGTACTGTAGGTCCCTGTGCTCTAAGGTATTACAGCAAGTAAAGAAATAGACACATCTAGTCTGGCACTGAGACCCTGCACCCAAACAAGGGGGAAAGAACTAGTGATCCCCCTTGTTCAGCTGCACAGAGGCCCCAGACTCTGGGCTTTATAACAAAGACATGCACCCACCACGTCACCAGGCGAGGAGTGACTTGGGAGAAAGGCAGCTCCTCCTACAGCTCATTTGAGCAGAGGGAAGATTGCACTGGAGTGCCACCTTTTCCATTAACAGATTATTGCTTTTCTTCCTTGCAAGAGAAAGGAAAGTGGCCTGGGAGCAAAGCCTTTCAAGTATCTATGTGCCACAGATATGCTGGAGCTGGCATGGTTTTGCTACAGTAAAGGTGCAGAGAACTTGGTCCCAGCACTGATTCCTGGGACCTTCATGAAACCCTGAATTAAAAGCAGTAGATGTGGAAATATACCTACAGTCCATTCAAGACCCCTCTAAAATCAATGAACTAAGCTTTACAGCAGTCCCGGGAGAAAGCACAATGAGACACAGAGGAGTTCAAGCTTTGAGCTGTAAAGCGTCTGCACCTGGGGCCTGGGTTAATGTATGCACATACACAGCCTCATCCTGCACGTAGCTCTTTGCTGAAGCTCACCTCTCTTTTGAGAAACATTAATATAAAACTATCTTAAGGTTCACTAAACATAAACATCAAGCATAAACTTTATCAATTGCTCCCCCAAATTTTAGGAAGTATCTGGAATACTCTTAAACGGCTCTTTAACTAGAAGATAATGAATGATAAAACTGTCAGCCTCTCTTCCCTGTATTGATTTCAGAGAGATTTTCTTTACTCCATTAAAATTACCTTTTCAGATTCTCAGCAGAAACATTCAATCTTGCTCAGCGGAACTTAATCACAGCCTATGTCTGGTTTACTTGGAAGCTTAGGTAGATCCTTTCAACATGGTTATGAAAAGAGAAATTCCCTGATCTCCTGTACAAATGCTCCAGTCTCATACTAACTTATGGATTGCTCAGTACACTTTGTGTAATCAAAAGGAAAATTGCACAAAGCCAAAATGAAAAGGGTTTATAAGTACATGAAATAAAATAGAGTGGAGCATTCCTGCAGAACTCTTCTCAGTACAAGGCTCTCCCTCCCAGGAGGAGGAAGGCTAGAGGAGGCATTTACAGATATTCCCTGTACTTAACTCTTGTATCTATTCTTGGACTTAGCAATATAGAAAAGTACAACTTCAAGCAATTAGCCGTAATTACAAGTGTTGTAAATTTTGTGGGTTTAGAGAGGAAGTTTAGAGAGGAAAGCTTTTGCATGCCCATTTGGAGATGCCCGAGACCTAGGAGGTGGGCTGTAGATTGAAAACCATGCGCAGGTTTCCCCGCAGCAGAGAAGATCTGGAAGGAAATTTCTGTAAAGTTCAGCCAAGCCCAGCACTCCTCATACCCAGAGCACAACCGCAGAACAACGTCCCCTTTCTTTGCCTCATGCCACGTGAACAGACTCATCTGTAGACAGGGCTGAGGAGAGACAGTGACAAGAAATCTTTCCAGGCTACAACTTAAATCCTTGCATTTCTGATTGAAGATTGAACTGCAGATTACTGGGGCCATATGCTGCCTTTCCACAACAGGTGGAATACACTTCATCAGATCTGCCATTGCCAAGACAGCTATCATTTTACTCATTTAAAAGATTTATGCCCCAATTGTCCTCTTTCTCTCAGACGAAGGGCTTGTCTATGTGGGAAATTTGGTGTGCAGTAAGCCAAGCCACAGATTTTCAGCAGACATGCTTTTCCACAGTAATGCTCTGAATGCACGCTTTTAGGGCCTAGTATTGTTACTTACTTTTTTTTTTTTTTGAGGCACTCTGAAAGAATATATGGTTGAAAACTGGTGTAGAGAAGTTATATAAAATTCACAGCCTCCCATGCCACAAACTGACTTTCTCTGGTGAAAGTTAGTGTAAACAAGCTCCAACAACAACAACAAAAAAAGTGGTGTGTAAGATCTAGCCTTCCTCTTTCCCTGCTCTTCCCTTCTCCCTCTGAAAGCTCTAGGCCTTTCCTAGGTGTAACTGCTTCAGAAGTCTGGCAGTCCTAAGGCTTATTGCTGTGGTCTCTATTCAGATGAAGCCAAAAAAAAAAATTTCAATATTCCACACTAGGTTAATGAAGGTAAAATATTTTGGGCCTACAAGGAAAAGAGAGTGAGTCTAAAAACCTTGATAGGACTGTTTCTGTTGGGAAAATGCAGTTTCACCAGAACAATGGGCTCACTCATCTCTACCACACTGGTATAATAGAAATATAAATAATATAAATAATACCATACTTGGGAGAGTCATCAATATGATATAAATTGAGTGCATCGAGAAAAGAGAACAGAGAGCAGTGCAAAGTGAAAAGGAGCTGGTACCTGCGGTTCAGGCAAGTGGGCTCTCGGGGGGGTGAACCAGGCCGGTGTACACGAAATGCCTCAGAAATGGACGTCCCCATGATTCCTGTTCCCTCAGCACTTATTTTTGGACTAATGTCACCATCCAGCAGTTCACCTCACACAAGAGGGGAGCTGGCAGCCGAGCGGGCCCGGGAGGGCACAGCCCCACTGCACGGAGTGAGGGAGCAGGGCAGGCCCCAGGATGGCGGCTGGCGTCAGCGCGAGGCCAGGCCCTCAGGAGGGTTCACAGTGATGAAGTGGGGCTGTGGTCAGGCTGGGACATCATTGGCACGGCAAAGCAGCGTCCCCAGCCTCACTGGGGCAGGGAGGAGGGCCCAGGCTGGGTGGCAGTGGGGTCCTGGGCTGCAGGCAGGGGGAGGCCGTGGAGGGGGTCAGGGCCAGTCAGGCCCATGAGGGCCGCAGGGCCATGGCAGCGCTGGTGTCCCCATGCACCGATCTTACTGGTACTGAGGACAGACAAGCTGTGTGTAATTCAGACTGAAGAACTGCTTATTCTATTGTCTACTGCTTATTCTAATTTTTAAGTGCCCTTCTCCTTGCATGCTGACAAGCTAGTAGTCTTTATCCCTTTCACAGAGAGATTCCTCCATCTTAGAGCTTGCCTCTGGAGCCACCTCTTGAATTTCTATCGCAGCCTGCCTGCTTTCTTGCTCAAACCTCACAGAAGAGGAGGCATCACACGACAGAAAGTGCAGCCTTCATGAAGGGGGAAGTAAAAACGGGTGGTGAGCATGCAGTTTTTGCTACAAGCCAGGCTGACACAAAGCACCGCAGCTAGACCTGGGGTCAAGAAAACGCAGGAGATTCATCACGCAGGGCAATAGCACAGGTCTTTGCCACGTCATGGTCAGGCAAACCCTGGGGAAGTATCTTCCTGTGCTTGCAGCTGAAAAGCAGGTAGTTTGTCAGAAAAAAATCCCATCCCTCACTCCAGCTAATTGCATAAAGAAAAGCGTAGACCAGGGTGGGCAGATTTATCATCAAGAGCACTCACATCCATTTAGTTTCAGTAAGAGGTAATTCTCTGTGTTGACTGGAGGTATTGCACTATCACATTTATGGCAGTGCCACATAAGGAGAGCATAAGGTGTTGCTGTGCCAGGTACTGTACATTATTATTATTTGTACTAGCACCATGCCAGGAGCCAGGTGCTGTACAACATAAAACAAAAAGTAATTCTGTCCTGCGGACAGGTTACAGAATAATAGCAAAGGTGACCACTCCTGACCTGGACAGCTTAGTCTAGATCAGGACAAAAGAGAACATGCATCAGATGTTGCTGTTAAATAAAATATTTGTTTTCCTCATGGAAAGGGTCTTTGTCTAACAGGAGTTAGGACTACTACACTTGGAGACAGTCAGAAAGTAAGGTGAGAAGAGATGCCTATTTCACACTGTGTTTATTCAGGGTCCTTTTTGAAACATTTAATCAAAGGCATCAAACTGCTGAAGAGCCTGACTTATAAGCCAGTTGTGAAAAGCTTCGTCCTGCAAGTGGTAGAAATAGCCACGAGCCTCAGCACAGTTAGACACCAGCATTTTGCTCTGAGTAAATTCTTCATCTACAAACACACATGCAAAGCAGAGCTTAGCTCATACACAGAAAAAGCAAACATTATAAATATATCTTAAAAGCCTGGTGAAGTTGTTTCTTCTGCAGGTAAAGATGGAAGAACACGTCCCGCAGCAGACAGCCAGGTTCTGGCTGCACTCGCATGTTAGGTCAGGCCTCAGCATTGCCAGCTAGCTTCTCCATGGAAATGAGAAAGTTAGGGGGAAAAAAAGAATCCCAAATCAACATATTAGGTTTAAAGACGCGTTTTGAAGTCAAAACTAATTTATCAAGTGTCCTTACAATAGTGACTATGGCCTCACCATCTGCAGCAGCCAGGAAATAAGCAGATCCAAAATGAGTGCAAAGTATCACAGAACAAGGGAGATCTAAATTTAAACAGGAGCAAAACAAGAGAAAAGAAGGGAATGATTAGTTATTTTTATGGGGAGGATGTTGCTGTGACACAGGATAGTGCTTCAGACATGAATGGAAAGCTAACCTGGGATAAATGACACCAGGAAACCAAACCTGTCTCTTCAGGGACTTGACAGTGACTCTAACATCAGGCTGGCAGACCTGGATGAGTAGAAGAGATTAAATAGGGAAAAAATTAAAGAATTTGCTTGACCTTTTTTCTTGTGTATACAAATTTCAGATTTTAAAGTTTAAAATTATAGTGGAGTTTCAACATGATTAGCAACAGTGTGAGATTGAAACTTGATTTTTATCTTCTTTGCCATAAAGACTTTCTGCCTCTTTCACAACTGGAAGGCAACATTCAAAGCCTCTAAGATAATTTCATCAAAACATCGGACCTTAGAGGTAAATGAGGATGTTCTTTGTATTGCGTTAAGAAGATCCTTTAAAACTTGCTTTGCCAGAATGGAAGTCTTCATAACACAGGTTTTTCAAAGGAAAGCTATAGCAAGGAAAAAATATCATCTTTTCTGAATCATAGAAAGCATGCCAAAAGCCTCCATCAAAATAAAACTAAAATTAATAATAAAATATGCATATAACTTCAAAATGTGTTCCAATTTTTCAGACCTTGTTACACTGTATTCACTAGGAAATATGAGTTAAAACTAAGAGAAATCCTTGTCAAGACCTTTGTAAAAATCTGATTGGCACGTCTATCTTTTGATTTGGCTGAATGCGAAAGGGAAGTTTGAGAAATTTGGGGTTAGGGCAAACGTGCCTAGGAAGATCCATTCAAAGCCCATTACAGAGGCCCCTGGGTTTTGCTATACAGTCCCTCCTCCAGCGCTCCCTTCATCTTGGTGCTCATTGTCATGTATCTCAACTCCGCACACAGGGTCCAAACCAATGAACTGCAGTTTTGCCATTGTCCCTAAAGGTTGATGGATCAGAGTGCTAGTCTTTTACCTGCCTAATCCTTTCTCACAGAGGGTTGCCCCTAATTCTAATTAACTGAGTGCCTTTGGGTCCCTAATCTATGCAAAATCCTTTTCAAAATTTGTACTGATAAAAGTGCCAGGAAAGTATGTATGTGCCAAGATGCTACATGGAAAATACAAGAATTTACTTATCCAGACACAGTGCTTGTAAGTATTTCTTGACATGTGTGAATCTTGCACTTTTAGTATAGAAACTGCAAGTTATTTGAAAAAAAAAGTTGTAGAAGACCCTCCTGAAACAGTCTAGTATTGGGTTTAAGATGATGAAGGCATGCTGTGGTTAGAAACAAAATATTTGCCAGGGTGGAGAAGGCAAAGACTAAAAATTCTGCTCACTGAAAGAGAGATTCAGAGATGGTATAGAAATTATCACCTAAGTAGCCAAAAAATGAGCACAAGGATAGTAAAAGACAGCATCTCCAGGATAAGGCTTTAGGTGTCACAACTTGACATAGTGTTATCAAAGTTGAGGTACCAAAGCACACACCTCCAGAGCAGGGCATCCTGGCAAGACAGCATTAGAGTTCTGAAGACTCCAAAACCTTTTGACAATGCAGTTCCCATAACAGCCCCACCTGCTATCCCTCTCCAAATGAGACACTTCAGAAGCCCTGCTTTAGGAAAAAACCCCTATATCTACCAGAATTTAGCCCTTTTTAAAAATATGTTTTATAATTCCTGGAGCTAGATCTTGACATGTTTACTCCTGGGATCTTGCCCTACAAGAACTTCCACATAAAGCGCTGTTCCTAATGAACAATAGATACAAGAATCTGGCTGGGAATGAAATGTATGAAGCAATGCCTGTTTCCTAATGGATTCCATAATTGGTGAAAATAACTTTAACAAAATACAGGTTCCCCCCTCCTGCAGCAGTTTTTCCTCTGTGTGCCGAGTATTCTGGGTTTACCAAAGCTCACTCTGCAAGTTGAATGAGAGCCCTAGCCTCTCGAGAGTCTCCCAAATCAACAAAATGCCCCCTCCTAACTCTTTCTCCGTTAGAATTTGTTTTGCATAGAATTTATTTGCCCGTTTTGCATGAGCTGTTTGGCTGTAATCTCGGCAGCATGCAGCCTTGCCAGATTTCAGAAAGATGAGTAAACTTCTGAATCTGATAGCGACTTCGCCAGAATACCAAAAAGGGGCTTCTTTGTTCTCCATAAACAGACTATTTACTTTGATCTGGTAAAATGAATTAATGAAAGGAAATGACACCTTCCAATTTCATGTGTGCAGGAGAAAGGGAAGTGGGTTTAATTTTTGTTTGGTTGGTTTTTTTTTCCTTTTTCCAAGGATGGAGTAGGCTAAGGGGCATCCTTTGAAAGTACAGCGCTGTTAGAAACAGACAGATCTTTTCTCTGGTAAAAAGTCTCCTCATAACACTGTAAGGTCCATGTATATGCAAGCAGTTCAGAGTTATTACAAATCTAAAATAGGAAGCTATTCACTTGATCTTTCGGTTCAATCCTATTAGGACCCCCCTGGAGCTCTAAATGGATACCAGCCTGTCACAGGCCTGTTGCTGTGACGACCCAGCCTTTACAGAACAAGAAAAAGAAATGATAGTGATTGGCAGACCTTCCTTGCCCTAGTATGTAACACAAAAGGAGACAAAATGAAGAGGAAGTCAGACTCTTATTATAGGTTTGATGCTTCTTAACCTTACAGCACCTTACACCTGGTAAGTGTCACCCTGCAAACTTAAACCCTCAGAAGACTACTGTTACGTTTCAGTATCGGATGTGAAGAGCTCAGTCAGGCATTAATTTATCCGTCCTCTTGTTTTAGTTGATTGAAATGCAAACAGCATTCTGAGCAAAACTGCATCCACAGAAAGAAGGAATAAACACAGAGGGCCAAACCCTGCTCGCCGTGCCCTCCTGAGTAGGTTTATGGGTGTAAAAGCAGTAGGTCAAGCAGGATTTAGCCCACGGCATAAATGAATAAGTGGCTAGCAAAGCAAGGACTGCAAGAGGGAACTGTCTATGGCCCCTATTCGCCCTGCATGAGAAAGGAAAGAATTTGATAAATTCTACCATATGGTGCCATACTGTATCTTGTGAGCTATAAATAATAGTCTTTCTGTTTCTGGTTTTCTTTAGCTTTCCTTGGTGGCTGTGACAGATTTTCAGCGATGGTTATAAAAAAGTGCAAAATGCAGTTTCTCCACTTTTTTTTCGTGACCAGCTAAACAAAAGAAAAAAAGATCAGAAGAAAGGGAATAAAAGAGGAAACTTCCCATTAGCTTAACAACATGAAGATCCAGATAAAGTCATTGTGACGTTAGAATATTGTACATTCAATTGTTACTATCAAGGGCTGTCAAAGAAAATGACTGCTTAAGGGTGATAGATATACACCTGCATCCACAACGCCTGAGCTCTATCTGTACCTTATGCATGTTTTTCCCAAACTTAATTATAAGTTTTGTTACTACCACTTAATAATCTTGAAAAAATCCCAAGAGCCAAATACTTTTCTCACAGCACCACAGAGAAAGTTACTGTAAAACTTCCGTATTCTCATTCCTTTCTGGGTTCTCTTAAAAGCAACAAAGTTTTTACTCAAACTTTCAAACAGCATTTCTGACATTTGTAGTACAACCTTGTATTTAAGAGCGTCACTAAATAAATGTCTGCTTGAGTAGTCAGATGAAATCCAATAAACCATGATCCTTAATGATGGTATAAAAGTTTGCTGCATTAGCATGCTCAAAAAATGACATTCTCTAAAGATAATAAGGGAAAGTTAAATTAGCAAGAACAGAAAATCTGGCTGTATTCTAAAATGGCTTTTTAATACTCTAAGTCACAGTTCAAAACATTAATTTTCTTGAATAAGCAAAGCTGAACTTTTAAAGATTTGTAGAAAAGCACTTGCGCTTAAAATAAGATTCAAAACAATAGCACAGATTCTTAGCTGATAAAAGCCAATGCAGCTCCACTGACTTCAGTGAATTTACGCTGATTTAAAGCAACAGAGATTCTGATCCAACCTTCTCAAAGCTTTTAGACCTGAAATTTAGAATAATATGCTATTGAGTCTTTTGGATGATGCTTTGGATATTTACATTTACAGCTCTCCACCATTATTCCTCCCTAATCACTCACTTCCAAAGTGACACCCACCTCCAAAGCAAAATGCAAAATAAATATGTACATGTGTTATTACTAAGGTAGGGATTAAAAAAAAATTGGTCCAACATTTCTAGGAATTTTAAAAAGCAAGGAAGTTAGTACAAATTTAATACTATATTTTCTTTTAACCTTTACACAACTTAATTTCCCACATACCTTAAAAAAGATTGTTTAATAACATGTTGAACAGAGATATGCTTCTTACAACTTATACACATATTGCCTGATGAAGTGTGCATTCATAAAAACAATGCAAGCTTTTGTACCTGGAACATACGCAAAATTTGCGTGAAAAAACATTAGTTAACCAGAAGAGGAAAAGAAGTTAAACGTGTCAAAAATAAATTCTAAAAAGATTATATTTTATTTTGTTCCAGAGAAAGTATGCTGAAATATACTGCTTTTCATACACTGGCAGTCTAAACTATCCCACAACAGGCATTGCTAATCATTGCCAATTGAGAAGCAGAAAGGAATTCTTTTTTTACAGATCCTTGTTCTTCTTTAAAAAACAAAACAGAACTTCTGTAATATGAGGAACAATAAACTGAGACTATTTTTTATTTTCTTCGTAAACTGAACTCATGCCCATATAGTTTTTTTCTTACAGTTCAAAACAAGTTTTCATATGGCAGCTTTGTAATCATACACTGAGGTTTTAAAAACTAAATAAAAACTTCAGTTTACCTGAACCTATTGTATTTATTTTGCTAATGTTTCAATAACTCAGCACTCAAGCCATATTTTACAGTTTTGTCATGAAGACAAATTAGTTGTTTCATTAAATTACCACCAAAGGCCATATAATGTATTTACAAACTACTTATTCCTAATGTACAGCATTTCAAGTAAGGAGAAAGGGAAAACATTTAGCAGTTCCTGTTTTGAGTAAGAGATAACTGATGACAACATACTTTCATGACATAGCTTTTAATTCTTTTTTAATTAGTACACATAGAAACAATAGTTTATGAAAACCTATTTATTTTTACTCTTATTCATTTATTTTTAGTATTATTTTATGAACAATTTGTAAAAATAAAGAAGAAAGTAATGGTACAAAATGGAAAAACCAAGCACAAAGAATCTAAAATCTGATCACATTTTTGTCGGCATTCTGCACAGCAAGAATCGTTTGTCCTGTAAATATAATACTTTACAAGTCATTTGGTATTACCTTTGTTTTATTACCATTATTGCAGCATGATAATAGCAGATAGTAGTATAAAGTTCCCCTGCATTTTCTTTCGCACAGTTAATATTATCAGCCTTAAATACATAAAATACCAGAGTTACAGAAGCATGCTGGGGAGGGTTAAACCTCCAGCATTTTTCCTGGGCAGCACAAGTTGGAGAGGAGTCCCTGGAAGAATGAGGTTTGTCTCTGATGTGTGCGATGAGCAGGGGCTGTGCACCACCTCCTGGTGCACTGGGGAACAGACAGAGACCACGGCTCTCCCTGCCTCATCCCTTTGCTCTTCTCTTTTTCTCTTTTTTCCCCCCACTTTTACTCTTTTTTTTTTTTTTTTTAACCCCTCTTTAAAACTGAAGGCCCTATAACCCAAAAGCCCTTATCCTGCCCTGCTGTCCCCTAAAACACACGGACGGAGCAAAGGGTCTTTTATCCACCCTCCTGCTGCCCCTCTGCCACAATACCTCTGCGGATAAAGCCAAGAGTAGGCACATCGCTGATTTAACACAGACCCCCCTATGGAAAGCACGGAGACCCCAGAGGTATGGAAACTCCCCAGGAGGTGCGCTCTGGGCTGGCGGTGCTGGGTGGCATTGCCACTTGGTGTCAGCTCTAGGCAGGATCGTTTGAGCGGGGCCTTTGTCACAGCCCCGTCCCCTCAGCCATAGCTGCTCTCAAGCTTTCATCATTCTGAGCTGCAAGCCTCTAGATGAGCCCCAAAGGTCTGGTCTGAGGGCTTGCAGAAATGAAAAGAAATATTCCTGGGGGTTCCAGAGGGCTTTGAGTCAGGCCCAGAGATAATGAACTCCCAGCCGCAGACCTTTCCTGGGACGGGCTAGTCCTGCCTCCTCTTATGCTTGTTGAACAGCATCCTAGATAGGTCTATGGGGTTTCTGACACAGAAAATGAATTAAATAGAACAAAAGGAAAAAATACAAAATCCCAGAGCTCCTAAACTGAATCCTTGTCTCTTGCACTGGCAGAGCTGCTGTGTGATGGGGATTTGGCCCCATAAGTCTAACAACAGTCTAGAGCAAAACAAAAGAGCTAATAAAGGGGTTTCATCATCTGTTTGGCTTTGCACGCCCAGCTGTAAAACAAAACAAGACACTACCACTATAATACCAGAAAAATAAATGCTTTTCTTTCTTAGGTTCATAAAACACTCATTACCCATAATTAATCATAATGACATGCTGTATTCAGGCCTCTAGCTAGATTTTGGCTGGAAGTGTAACGGATTGGCTTCTCATTGCTTCCAGTCCTTTACCCAGTACGTTCTTCAGGATGCAAAATTGATTATCTGAAATAGAAATCTCTTGGTTTCCTTTGTTTTTGCTGTGTTGAAAAAACTATTAGTTAATTGTTAGGTCTCTGCATTTTCCACTTCCCTTAAACAGCTGGCTCTTTAACTCCATTGAAGTTAATGGGTTTGCACTACAGTGAAGTTAACCTAGCAGCTACAAAGCCATTAAAAGCTTGACCAAAGATTGACCAAAACTTGGCCTGATCCTCACTAAAGACTTGGAGCCACTACTGAGATGGTTAATAAATTATGTATGTCTTAATACTATCTGTTCACAACAGACCTCAGGATATAATATATGATATCGATTGTAATGCAATCTCTCCTTGTCGAAGCAGCAATTGGTACTATTTATACATATGATTCTGAGATTTAAAGTAAAAAAAAACACATTACCATAAACACTTTAATAATAAATTTCCAAGGCATACAAAGCCATGCAAAAATCTTTGATTCTAAAAGTAAGAGTGAAAGGAGAAAGCAAATGTTAGTATATATCCATAGTCAACTGCGACATTTAAACTAAGAGTGCAATTCTGCTGGAGGGATTTTGTTCACCCTCACATCACTTACTTACACTGAACTCTGATAACGGCAGGTTGGTGCTTGATCCAAGGTCTATTTAGTCAGCAGTTTTCTACTCATTTCAGCCTACAGATGAATTGGATCAACCCCCAGGAGACACCATGCCTGTTGGCTTCCTCTATTCCATGTGCAATATCAGGTCAGCAACAGAAAAACATCCACTGGCTCTTGGAGTCATTTCTACTTCCTTCAGATTGGCTCCACACAAAGCATATGTACCTGTACCTGCTTGCTCATACCAGCAGCTCCGTTCCCCTTGTCCTCCAAGGATGGATAGTCAGTCTGGCCAAGACAAGTTTTGAGCATCTCTGATATGAACCAGGTTATTTTCCAAAACCCAGAGAACTGATCAGACAATAGGTGCTCACATACTTAAGACAAGCATTTTGCTTTCTTTTTTGACAAATCTGACCATGAAGTGTGTTCAATGTTGCAGAAGTAATCATTACTGACTGCTCCTCAACAGGGCATTTACACAAGACAAGCAGGACACCTCTTTCTCACATGCTTCAGAAAAAAACGTTTGCTCAGACAAGAGTGGCAAACCTACAAAAACCTTCCCAAGTCTGAGTGGTCATCATCATGATTTCCTCATAGAGATGGTCCTCAGAGTTTAATAACTATAATTTTTGGTGAGTGTGCAAAGACGGTGTGAAGGATTATGGATTTGCTATAGAAATCTAAAACAGACTTAGAAAGAAAAACTCTCCATAAAATTCTGTGGGCCAGACTGTGCTCGCTTTCTGCTGAGCTTACTGCAGTGCTAAGGCTGTCAGTTATGGCTCCCTAACACATCCCCATGGGCTGCTCTAGCTTTCACCAGATGGCAGTGGTGCCTCAGGGACTATCCATCAGATGAGGTTAACAGCAGGCTCTCCTCCCCTTTCCTGACATGCCTACCAAATGGGGGACTTTGGGGAGCAAAGCATTGCACTTTCTTTATCCTGTTCAAGACTCATCCAGTTCCTGTGGTATCCACAGCAGAACATTATAGGAAATCTCTAAATCCATAGGACCACCTGAACACCAAAGAGAGCAACTCTAAAAAATAAGGGGTTCTGGCAGTTTCTGTAGTTACATCTACAGACTTCTGTGAAATTCCACAGATCCCATCTGTTACTAAACTCAAAAGGACTTTTTCTATGAATTCAAGGACAAAGAATAGTCACATGGAATCAGAGCTTATGGATTCAGTTTCACCACAAGCCCTGTGTTTGGGCTACATCATCTAACCTTTCATTTTTCAGTCTAGATACTAAGGCTGATAAATATCATGGAAATACCTATCTGAATGTTTGTACAAAGTGTACACTCTTGGAGTATAGGCAATATTTATATTCACGATTGTTGAAACAGACTGGTGTTTCCAGCAAGAGATTTCCATTCACTTCTCCTCTCAGCCTTTCCATAGCTCCCATCACACTCCACACTCGTTCATAAACTCATATTTATTTTGGTTACAACAAATAGCTGATTGTTTCTCCTGTATAGCAAAGCAATTTTCCCAGTTTCATTCTCACTTTCCTCCACTAGCCAGAGTTTGGGGCAGGTGGGACTGAGAGGTTTCCGACAGTAAATCCTACCTACAGGTAGTAGATACGGACAGATCTTTCACTGCGACTCCCTTTTACATAATGAGCTAAAAGGGATGTCAGGACAACATGTGGGGAAAGAAACTGAAAGAAACTGCCAGTCAGTCTATGAATTCACCCAGAAGTGAAAGAGTTCAGGCAGAAGCTGCAGACCAACTCAGTTGTCACAGAGAAGAATGGCTTGGGAAACCATACCTCCACAGACATTCAGATGGACACAAGCCATTTTCTTCAGAAAGTTTCCTCTTATCCTCTAGTGGACCAAGAGACCAAGCAGGTGTTATTGGACCTGTTGATCTGGTCAAGGAATATTAATCTATATATGTATATACTGAGAGAGACGTACATGTAAATAACGGTACACACACATACTTTAGGTGCACCCAGCAGAAGCACACGTGATTTGCCATGAGTCTTTTGTTTGTACTACAGCTCTGGTAAAAGCTGAAGGTTTTCCATGCCTATACTTAGATAAAGCAACTGTATTGTTAAGAGAAATGTTGGCTCCAGTGGCACTTCTTGCTTCTATAAATGGTAGAAGGTGGGCAGAGAACTGCCTGTGGTATGTGGGCTGAGACCTGGTACCACCTCAACAACCTTCCTGAGATGTGAGAAACATTTATTCTCTTCTGCAATGTGAAATATGTTCTGAGGCACAGGAGAAGTCTTCTCTGTTACAAAGAAGGACAAAGCAAAAGGAAAAGGCTGGTCAGTACAGGTTCTGTTTTCATGTGAAATTATATTCTTGCAACACTGAATTTTGAGCCACAGCTTCATCCCCACCTCGCCACAATCCTGCAGCTGTGCAGACGTATATGCCATACTGCACGAGCAAGGAAGAGACACATTTTTAACAAGTTGTTCTGACATTTCTACACTATGGCATTTGTATTTATTACAGCAGACCATCACAGTGCACATTGCAAATCAATAAAGTGAATGTGAAGCTGTTCATAGCACTCAAAGCCTTGTCCATTACTGTAATATCCAGTTGTTTACAGTGCAGTAATGAGGCACTTGTAGGCCTCACTCAAATATGGCTTTCATTCTCCAGCACGATCAAATGCCAACATGCTGTACAATGGTTCCTTTGTGGATCAGGGATATCCTGATTCAGCCTTGGATAACACTACAGAAGTCAACAGGGTTGTAGTTCACTCACATCATCAGGTAAAGATAAATTAAGCCAAAACCTCAGACCCTAGCAGTTTCCAGAATTAGGGAACTTTTGGCTCTGATCCCTTCCTATCAGGAAGAAGAATTTAAAGAGGAGAGAGGGAACACAAGGAGAAAGGGAGTGTGGAGACAGAAAAATATGCCATCTCAGCCGTGCATTGGCAGCTTCCATAAGAGAGGTCTTGAGCACAGCTCAAAAACCTATTTCACAGCTTCTTTGGCTGAAACAAAGCCTGAGCAAATGTCAGTATTTCATTTCCTAATATTATAGACTGATTCTGCACAGGATAGACTGCAGAGACACTTGCTGATTCTCTTTGCCTTGTCCCTTGTCCCTTCTCATGTCCTGGGTGTGGGCTGTTGAGAGGTCATTTAGCAAATATTCTGGAGAGCTGTGCTCCATCTCTATGGAAACAGGTAAACATTCAATTGAGAAGGTTTTAAAATTATTTTTCTTTGTTTTCACATCAGAAACGTTAACCCTTGTGGGGAAGGGGTTGCTGACTACAAGTGGAGTCATTCCATCCCAGGTTTCCAGGAAGGAGTCAACACATTCTGAATATGACTTTTTGTTCTTTTCCCACCAGCAAATCAAAGGGTCTGTAACAGGTAGGAGGTTTGAACAGGTACAGTTTTGGGGGCAACCTGGTATTGCACTGGGAAACTCAAACCCCAAAGAGCTGGTTTGCTTGCAGATCAGAGAGATTTCAATGAGATGCTATGAGCAGCACATGCTTACTTAAAATAGGGCTTTGTCCTCTCAAGCATCTTCAATGACCACATTAAAGGTAAAAAAGTAAACTTTTAGTGGGGAAAAGGAATAGACGGACGACGGGTATTCCAAATTCTCTCAGTTTGTTCCCAAATGCTCATTTCCTTCTGGCTGTTACTAATTTCTTCAAAAATTTCTGCCTATACTTTTTCTCTTCAAATTTTACCTTTGTTCCTCTTTCTTTCAGTCTTTTTCCCTTTCTTTTCAGTCTCTCTTTTCCTGCCAAGGATTTCCCTTACCTCATTTCTGTCATACCCAGCTCCTTCAGTGGCCCTTCCCTAATGGACCTCACTCTACTCCCAACCCTTCATTATCTCCCTGCAGCAGCAGGCGTTATTATACTTCTGTTCCTAACCCCAACCCAAAATACCTGTTTTGCAGCATCCCAGCTCTGGTGCAGGGCCAATTCAGAATAAATAGCCCAGTTGGCTACACCAGTAGCTGCTCACAGATGTGGCTAATGAAGCCAGATTGATCCACCCATCTGCAGAACGGGAATGGATCTGCCTGGATCAGGGCTACAAGAAATTTCCTGGGATGTTTGACAAGGGGCAGTAACACGGTAGGAGAGCAGATCTGTAAACCATTACTAGTGCCTCTGTAGGAAGAGCTAGAAGCTTGAGGAAACTCGACAGAGAAGCACTTTTGATGGAATAGTCATGGTTTCAATTGTATTATTTTGTTGTGATACAGCAGTCAGTTTTTCTCCAGGTTATGGCTTTCACGTGTGCAGTAGATACACTTCCAAAACAGTATGTCGTTTGACCTTTTAACTATGCAGATTGATTTTGTGAATCCAACCTAAACCACCAAAAAACGCAAAAACTTTTGTTTATTTTTTCTTTTGGATCCAAAAAAGTTTATATTTGTTGATTTGTGCCTGCTCAGATTTAATGCGCTCCTGTAGACCATCTGCTTAGCACCCAAGCAGCAGGGTTGGTATAACCCATATGTATCAGAGCAACTGCACATGCATCATCTGTCTGTCCAAGATTCCCAGCAGCCTGGTCAAAAAAGCAGCAAGAGCTTCAAGCCCTGCTCAAGCTAAAACACTGAGCAGAAAGAGGACGTGGCCTTGCAGGTAGCCTTCAGTTGCTGAGCTTCATTCAGCTTCACCAAGCCAGTATAAGACATGAAGATAGTGATGATAGCCTTCATTCTCAGCTCCTCCAGATGGTCTGTGACAATTGAAGCTATGACTGGCACAAAACTTGTACAAGAACATGCAAAAACAGCCCTGGATAGAAAGGTTGACTGACACATTTAGTGAGCAGCACTTATATTAATATTAAACATAGCAGGCTGTGCAGCAGTTTGAGTTGTAGAGTATTGTAATCATTGCTATCACACAGAGTAGAGAGGGTGAAGATGAGACTCGCCTAACTACCAACATACTAAGCAGGTAGCTTCAGCAGTGACAGCTTCAAGCAGTGAAGGACATGACCATCCCCATGTCAGCTCCTTGTCCGAAACCAAAGTATTTCTCAGAAGTCAATAGCTAGGCAGGGCTGACTTTCCAAATTGTTGCAGGGTACTTACAAGGAATTGCTGCTCTATCTGAAATGACTCGCTGTGCTTGCTTTAACTTCTTTTTGGCTTTATTTGCTAATCTGCATTTTATAGTAAATAATTTATTTGGTTTTGGAATCCCCCACATTTTTTTAGACGTGCACAATCCATAAAATTTACATTTTAGTCAGCAGCTCCTAATGAGCTGCTTGTAAGTGGTGTTTGAAGTGAAACTTATTTCAGCCACTGCAAAAGCCGGGTTCTGAATGTGGGGACTTGTTGTATCAGATGGGAAGCAGCGAATCCTCCAGCTAATGGGTTCCCCGTGTTACATCTACCCTGACTGAGTATGCTGACGTCAGGAGGAGCGTTACTGCCTTAGAGCCGTGCTATTCTGTTTGGCAAATCCACACTTCTCTAGTGTGTACAAATAACACACTCCCTCATTACTGCTCCAAAAATATTTAACAGCAGCTGCTCCAGGGATCATTCACATTACTGAAATGTAATTAGTCCTACAAGAAGAGTAGGAACATTTACTAGTCTATTATATTAGCATAAAGAATAATTACACTGCATGGATTTTTTTTTTTAACACAGCTGTAGAAGTACATATTTTGCACTGTCAGCACATGGAAAGGCAGAGAGATTTAGTAAGCCTGCAGACAAGTGTTTATTTGACTCATGGGAAGAAGAAAATATCCAAGGTTTATAAGTATCCTGGAAAAGGGACAAATGTGCTGCAGCAATTTAACAAAGTGCTTATTCTAATCCTTATAAATATGCACCACATGTATCTTTTATAACTGTTATGTTTTGCAGCGTTTAGGTGATAGTCAGTATTGAAGGCTTTGTCAGCTATGCTTCAATGGGTTCATAAAAGCACCTTCCGTTTAAAGAAAGAGGATTTCATAGTAATGGGCAAAACCGTAAGTGCTGTCAATGGCTACATTTCATCTCATTGATTTACACTGTGTAGGATGATTGCCTGATCTGAATCACATATGCCGGAGATGTGCCGCACTCTGTGCAAAACAACTGGATTTCACAAAAGAAATGAATTAGCAAAATCCGCTAATTCTCAGTGCGGCAACTCCATCCGTGGAAAGCTCCCAGGGTTACGTTGAGATGCTCTCAACAGTGCAGCAGCGAGCGGAAACTAGCAAACTACAAGTCTTCAAATGATGTCTTAAAGCTGTCTGGGGCCAAAACACACCTACCTAATTAGCAGGTGTTCAGTTTTAGTGCAGAACATTGTTGAAAAGAGGCCTTGGGCTGGGACAACCTCTAACTACTGCTAAGCTGAGTGTATTTCGAGACGAAACTTGCAGATCGGGGTGGTTGGCACTGTTAGCAAAACACTACCAAAATCTGTTCGTGTTTGCTGGGGCTTGTTCTTGCTCTGGTTGAATTGTCTTAAGGGGGGAGGAAGCACCGGATGGGTTATAGCCTGAACAATGTAAGTGAAGGGGTTTGTGTAGCAAGGCGGAGTGCTGTTTCACACACCCTGCCTGTGTGATCATGAACAGCCTGTATCTGGCACCGTAGGACTGGTGGTAGCCCCATGTCTTGATGTATCAACATTCTTTTTTCCTCCCTTCTGGGAACTCTCTGTGTAATATGTGTTTAAAAGGTCAATGTCTTTTGGGGATTTAGTAGTTTGGGGTTGAACTCTGAATGCAGTTAAGTTACGCTTGTCACATACCTTACTTGGACTTTGGTATGTTCTTCACAATCAATGATAAGAGGTAACACCCTGGCAAACACATACTCCACCTAAACTATGCTAGCAGCAGTAAATCAGAAGGTAGAGATCTGGTTTGCCTTGCAATTCACAGCAGAGGTCAGATGCAGAGACCACATTTTCTCTCCTGACCTATTTCGTATTAGTCCCCAAAAGTTACATTTCTATTCCTCTATATCCATAGAGGAAATAATGGCATAGTCTGGATACTACAAGCCAGATTTAATTTCTATTTTCTCTCTCAAACAGGAATTCAGTCTTTGAACTCATGTGGAATAAACACACAACTCTTTCCCCAAAGTCCAACATTAGGGCAAGCACAGAGTGAGGTTTTTTGATCACTTGTAATAGCTTAAAATTTCAGCTTAGAGATGGGCTGATTATTTGAAGTGTGTAATGCACAACAAACTTTCCACAAACCGAAAGCATCGCAGCAATGGGACACAAAATGCTTTCAGCACAACTAAAATCTTTAGCAGAGAAGAAACTTGGAAAAGTTGGCCTGGATTTAAAATACAGGAGACAAGAGGTTAACTCAGAGCACAGAAGAACAGGACAAAGGAGACTGAGCAAGGTCAGAGGAAGGTAAAACCTCCGTGCAGCGTGGCAGTAAGCCATGCTGAGTTTGAGTCCCAGAGGCAATACAGATGCACCAGTGCACATGTTAATAAGCTTCATCTCAGTAAAAACTATTAGCATGGGCACCGCTTCCTGCTACACCAATTATTCTGCTTTGAGCACTAGTTTAGTTTCTTCAAGGTGCTTCATTGCAAACAACAACCTGCCCTCTGCTCCCGTTCCCTACGCAGGTACTTTACTAGCAAATAAATCTGTGCTATGCAAATAAATGGCCATGGCTTAGTTGTGGCTCAGCCTTGCTTCCAGTGCTTGCTTTGAGGATCCCGGAGCTATAACAGCTTGGACTATGTCTGAGGAGCTCCCCAGGGCATTTTTGCCTTGGTACATTGAGGGTGACAGAGGGTATGGTTTGGGAATGCTATCAGGGGCCCTTGAAAAACCACAGAGCCAAGGCTGGCTGGAGCAGGGGGCTGGCAGCCAGCTGTTTGCAAGCAGAGACCGCTCACCTTTACCCTCACCCTGTGTGTACGTGGTCAGCCCTGGCCGACGTTGGGTTTCCTCTGTGTGCTGAAGGCCTAGGAGCCAGGACCTGCCAAGCAAGGACAGCTCTGGCATCCCTGGCAGCTGCTCTGTGGCTGTAACTCATCGCTGCCGTGGGAATGAGTCTGCCCGCAGGCTTGGGCAGTTGCTGCCCAGCCTCAGACACAACAGGACTTGCTTTGGGTCACATCTGCCCCAAAAACACTTTGGCTGAACCAGGTATTTCAATGTACCTCCCGTGTTTGTGCCTCCTCCCTCACATCTTTGATGGTGTCAGCCCAGGGATTCATTTTAAGCTTGTGGAAGTCCCCAGAGAAAGGGCTGAATTCAGAGGGAGAGGGCGCACCGTGACCGAGCATGTTGGAAAGGGCTGACCCTCTCCAAACCCAGCCATCAGTGACCACCTCACTGCCCCATGGAAGTCACCTGGAGAGGTACGAGATGCAGCCAGGGAAGAACATAAGTTCCAAAGCCAAAAAAAATAAAGCTTTAATCATAATTATAAGCTTATTGCATGACATCGCAAGAGATCGTCGGGAACTTTCCCATGTCTTTCTCTTCAGACTTATTTTAACTGAGCTAACTTCAGTTGAGTTTTCTGTGAATTATAAGGCATGCTTGGGGGACAATTACATCCCCTTGATGTGTTTTATGCTGGTGTGATTGATATATATACCAGCCTTAACTTCCTAATGCAGGGGTTTTGGCGCAGTTCAGGAACCAATTCTCCCAGTCCCACTCAATTTACATTTAAATGTAACAGCCAGCACTAAGGGTTTTTTTCTTGCACAAAGGGCCAGATGCAGAAGCAGGTCTTAGATGTCTGAAATTAGATTTTGGTGCTGAAACTTAGATCTTCTTGATCATTTTGCAAAGCGTCTGAAGTTCAGGGGATGAGAGATGGGGGAGCAACAAATGGCTGCTGTGTCAGACAGGCTGCAGGGCTCAGGTAGCAGGTAGGTCTGGTAGAGGCACTTCTTCCAAAAGATGCTCTGAATTCATCCCATCTCTGCTGCCATCCATTTCATCCTGCCATATCCAGAGAAGGCTTTTTGTCTCTCAGAAAGGAAGACAAGCCTTTTACCCCAGCCAGCCATGGGAAGGCACACTGTAGCATTAGGATCAGGGTATAGACTGAACCATAAAAAAATAGGCACAACTATTCGTGTTCTGAGATACTGCTGAAGCATAAGGAGTTTCCTACTGGATGTGAGTTCGGCTGAGGCACAGTATTGTCACTACTGACCAAAACAGGCTCAGCGTGTGGAGAATTTGGTGAGAGAAATTGCTAAATATAGGGTATCGAGGGACACATGTTCCACTTTTTCTGGAAAGGGCATTTCTTGCACCTCTTTATGTAGCTCTTTCCCTAGATGTTAGCACCTAGACATCACAGCTGTAAGCCAAGACCCCACTGTGCTAAGCACAAAACTCCACCCTTTGCCTGACCACAGGTACAAGTGCGCAAGTATTCACAAACCAGGCATGGTCCGCATGCGCTTGGACCAGCCGGTAGCGTGAGCACCATACCCATTGGCATGAAGCAGTACAGTGTTATCTCATGCTATGAATTGTTCTCCCTGTTGATCTGTGACATCTTCAGTTGGTGATCTCTCTCTGGTGAAGTACTCTGCCTGTTGAGTTTTAGCTCTCTTGAGCCTTTTGACTTTGGCTATCCTTGAAAGAAAAGCTAGGTTAGCTTTCTGCTTTTAATTTATCATCCTGTTAACTGCCCAGGACCCTGTGGATTACAGCGCTACAGGTTTTCTTTTTCCTCAGTCCCTAGGTTGATAAGGAAAGAGTACTTTATGTAATCTGCTCTGCTTGGAATACATATGGCCTTCTCTGCCTCACAGCAGAAGTGCTGATACGCTCAAATCCAGAACAAACCCTACAGAGTGAGTCAATGACAAGATCTCCTTGAGGATGTGTTGAGGAATCAAAGAAGTTAATTCAGGTTTCCAAAACATTTCTGAAATACAGCAAACAGCAAGAAAGTGTCTTGGCAAAGACACAGGTCAATGGGCGGCTTCCCAGCTCCTCCTGCGCTGCCTCAGCCTCTAACGCCTTCCCGTGCTTTGCAGGAGGCTGTGCTGGTTCCTCTTGTGGAAAGTCACTCTCGTTACCTGTGTACAGAAGTATGTAGTGAAGAATTTTTGCTTTTGCTTTTTTTTCTTCCAAACCACTATGGGACTGTTCCCATCCTTCAGAGTCAGCAGAAGCATTGCGATTGACTGTCTTCAGGCTTGAACCCATGCCCAAAATAGGTACGGGAAATGATGTCAACCTGGGCTGAAAATGACAGTGTTCAGATGCCCAGTGCTGGCCAGGACTTGGAAGGAGATGACCTAATGGTCCTTTACCGACTGTAAAATCAATTAATCTACGATGATAGTAATGCTGATAATGATTCATCAAAAATTGCCCATTATTTCTTAACTGTCAGTAGTTCAAAAATACCCACTTAGAAAATTTCTTAGGCTTAATCCATTGATTTCATAAAGGGTGCTGCTCTTTCCCACAGTTTGTGGAGGAAGTGGGAGAGGATTAGATTCAACAATTTATTGGACTCTGCAGTGATGCTGCTCAGGTTCATTAGGTAATGAAAACTGACTGCTGACACTTAGCTTGTGAGAGAAAAGTTCTAGCACTGGTAGGAACTTCATAACCCGTTGGAGGAAAAAAGTACATATCCTAACAATAGATTGAGGAAATAATTATCACAGGCAGGAGTATTCTACTCAGAGGACATACATGGACCCAGAATGGCAAAGGAAGGTAAGAAGGGCAGCACAACTGAGGCAAATTAACCTGGAAATGGTCCAGGTCCATGGGACCTGGCTTTAGATACAGGTCTAGGCAGGGAGCAATATGCAAGTTGGATGTCAGTGCAAAAAGGTCTCAGGCATCCTCTGCCACATGCTTGCTTTGGCCTTGAAGGTAGTAGTTTCTTTCCCCATCCCATCTGGCAATTCACCATGGCTAGAGGAAGAGGCAGGCTCAAGACCTGTGTGGTGCCATGAGTGGGTCCCACACCTGGGCTACGATGAAGGTCACCCTGTTTGACTTGGTAAGCGAGTGGAGGAGCTTCTCCTCTTCCTGGGCTGGGCTGGATGTCTGATTCACCGCCGTCGGTGGTGGAGCCAAACACAACTGCTTGAGGAAGCTATGGTTTGCAAGCAAAATACAGAAACTACTAGATATTGAGAGGAGCAGTGAGGCGATGAGAAAAAATGTTAATAGAAGAAATGAAAGCTGGTCTAATTAATAACTAGACTACTAATAACCAGAGTACAGTATTCAGGGACTGGGTGCCAGTTCCTACTATCTGCCACCCACTTTCTTATGTCCTAGGGCAAGTCACTTTGGATCCCATTACCTGAAGTATTAGGTATTTCATGAGCCTTCTTGCCTCAGTTTCCCTTCTGTAACAGGCAATAATACCACTTTCTTAACTCTCAAGCAACTTGTAAGAATAAGTATATCCAGAAGTATCCAGAGCACAGATACGGGATGATGCAAATTAGCAAATATGTCTGGGCTTTTCTTGGTTGAGAAGCACATGTGCCATAAGTGCATATGGGCACTGGGTGTGCGGAGCCCGGCTGGGCCTGGGGGGGTCATGCAGACCCCATGTGCATCAGCAGTGTGCATGGGGGAGCTGGTGCCACAATGTGGGAGATTTACACCTTGGCTGGCTCCAGAGTAACGTCCTTGTGCGCACAAGTCCTCACTGTACCTGCAATGTTCCCTGCAGGGATGTGCTATTAATTCACATCCCAGCCCCGTGTGCAATAATTTTTTCCACAGAGACAAGCCCCAAGACAGATGTGAAAGTGGAAATGTAAGGCAGAGTGAAAATTAAGGCCAGCTGGAGTAACAACATGGGGGGAAAGGAAGATTGCGTACCCCTTCTCCACTGCCACGTGCAGGAGTAGCAAGGACACCTGCAGTCCCTTCAGTGCTCTCTCCTCCCCATGCCTGAATATGTCAGGGAATCAAATCTTGTGAGAGAAACTTTCATGAATCAGCGTAGACAATGGGGAAAAAGACAGTAGGGTTTGTTTTCTCCTGGCTTCTGAAGACTGCTACAGAACGGAGCGGTTGGCTGCGGTTTGTGCCCATGGACTCGCACAGCAGCACGAGGTTGGAGGGAGAGAAAGTGAGGGCATGTGAGGGAGAGACACGGAGTAAAAGCACGCCTGGAGAAATGCCTGTCAGACAACGAGAGGAAGTGGGCATGCCTGTGGTGAGTGAGCGTGCAGCTCTGGAAAGGGGCACGTGAGAGACAGGGAGAGAAAGTAGATGAGGGACCTGCCAGAGGCAAGTGTGAAGATGAACACCCAGTAGTGACAATGAAGTTCTGGCCAATCAATGATGCTTGATGCATGGGGGACAGGATAGATGTCATTATTCTACAAAACCGTATACAAGCAAAAACAAAGCCATCTTTTTTAAATGAAAATGAAAGAGAAATGACAGGCGAAAAGCAAAATATTTGTGAAATGATTTAAACAAAGAGAAGTAAATCCAAAGAATATATTTTTTCCCAACCAATATGATGTACTGTATAGTTTAAGGGAGAAGAAAGCAAAAAAAAATCAATCCGTGGCAATATCTGATGCACCTCTGTGTAATAAACTGCTCTGCAATTATATGAACAAGGTGGTGGTGGTGACGAGAGGTAAGGGATTTTTGTGTCTCCAAATGCACTGGGTTTGTATCATCCTGTCACCAGTTGTTCAATATTGTGATACCGGACAATCTCCGGTGTTTTTCCCAGTAGGTCAGTGAACTTATTTTCTTATCAAGCCTTAAGGCAGGTGCAGACATGAGGAAGGCATTTGCCTTTGTTTTTCTCCTTCAGCCCAGCCCAGCAGCTCCTTAGTATGCGGGGCCAGTGATTCAACCACACAAGTTTCCTCCTCCCAGTATTTTCTTTACAAGGATTGCAGTGAAAAGCACAACGGGGAGAAGTTTCATGTCCCCCTGTAAATGCGAATGAGAGAAACGTCTAATGCCTGTTACAAAAGATGGCATTTTAATTACCGCACCGCACTACGGCAGGCACGCGTCTGCGTGCACGCACACACTCACATAAACGCACACGTGTACACACACCCCCCCACTGCATCTCTCCCCCCATCCCTGGTGTGAAGAAGGTCTTCTTCCTCCTCCAATCCCTTCTTCGCCGTTATGCGACCCGGGGAACACAGGTTGATTGGAAAGGTCTCTTTCCTTGATAACAACAATTCAATGTGCCTTGACATTTTAATAGCCTGCCGTCCTAGTGAACACAATCGAGCTGAGCAGTGAAGCAAAAATCATTAGGTAAGCAAGATAATCTAAACGAAAAATCAGCCTCAACTGGCTTCCCACATCTGGGGCGCATTTGGGCAGAGGCTACCCTTTCCTGCCCGCTTCCGATCAGGAATCCCCTCCTGGGAAGGGTGTCAGGGGACAGAGGGGCGTCCGCAGATTTATTGCTGGGGGAAATCCACCGCCTCCTGCCCCCCTCCCTCCCACCTGCAAACCCCTTCCCTCCACTCCCCCCCACTTCCACAGGAGTGAGATGCTGACTTTGCAAACCATTCGCTTTATGAATATGACCCTCAAAGGGAAGAAACCCTCTCACAAGCCCAGAACTATGTTATCATCGTTATTAAGGAGCCTAAAAAGGAGCTGGGAAGAGGAGACACCGGTGGAATTGCAGCCTGATTGTGATTGATGTGTTCCTATTAGCTCCTCACTGTTATCTCTCTGGATGGCAAGAACAGCCAGTGGCTTGTAACACAACAGATTACCTGAGTTTTCAGCCCTAGACGGATGTTTAAATAAAATATAGTCCCTTTTAGCGAGAAGCTCATTTTCTCTCCGAGGCTCCCAGACTATTTCATGTCAGCTGTGATTCGCTGTGACTCTCCTCAGTAAACATGTCTTATCATTAATAATTCTTTACAAGCACAATTTCATGGAGTCTTTTCGTATGCGTGCGTAGGGGGAGGAGGGGGTGTGCATGCGCAAATGTCGGTCTCGGCCTCATCTCGACACAGTTTGGGAACCCAAGGTGCTTCTCTTCAGAATTTCACCTGCCTTGCCAAAAATGATTGATTACCCCGAGCAGACTGGGTGTCCGGCTATACCCAACAAATGACTTTGGCCCCTAACAACAGGCCTTGGCCAGATAGAAATCAATATTTCACCATTAAAATCTATCAAAGAAGAGTTAAGGCACCATCTGTCCCTGCCGCCTTTCCATGGTGTGTGAACATTAAATCCGACACTTGTAGTACATGAGTAATCAATATATAGTAGTTCACAGATCATTTGTGGTCCCCTTTTAGCAGTGATGGATGCTTGGAATAGTTGTGATTCATTTTGTCACACCATTAAACAAGATTCTGTCCAGTTCCTTCCTGATTTCATTTAGAGGATCATTCTTCACAGTTCATAAGAGAGAAACGGTTTTACCAATCTGCTTCTATTTCAATAAGTCACTTTATAGAGATTTTGTGTCCTGCAGACTGTAAAAATTCTGGAGAGATAGTACAAACATACCTCTAAAACTATTCACTGCATGACATATGCATAAAGTGTGAAAAACTGAATGTAAATATGTTTACCTCTTTATCTACAAATATTGGTTTTAACCCTCCCCTTGCTAGAGGGGTCTTGAGGCAGAAGAACATGTAAATACAGCCTTGCCTAGGGCAGATATGGTCAAGTTTGGAAATGGGCTGTAATTAAAAACATGAATAAAACAACTGCAGCCTCAGTGATAGAGCTTTACTTCTGAAATTAAAATGGGAGAGGCCTCAGTAAAATAAACACCTTTCTTAATTGCTTCTGCTAATATTCATCCAGCTTTTTCCAAATTGTTTGTTTTATACTCACAGTAAATTTATAATTGCTAAGCAGGTTACAGGAGTATAAAGAATGATCTTTTTTTTTAACTTCTCTTGTAATTGCCGTTATTATGCAGACTTCGTCCTTTTTGGAGGAGGGGGGAGAATTACATATTAATGTTCCATAGATTATTAATCTCGTTAAAGACCTGCTCTTTCAGTCCCCAAATCATTCAATCAGATCCTCAGATGATGATGTAATTGGGCATCGTGATGGGGCTTCTCAGATGTAAACCCTTTAGGAACTGGCCCTGTCCGGACTTCCCCTGGCTTCAGTAAGAGATCCAAATAACATAAGCAGCAGACTTGGATGCAGAGATAAAGTCAGAGGGAGCACTGAAGATCTGTCAGAAGATATCTTCTAAAACCTGCATTATACAGCAATTTTGCTAATTAAAGGACATAAATAGCAATGATTCATGCAACTAACGGTGCTAGCCTGTCCTCCGTGGAGAGCTTTATGCAGTAATTTTTAATCGGGTTGATCTTTTATAACCCATACATTTTTAAGGATCCTATTTGGCTGCCAGAGCGCGCTGACTCACTAAACACAGCAGTGGAGGAGAAGGCAGAAGCCCATCCTCAACTGGACGAGGTCCCACCAAAGCCTTCCTGGCAGTAGACCAGATCCCACAGACATTTAATTCAAGTATTCCTTGAGGGAGAGCCTATCTGCTAGAGTGCAAACCACCTCAAACTGAGGTTCCCCCTTCTGTATGTGGCTGTGTCCCAGCAGCATCCAGTGGCTTGGGGCAGATGGGAAGAGGCAGGAGGAGAAGGGAAGAGCCCTATCCTCTTCGCTGGGCTCCATGGAGATCACCAGGAGCAGGAAACGCAGTAAGCTGATGAGTTCATACTTGTATGAGTTGGTACTCATACAAGAAAAGGCATTGGGACAGAAAATTAATGATAAAAAAATACAGATGATTTGTATTAGTAAGGTTGAGTCACTGGAGCAGAAACCCATAGTGAGGAATTCCTGGGGTCAGGCCTGGCTCAGGTACTGAAAACAGCTCCAAGCAGGAAAAAAATGCCCCAGCTCCGCATGCTGCTGGGCTGATGTCCCAGGAAAACTGCCTGCTGTTCCACGCACGTCGGTGCCTGGGCAAGAGCAGGGGAGCTGTGCCCAGGAACCCGGCTCTGAGGTGTTGGCTTAGGCTGTAGTGGTACCTTTAATTTCTTCCTTTAGGTATCCATCATTCCTTAATTCCATAAAAAGAGCTGTGCTCCCAGGAGATAACAAATGTAAAGTATTATTGCTAAAAATGGGCTACTTAAAAAATTAGGGCCAGAATTTCAGCACAAATCCAATATCTGCCCAGATTTCAGTGGAGACGTGCTGATTTGCACACATGGAAGCCTCTGTCCCTTATGTTCAGGCTTACTGTATTTCAGACAACAGAGATGGCAAAATAATTACTGACTATTTTCCAGAAAAAAACACATTGAATCATCGTATGAAAGCAGTTCCTAACTTCAGCCATATGCCTGACGTCCTGGTGCTGGAGCTTGCTGAAGGTACCGTGGTTCTCCTGGTACCACCGAGCAACTCTGCAGGTTCAATGCAGAAGCCAAAGAAAGAAAACAGATTAAAAAAAAAAAAAAAAAGAAATCCAGCAAGAACTTTGAGTTATTACCAGTAAAAACACTGCATGGGGAAAAGAAGAAAAAATGAAAACATGCATCATCTCTGCTCTTCAAACATTATGCAGAGCACTCCCTGTTTAGCTGAACTTCTAATACATGTAAACAGATATATGTATTGATTTTTTTTGCTAATAAACTGCATAGCCATGATTCCCTTATTATAAATCTTTTCCTAAGCACAAAAGTGAGCAAAGGGAGGGGGAAGGGGTTGTAGGGTAACAAGACTAATCAGGACTTCACCATCAAAGCAAATATATCCAATTAACAGCTATTAAAGAAGAATTTTATGGCACTGCGCACAGTGAAGGCCATTATATCCAGTAGAATTAATCTTAATTATTTGTACCTGTGTACATACATGCAAAGGAAAGCAACTCACATTAATCTACATTAAACTTAATACACAGTTGGTGTATTATCTTCTGAGTCAAAACTGACTGCTGGTTTCTGCATATGTATCTGTGACACTATCTTCAGTAATTATAGTACAGCATGTCTAAAGACACAATTTGCTCCACACAGAGCAACTCAGCAGTTAAAATCTTTTCTGTGATTTTTAAAAAGCCAAAAAAAATAGAACAGTATGGGCAGATACTATCTTCTCAGAAGTCTTTCTTAAAAAAAAAAAAAAAAAGACACAAAAAAAAGCCCAGAAGAAGCTGTACAGATTTATTATCCAGCTTAAAGGGAAACCGAACAAATATAAATCTGCAGCTTTCTGAGGTATAAATAACGGCAATTACTACCCCCAAAATATTGCATTTCATGCACTGTGGACAACGTTGTTAAAACCACCCACAACATTTTGGACTGCAGGGATTTTTTTTCCAGGTTTTTACAGAAGTTGACAGTAAATTACGTTGGTTGGTTGTTCACTTGGTTTGCATCATTTGGTAGGGCTAGCTGTAGAGGTCTGCGCTGCGGTAACAATAATGAATGGTGTACTTTTTACTTTAAATCCCTGCCTAATGAATATAGACATAGGCAAACAGCTACTTAGGATTCCAAAATATAACTAACCACAAAGCAGAGCTCCAGCTGCTCTTCCCTCCTAGTGCATTGTTCAAGGGCATTTTCCTTGTTAAAAAATAGCTTATGAATCCCGAGCAGCAAAAAGAGAAATTGATGTCCGTTTTTCCCAGCAAAAGCACTTCTGATGTGGTGGTGATCAAGTACATGATTGCTTAATAGCCTTATGAGTGTCTACACCTAACTGTGGGTTTTATTCAGATCATAATATGCAAAATCCTGACCGTGCAGAAATCAGTAGGTCCCAGTTTCACGCTGTGTCTCACGTTAGGATCCCCAGAGCAGATGTTACCTACTTTAGTAAACATAGGTCAGCGCCTTGTCCTGTGTGAAAGCTTAAGTACTGGATTTTAGTTATGTTTTAATATCTGTTGATTAACCTGCACTAGCTGTCAAGACTTTAAAATCCCATGGAGACACTATACAAAATATTTCTCTTAGGGCTAATCACACCTAGCAGCAAGTTAAAGTCCTTTCCACATCAGCATTTGCAGATGTGAGAAATTATGCATCCAAGTACCATTGTGCACTTCAGTTGTTATTAATGAGAATTTTGAGTTAACATTTGCAACTATGAACCTCTGGTAATAAAACTGGTAGATTCCTGAAGATTTAAAGAAAAAGGCTTAAAAATGTCTCATGCAGTCAAGCTGTTTTCACTCCTTCAGCAATATTTAGTCTGTTCTTGAATGGTTTAGGAGATGTTATATTTCACTCTATCCTTCTTAAATACTGATGCATGTTTATCAGCTATAAAACCATTATGGCTGAAGTGATTTCTCCTGCCCAGGCTACTCCTAGGGCTTGCTGCAAGTAAACCTGTACAGGACACACAGCGTTCCTGAACTGCTGTGCACTCTGGCATTTGAGCATGACATCAAATTCTGATGTGAACCTTGGGTTTTGCACTGTCAGGGAATATAAAGAGGGGTGGTGTCACTGCATTTGCTTTAATTCAGATGCTTACCAAGATCTGAAGTGACCATCCTTTAACTCTGCTTGTGTAACAAGCCTGAGGCTCTTCCCCCAAGCCCACACCACTTTCCTGTCTTTGCACATTAGCCATAAATCCAGAGACTGTGTTGCCTTTGGGTTTCTCCATCAGGAAAGGGCGGCGACAATATAAGCACAACATACTAGAAAGTCTCCCAACAGAGGGGCATCCAAGCAGCAAGGAAACTAAATGGAGAAATTCCTGCAAAGGTGGGAAGTACAGAAGATTAATGGGGACAAAAGGAGACAAACTTAGGAGAAAAAATGGGAGAGTCACCTGCCAAAACCCAACGTGCTCAGAATGACCTCAGTGACTCTTTTTGAGAGGATAATAGAAAATACACCATCCCCCACTGTAAAACAGTAAGATCAGAGCTCTGATGCTCTTCAGAGCAATTCTGCACTGGGATAAGTTTGCAAGTTAAGATAATGCAGGTGGTGGTGAACCTTTGAGAAAGCCAATGGGTTCCATGAAGGAATGAAGGCTGGAGGCAGATGAAGCATGCATCAGTACAAATACCCTCATTAGCTACATTTCTGAGGTCTGCAAAGTACAACAGAGATGTCTGTTCATGCAAAAAGTTGTTAGCAAGCCTCAAACCACCTAATAAGCGGGTGGGGATGGAGAAAAGATTTGTATACAAAGCTGTGTCTTTGTGAGTAAAGAAAAAAATAAACCACAAATGGATGTTTCTGAAAATATCTCAATCCTGAATGATTAGCCTCAGCAGAAGTGTCACTGCAGAAACCATCTGCATTTTGAAGAGGTTGCCTAGCAAGGGGTTTTTTCCTCATTATTATTTTCTACTTAGATTGCTAAGAAAAGATCTCTCAGGAGAAATAACAGTAGGATCTTAAAAATAGTTCCAAATCTGCCATTAAAAATTCAGCTCAGATATTGCCTAAGCCATCTGTGCTCATGTCGTTTGATGCCATCACGTTAAACGTGCTGAGATTCTCTGCTGCGCTTGTTTTTAATTCTGAGTACCCACTTAAGTATTTCACTGAATTAGATTGCCAAAGAGTAGTGTGATGCTCGGGGAGCAGCTGCATGGGTTTGAAGGTGCTGCGACACCACGGTGCAGCGAACAGGCTGCGTCCTCCTAATGAAATAAAACAGGACAAGGAATCGCACTGGAACTGGAAGAGGAGATCCATAGGAGTTACCTTGAGGACAGGGAATTGCACTGAAACTAGAAGTGACCCAGAGGGGTTACTATGAGAAGATACAGCCATAGAAGCGAAAAGGGAGTGGACTGAAAGCTAATGTTTTCTATGCTTCTCCTCTATGCTGTGAAACGTATGTTGATATACTGTGACTGTCACTGTTGCATTTTGCCCTTTTCTAAATTCAGACTAATAGTTTCTGCCACATACTATTTTTCCTTTCATCTTTTCCCCTCTGGAAACTGGGTATTCCCCATACAAATTTGTTCTCTCCCCACCTAATCTTCCTCTCCTTGCTATTTTGCTTTTTCACTGCCCATCCCATGAAAGGCCTCCACTGCTCCCTTCCCCTCCCCTGGACCCATTGCTTCCCACCTCGTAGGATCTGAAGAATCTAAAGAGCTCGATAAAGAGCACCCTCCTCTTGAAAACAGGAATGGCACCAGCTAGGACGTTGTGTAGGCTATTGCTGTATTACACAGTTTGCATATTAGGTATCTTTCTCCTGTGATTTGTGTGCCTGGACAATGGTGGGCGGTAAGAGCCTCGATGGCAGAAACACCCTCTTAATCTGTTCCTGCAGTGTGATGTCCAGCCAACACTTGGTGGACCCCCAGTCATCACACTCATACACGGTAGGATGCAGCACTCTTCCGTGGTGCAGATGTTTAGTTATGTTTATATTATTTACTGAAGCAAATGTTATTTGGATACATTTAATGAGGATGAAGGAAGTAAGCAGAAACCTGTGTTAAATTATGAATGTCTACATTCGAAAGAAAGTGAGCGAAATATTGACATTGGTTAAGAACTTTCATAATCCATCTCATTGTGTAGAATATAAATGGAAGTGGGTAAAACCTCAGCCCTAGTGAAGCCAGTGCAAAACTACTACTGACTCCCTAAGATACCCAGCAGAAGCCATAATTTTAGGTGGATAGGAAACACTGCAAAGATTTATTGTGTCCTAAATTCTCCATCACTATAGTCTCCAAGCACTTCTCAAATAATATAACTCATTCTTCCTCTTGACCTTCCCCTGGGGAAAGCAGAGAATGCACCATGAAATGGTTTCTTTTGCCACCAGCTGTATTTCGGGGTGGAGATGCTGCACATCCTATTTGTTTCTGCGAGAGAGAAGGCAAGTCGAAGACTTCTGTGCCTTGTACCTGGAAGGGCAGGTAATTGCGCCTTTGATGACCGTCCATCCCCAGAGGATTTTGCTTCCCAGGCTCAGGCTGGCCCCGCAAACACCCATCCTTGCAAACAGAGAGCCAGAAGGCTGCCTGGAAATTAACTCCAGCGTGCCAGAGGAGTGGGGTGGGCAGGCACTGCCTCCGCCTCAAGCCTTGAGCCAGTCTGTCCTATACCCTGGTCACAAGCCACCGAGCACTTTCAAGTCTCGGACCAGTTTAATAACGTCAGTGAGCACATAAAATCTTTTTTTCTGGTCCCACAGAATAATTAAACTTCCATCAGTGCTGCTCATCTTGCCAATATAACAATACCAGCTACTGCACGCCAAAACAATAAAATAGCTGTTTCCACAAGCAGCCAAATGTAATTTCAACTCTTCAGTTCTTCCCAGTTATTTACCAGTATTGTATTTCACAAACAGACCACCTCTTTTGTAACGTTCTTTAGGAAAGCTGTGTATTATATTGGCATAATAGTCTTCTTCAGGGAGAGCATTTTGTTTTAATAAAATGTGTGCCACCATATTTAATCAATCAGATTGATTGACACCAGCGCTAGCTGCGTCTCCCAGCAGATGCTGCTGCTACCTCATTCTTATTCCAGTTTCATTTCTCAATCAAATCCATGTGTAAAAAACATAATGTGCTGCCAACATAATGTAATAAAACTTCAACTGAAATGCACACCACCACAACTGAAACTGATAAGTCAAAGTATGGGGAAAGTTAACTTTAGCAAAATCATTTTTGACATGAAAATATTAAAGTTTTACAGTTCAGCTATGCCTAGACTAACCCTAACGTGAACACAAAAGTTTCATGAGTGTTAAAAAATCCTAGAGAAAGAAACTTTTCCGAAAGTTATTGAGCTTTTAGCTCACTCCCAGTGTTTTGTAATCTTTGGAGTTCGTTTGTTAGTGTCATTCAGTCGGATTTAAGCATAGGGTGCCCAAGTAGGATGAATGATAACTTTTACCCGAACAGCCCAGGTGCCTGCATTGAGGTGAACACCAGTTAGCGGTGATGCATGGCTCTGTGTCAGAGGCTGAACCAGCAGGTTTGGAAGTTAATGATTCATACAAGCATAGAGGGTACCCTAATTGTTGGGTGTCACACACAGGATGGAACTGCTCTCAGCTCTATTAAAGTTCATTCTAAATGATCGTCTGCACACCTCATGGTGCCCACAAGGTACGTACGGCTCAGAAAACAGCTTCTGGGGGAATTTGCCTTTGCTGTACTCACAGGAGCTGGTTTTAAACCACTGAAGTTGAGAACCCTCTTGATACAGATGAGTCCCTCAAATTCCTGTGGAGGTTACACCGTGAACCCCCATGGTTAACCTTCAGCCTGCCGGCAGCCCCCCAAGGCCGGGTGGGCAGTAAAGATAAGCATCTTACTGCGTGACAGACTATACACTATGTGCATAATGTTTTCATGTGTAATTACTAAAGAAGGTATGAAAAGAGCTCCAGATCATTTTTTTAAGATCCCACAATACATGACTTCCCCTTCATTTATTTTATACTTCTCCCAGTGATGATATGATAGGAAACACATGCCATGAATTCACGTGCCACCAATTTCCATACTTCTGTTACAAAGGAGAACAGAGGTTTTAATCCGAGAAAATGCCTGGTGCTTCAGAATGCCTTTTTTCCTCTGTCACTCATTTTCAAATTAAAAGGTTTCATTAAATGCAATCCTGCTGGGCAGTGCTGTGGACAGCCTGTGTAGCAACTGTGGTTACACAAAGAGGGAGAGATGAGGAAATTTTAGGCTGCAAAGAAATTGTCACAGATGAAAGTTTTTCAACTGTTTCTTTAGGCAAAATGCACGAATGGTAAATATATAAATACAAATAACACTTGAAGAAATTGCCAGTCTCAAACATTATCAACCTCTCAGTTTTTATCATCTCCCCAGAATACAACGAGCCCTGTTGGCAGGTGGGCTGGGGGACGCCTCACCAGCAGCATCATGGGCTATGCTGAGCTGTGCCAGCCAGTTGAGATCTGTCCTTTATTCCCGTTGGATTCAGCACATTATGCTGCTGAATCAGCTCATTTTGCTCAGAAAAAACATGTTTCCAAAGAAGGTTCCTTTAACACAGCTAAATGTCTGGGGCTGCTCCAGCCTCACAGCACACGGGCAATTGCACACAGGCTCCACAAAATGGGGTGAGGATGGTGGTAGGGGTTGTTCAAGCTGACCTCAAACCCGGAGCTGAGACTGGTGGGGTTTGACCACTTGATGCTTGAGATGGGTTGATGTTTTCCCTTGCCTGTCCCAAACTGGTGCTCAGCACCAGGGCTACAGCACCAAAACGGCTCTGGGCGACAGAAGCAGTGAAGCCCAGCAGTGTCGGAGCTGCCATCCCACCACTGCTCTCCTCCTTCTCCTGTGCCTTCCCAGAGAGGGGCTGGGGCTCCCTACCCACCAAACACAGCAAATCCACATGGGCAGGCTGAAATCGATTCCAAAAAAAAGAGCCAAGGAAATGATTCAGTGTTTGGAAAAACCTGTTTCGTAGTGCAAAGTTCAGTCCATGTAATTTAGTAAAAAGAAAATTCAGCAATAGTTTAGTTATTGTCCACACAGAATACAGGGGGAGGCAATTTCTGACAGCAGAGGGCTCTTTACGCTAACAGGCTGAGGTACAGAAGTATCTGCTAGCTGCGAGCTGAAGCTAAACACATTTGGACTAGAAACAAGATGAAATTTATTAGTGATGAAAAAAACTAATCCCCAGGACTTCCTTGCTTTAGAAATGAGTTGGATTGCATAGTCCTCAACAGCAGATTAAATCAGGGTGGAAAGGAATGGGTAGTTCCAATTGGATTGTAAAGATAATTTTCATTTAAATTAAAGACACTTTTTTAAAGAAATAAATTTGTTTAAATTTACATTTGTTACTATGACAAGCTATAGTAAAACCTGGGCTTACTGTTATCGTGGAATAATGCAGATACATGAGATACAGACACATGAGATAAAAGTGGTTTAAATTCTATCACCCTTGGTTTTTAACACGTAGTCCGAAGAAGAAACTTGAACTTCTGAAAAGAGCTCAGGCTGTAGAGACTTGTCACAAAACCATGAGATGCATTGCCTGCACCATTGTTTTGAAAGTTTGAAAGTCCTCAAAAGTTCATTATTTGCTCCCAGTCCATTTCAGAACCCCTAGGACATCTTACCCCGACACCAAGACCCCGTTGGAGGGTGCCAACCAGATGTCATTTTGTTCCCCCCAAAAACACATGCCCTCTCCTTTTGCACAACGAGCATCCTGAATTTGACCGATTTTGCCCATGGATGGTTCACAACTCGCGGCCTCCAAGAGCGCACGTGCTGGCTCTGCAGCATTAAAGTGCTCAGCTCACAAGATCTCATCCCTATTCATCAGATCCAGGTAGACATTTCTGCTAGGAAAAGCAAAGAAAACTGCCCATTTTATGAGCAAGACACCCTGAAGCGGGTGATGTATCGCATATTTGAGGAAAGGTAGAGCTAAATGGAGCCAGAGCCGAGCTTTCTTGGACATGGTACAGTGAAAACACTCCCCTGTGGAAAAAAGGAGAAACCTTTCTAAGAAGTTTTCCTCGGCGCTGCTGCTGAAAGGAGCGTTGTGCCTCCACGTTACAAAGTGGAGTGGCTGCAGCAGGGTTTTTCATGGCACTTCGCGTGTGCCTCAAGCAGAACCTGGCTCTCGGCGTGGCTTCAGGAGACAGAACTGATGGCCAGGTCCCAGGGAGAAATGGCTCTATTATAACATGGATGAGAAAGAAAACATAGAAACATGACTTTTGAGCCTAAAATATTTAGGTTAAATTTCATCCAAATCTGTGCTAAGTGTTTTTCTGGCACAGCCCTAGCAATGTCCTTCCACATGTTATTCCAGGTAGTACCAATGGAACATAATTGCGTCCGGACTCAATACTGCCATTTTCTGATTAGCAATACAGCCACTTATCACAGAATCACAGAATCACAGAATGTTAGGGATTGGAAGGGACCTCGAAAGATCATCTAGTCCAATCCCCCTGCCGGGGCAGGATTGCCTAGACCATATCACACAGGAACGCGTCCAGGTGGGTTTTGAATATCTCCAGAGAAGGAGACTCCACAACCCCTCTGGGCAGCCTGTTCCAGTGTTCAGTCACCCTCACCGTAAAGAAGTTTTTCCTCAAATTTAAGTGGAACCTCCTGTGCTCCAGCTTGCACCCATTGCCCCTTGTCCTGTCAAGGGATGTCACTGAGAAGAGCCTGGCTCCATCCTCTTGACACTTGCCCTTTACATATTTATAAACATTAATGAGGTCACCCCTCAGTCTCCTCTTCTCTAAGCTAAAGAGACCCAGCTCCCTCAGCCTCTCCTCATAAGCGAGATGTTCCACCCCCTTAATCATCTTCGTGGCTCTGCGCTGGACTCTCTCTAGCAGTTCCCTGTCCTTCTTGAACTGAGGGGCCCAGAACTGGACACAATACTCCAGATGCGGCCTCACCAGGGCAGAGTAGAGGGGGAGGAGAACCTCTCTCGACCTGCTGACCACACCCCTTCTAATACACCCCAGGATGCCATTGGCCTTCTTGGCCACAAGGGCACACTGCTGGCTCATGGTCATCCTGTTGTCCACTAGGACCCCCAGGTCCCTTTCCCCTACGCTGGTATCCAACAGCTCTGTCCCCAACTTGTACTGGTACATGGGGTTGTTCTTGCCCAGATGCAGGACTCTACACTTGCCCTTGTTATATTTCATTAAATTTCTCCCCGCCCAACTCTCCAGCCTGTCCAGGTCTCTCTGAATGGCTGCGCAGCCTTCCGGCATCTCAGCCACTCCTCCCAGTTTTGTGTCATCAGCGAACTTGCTGACAGCGCACTCTAATCCCTCATCCAAGTCATTAATGAATATATTGAATAGAACTGGTCCCAGAACCGACCCTTGCGGAACTCCGCTAGACACAGACCTCCAACTGGACTCTGTCCCGCTGACCACTACTCTCTGGCTTCTTTCCTTCAGCCAGTTTACAATCCACCTCACTACCCGATCATCCAGACCACACTTCCCCAGTATCTTAGTATATCTTAGTATCTGGGCATGTTGTCTTCTCCTAAGGGTGGTAATTTGCACTGAAGATCATAAAGCCTTTCCTCACAGTTACTGAATTACCCCTCACAGAAGCTCTCCGAACAAGGCACAGTCTGCCAATGTGTATGTGGAGGAATTAAAGCCCAGAGGATGAAGCTCAGCGGCTGAAACATAAGTCTCTAGTGCCAGGTGGGATGTTCTGGAGGACCCGAGACATCGGTATGGGTTGGCAGGTAGGAGAGATGACCTACATGAGACCCAATCTTCTGTAGTAAGTCCAAAGGAGCATGTGGCACATGTGTTACGGCAACTGAATCCTCTTAAAAGTGATTAAAACTTGCCTGAGCTCTCCTCTGGTATGAGAGCTATTTATATGTAATTATTTTTTTTAAAGAATTATGCTTTCTTTTTTTTTCTTTTTTCAAAGACGAGGTTCAACACAATTTCTTAGTATACATAAGGGCAACAGCACTTTTCCTTTCCAGCAGCATCTAAGCTCTGAGGTAGCAGAGTGTGCTACCACCACACTACTGGTCACTTTTTCCAGTGGAAGGGAGGGGATGCTGTGCAGAGGGAGAGCAGATCTGTGCTCTGGATGCCCATGGTCAGGGTGGGGAGGACAACCTTTCCTTGTCTTCCACTCCCCCTCATTGCCCTTCCTTCCCATTCCCCGGCGCTGGGTTGCAGGGCATTGACTCCTTCTCCCCAAAAACCTGAGCTCTCCCATCCCATGATTTGACTCTGAATGACAGAGAAAAAAAAAATGAACCATAGGAGCAGGTGATGAGGGCAGAGGAAATCATAGAATCATAGAATCATTTTGGTTGGAAAGGACCTTTCAGATCATCGAGTCTAACCGTTAACCTAACACTGCCAAGCCCACCACTAACCCATGTCCCTCAGCACCACATCTACACAGCTTTTAAATACCTCCAGGGATGGTGACTCCACCACTTCCCTGGGCAGCCTGTTCCAGTGCTTGACAACCCTTTAGGTGAAGAAATTTTTCCTGATACCCAATCTAAACCTCCCCTGGTGCAACTTGAGGCCCTTTCCTCTCATCCTAAAATGGTGCTGCTGCTCCTCTCCCCATGGCCGGCCAGCGCCATACTTGCCCCGGCAGCCCCAGGCGTTCCTGGCACAGTCTGTTCCCGCTGGCTCCGCTGCACTGCTCTGCCACGGGATTTTTGCGTTCAGTTGGCTTTGGCCGCCTTCCAAAATTTCCCTCAGGAATGCGACTGGAAGGGGGGAAACGGCAGCTTTTAACACTTCATATTTCAGCTCAAGAGGAATGAAATTTTAGTGGAGCAAAAACATGGTGGCTGAGCACCTCTGTAGCCTGAGGGCTGTCCGCTCACCAAACACCGCAGGCACACCACGATCCGAACATCAACCTTGCGAAGGGAACAGACATAGGACAGTTTTGTGAGGGGACATGTTGCAAAGCCTGGAAAAAATATTCATCGCACACCCTCCTCTAATATGTGCTAGAGAAGTCCTAAATAATTTGGGCCTTAATGTTTCAGAAAGTTTTGAAAGCTCAAACTAACAGAAATATCCCCAGATTCTGGAAATTTTTCAATTGCTGTTCAGCATCCATGGCCTGGCTCCACTTCTAATACATTCATTACTGCATAGACATCAAATGTCCTGTCCTGTTTGTCTTCCACGTTGAGCTCTCTCCTTCACACAGTGATGTTTGCACTTGAATTGCAGAGCCTTATGCACATGCTGTTCACCCAAAATTTGGCTGCGGGGTTATTTACAGCCCTTCCCATCACACGAGGCAGGGTGACGGTTGCCAGCTGTGCTGGTGGCTTTTGTGACGAGCAAACTGAATGCTCTGAATTTGGCTGGAAACTTACAATTCATTGCACATAAAAAAAAATCCGAACAACATCAGATGTGAACGCTCCTTTTAAATGCCCCACTGCTTGGCACAGATTTCTCCTACATCTGTGTGAAGAAGTTGCTGCTCATCCTGGGACTATGAAGGAGCTGGGACAGCAGCTGTGCTGCAGTCACCATTTTGGAAAACTGATGGATTTGAGGCTAAATTTACAGACTTTGGCAAAGTATGGAAAGGAGGAAACTTCAAAGTATCTAGCCAACCTGAGGAATATCCCACCAAGGAGGAACTCTTCAGATGGAGGTGTTGATGACATTAAGTTGATTTTATGCAGATTTACACTTTCCCAAGCAACTCAAGGAACAGTTGAGTAGTACCAGGAGAGGGCAGGGAACAGGGGTTAGACAGGAGTATCCTCATCCCTGCCCACAGACAGATGTGAATTGTGCGGCCAGCTTATACTGGCCACATTTTTATACTAAAGGTTTTGTTTTCTCTCATCCAAGGCATCTCTCTTGATGTTTTTCTTCCATCATCCAGTCATTATGGCTTATCGTTTATATCGGCAGACTGTTTGGGACTTACATATTCATAAGAATGGAAGTGTACCAGAGCCATGATTTGGATAAAAACGATAGGTGCTGCCGTGGCGTAAATCAGGAATTTTCTTATTCATATCTAGGACAAGAGAATATTTTGTCCAGTAAATCTCTCTATCACGTATGAGAAGTTTCTTGCCATGACATTGCAACTTCTAGAATAACCCAACTGATTTGATTTCTTTGCTCCACAAGAGAAACCGTACGGACTGTGACTTGACAAGAGCAGTTCAAAGGACCAATCTCACCTCTGCTATCCCAACATTTGAATAACATCTCCTGGAGAACGTGAGGCAGAAGGATCAATACTTCGTCGAATTCAGGATTTAATTTGCCTTGGACTAACAGCTAAGGAAAGGGGTTTAATTTCTTCTGTGAGAAAAGTGAGATAAATGATGTGTACATGTGTCTCAGGTAAAATATTTGATCGATTACCTTCTTAGTCATCACTGGTCTTTAATCGCTTATTATGTAATGTTACACCCAATACAGATTACATCGGGGGGGGGGGCGGAATCACAACCACGCAGCCTGCAGAAACTAGAAAGTAATTTGTCTACAGGAGAAAGGATGCTCTTTTCTGCATGCTCCCTGTACAGCATCATTTATCATCGGATAAATCGCCCGGAGGCAGCAGAACAATGCTCAGCTAAAATCACATCAGGCCGACTGTCTTCTTAGAGGCTCCTGTCCTGATCGTAGCCAAACCCTACAACTTTCCCAGGGCAAAGGCCTGCGAAGGGATGCCCTATCAGTCAGCCCCAACAGGTTTATAAGAGTTTTTAAACTCTCAGGCACTGCTGTAGCGAAGTTTGGTCTTTTCCAGGCTACCTCTGTGACAGTGCCATGTTCAGAGACCTATTGTACTTGCAGATTGAAGACAGATCTATTTGGTAATAACAAAAAAAAAAAAAGAAAGAAAAAAAAAAAAAAGAATCCCAAAGCCAAACCCTCCAAACAAATTATTTCCTGCTGAAGAAAGTTTTGTGATCCTATGAAACCTAACTACAGTTTGGCATGATTTCCCAAACACAGCACGCAGAAGTAGTAACATTTTATGTTGTGATTATAGGACATTGTGGGCTGCAGCCATCTGCTAAGAGAGGGACATTCTGCTCCCTGAACATCCTGGCTGTAATTTGCACAATATTTGAGTTTCTGAGCGTTACCGGGACCTCTAATACAGTGTGGACACCCATCAGCACTAACAGCACATAAAACACAGGAGAGCTGACGCGGGGGTGACAGTGGATTTTGGCACCTCGGGATTTTTCCCTGGGGCAGTAGAAAATGTTCCAGCATGAACTGAACACGTAAAGAGGTTTCCCCGAAGCACGTGCTGCCCCTATGGCAAACAGAAAGCACGAGGGAGTGTTTCATGCAACAACATTATCTCCCTTTTTCAGAGTTACAGTTGGGTTCAATTTTCTATTATTGCAGATCTTTGGGGTGGGATTTTTTTGAAGCATTCAGCCTTGCCCTAAATCCCCTCCCGCTTGAAACAATGAGCCCCCTGACCCCCCCACCGCTTCCATGGCAGAAGAGCGCAGCCAGCACAGAGCGCTGCGGGAACTCCCTCCCCTCGCGCCCCGTCCTGCACAATGGGCCAAAGGCTTGGTCCCTGCGTGAAGCCTGAATGAACAGGCATTGCACAAGGGATCGTGGTGGGGAAGCGAAGCTGCTCTGCCAAGGGCAGGCACTAACGCTTTAACCATTACAGCTCATGGACTGGGATCATTCTGGGGAATGCTGCTGCCCTCCTCTCTCCTGCTGCCCTCCTCCCTCCTCAGGGAGCCTGCATCCCCCTCGCAGGTTGTTTGACTGATGTCCGTGAAGCTCCGCAAGTGGTGGCTGATGGGACCAGGCTGGCCATGAAGTGGTTCATACTTCCATTTCCTCCTACAGCTGACAAAGATGGTAATTTCTGAATTTGGGGGCTACTTATTGTAAGGTCAGTGTTGGTCCCCTGGTTGCAAATTTTGATGCGAGTTAATATTTTTGAAAATCAACCCATTTCATTCATTAATGAAAGAATAACGTGGCCACCAATCATTACGTAGGACCTTCAGAAGGAGAAGATGACTTTACTGTTGGTTTGAAATAGCTGACAAAACTGTACTTACCACTCAAACACAAACTAAACTTGGAGATAGGACTGGGGTGAAAGGGATGTCTATTTGCCACACCAGCCACACCCAGTAATTTCTTGACGAAACCCGTCTGAGACCCAGCTTGGCTTCACCCTGGCACCAAAGATAATCTGCACTGAAAGACTTGCAAAGTTCACCCACATTTTTCTCCTTGGGACTCACAGGCAGGGATGGCAGATGGAAATGTACATTCCCGCAGTGGGTGGGACCTTCTTCACCCATGGGCTACTCCACAGGAGAAGGCATGGAGGACTAAATCTGGGCTCAACAGCCTTGAGCCTGTGCTTATAGCACCCCAGCCAGAATACCAAGCTCATATTGGGTGAAGAGCATTAATTTGCTGCTAACGCACACTTTTACATCATTTTTTCTTCCTTATCTGGGACGTTTCTGGTGTGGTTCATCAATGTTTTGGCTCAGAGTCTCAGGATGTGTTTCTGTAGTCCAAAAGGGATAAATAGCTTTTTCTTCTGCCTTAGGTAAAGAGGCACAGTAACTGGACTCTCCCAGTTCACACTAGCGGAGGATTTATCCCATCATCTTCAATGCCAAGATAGCTGAGCACTTCCTATCATCCTTCTATCGAGATGGCTATAGCAAAGGCACAAAATGCCTTCTTCAGGCAGCCCTGTGAATGTCGTGCTCATTTAAGAGGTAAGTAAAGAAGACATCACCGCTGGATGTGTGTCCTCTGGTAGCAATCAATGCACAGCATACACTTTTGATGAGGTTAGATAACAAGCATCACAAGGAGAGAGGAGTACCACGCACACACAGCCTTCTGAATACGTGTCAGCAATAAAATGAGAACTACAAAGGCAAGCAGTAGCTGCCCGCTGTAGGATGCCTCATCTAGTTCAAGTTCAGCTGTGCAATACAAGTCTAACTCTCTGTATAAAAAACCCTAAAACAACAACAAAAAACCCATATACTGCTCTGAAGGATTAGCACAAGGATATATCTTTGTTCACAGAGCCCTTTTTAGTTTTGAAAAAAGGAGTTTCTTATATCAAAAATAGAGAATTCTTTCATGTTACTGTCAGCTCCCCAGCCCACCTAAAATTGCATTATTACCACTGACAGAAAGACAGGTGTTAACAGCTGGAGAGAAAACAAACGTAGAGCGCTGTGGCAAAATTTGAGGAGAAACAGATGTGTGAGCAACTTCGTCTTTGATAGTTATTTTAATAGTGCTTCTCAAATGTGTTTAATATTTACGTGGCCATAGTCTCAGCTTTCACTGGTGCACTGGAGCCAGCACAGCGCATTATTCACCTCCGCCACCACTTCTTCTTTTCTTCTCCTCCCTTCCAACCATCATGAAAGAGCATCTGTAAGTCTCTCAGGAAATGACAGTTTATTCCTTCTCCCCTCCCCCAGTATAAAATGGATAGAGTTTTTTTAGCAGTGGGAGTTCAGTGTGATTAGTATGCTAATACGGGAGAGAGAAAAGGAAATGGAGATGAGAGATATGGTCCTTTAGCGAAGGAAAGCAGGAACAACTGAAAGGAGGATCTCTGCTAATCAATTAACCTACAACGGACCTAATGCCGTAAGAAGCTATTGTGCATAAAGGGACGAAATTCTCGGTGACAGATGGCACTTGGGCTCATGATACTATGGGGTTACTGCTCGAGAGCTTGTTTACCTCCCATACAGGAGTAAGCAATAAAGCAATAAAATTGCTTATTTATTTTAAAGAGAGAAGTTGAAATGCTTATTTACCAAATCAATCAAGGTTTACTAAGGCAGAACAGCCACAATCCTCACAGCCCTAAAATGCTGGATACTTCACTGATTTCAAATAGCAATTATCTATTGCAGTTTCTTGAACCCACTCTGACTGCAAAGAGACATTTAATTTGCAAATTTTGATGAAAATTGTCATTTTTTTAATTGCCTATTTCACCAATTTGAATTTTAAAACAAACGATTAACTAGAAGCTCATTTTTACTTGCCTTGGGCAAGCCTGGAAAATATTTGTCAAGACCCAAGCCTGTCTGCTTAGCATTTGGGTTGAGAGATGCACAAGTGCCTTCAAGTCAACATTAGCTGTGACAGAAGCAAGACTATTATTTAACAGTAGCTGAAAATGTCAAAAACAAGCAGCGTCTGGCATTTTGACAAGACGGCGTTGAAAAGAAACCACTTTTTTTTTTTTCAACACTTGCTCAGCTGTAAAGCAAAACTGTACAATTATCACTCAGCTTGGCGGGTCCCTTTGAACTGGTGGGGATGGAGGAGAGCAGGTGGGTCTCCATCTTCTGCTCGCAGCCGCCTTCGAGGTCCAACCAAGGGCCAGACCCTTGGCGTTGCTCTCTGTGCTTTGGACAAACCCATGCTCTGCTCCCAGGAATGAAGACAGCATCATCTAATAACTCGTGTCAGGCCTCAGGCACATCAACTCAATGAAGACATCCCAAAAGCTAAGGACATATGTAAATGTTTAGAGATATATATTTTAGATGTTAACTGACTGTCAGAAGAAAATGCAGGCACTTTTTTCGAAGTAGGTGTTGTGCCTGGGCATTAATCAGCCTTTTTTACATTAGAATTCATAACAAAGGGTCGGCAGATTTAATTATAAATAGTATTGTGATTAAAAGAAGCCTGATATTGAAGGAGTGCAAGAAAACTAATATCTAAAATACTTTCTTCCCACAGGAAGATTAAGTTGAAAGTTACCATTTTAATCAACAGTAAGATGTGACAGTGCTTACGATAAACAATATTGTGAACGAGCTCAGGGAAACAGTGCAACGGGTGATAAGATATTGTTTTCAAGAATTTTAGATAGCAAAATGAATAGGTCTTAATAATTTAAGAGGTGCCAAAGTGATGAACAAATGTTCATATTTATTGCACACACCAGTCACTCAGCACCATTTATCTGAGCTCCAGTAGAACAATTTTCTAGCAGCTTTTCCTAGCCATTAAGTCCCTTTAACATCAGTCAGCATTAGGTAGGGTATCAAATCCCACAAAGATCTGTCTATACCAGTGTCTGTTGTCTTTTTACACCCTTCCTCAGCGAAATCTCAGCTTGCACCTCACAGCAGCTGTATGAGAGATATCAGGCAATGTGTTGCATGGTCCCTTTTCCAGGTTGCATCCCTTAGTAATCTGCTGCGCAGCAGCTACACGACCAACCTCACCACATCTCTCTGGGTTTCATTAGTTACTGTGACCTTAGAAATCACAAACTATCGAAGTTTGACAGTTTGTCGAAGCATAGGTATTCCATGAAAAGCTGATTCAAATGTCAGAAAGCATGTACTGTCCCCCATGACTTTGAAACTTCCCTGATGAGATAATTTGGGGGTTTCTGGTAGCAACTGGATCCCTTTCTTGTTGCACGGCATCTCTGGTGCCTCTCTTTTATGATGGGTGGAAAGCAGGAGAAGCCGATACTGCTGCTGAGAGGAGTCCTTCCCTCTGCACTGACCTGTGCATCGGTGCTGCAATGGAAAGGAGCATGTGATATCCGTCTGTCCCTTGGTACTTAAAGGTGATTCTCCTTTATAAATTTACATTCTAAAAAAATCAAAAAGCCAGCACGTGTGGACTATACAAATACCATTCGTGTTTGTCTTCATGCTGGGCACTTTGACCTGTCATCTAAACTGAGCTCCCTTTTGTTTCTAGCCAGCTTATCAAGTGACCCCTCGTCTCGTTGCTCTTCACTATCCCAGAGTTCATCCCCTGGATCAGTGCAACGACCAAAGTCTGCAGAACAAACCCGAAAAAAACATTTCCAGGAATGGGTACGTGTCTCACTTTCTACCAGCTTCATTACTTCTTAACACTGCATTTCTACGTTTATTACTCACATAATACTACTTGTCTAACATTTCTTATACCACTTATCATCATAGCGGATACATCGATTCACGTCCCTGAAACATCAGTCTTCAGGATCTTTCAATTCATCTTCTTCTCTGGAAGATGTGGCTGGAGCCACTACTCCAGCTGCATTTTTGCTTATTACACTGTTTTGAGGCAACTGGTTCGTAAGAGGAGTCTGAAACCACACAAAGCAGTATTATTTCTCTCTCTCCAGTTTAATCAGAACAGGCACAGGTCCAACACAAATCCTCAGCTGAATTTCCTACAAGCTAAATACTGGACAAAAAAAAAAAAAATGCAAGATCGTGGCAGGCATTTATGACAACAAGCTCATCAGTGGCCAACATTTTGCACGTGCATCATTATTAATCTGATCTGCCAGATCTGATTCTTATAAGTCAGTCCTCCTGAAGAGCTGGTATACCATATAAAAAGCACACATTGTAAATCAGAGAAAATGATGAGAGTTTTCGTCAGTGGTGAAAGACAAGAGGGAAAGGCAGATTCTGCAGTGTGCTGCTCTTACTGGTGGAATTTTTTTGACCTGTATCACACTAGGAAAGAAGTGAGGTCTAAACAATTTCATCCCTTTCAAACACAGTGGGCCAAATTCCCGACCAGCATGAACCGCTGCCTATCCACTGAAATCGATGGAGCTACGCCAGTTGAGCTGAGAACTTGGCTTTGCATGTCAGTTCATTCAGCAATGATTGCACTTGACATGCAGCACAGAACAAGCATTTGTTTTTAAAAAGAAAACAGTGGAGTCTTTCAATGCTAACCCAGCCTATAAATAGTCCCGGTTCCAAGAACAGGATTAACTGTCCTTAGCTCAGGCTCCTATGTATTTGTGCAAAGGAAGAGTAAGGAGGAGGAAAAAGCATATTCTTCCCTCCTTGGCACACTGATGGCAGGTCTCACCACCTGAGACAAGAAATTATGGTCTGCAGAGCAGGACAGCTTTGCTTTTTGTTAGAACCTATAACTGACATATGCACGTAATGTCACTGCAGGGACTTTCACCCCCACCTGAACACCACGTAGTCACATCCCTCACCTTCCCCTCACCATTACCAACCAAAGTGCGCATGGCCAGATCACCGGTTTCTCACAAAGTTCAAAAGGACTGTGTCAATCTCAGCAAGAAGTTGCTAAAGCCATTTTCCTATGAATTCTCTAGTGGCATGGCCAGGCTTACCCTGGGCATCCCTAGTCACTGAGGAAACTGGCACAGTTGTGTTAGAGGAAAACAGATGAGTCAAAACATGCTCTGGTGATCATGGCCAATAAAGTGATGCCTTTGGAGAACAGCTGAACATCAGAACAAGTCAATACAAATGCACTGCATCTGTAAGGCTTCCCTTCCTCTCGTTTTGAAACCCAGGATGAAATCAGAACAGTCACTTATTGTCCTTTTCTTTCTTGCAACATTATGCAAAATGTTGGAGCTTCTGCTTGCATAATTTCTATCCAATAAATTAAGTTGCAACCCTATTCCTCCCAGCTTTCTTTTCACTTCACATGTTCTCCCTGAATAATTGCATGAAACAAATCCTGCTTTGAGGTTTGATTACCAAAAAAGTATTAAATATCTGAAATGTTGGTTTATCTCATGTAATGCAAGGCATACACTGAACTAACCAGAGACCAGAAACAGTAGAATTACATTGTGAATTCAGACAGCAACGTATTTATAAATACAGATTTTCTTTCAAGAAATATTTTGCTATATTTGCTTAAAAGGAACAATTTTAGGATTTCTACCAACAAATTCATAAAAAGCAGACCATAAAAAGCAGTCCACAGGCTGTACCTGTGGACTTTTCCATTGCGAATACTCTGCAATGCGCACGTGTATCCCTGCGTAACTACAGTACAACGGGTCACTCCCTGCACTGAGGTTTTTCAGTGCAAAAGTCAAGGCAGAACTGCTGCCAGCACAGAAAGCGAATCCCATGAACTTCGATCCGGGGACGCTGCAGGTTGTGTATCTGACACTGATGCACATGGAACAATGGACACCACTGAGCCCTCAACAGCCTTGGCCTGGGGAAACTTAGTAGCTGTCCTTTCCCTTTATATTCCCTCTTCTTTGTATATGTTGTTTCCTATCTGCTATAGTGCTGGGCAGGCTAAAAAACAACGTAAGTGTGTAAGTGCCACAAAAGCTGCTGAACTGCTGCACTTTAGAAACAAAGAGCAAGAAAGGAAAACCTTAAGAAAATGCAAAACTACACTTCAATCCGGATTTCGGCACCAATTGGATCAAGAAATGTCCCCTACCTCTTCCCCAGCGTGGCTTTTAAGCATTCAAAGCACAAACTCCCAGTACGCTGCTTGAAAAGCCCAGGCATAAAGTTTATCCTTTAATTTGAGGCTTTGTCATTTGATCAGGGGGAGGTAATCAGGACAAGGCTCTGGACCATGCTGCTCAAAACATGACAACAGACACACCAAAAATCCAAGCTGGCTGCATGAAGCAATTAAAGTCGTGTTTACTATTCCATGACAGTTAACATGTTGGACTGACCTTTCATTTACTGTTTAATACTGAACATTAAGCTGCAAAATTACTCATGCTTTACATTTAGTACTGGCATCAAAACTAACAGCATTAGATAGCTATTCCCACGGCGAGACACGCGTTCCCTCTGCCCAGCTGTGCATTATAAGCACTGTATTTGACATTTAACACGACTTCCACAGGTTATATTCACCCGTTACAATTAGGAATTATTGGTAACGCTGCTCCAAAATGTAAAAAGCATATGCAAAATGTCCAGGGTGACACAGCTGGCAAAATTAAGTCCCTTCCTTACATGCTGAGAGAGATAAGAAGGGAAGGCTGGTGTATGCCCATAGGTCCCCGCGGCAGCTCCCAGCCAGATGGCAGAAGGGAAGTACAGACGCTACGGAGGAAAAGTTTCTTTGTTTACTCTCCTTTGAGCTACTTAGAGCAGCCATGGTATAAAGGGAGGCACAAAATGCGCGTCGAAAGCCTGGCAGCCTGGTGGTTGGAACATTCTCTCCACAAAGGGCAACTTTCCATTCAACGCACTTGGGCTGAACTTGGGCAGGAAGGACCCAGAGTTTCCATTCCCTGGGGCGATGCTCTCATGGAGAGGCTACAGATGAGAGGGAGAGGTTACGTCTCCAGCAAAGCAGCTTTGCCAGTGTGCTTTTGACTGATCTTAGCGCTATGACTGGGTAAAATTATGGTTATTTCCATCCTTGGCTGTAACTCCTCTGGTCAGACAGTTGGCAGGCCCAGGACTCTGCATTGCGACAGCAGAGTTAGGATTTTTGGGTCAGAAGTTGCCCCATCCAACACAAACACGGGTCTTTTCCATTCACCCCCTGTGCTCTTTCCAGCTCTCATCTGTGGTGCTGTCCTGCTGTGGGCACTGCATCTCAAATACTGATGGACCTCTCTCCCCCCTCCTTTCTTCACCTCTGCCTGGAGGCTTTTTCATTACACGTTTTCTAAACCTCTATTTGTTACATCTTTTTTTTTGAGACAGAGTGATAGGCACAGCAAATGGACGGTCTGTGAATACCAGAATAACATCCAGTTCATATCCAGACCGGAACACTAATAAATACAAATATATTAAGGGATTCCCTGCCATTCGTGGTGGTTTTTTTTCATATTCACAGGGGCTATTTATATCTGAATCTCTATTTTCTGTATTGCAACCGAAGTTATCTGGCTTATTTTCCCCCAACTCAAATATTCCCATTGCAGATTCAAAAGGGCAAATTTTCAAAGGCTGCTCAGCATGCTAATTATGATAGAAGCGCTGCCGATTTGATCTTGCCTGCTTCTTTTTTAGTATTTCTAGGCATGTGTTTTGTGCAACCAATATGCCAGCTCAACGGTCAAAATTATTACGAGATTGCTGATAGAAGGCAACTTGGTGTATTTTAAAAATCCGTATCATTTCTTAAAGAAAGAAGAAACCTATCAAACAAGGTTGCAACTGTATTTAATGCACATTTTGCTTTTAACAGCAATTTGCCAGTTTAAACAGCATAGACCTTACAATGCTTAATTAGTGAAGAGGTTATAGTGCTTATAAAGTTGTATCTAAAATATACCTTATTCATTCTCTATTGAACAACGATTTTAAGACAGTCTAATGTTATAATTACAGGCTATACAGTAGCAGCATGTTCACACCACTACAGTTAAGGCTGTGTCAGCATTCTCATCGTGAACCTTTTTCAGGGTTTGAACACACCAGCCATAAAATTACAACGCAGTTGGAAAAAATAAGACATCCAAGATGTGAATCTTGTATCAACTTTAGTCAAATAAGAATAAAAATAATAAAACACATACAATAAAGGACTCCACCCAAATTTATCTTGGATGACTGCTGCCTTTGCACAACATGCTCAAAATTTCCAAAACGAAATTTAAAAGAAGTTAGTGGACAGTCTGATCAGGTTTACATGAATCTGAGTGCAAAGTGTTGTAGAGTGGGTGCCACAGATGCACAATAACCACTTCTCACATACTGCACATTTTAACATACACAAGGCTTCTTCTGTATAAATATTTAGACTGGCAGGTAAAAGCAGTTCTACTACCAAGTGAATAATAAAAACTACTCATCTCCATTTGCATACTTATTGGTCATGATGAAAGTAAATTGTTTACCAAGTCAGCACACTGGCTACTGAGGTACCGTGTTATTCCCTACAGTTACGATATAAAACATCTGAATTTTTATGCCATTCATGCCCTGATAATTCAAGAGGGACTCATCAGGCTGCCCACCAAGCCGATGTCATTTGTTTAAGTAAAGAAGGCGGACGAGGCCAAATACTGTACGGAAAGGGACACAACAGCTTATTCAGTGAAATGCCAGAGCCTGCCTAAAGAAACTCACCCTTAGTTCATGCCCTAACAGTTTCTTGGTTTTATTGATAAAATGCTTCTTATTGCCACATGGTTTGATTAAAAGAAAATCTCCAGTCAGGGATCTACTTAAACATGCTCCACCTCTGCTTAAAGCAAAGCGCATCTGTATGCGCTCTCCTGAAACGTTACCCAGTGAAAGTGTGCTTCGGGTGCTGAATTGTCATGGAACTGTGATAAGCTGATGAAACTTTGTGGAGCTGCAGAACCAAGCTCTTTATATATCATTTGCTTATTTATTATTTTTACACTTCCTCATTCAAGAAATTTTCCTTTTGTCACCACCTCTTTCGTTCCAACGCTTTTGGAAGCACTCCATTGCATACTTTTCAGACTTAAGAGATCAGCATGTAAGACTGAAAAAGAGTTGCCTATTTCAAGCTTCGTGTACAATGCATACACACATTTATTAATAAAAACTTGTCTAAACATCTATTTGTTCTTTGGACCAACTCCAGTCTCCCTAGGTGACTGTAACGTCTTATAAACCTTTCATGGAAGATTTAAAAAAAAAATAGTACTTCAAGACAAAAAAGGAAAACAAATGCATTAAAACATCATCAGCACAGAGACAGAAGGGTGGAAATGAAGTGGAGACATCCCATGCCAAATTCACTGCTGGCACAGGTTAGCAGTGTCCTCTTGAAGTCTGCTTTCTGCCTTCTTGCACAAGTTCTTTTATGTCATGGTCTTAAAAGGGAGCTGCAAAGCCAAGAGGAAATTCCACATATGCCCACAAATATGGGTCACACACTAAAATCCTTCTTCTTAAGAAGGGAACCGATTAGCACACAGCCTACTTCAGCTCTCTGTCCCATCAGACTTTCTGTGCACAGCCACCTATAAAACAGGGGTAACAGCATTTCTCTACCTCAGAAAACTGCTATGAGAACTAATGCATTTATGGTTGCCTGGACCATAGTCACAGCAATAAGGGCTCGTCAGTACCTAAAAATACAGCCTTGCCTCCTTCTGCTGAGCCCTGCGAATAGAGCAGGTAGTAGGCAAGAACTATCAAGAGTAACATTGGTAATGGAGAATTTTATGACACTATATGGTAGTGGCTGATTTAGTTCAGCAAAATTAACTTTTGCAATAAAAATTCCCTAAGATTTTTTTTTTTTAATAAGGGATCAACGTAAATCAGCTTAAGGGATTGTACAAGAATGACCCAAATTGTATCCCATCACTCAACATAAAAAGTAGTTTCAAAATCTGTCCACATTTGATGATGGCTCACAAATTCATATACAAACACGGATACTGGTTGTACCAGGGGAAAAAATAGCACATTTCCAGCCTCGGTTGCCATTTCTGTATTCTGTGATACTGGGCATGTACGACAGACAAATGAAATGATATGGCAATAACCATACAATCCGTATTAAGTTTCCTCACCTCTGATGTGAGCAAGAAGAATGATACAGTGTGTTAATAGGCAGAAATCAGTTACTTACTGCATCAAAGCTCACCTGTAATCCATGAATTTCATAAAGATATTATGGCCTATCATCACGGAAAGAGATCTTCATTCCTAAACTCGCATTCCTTGTCTTCCACTGAGCTATTAAGAATAAATTCCTCATCCAAGACAAAGTGAAGCAGAGGTTTCAGCTACAGAAACGTAGTGCAAAGGTTCAGTTTGGCACTGCAACATTATGGACAGACAAGAACTTATGGTAAACTCCGTTTAGATTTGGAAAAGAGAATCCTAGAATTGAACCAATATTGTCAAATGTATTGCATACTATTGTAACTTCACAGTAATCAAAATCAGACATCAAGGTTTCTACAGAAGCAGCAATCACAGATTGCAGTAAAATATACCACTCAAGGGAAAAAAATTGCATTTTGGCAATTTCATAGTCAAGTGTTCCTTATGCTCCTCTGACAGTCATTTGTCAGCTATCCTCCTGTTTAAAAGGTGCATATTGTTTCTCCTCAGTCCTCATGAGACTTCTCTGCAATGACTTTGCATTCATACTGAAAAACAGAAGTTGACAAAATTAATAATATTAATTTATGTAACTAATGAAAGAGACTGCTATGAGAGGGATTTTTCTACAAAATAGGTGATAAAATAGCTTAGCTTACACTTCACCCAGGTAAGTCTGGTCTCCCTAAGTTCTGTGCACACATTATTGGCTGCAATTTCTGGCTCCTTGAGCAGCAGAAAGAGCAGTTCAGACTTTGGGGAGAAGTCAGGCCATCCTCTAACATGGAAGCTCTTATTTAGCTCCTGGTACTGAAAGGACCAGAAGTATGCAGCTGAGAGTGTACAGAGCAAAGTCACGGGCTGTGCTCTGAATAACAGTACTAAATGCTCACCAACTAGATCAAAAAAGCAATGATTACTGATTTCTACCTTACTCTACATCCACAAGTCAAATAGCTGGTTAGTATATACGAAGGAAGGAATGACATGTAGATGGAAGCTTTTACTAGCAGGCAATCGACCCCCCCACCTCCAAACTCACCATTGCCAGCTGCCTGCCGATATTGCCCATAGTTATTCCACCAGCAAAAAATATACATGGCAACCAGGAACGAACATAAAGGAAATCTGGAGACGTGTATCTGGAAGAGAACACACATTTTTGAGCTCAACGTTGTGTAATACATAGAGTCCTCCAATCAATAAGACATCCACAAATTTAAATATTAGGACATTTCAACTAAAAAAGACATGTATTATTGAAATTTAATTACTTGCAGTAAATAACAAAGAAAGCTTCTTATCGATTATAATCCCATTTGTTCAACTAAAAAAAGCACGTTACATTGTTGGTAAGGTAGCAATTTTATTGAAATAAGCAACTTCCAACTAAAAGTCTCACTTACCAACACATAAAAGCTTTCATGAATAGTCCAATTTATGTAACACTCAAAATTAAGCACTGGCAGCTTTAAAAATTATGTCAAATTCTACCCTTGCAGGTATTCTGATTTTATAGTATAGCTTCAGGATACTATCATTTAACTTTAAAGGAGTAAATACTTACTGATAGACTCCATTGTAGACCAGAAGTTGTGACACCAGTGTAGCCAGGAAAGCAATTCCTACTCCAAGACCAAAGCCACTTCGCGATCTATCAAACGTCCACCACAGTCCAATTGACAGGGCTGCTAATGTGAGAGACAACTGGATATTGTTGGCAAAATCCACTTTCTGTGTTGACTGTTAAGGATAAGCTTGGAAATACCATATACAAGTGTAAAGCAGTTTTCCTCATTCAGTTTATCATATTTTAGCACAACATAAAAAAAAAAAAAGCACTAGCGGTACCAGTTATAACACAGCTATCAGGTACAAGGAAATAAGCCTTGTAAGTGCTGCCAATACATCAGGAAACACTTATGACACTTCTTCACATTTTTAGGGTCTTGCCACTGCATGAGAGAGAAGAGACTAGACACCTACCAGATAACGCAGGCGTTTTATACAGACGTACAATGCACATGTTACTGTTCAGAGTAAGGACATCTCATCTTTACCTGGTCCTTTATTACACTAAGCATGAAAACATAAATCTAGCATTAGACTCCTCTAAATGACAAGGATTTACTGAAAAAAGATATTTGTCACTCTTACTTAATTTCAATTTTGTTTAATTTACATGCTAGTTTACATTCAGCTAAATATTAAAAATGTTTTCTATAAAACAAAATGTAAATAATACTACCGTGAAAGAATTCATGTAAATCAACATTGAAAATCAGTTTTGTCAACTTTGTGATAAAAGTATGAAGTCACTCAAGATACCTTTGTCGTGTTTCACATTCTTCGATACTAACTCATCCTCACCACTCCTGTCCAAAACAGATTATTAAAAAGGAGGCTGTCAAGTTTCATAAACCTGAAAGCAAATTTATGGTATGACAACATAAAAACACTGCCCTATTTTCTCCCAAAGACCTGGAGAGAGACCTAGAGGAAGTGAGAAAGAAGTTCAACTAACTGAAATAAATAATTGCAGGATAAAAATCAATAGCATCAGAAAAAATGTCAAAGACGACCAAAAAAGACACCAAATATGGTAATGTGCAGAAATAGTAACAAGCTGAAAAGAAAGCAGTCGGGAGAGCTACCAAGGAGGAAATACAGACAGTACATTCATGATGTCCTGGAATATGTGTAACAGTGCTAAAGACTGCAAGAAGGTTTGCTGTAAATAATCTGACCCATGCAGAGAGAAGCTGTCAATCCTCTTGTAATTCTTAAAAGCAGTGAAGTTGCGTGTGCTTACACAATGGGTCCAGCCCAGGTCACTCATAACCACAGGACCAGATTAATGCATCTTTGGCAAGGACAGCAAGGTTTGTGAGGGACAGTGGGAATGACTCTGAACCTTGGCAGCTCCGGCTCATCTGGCCACACTAGATAGGATGGCTGGTGGGAACAAAACCAAACAACAACAAAACCCATCTGAGGGCCAAGCCACCTCAGTAAGAACTCAGCCAGCTCTCACATCTTTCACTTAACTTGCCCTTTTTCCCAGAAATGAGGAGATTCAGCAGCATGTGATCAGAACTTCTTAGCATGGTTTCTGCAAACTGTGTTGGCGCTGACACTGAAGGAGATGCAAGTTCCAGAGATGATCAACTTACTTTCTAATTAGTTTACAAGAACTCAATTTTCACAGACAGATCCTGATTTTACCTGACAGAGGAGGCACTAGGCATGACTACACCAAACCACTAAGACTCACAGCACTGCCAGTCAGTCCACATGAAAAACACCCTGTCCCCCAGCATGTCCCCAGCTGCTTCAGAGGGAACGGACGCCAGTTTTGAGCACACTTGTGCAAGGATGTATCTGAATAGCTACACAATTAGGAGGAGTATAATGTACTGCAACGTGCTCACTGACTTTTGATTGCTCTTACTGAATGACCACAGAACAGTAACTATACTCTCAGCATCAAGGCATTGTTTGCAGAATGGGGTAACATTGCTTACTTGCTTTTTGTAGTCCTGGGTATTACCTGATCCTGAGTTTTCCCCATTCTTTGCAAAGTGCGTGTGCTTCACTGATGACCTCAAGACTGGGCTTCAACCTCTTACTACGGTGTTAAAAGGATATCAACCCTTGGAATGTCTTCAAGCACTCTTCTATAATACCTACCACATAAATATTTTCCTGTGCTTACTTTAATTATTCAAAGAAAATAAAGACTATAAGTAAGACAAACCCCTACATTGAGACATTTCTAATGAAAAGATTTTTCAGAATGAAAAGATGTGAGACTTATCACCTCCAATACCGCTATGACAGTTTAACACTAACACATATTCTGCATTTCCCTTGCAAAAATGCTGCGTGTTACATCTTTAACAACAATTCACCATGACTGACTATGTGAGCTTTGTTTTAGTGGAAACCCATTTGTTATCGCCAATTTCATTAGAATATAGGATACAGCGCTGGCATGATTTATTCCCACAAAGACAGCTACACATCGCATTACACTGGACCATTCTCTCTTAAATTTATGTGGCTCTCCCAGATGTCTGTCCATGCATGGGTACAATAACCCAATCACAGCTGTGGAGACAGGAAACAAAAAAGGCCCAGAAGTTAAAGCACTGGCAATATTTAACTAAAATAAAGACTATCTAGACTTTGACAATTATTGTAACTACAAAAACGGATCTTTTAAGGATAAATAACACAACAGATACATTGTAAAAGAAAAGGAATTTCACACAATTTCATTATTTAAAAAAGCCCTGTAAAACTTCAGCCGCATCTTCAATCACCACAGCAGTAACCTGGCAGAAGTAGCAAAACAGAGACAATGCAAACTAGGGGCAGAGGATAAAAGCGCTCTGCACCCTACCAAAATCTGCAGTCTCACACTGTAGTTCAAAAAGAGCAGCAATAGCTTGCAGGCTGGCACTTTTGAAAATCCCACATATCAAACACACTCATTTAAACAGCTGCAAAACAAACACACCACAGTAAGGGCAGAGTGTGGTTTATAACATCAATATTTTGTGTCTTCTTTTGTTGTTGTTACAAGCAGTTTTTGTTTGGATAATGTTTTTCTCTTCTTCAACATCACTATAAAGGCTCACACAGAAAAGAGAAAGCCAAAAGCCTACTGTAGCTGTTGAATACAGAGAGCAAACAGGACTTTCAACCCCAGGGAACTGCTATGCTCTTTGAATATTTCTTCATAAATTTGTTCTGTACTGCATCTGCAGCTGAAAAGACTGTTACCAACACGGCTGAGGAGTAACACTGGTGCTTAATGTTAAACTGGTGCTGTAGGAGGGGGACAGAGTCTGAGTCACTGGACTCCAGTGCCCTCAGGCTGGCATGCTGGTGGAGGTATGTTATGGCAAATGCTCTTTATTCTGCCGCAGAGGAAACTGATCTCCAGGATTCAGGAAAATAAATCACCAGTAAAACTGGAGAGGAAAAAAAAAACTCCCTGAGCAATTTCCTTGCCAAAGGCATTGGGCCAAACTGATGACTAGTAACAGTGACAGATTAAAGGACTTCTCTGAAAGCAGACGTGATCACCACTGATTATAAACATGCAAAATACCTTTATTCTGTTCATAATAATAAACCATACTGCACAGAAATGTTCGTGTCAGTTCCAGGAAGGCTGCGCAAGAAACGGGTGAATTATCAGCCTTTAACACAGAGGTTCCCTGTATGTAGGCTAGCAGAGAGGATAAGGAAAGAAAATGGAGAAGATAATGAAAAAGAAAGAACTCAAACACCTCATCAGGGGTCACTCCCACTAGGAAAAGCCAATTAAGGCAGTAATATCTTTACATCAGGTGGCTTAAAATCAAATAGTGCAAATACCTAGCAGATGACTGACTACACTTTACAAGCCATACGCAGTCTTTTCATCACAACCACTAACCCATCAGAACCAGAAAGGTCCACAAGTCTCTTCCGAGATGATGGCAAGACCTAGCCTTCACGACTTCCCCACAGGCAGCTGCAGACAGTGTTCTCAGACGGCCTGTAAGAGCACAAGGTGCAGCCTGATGCAAACAGCTGACAGTGCCAACGTTACAGTGAACACTGCAGACCTTATGCGTCGCTGCTCCAAGCTGGGATTCTGTCATTTCAACCCCCACTACTGCGCATACAAAAGATCAAACCTTTACCAGACATGTTTGTTAAGATAATCAGTTTAAAATATGAAAGATAAATACAGCAAATGCAGGATACAATCCAATAACTAATTCACAATCCCAGCACAGGTACAGAAAGAGGACTAAGAGAACTAGCAGATAAAGCAGATATGTAACTGCCACTGTAATACACCAAATACATTTCCACAGTAGAACATAACTGACAGGTTCAGAGAGATATTTGGAGTTTCCTTTCAAATCAAGCTCCTCTATGACATCTGGGGTGTAGTATTTCAACAAGGTATCAAAAAGAAAGCAATTAGACAACTAGGAAAAAAATAGACTTAAATATTATCATTAGTAAAACAGTGATGCCAACTCAAAAGCTAGTTTAGTGACTCATACTAGTACCCAGAAACATGAGCTTCTCAATCTTGTTAGAGCTGACCTCTGGGAAGATACTGCCTTTATGGTAAAGGTTCGCTAAAGCAGAATCCTCCAGTACTGGCTGCTAAGAATATTCCCTTAGTAAAGCATAAAACTGACCCATGGGATCAGTGATCTTCACAGACAAGTAGAAAGCCAAATTCCATCAGGCTTGTAACACAGAATACGCCTTGATACTTGAAGATGAAAGAAGAGGAAAAAGGGATATTTCTTACTACCTACGGTAGACATCTCACTTAAACTAGCTAAGCACGCAAAAGCCTCAACTACCTACGTGGTCACAGGAGAAATGGAACATGTTCATATCATCTGACTTGATACATGAAATCAACCAAGGTGTTCTGTTCTGCAACGCGCACTACAGCTGCAAACTGCGTGCCTTGCCTCAACTCCCTGCGACAGAGTCAGGTCTCCCAGCTTTACAGAGCTAAAGCAACACCTTGAACTGAAAATAGGAGCAAACGGAAAGCTGGACCACAAAAGGGAGCATAACTCAGCTCAAAACAAGGTACCGTGTGCTGCACCGTCTGGCACTTCCAGGGTATTTTCAAGGGCTGTCTGCAGAGCACGCTCCTGTAACCCAGCCTCAAGGTTACAAGTGGCACCACCTTCTAAAGTCTGCTAAACTTGTACTCCAACCCAGCAGAAAAAGCAAAGGTTATGGCTTTGCTAACAACATCACAGTATAACAAGTTAGCAGAACAACAATTTCTGGACACATGCAGGCATATTTGTGTATACACGAGGAGGTCAGGACAGTAATAGCTCGAAAAGGGCAGTTATGCTGGAAGAGAATTTATCTTCACACCTTTCATATAGCTTCTTGTAACTATATAACTAGCTATCCACCCTTTAATCTCCACGTCAGGCATACGTACATGGCTGAACTTACCTGACGCTGTGCCACAGCAAGGTGGTACCCACCAAGCTGAGGAGAAGATGCTTGTGATCACATCAGGGGGGAAGAGAGTAACGTTTCTCTGGATCTGAAGCAAGTTTAATACTAATGCAAGAAATACGCCAATAAAAAACAGCACTATACCACGAATTACCAAATTCATGCCACGGCTGGTTACAGATGAAATGTATGGGCCACACTTTTTTGATAAGGTTGGCATTGCATCATTTTCTGCCATGACGTCTTAGGTTCTCAGAGACATCCAACAGGCTGACTGAGGAGGATTCACTTGCAATCAGTATTTTGACTCTCCTCAATTAGGAGATACCCAAGTCCTGAAAAATAATCAAAAAAGGGTGAAAAATGTAGATATAAGAAACATTAACTATATTTCTCTTAAATAAATTGGCGATTGGGTTAAAAAATATGGCTATTACATTTTTCTGAGGAGGCAATTAGTCATGTGAGAGCAGAACCAACCACAGCTGAAAAAACGCCTTAGAAAGAAAACAAGTTTTACAAATAGCTTTGTCGACTGGCAGACGGGGGAGGAGGAAACATGTGGGATGGGACAGATAGGAATGTGAAACCACAGAGAAAAGGTGAAGAAATAAAACCGGTATCAGATGGAAGAAAGGCTTGCTTTGCAGCAACAATAAATTGTTTTTCTCCCCTCCTTTAAGCAACAACTGGAGATTATGGAATTCAGAAGTAAGTAAACACAGCCCTTAGTTTCACGTCAGCCACTGAGGTTCACAGATGTCTCTTTGTGAAGAGATGCCAGAAAATATTTCTCAACTAGAAAGTGAAATCTGAGAAATATTTTTCAGGATAGAGTCAGAATTTCAGCAATCCCACAGCGCATCCATTTTATAACCCCAGATAAGAGCAAACAACTCAGCAAAAAGTAATCCCCATACAGAAAAATATTTACCAAAGTAACACGCTTTTGGTGAACACCGCCATACATTATTACAAACTGTAATCAGGCACAAAAGAACCTGAAAGGGAAGGGAAAACGGAGCTTCCCCCCCCCCCGTGCACTGGGTAGCATCCTACATGAGCAACTGCCAGCACGACAGGAGTGGCAGAGCTCCCATCCCAATCACTCTATTCAAAAAAACCTGTCCGTCAAGAGCCTTGTTATACATGGATTCAGTGCCACGTTCATGTGTAACAACCACCTTGATCGACGGCTTAGCCACCTGGAACTTAAGAAAAAAGCCCTGACATTGTTTTTAAATTTGAAACTGTCAACTGGTGGTGGCTGTCATTAACTCTTACTTATGGCCACGTGGGCACAAGGGGAGCCAAACCAGTGCATCCGTCCCCCTTCCACCTCTGCTTCAGCAGATCCCGAGGAAGCTCTCTGAAGACGCAGCAGCAGTGCAAAGGACGCAGCATTCACTTTGTCTGATCGAAAGCCAAAAGGGAAGTTAAACACATCCAGGCTAGTTAAGACACTACACGTAATGCCACAGAAGATGCAATGCCACACTGCGGCATCCTCCATCACTCAGAAAAAGTTCCAAGAGTCAAAACAAAAGAAAAAAAAAAGTTCTGATCACATGTAGCTTCCTGCTGGCAGTTCGGGGAGGCAGCAGAGTCCTCCCAAGAATCTCGTAATCACAGAATCAACCAGGCTGGAAGAGACCTCAGGGATCATCGAGTCCAACCGTTGCCCTGACACCACCCTGTCAACTAGACCATGGCACTAAGTGCCATGTCCAGTCTTTTCTTAAACACATCCAGAGATGGTGACTCCACCACCTCCCTGGGCAGCCCCTTCCAATGTCTAATGACCCTTTCTGAGAAGAAATTCTTCCTAATGTCCAACCTGAACCTCCCCTGGTGAAGCTTGAGGCTGTGTCCTCTTGTCCTGTCACTAGTTGCCTGGGAGAAGAGGCCGACTCCCACTCCACTACAACCTCCCTTCAGGCAGTTGCAGACTGCAGTAAGGTCACCTCTGAGCCTCCTCTTCTCCAGGCTAAACAAGCCCAGCTCCCTCAGCCATTCCTCATAGGTCAGACCCTCCAGACCCTTCACCAGCTTGGTCGCCCTCCTCTGGACTCGCTCCAACACCTCAACATCTTTCTTGAAGTGCAGGGCCTCTTCTCTTCTACAATTATTTGTAATCATGAACATGTCTTGGGTGGAACAAGGCCAACCACAGTGTCTGGCTTCTTAGTCAGCTTCCTGACTCACACTGAACACCGAGATGTCTTCGTCAAGGCTGCACTGGCACTGCATACTTCCCTCAAGCAAAAAGGAGGAGCTCCAGATTTTTTTTTCCCTCCTCAGATGGCGTGGCTGTGGAGCTTGGGTAATACATTTTGCCTCCAGGAAAGAAAGCATGGAGTAACAAATACATCACTATTTCAGCTGAGAGTCTCCCCTGTCCCTGGGGGCTTTGCCCACCAGGTGATCACAGGAATACCCAGAATTCACAATAAAGCCTTTTCAATACATGGCATCAGAAACTGTAGGTCCCGCTCACAAACTCTGTAGGAATACTGTATCTAATGGGGGCTTTTGAACTGTCACCTCCCTTCTTAGTTTTAGCTTGTCTAGGGAAACAAGCTAAACTCTTACTCTCCACTTTCTTCACCATCCCAACAGCTCTTGGCACTTCCTGAAGTCTGCACATCCCTTGTGTTTTTTCTTTTTTTAATGCATGACCAGAGCTGATGCATACAATCCCAAATCCAGCTCTCACAGCCTTGTACAACAAAGTTCACATTTTAGTGTCTCTCTTTAAATGAGCTCTTCCACTGCACACCGAGGATTACAATTTCTTTTTTCACTGTTACAAAGGGATTGCTCACGTCCTGTGATCCATTACTACATTCAAGCCTCTCTTCTCTCCTGTTACTGAACTCCTTGTTCTTTGGTACCAGCCCCAAATTTTGCATGCTAAATTTCAGCCCATGGGTATTACTTTGACACTCAACTGTAGGATATCTCAGCCCGAGTCCCTGTCTTTGATGAAATCTATTAATAATTTCCCTGCAGCCATTATTCCCCATTTTATACTATCTCTTGATATGTCCCTCTAACAAGATTCTGCTTCTTATAATTCTTCAAGTACAATAATCTCCAACTTAATTAAGAAACATCAACTGTCCCAACATGGCAATACTGACGTAAACACCAATCAGATCTTGCTGCTTTTTTTTTTTCTAGAAATGCTGATAACCAAAGTCCAATTTTATTCTGGCACATACTACTTTCATAATATAAAACCTGCATTTACTCGATTTCTATTTACTTAATATGCCATTCCACAAATACATGATATTTAATTGTGAAGGCTTACCAAAACGTAACAGGACTCTGCTATGCAAGGAAATCACGCACTGCTTTTATACAACCACTGTAGCTTCAAGTCATTCAAGGCACCAGCAACAGATTTTTACTAGGAGGTAAACAGCCTGACCACAGCAAGGGCACTGGGGCGGGTACACGTCAGTGAACGTTTATAACAAGTAACATGAGGTCCCAAATTAGCATGATGCAGTAGCTTCCATCCTGGCTTCTCACCCTACACATATTGTTCCTCTCTGTTTTAGCTCGGTTTTCAAACTTTCTCCGCTCATTGGCTCCGAGACCTTCTGGCACGCCACAAGCAGAGCAATGAGGGAATGGAGCAAGGTGACCAACACTCACGTAGATTCTTCAGTGCCTCGGGCAGCCTGGGTTCACGATGCTCAGGCACCGCAAAGCTCTTTACTATCATCACCTTTCATGAAAATGGAAATTTAGATCTCTAAGGAAGACATCACCTCCATCTTCTGGACTGGGAGGCTAGGGCCCCGTAGACAGAGGAGATGATGTATCTCTCCTTTTAAGCCTGGCATTTTACTGGGGGTTTCCACTCAGATGGGAATGGTTCACACATTGAACCAACACTACTTCTGAGCCTTCGTCCCTTGGGAATGCACATTCAAAACTGTAACACCACACTGAAAGCTACAGGCTTGGCACTGCCACAATGTCTCAGCTGCACTTTCCCTCCTTGGTGGCACACAGCTTCAACCCAAGCTTTGTCACATACCACGCGAGAGCTTTATATACGATTCGCAAGACAACCACACGATGTCTGGCATTGCGCAAAAAGTTAACAAGTAAATTATCACCCTAGACATTTTCAAAACACTTAGTCACTTAACTGTCTTCTAAGTAGAAGATCCATCCCGCAAGTGCTCCCCAGCGCTCTTCACACTCATGAAAAGCCTTCTGCTGTGTGCGATTTACAACTTCTGACACGATACAGACACATTGGGGACAACAGTGTTGTGGGGGCCAAGAAAGAGAAGATTTATTTAAGCAACACGGCGCAGGAGATGGCAAAAATGGTGAAACGACAAGAAGCCATCTGTCTTCTGCGAGGCGATGCCAAAAGCAAAGCACCCCACTTCTCTGGGGGGCAGGGCGGCTCTCCAGTCGCTCTGCTCCGGATCCCCGGCTCGGAGGAGCCCTACCCGCCGGGGCGTCCAACACTCGCTTCAGGCCAGCGTCAGCGCCTCCAGCCCAGGCCGGGCCCGTTAAACAACCCCCGCGCCGGGCCCGGCCCGCAAGCAGCCGTCCGGGCCCCGCCTGCCCGGGGGGAGCCTCGCCAGGGGCGAGGTTTAACGCTGCCGGGGCAGAACGGCTCCCGCCGTCCCCTCCCTCGCCCAGCCGCTGCTCCCGGGGCACAGCGGGCAGCCGCCGCCGGCCCCCCCGCGGCCCAGGCAGCCGGGCCATACGCTGCCTGCGCCGCGCCCCCAGCACAGCAGCGCGGGCCGCGGCTGGGCCCCGGCGCCACCCCCGCCCCCGAGGCAGCGCGGGCCGCGGCGCTGCCGGGGGCTCAGCCGCCCGCGGGGAAGACGGGGGCCGGGGAACGCCGCTACCCGCCCGGCCCGGCTCGGCCCCCCGCACCTCGCACAGCCCGCGCCCCCCGTGCTGGCTGGCCCGCCCGCCCCCTCCCCACGGGAGCCGCACAGCCCCTTGACTCACTCGGCCTCCGCCATCTTCTCCCTCCCCACGCCAGGCCCCGCCCCGCGCAGCCTCCGCAGCGCCCCGCCGAGCAGCTGACGGGGCCGGGGCCTGGCCGGCCGCGAGGGACGAAGGGCCCGTGAGGTGGCGACCGGGTCCATTCGGGGCGGCTCGGCCCGCACAGCCCGGCGGGGCCGTGCGACTTGGCTCTCAAAGGTGCTGGCCCAAAGCAGCAGATTGGAGTCACTGACAGGAGCTTCGGTGGGAGCCTGTTCGATCAGCACAGCGCTCTGGAAAGGGCCTTGCGCCCAGAACAATAAAAGGACACACGCCCTTAGTCTTTCTGTACCGTGCTTGTGCTTTCAGCTGAGTTGGGTTTAGCGATGTAGGGGTGTGTAATGTCCCCGTTACGCGTTTCAGTCACAGAAGCGCAGAAGATGAAATACTTGTTTCCCAGCTAAAATTGCCAGCCTGGCCCTGGCTCTCCTGGGCACCTGGTTCTGCAAGGGCTTCCACGTGCGCTTCACATTATTGATTGGGGCAAAAATGACACAGCTCGTTACTCCAGAAACCACATTTTCATCACTGGTCTGGGTGAACGTACAATGTGAAGCAGAAAACACTTCGCTTTAACCTGTCTTAACGAGTAGCACAGGCATAGCAAAAAACCACCCCAATATTTATTCTATATATATCACATATGCATTATAACATTATATTCAGTATTCTTCTATTAATGAACTTTTTCCATTCTCATTGCACTGATAATGAATACAATTTATTAAAAATTTTTGCACATTGCATTCCCCCAAGCTTAGTATTTCATTGCAAAGACTTTGACAGAGCTTTCCGTACTACAGGGTCTGCAGTGATTCAGTGCAGATCCTATTACAATTCCCAGAATAATGATTGGATAGGATGGAATTTGTTACTGTATTTACTATAGTGTCATCTTTAGTGATAACTGTGGTTTCTTCATGCTGGTATGTTGTGAACAACAGTGTCACCAAACATGTATAAACTCAGAGGAGAGTATATGGGTCTGTAACAGACATATTAAGAATGGAAAAGGGAGAGTTTTACAGCAGCAGAAACCCATTGTGGTTTAGATGAGCAATAAATGAATTTTCAGATCATTCAACTTTGCTTTTCGTCACACAGAAACAGTCTTTTTATTCTCAGTAATTCCTACTGAGCTGCTTGCCCTGTCTGTGGTTTAGATAGTTACTTTGCTGTGCTCGAACTCCAAATTTTGGGTCGAGAAAGACAAAAGGGTTTTTTAATCAAATAAAATAGTTTTCCCTAATGTCAGATAAATGTCTTTGGCCAGCCACATGCCTGAGGCAGAGCAAAGTGCCCTATCTTTTTATGCCTTAATGACTAGGACCATCAGAAAGCCTGAAAGCAGAAACTTTGTGAACACAAAGTGTGTGCATTAGAGAGGAAAGAGTGGCATAAGTAGATGAAGACTGCAAATGATTGCTTCTAGACACGTGTATATATAGTCAGGTAATCATTTGTCTATAAATAAATTTGGATTAGTTATAGTCAGGTCTGCTGCTGTGTTTGGTACTATAAAATTATAAGAGCTTATTTCCTACAAAAAATAAACTGATCATATGAGAAATATTAGCTATATTAGTAGAGGGGTATTAAGGCTAATGTGTGAGAAAATAAATAGCCTGGTTTTGTGTAAAACAGTGCAACTCCAAGGACTTCATAGGCATTGACAATTTACACCAGATGAAGACTTGGTTCTTACACCCGTCTGGTTATCCTAGAGGGTACAATGTCCTGTTGCACAAAAATGGGAGGAGCATGAGGGAAAAAGCATACAAAAACATATCTGAATTGGAAATTGTCAAAATAAATACATCAGCAAATAGCTTTGCAGACAAAGGAGACAGACATATGACCTGCAGAGAACTGTCACTTGCTCCGACTTTGACTGGAATTGCTATGAAACATCATGGGAGAAGCATTTTTTTTTGAAAGCAACACAGAGTTTTTTCATTGCATTGGCTGCAGAACAAGACAATACAGAATATTCTAGATTTAGTTTTGGGACATAAATATTGCTGTGGATATGATAAATCTGGCAATGAAAAACTCGGCAAATTTCATAGAAAGCAGAGGAGACTAGAGCAGCCACATACTTATAGAAAAAGTGGAATTGTTCTCATGTCCATAACAGTGGCTTTTTAAAAGTTGTATATTGTAAAGGCCTTCATAGCTGCCTGGTACACTGGTTGCATGAGCCAAGGCCAGTCAGCTTAGCTGAATGTGTGTCCATAGCAGGACAATAAAGGAAGGGTGAGAAGATGATGGATAGATGGATGAGAAAGAGAGAGATAGTAAGAGAACAGGTAGAAAAACCTAACCTGAGTCTTTCTGTGGTGATCCATGATAAAATGACCAGGTGTTTCTGAAACTGTATGCATGTGTAACTTGGGAAAAGCCTATATGTATGACAAGAAAAGTGTCATATGTCACTTCTGTAGAAGTCTGGAGCTGATTCCTGGTAGGGCTTCTGGAGTTTATATAGATAAAGTTATTGTTCTTTCCCTAAGCATGCCTTTACTGTGCAGAGTAGTGGGGCAATCACAGAGTGCACTCAGTGTAAGCAGACCATCTGGGCAGGGGTCTTGTTCTCAGCGGTTAGGCCAAGTTTGCTTTCTGTTAAGTGTATGAATGAACGTCAGTAGAGGTCTTCAAGTACAGTCTGCACATCCTGGATATCTTTGGCATCCCTTTAGCAGGAGTTCTGAAGAAGCCTGTTTGTGAACTGTGCTGAAGGATGGCTGATGACCAACAGCCATTTTACAACAAGGAATGCCTGTCCCTTCCTCATTCCACGTCTCAGACAACTACATCAAGTACTTCTGTTATCTGAGGCCTTTAGCTAGTATTGTAAAGAAATATTGTAAATGATAGAATTTTCTTTATCAAAATATTCTTCAGGAATATAAATCTCCTTCAAAGCCTTCTTGGAAGTTCTCCATGCGTACAGAAGGCTTCTGGAAGGCCTTCAGAAAGGAAGAATTATAGAACTGGGCACATTTTACACAAATGCCTTTTATTTCACCAGCTGAGGCTGCTGTCTTGTCTCTTTTATTATAGGCATAGTAGCCATCCTAGTTAGCACACAGGTGGGTCACAGACAAAGATCAGCATGGCTGACAAGTCCTGCAACATATGGGGAGCTTGTCAGGCACAAAGAGGCAGTGTCCTGTGAACGAGTCTGGGGTCTTGGCAAGAGCGTAGTGTGCAGTGGAAGAGTTCTATAAAATTGATTTTCCAATAGAGTTGGCATTTTAGAGAGCGAAGGAAAAAGAGACAGCAGCAATGTGAAACCATCAGATCACATGCATTCTTACACATGAAAAGGGCTTGTGCTTATCTCAGGTTAGCAACAGGATACACAATTCTAGGGCTGATATCAAAGGCATTTTTGTTTATTTGGCCACTTGCAAAAGATGTTGGGTTGTCAGCTCCAGAGGCTAAAGTCCTTTATTTATTTACTGAAAGGTGCTGCTTGGACAATTGTGTGGCTCAGCCCTGATCTAGTTTCCATACTCATTCAGTACTTGCTAAAATAGTTACCTAGGGAGTAAACACTGCCAACCATGGTCGTGGTTTCTGAGATATGGAGTCCAGCCCAGTCAGAAGTTTACCAAGATAACCTCATTGCATCACATGGCAAAGAGCCACAAACAGCTGTAGTACCGAAGGACTATGACATTTAAATAAGATATTGAAAATGCAAGGTAATCATCGTCATGTTAGAATACATCCAAATATGGGATTTAGAAATTAAAGTCTTCCTACTGTATTTTTATAGCGCCGTACAACATCTAGATTCAGTGGACAGACTAAATAGCTGGGACACTGAGCTTCATTAGGGCGTATTTTATTCAGTGATAAATTCTGGTGGGAAGCAAGGACAGTATGGAGCCTGAAGATACACAGAGAATGTATATGAATGCATTCCAGTCCTAGGTGTGTGTGCATGTGTCGTACGTGTGTCACTTGCTAAGAGTCAAAATAAGGTCGCTGCAGATGAATAAGTATTGCGAAAGGGCAGGAATGAAATTCATGTCAAATCAAGCTAAAAATAGGTGGCTGAGTGGATGAGAAGAATGGCATAAGAAATGCAAATGGAAAAACTGCAGTGTCTGAGAAGGAAAGCAGCCTGGTGCAAGAAGTTAAAATATTTTCTGAACTTGACTGAAAATATTTTAAATATATGTGTCATTGAAGATAGAAGGAAGTGGTTTCTCTATTAATATATTAAAGGTTTGGAGGTTCACAATTTCTTTGCTTTTTCTCTCTCTCTCCCTTTCTCCCCTTCTCCCTTTCTTTCTGTCTTTCTTTCTTGCACGCTTTCCCTCTCTCTCTCTTTCATTCCATTTGTGGCATCTCAGATCCACAAGGAAGGAAAAGATACAGAGTGCGAACCTCCTGCAGAGTTTCCAGTCTAGAGAGAGCAGCAGATTCCTCTGCAGGTGGTAGAGAGAAAAGCACATACGGAGTGATCTTCTGCTCATTTGATGTATCTATTTCAAGTTTAAAAAATTGTCTTCTGGAGAAGGCTGTTTCTTTCCTTCACCTGTTGCAGATGGAAAAGATGCCAAACTTCATAGACATCTAGCTTTTAGGGCTCAGAATACAGAGATAATGATGTTATCCTGTGTAATGTGTTCAACAGCACAGGTTATCTGGGTCAGTGTTGAGGAATGTTTGTGTTGCAACGAGTCTCGGACATGGCTGTGTCAGAGCAATCACTGCTGGCATTGACATTGCTGGGAAGGACACGTTACAGAGCAGGCTGAAAAATGTCTGTTTCTCTTAGCCAACGGAAATCTGCAAATTTACAGCGACAATTCAAATACCAGAAGTTCTTGTTTCCAACAAATATTTCCGTTTTGCAGCATTCACCTTCCTCTCGAATTTGACCTTTCCCTCAGAAAGCACACAATGCAAAATACAAAAATAAAGGAACCAAGAACTCACTTAGAAACACAGTTTTAATGAAATCTATTCCATCAGCCTTAGTTGCTTTTGACAGTAAGTAAGTGATGCCTAAACATTGGATTCAGGGTCTATCTTAGAAACACTTCAAGGCATCCAGGACACCTGCATTGGGCTGGGGGTGATAGCCATGTGCAAGACCCTTACCTTCCTGAGGCTGCAGCTGTGGCTGGCGAAGGACACTCTCAGGCATCTACAATAGCATTGCACACCCTCAGTTAGGCAATTAGTCTCTGAATCGCCACAATTTCAAACAATAAAACATCCCATCTGATATTGTTCTTAATGGTCTGTCAGAGCCTGATAAAGGGTTATTACATGCCTGCAATGCCGAGTCCTAGAGCAAGAGGCAGGTCGCAATCCAGGCACCTGTAGCAAGAACCGGTGCTCTCGCTGGGAACCCTCCTAGCACATGCCATGCAGCCCAGCAAGCTTTGACAAGAAAAAAAAGGGAAGCCTGGTGTTTGGCAACCTGATTGTGCAAGGAACATGGGGATAAACGGAGCGATAGCTACCAACCGACTCCACGGAACAATCCCTGAAGCTATAAAAAAAATAGACAAGAAGGATTAATTATTGTCTGAGTCAGCACTATTATTTTTTTGAGTTGCAGTATCACAGAGGCAACACTGGGAAACCATATGCTGGACAAGGAAAGACAGAACATAATATAAAATAATATAAATGGAATTTGTGTTGTAGGGTTCTCCGGCCTAAAAAATGGAAACCCTTTTCCTCCTTCATAAATATTTTACTGCTTTGGCTATAATATTTGTGAAAATACAAAGAATTGCCTCTTTTTTCTATAGTGACCCACCAGTTAGTGTCAGCAAAGAGTTATTAGGCTGTCCTGGGTTTCTGGGCTACTGCTTCAACTTGCCCTTTCCTGATGAAAGCAGGGCTTTAGCTGTGTTGTGTAAGATTTGATGTTACAACCAGAACACGAGGTATGAACCTTCTGAACTTAAATTTTAATGTGATGGCAAATGGATCTGCTAACAGAATTAGTTATCTTCTCTTCTACATATTTTTAAGGTTTAATGAGGAAGATTTTTTTAAATTCTCGTCTGTTTTAGTAGAATTATTGCACACAAGTTGAACCAAAGTACGCAGGACTTTACATGTACTGAGAAACATGTACCAAGGTGCATTGGTGATGTGGATCACTGAACTGTGACCAGCCTAAACCAGCTCCTGGATTTTGTCTTATCCCTTTACTCCTAGGCTACACATTTTGGACCTGACTTTCCGCTGGCATTGTAAAGAATTTGGCTTTCACATTGCAGAGAGACAAATTAAACCTCAGTATTGTGTTTGTGTTTGGATTGTTCCTAGTGGTTTTTCTTTTTTAGTTTTTTTTTTCCCTTTCTTTTTGCTCCAGTGATTCATTTATGAAAAAAGATGATGAGATTCAGGCTTCTGATGGTATTTCCATTACCCAGCAATTGAAGTACTCTGAGCAGGCCAGGACTTGCATAAAGATAAACACAGGTACCCAAAGTGAATGCAAATACTTTAAATACAAAAAAATATTACAACTTGTTCCCCATGCTACTTACCCAGCAGACCTTCTGCTGTGGATTTATGGCTGTTGTCACAAACTTTCTTCTCTGGCTTTTCTCGGAAGAAAGCTTTTCCAAGAACTAAATTAATTAAATTCATAGAGAGTGTTAAAGTAAAAATATTGTCCGTACAGATACGCACATATATACATGCATATACATATAATTATCAGTCAGTTCTTATAGATATTTAATCTAAATCCAGCAGATTAGATTATCTGGTAATTACGGTTTTTTGTGTTTGGATCTCCAGAGTAGATGCTGGATTCCAAATAACATAATTAGTTTGCGAAAGGGCACCAGCTTCTCAGCAGTTCACTGTCGTTTTCTCAAATGTGCTTCCTGAGAGTCGCATGAAGATCTTCCATTCCAAATAAATTCAAAGCCATGTGTTTCCGTTGCCAAATACATTATTAAAAAATAAGGGAATTACATGCACCAGTCTTTTTGAGAGTAATCTGCTTATACAATTTCTTGACTCTTAGCTCAATATTTTCCAGCATTTGTGGTGCAGCAGAATAAAGATCATGTTTTATTCTGGTTATGAAATTTTAGCTATATATTATTAGAGACTTTAGAAGTAGTTTGATGTGCTTGTAACTAGAACACGGGCCAAAATGAGTAAAGTTTTGTCATCAGTGAATTTCTGCTGCTTCAGAAAAAGTGATCTTACCTTCCTAAACAGCAATGGTCTTACATCTTATATCTTCAGATGAAACTTGGTCTCTTGTGGCCGTGCTAGAAAAGTAATACATTTTCTATTTGTTCTGTAAGCAGAACTTCACTTGCCCTGGCTTTCTCTTTTGCTGCATAATAAATAAGGAGTGTTGAGTTCAAGTTTTATTTTTGCTATTCATAAATAAGAAATCTTATTCTCATTTGGTGTAGAGACGCTTCAGATGCTTTACTAACATTTTATTGTCTGCCCTCAGTAACAAATATGCTGTCCTATCCAGAAGCACTGTTGGCTTCCATTAGACTGTTCTATCCATTTGACTCAAGTGGACAATAAAACTTGCTGAATGACAGCGTGTCACTGATGACTACAGAGCTTTTAAAGAAAAACCATTCTGCCTCCTGCCCTTTTCATTGCTTTTTCCTATATCTGAGTGTGGCCCTCGTCGATTGTATTTTAATGGAGGCATGGCCTTGTTGATTATATTTCTATTAATTTTTAGTGATTAGCCCAGTGTAAAGCCTTGTCAGATAAAACTGATTACATTATTTTTTCCAAAGGGGAAAGTGGGTACTAAGATCTCAAAGATTAGTAAGTGCCCTGCTGGTGGGAAATGTTGGTTAAATGTATATTTGGCAAATTATTCTGCAATACTTGAAAAAAATTGGAAAACTGGGTGAGGTCTTTTAAACTAAAGTGTATATATGTCTCTCTGCTCTGGGCATAGGTGGAAGAGATGACTGAGAATCAGTGATAAAAATGGCTTGTCTGGGACTCATATTAGGGGTGTGAATTGGTGGAATATTTGGTATGGTAACAAAAGACATTTCTTCGACTCAGGTTGGAGTTTACCACGTTGCAGAAGCCTGGTACAAAGCCAGCACCACTTATGTTCCCATTTGGCTTACACAATGCATGTCTGTGCTGCACAGGGATGGGGTGTTATTTACATTTACATTTTTTTTTAGTCCTCCTAGTCCAGCAGAAGTATAAGTGATGTAATCCTTCTCTCTATTAACTAGACATGACACTTCAGCAACTTCTGCCTGACATGCATCTGGTTTTGTGGAGTCCATCAGAGGTCCCTTATCCTGAGGGGTCAACTGGACCTTCAGATGCCCTTCAGATATTAGATATCAATATGTGATTTTCAAGGTGACCCAGGAAATATTTCTTTCTGAAATGCAAGTAGAGATTTTTCCTGTTTATCACATATTTCTTCTATGGGGAAGGAGTATTCCAAAGTGTATTGTAGATACTTCCTCCCTCTCTGAATACTTACATTTCATTCCTTAGAGTCAGCAAGTGGCTAGAGGCTGTAACTTGGATGCACTGGCCTTCTTTCAGGAAATCGGTTCTTGGAAACGGCCACAAGCAATCACCTAAGAGGGTTTTCATGTGTGCTTTTTTTAAGATGGAGGACCTAAAGCAACATTATTACAGAAACACACAGTGCTCCAGCGAACACGTCCCTCACACTCTACGTTGTGCGTGCAGCCATGTGGACCCCAGCCTTTACCTTGCGGGGGTAAGATCTGTGGGACAGCAAGCTCTTTGGGGGAGGCAGCATCTTTTCATTACGCGTGAGCGCAAGACATGGCATAATTGTGACATCTAGAAGCCACTGCAACATTTCCAAGACCAGACTGTGAATCTCTTAACTTGTAATAAGCCATTGCTTACCCAAATGGTAACCTCTGTGAAACCAGTACTTGCAATATGGATCATCATAGACAATAATGACAGAAATAATAATAACAGTGCACGTCTGTGGCTGCCTTCCTTTTCTATTACATGGGAGACATTCAGGTACCACAAGATGGATACGGTATAAAATATAGATGTATTGTATTTGGAAGTAGTAATAATGGCAGCACACGCGAGGTAACTAAATGAACTATCTTGGAGAATGATGATAGTCTATGCTCAGAACGTTACATCTGTCCACCTCTTAAAATTACGTTCACTATTTACAACATCTCTTGGTCGAGCAGGGATCTATTTATGTTGCTCCATGTCCAACTAAATGTTAAATATGACGTCATGCAGTACTGCTCCATCTGGTTGAAGGTACGAGTGGAAAGACATACAGAACTTTCTTCTGTGACATTCCCATCTACAGATACGTATGAATTGACAGAAATAACCTTTTGTAATACCCACAATTTTCTGTAGTTCTAATTTTTATTGTGCCTGCTGCCTGAAAGATGATAAGACTTATTCATAGAATTCACACTCCAGTGGTTTGATAAATATATAACAGTCTGAAAAGGAGTTTCTTGGTGCAGTGCATGTTATTCATCAGGTCTCAGTTTTCCTTGGTTTTGGTCCTAAGGTTTATTCTTTTTTTATTATTTTTTTTTTAATTTGACATTTTTGGATGACTCCTCTGATCTTCTTCCTACCAATACCCACAAGGAAAAATTGCACTTGGAACAACTAAAACTAAATATGGTGTGATGAAAAATAAGTTTATATACCTTTATTATATTATCTCTTATTCTTTATCTGACAAATGAGGAGGCGAGAATATTGTAAAGTGATATTCTATAGCAGGCACAATGCTTATCAGTTATTTTCCTTTGACCTTCTGCCTTAGAAAATTAATTCACTTGAACTGTTCCTACACTAGAACATTAGGGAAAAAATAATGTTAGCACTAGTGAATATAATCTCTGCAGGAAAGCTGGGCAATTATTCAATGGTCTAATCTTATCTCTTGTTTCATTTTTATATGGCAAGTCTACATTTAAAGTATTAGATATACTGTGCTTCTGCTCAGTACCATCAAACCACAGTAAATAAACGCCGCTAAGTGCACCATGAGTGAAGGAGCTTATAATGAGAAGTGTGAGTAGACGTGTGCGCCATTCATCATTCTGTTCAGCCCGATATTGGGGCTCTTTTTATCAGCAGTATTCATAGCAGTGTCATCACCTCTGGTATAAATCTTCTGTCAGTGTCTGTCGTCCCCGTGCCCTATTAAACTCCTGCTCTCACATAATCACTGAATGACCTTTGGATGTCTTTCATTAACCTCTGACCTGAACCCTGCTGGCTTCTTGTTGGTAGGTAAATCTATAACATGACATTTGTTTATGACTCAACCTTTATCCTTGCTTAATAGTCGTGCCTTTCAATTTTTTTTTTTGTTCTGGAGCAAAAAAGATAGTTACAATCTTAAAGCACAGCTTGGATTTCAAGGTTGGATCACAATATTCACCTAAGTGTCTCCTAATAGACTTTCTAACATTTTCCACTGCTGCTTACTGAATCTTATAAATTGTAAATTAGTGCAGGACATTAGCCTCACAAATATTTTTGTTTCTGACAGAAGTTTATTTTCTCTCAGATATTTTCTTCTTGCTCTGTTCCCCTAATCAGAGAATAGGGATTGATTAATTAAAATTCAATTATGCAGCTGTGCCACAGCTTAGCCTAAAATTTCTGGTGCTGAAGATGAGGGTAGCTATTACATAGCAATAATAATAATAGTAGTAGTAGTAGTAGTAGTAAAAATAATGCAAGATTTTGTTCTCATGAGGATCAAGTGGGCTGGAAAGTAGTTACTCCAGTGCTCTATGTTGCCGATGTCTTACTGCAAAGCCTTGGTCAAGCTACTTGCTTTTTCTATGACTCATTTACCTCACTTGTAAAACTGGCTGTGGTAAAACTGTGCTCTGCAGAATATAACATGAAAAATGGCTTCTATTTGCCTCTTGTGTGCTCGGGAACCAGACTGATACTCTTATTAATCCTGCTCAGCTAAGTGTGTGTACAGAGTTGAGAGCGTACTGAATTCTATTTCTCCTCCTTCAGCCCTGCCTCCCCCCTGTGAATGTGCCCCTAATTACAGTTAACTATAATTAGTACCAATTAACTAAGATTCTTAGTGGTTGTATTCCTGCAAACCCATGGATGAAAGCGGCTCTCAGCCGCGAACAGGATAGTAAGCGGTTAGGATTTGTGCGGGCATTGGAAGTGGGGGGTTCGTGGGAAATTGCAGGGCTGGCTGGTGCTCCCTGGGCGAGGGGTTGTGGGGATGTGCCCGGTGTCGGCAGGGAAATGGGAGAGAGGGAACAGATACGGCACTGGAGGGAACCGGGGAACGCGAAACGCAGGTATTAACTGTGAGGGAGGTTGTGAGGAGAGAACAGGGTGGATGGGTTTGATGGGGGTCTGTCTGCAAGATACTGTGGTCCTGATTCAGTCTTTTGAGTGACCACAGAAAAGAGCAGGGACTTCCTGCGGGAAAATGAAGGTAAAAGCCTCAGTGAATGTAGGTGGAACGGCTTTTGCATTTTCTGCTAAAGCGCTGTAAATCATCCTGAAGCAATGTTGAAATAAGAAAAGATTGGATGAAGTTATCTTCTCCTCAACTTTATATATACCTTTAATAAGGGTATTTTAGCAGACTTGTGTACTTATAACACTTTCAACTAACTTGTGTAATAGCAACAGTGTTTCCTGAACCACATAACTCACATAGACTCATTAAATCCATGTCTTGATGATTTTGCTATCTGGAAAGCTAAAGCAAAATGCCAGTAGTTTGTCCCTGAGTTGTTCCTCTCTCCATTTCTTTATACTGTGTTCAGGAATGGCAAGTAGCTATACATCTCTTTCCTGTTTCGGTATGAGGCCGTCTCTGCATGGTTGGAGGGCCCATCTCTTCTCACCTTGTGACCAAGCACCATCAAAATAGGGAAAATTTCAGGGAATTGGGAATGCACAGATAAGCAGTTTGTCTCTTCTTTAACTTACTGTGTTTTGATATAGCATTCCTCCCTGTTTTTATCAGTGTTGTCCTCATTTCTCCTTTTTTGCTCCTCATTTTCTTCTATGCTTGGGTATGTCTCTTTTGATATCAAGGGCAAAAAACCTAGTGTTGATATTTTGCACTCATAAAATACCTGGAACAAGTGACATGGATAGCAAAGGAAACTGTAACAAACCACAGATGTCAACACATACCCATCCCTGGTGTTGGCTGACTGCCCGAAGTCCTTTACCTCTCTGGAAAGAGAGATTGTTCTAGGCATCAGCCATCTCCAAGGCATCAGCTATCTCCACCAGAAGGTGACACCACTACATGCGCTTGGGACCAGCATCCTGTGAATGACTTGGACATCGTCTGTAACACAATCAGCGTCCTTGTGGTGTCTGAACTCTGAATACGGGAGATATCGAGGGATGTGGCTGCAGCCCTTTGGCAGGGAGCAGAGATGACAGCATTGGCATGTGCTTCAGTCCTTAGGATGATCTTCCTCATTTTCAGGTCACCGCAGAGAAATCTTCATGTCTTATGAATGTGGAACAACTGAGAACTCATTTCCTGACCCCAGGCTCATTACATGGATGGTGTTATCAAATGTAATATCACTTATCTGTAGATAGTTTGATAACACTATGCCTTTTAGCCAACATGTACTTTTTTTAATCTTCTGTTAAATCAAAATGAGAAAGGATAATGATAGGATAAGGAAAGAAAAGATTTCCATTCATGTGTGATAACCCATACTTGCCCACTCATTTGTAAGCACCTTGCCTTTCCCAGTTTAACAGACAGCTGTTTTGGAGCTCACGGGCAGCAGCATGGGGTAAACCTTGAGCAGTGCGATGGGACTGGTGGTAAGTTAAACCAAGAGATGGTTACATGCCAGTTCCGAGAGAGAGTGTACAAAAATGTCCTGGTAAGAAGCTGTTGCCCAGGCACTGTCTACTTTCACCGACAAAAGGGAAAAAAACAGGGCAACATGCTGTGTTATACTAATCCCTTGGCCCTTAAGGCCTATCAGTGTCCTCAGGGCACTGACACAAAATCCCGCAGTGGCAGGGAGATAGGGGCAGACAGCAGGGAGCCATGGAAAATGTGACGGAAAGGTCTTTTCCCCCAGAAGTGCCTAGTGCCAGTGTTCACTTGGGCCCCAGCATCCCTGGAGGTGTCCGTGATGTGACCTGGTACCTGGGCACACATTCATCATGTTACTGGACAGGGATCTGTTATGTCAGGTTTCGTCAGAGATGAATGTTATTATTATGAATAATGGTAACAATAATGATAATAACAATAAGATACTAGAGTAATCCCAAACTCTAGCTATGGATCAGGACAATATTGTGCTAGGCACAGCAATGCCCTTCCATCACCACTGGAGAGTGAGATGAATAAAGTCACAAAATCATGGGAATAGGATGGGAAAATAAAGAATTGTATGTCTCTACTTTTTATTTGATTTGCAGAATACATTTGGAAAAGATTTTCAGGGTGGAATTTGGCAGTGAAGTTGAGAGCCTTTGTGAAAAAAATGGATTTTGAGGAGAAACATATAGAGCAAGGACCTGTCCCTTAGGCAGCTCAGTCCCACAGATCTGAGTGGGCTTTTTATCTGACTGGGACAGAGCAGAAGATTTTCAACTGATGACGACAACCGAGTGGACTTGGGATGATGGCAGCAAAGAAGCACAAATGGGTGGTTAATTGTGTGACCCGCGGGGAGCCCTGGAAGACATTAATGGGTATAAAGAGGCCATATTTCCATAAATGACCATTAGTCTTCTGCAAATGTTCCTTGAAATGTAAAGGAATGATTTTCTCTCTCCAATTAATCATCCTGGAAATCCTCCTTCGTGTAATCTTGAAAACACGGGAGAGGAATTAGTATCAGCAAATGTTGCCAGGTGTACAAAATGGCAGAGTAATGTGTTGTATAAAATGATTTTGGGTGGCAGAAACTGGATAGGAAGCCAAGAATACTGCACCAATATTTGAGCTTTTCTGCGAGAGGCGTTGCCAGCCTCAGGAGGGAGGCACTGGATAATTTATAGGTTAACATTTCTTTTTATGTGAATAGCATTTTTCTCATTTATAGTTAATTAGGTTAAGCATGCATGGGGAGTGAGGGAGGAAAGACTCTCAGAGAGAATCTAAATGATTAGTAATTGAATGAAGTAAAAGAATCTGCTAAAAGATGTAGCTCTGGAAGTTAAATATGTTGCTATAACAAGTGTAAGTATCAGACAGGAATTTTAAAGGTTCTTACATTAATTATAGCAGCAGCATAAAAAGAGGCAGAGCGTACTTACAGATTTGGCACGTGTATTGTTTTCACAAGTAGCTGCTGTTTCATTTTACTAGAGGAGGGGAAGCTATTTGTCCCATCATTTCATGGGTTTATATCTTTTGCACACATTTCTTGTCTCGGGGTTTTTGGCTCACATACAGGATCAGTTAAGGTGAACTACAAAGTAAAATGAACATTGACTTAACCACTGAGTTTCTTCAAATCTTTTTTCCTGTATAAAATCCTCTTGACACTTCCTGGTTGACTGAACATTTTTTTGGCAGATTCTGTGTGTCCATCTATACACAGGGAGTGGATCAGTTTCACTAAGGCCCATCTAAAAATGCTGCACTGTATCTGGACTGGGGCAAACTTTTATGCAGACATTCAGAATGGTTCAGGGCATTAAAATCACCTGGGCTGCAGTTTTATTAATGGTATCCAACCAGCCGTATCCTGGGCTGCATCAAAAGAAGCATGGCCAGCAGGTTGAGGGAGGGGATTCTGCCCCTTTACTCCGCTCTTGTGAGACCCCACCTGGAGTACTGCATTCAGCTCTGGGGCCCCCCAACATAAGAAGGACATGGAGCTGTTGGAGCGAGTCCAGAGGAGGGTCACGAAGCTGATCAGAGGGCTGGAGCACCTCTGCTATGAAGACAGGCTGAGAGAGTTTGGGGCTCTTCAGCCTGGAGAAGAGAAGGCTCCAGGGAGAAGCTTATAGCAGCCTTCCAGTATCTGAAGGGGCTACAGGAAAGCGGGAGAGGGGCTTTTTACAAGGGCGTGGAGTGACAGGACGAGGGGGGAACGGTTTTACACTGAAAGAGGGTAGATTTAAATTATATATTAGGAGAAATTCTTTTCCTGTGAGGGTGGTGAGACACTGGCACAGGTTGCCCAGAGAAGTTGTGGCTGCCCCCCTCCCTGGCAGTGTTCAAGGCCAGGTTGGATGGGGCTTTGGGTAACCTGGTCTAGAGGAAAGGTGTCCCTGCCTGTGGAAGGGGGTTGGAACTAGATGATCTTTAAGGTCCCTTCCAACCCAAACCATTCTATGATTCTATGATATAGACTTGTTAAATCCCGTATGTTGATAGTGAGGATCACACAGTGTGCTGTCATCTCCCATCTCCCCACCACGAGGGCTGCACATCTCTCATTGCCGGCACTGCACTGCGGGCTCTCTCACCGTCTCTGTGCCCCATCTGCCAGACACAAGCTGGATGGTTTCCCCCACACCACCGGTTTCTTTTGCTCCCTCCCTCCCTCCCCATTGGGTGATACAGCGCATGGCTGTCCGTGGCCAGAGATATCACATTCTGGGACATCTGTGATACGCAAGACAGAATTTTACAAGAAGAAAGACATTTATGAAAAATTAGTTTAAACACATTTCCAGCTGGAATGCCTTCCACTGGGTAATTTTTGAAAATGCTCAGAACTGTTTTAAACTAATTTTCAGTTTCCTTTGCAGATTTACCCTTAAGTGTTGGGTGGGAGTTTTTAAATGTAATCATGTAAGCTCAAATTTAAGCACTTCTATCTGAGGGATTGATGATGCAAGGTTCTCCCAGCTGAAGAGCGTGCAGTACTTCTTGAAAATCAGGCAGGACTTTGAGTTAGATACTAAATATAGATTTAACAGTTTATCCCCTGACACTCAAATAATTCAAGAAGTGAATGATTTATGATTTCAAGAAATGAGTTATTATTTATACTGGAAAACACCACCATTTTTATTGAACATGAGCAGTTCCACATGGAGAGTTATTCAAAGTAGTTTAATGTTTCTGCTGTGCCCATTAAAAAACAGTTTCTTTTTCTAGACAAAAAATAGCCTAGAGGAAATGAATGCTGAGCCCCAGTGAAAGTCAGGGAGAGATAAGCACCTAATTCCCTTACACCTTTTAGAAAATCCCAGTGTCTGTTGGCTTACCCTCAGCTGTAAGTTAAGCCCAAACGCGGCACCGGTTGTGCCACAGCAGTAGTCTGCCGTCCGCTCTGTTAGGTGACTCAAAGGAAAATGCATCCCGGGCTGTTCAGATTTATGTGGGCTGGATGATTTTTTGTTTTTGAAAAGAAGAAAATAGAGTACGCACAGGTTGTGTGTGGCTGTTTCATGTGTGTGATGTGGTCGAGGGGTGCCTGACTCTGGCCAGAAGTAGAGCGAAGCTCAGTGGAGCACAAAGCCCAGACTGGGGGATCCAGGTCCAGAGCCGGCCAGGAACAAATGAGTGCAGCCCTGAACTGCACTGCCTTGTGCTACGCTGCACTGTGCTGACACAACAACCTCTTAGAAGCAATTTTGGGTTCCTCTGACATGACACGTGTGGTGCAATGAGTTTAAATGCCTTGCCTTAGGTCATGTGGTAAAGCAGTAGCAGATGTGGTAGGAGAACAGGGGCGCCTGACTCAGAGCCCGGTCACCTTTTGAACCGCAGGCCTTCTGTCACAAGCCAAAGGGAATGCTTTCACACACGCAAGGAGAAACGTCAGAGAAAACAACAGTTCATCCAAGCTCTTAGTGAACTTGGATACTATTTTGGTCGAGCAGCCAGAGTTGAGGACCAGAGCCCAGAAGTTTGAGTTCGGCTCCTGGCTAACTGCATCTGTGCCTCTGGCAACTCCTGCAAGTCCTTGACTTCCCCACCAGCCCACAAGGCCAGTGCAGAAATGACTTACGGAGTGATTGTGAGAATTAGCGAATGAACACTAGGCAAAAGCTCTGCCAGAGAGCTGCTCTGCCCTCAGTGGAAGAGACTGCGATGTGTGCTCTGTCCAAGGGTCATAGACTGCTCTTGCAGGGTAGGATTTAATTGCATGAGCAAATATCTGTTGCTGCTGTGATCACTGAGAGGTATTTTGACCAATAAAAAGGGCTTTTTTAAAATATATTGGTAGCAAAAGGCAGGCTAGAAGTAACATTGGCCCATTACTCGACGAGCATGGTCACCTCACATACAGGGACATAGATAAAGCAGAGATGTTTAATGCTTTCTTTGCCTTGGTTTTCAACAACAATGATGGGCACTGGGACCCCCAGAGCCCTGTGCCTGAGATCCATGACTGTGAGAATGATACACTCCCAATCAACCCCGAACTTGTGTGAGATTTGCTGCTCCAGCTGGATCCCTACAAGTCAATGGGGCCCGCCGGGATTCATCCAAGGGTACTTAAAGAACAGGCTGACGTCATAGCGAGACCTCTCTCAATGATTTTTCAACGCTCTTGGGAATCTGGGGAGGTCCCAGTTGACTGGAAGTTGGCAAACATTGTCCCAATCTTCAAGAAGGGCAACAGGGATGACCCCGGTAACTACAGGCCTGTTAGTCTCACCTGGGTGCCTGGCAAAATTATGGAGGAAATTATTCTGGGAGTTATTGAAACACATCTCAAAGACAATGCAGTCATTGGTCCCAGCCAGCATGGGTTCATGAGGAGAAAGTCCTGTTTGACGAATTTGATTTCTTTCTATGACAAGGTTACCCACTTAGTTGACCAAGGGAATCTTTTTGGATTTCAGTAAAGCTTTTGATACTGTCTCTCACAGTATCCTCCTGGGCAAAATGTCCAGCATACAGCTGGATAAACACATAATGCAATGGGTGAACAATTGGGTGACAGGTAGGGCTCAAAGAGTTATAGAAAATGGGGTTACATCGGGCTGGAGACCAGTCACTAGTGAGGTTCCTCAGGGATCCATCTTGGGGCCAGTGCTTTTCAATATCTTCATTAATGATTTGGACGCAGGACTTGAAGGACTACTATCCAAGTTTGCTGATGACACAAAACTTGGAGGAGCTGTTGACACTCCCGAGGGCAGAGAGGCCCTGCAAAGAGACCTAGATAAATTAGAAAGGTGGGCGATCACCAACCGCATGAAGTTTAACAAGGGAAATTGATGGATTTTGCACCTGGGACATGGCAACCCTGGAATATATACAGACTGGGGAACGAGAGGCTGGAGAGCAGCCCTGTGGAAAGGGATCTGGTGGGGTCCTTTCAAGACCTGGACCCCACCATTGTCAGGTGAAACACTTCTCCTTGGACCAGTTGGTTTTCCCATATTTGGGAAAGGCTCTTTCCCTTGCACCTGGGCTGTGTCTCTTCTCCAGTCCTCTACCTGACCATCAGGGCAGTGGGAGGTGCTGGGGCGCAGTAACGTACTGCCTGGAGAACGGCATAGCTCTGCACAGCTTCTGCTGTTTCCTTGTGGTATCAATCCTGGAGCCTCTGCCAGTGGATGTACCAAGGCTTGGCTCATAGTAACGTTTCCTTGAGAAATAATGATTTCACTGGAAGCAGTTGCCAGTATGTTAAAAATGTAAGAAGGACGGCATTTATCATGCAAAAACTTGCTATCAATATGGATAATGAGCTATCTGCTGCTAGTTTCCTTCTTTTTGGGGTGGGAGGCAAAGAAGGAGAACTGGACTTTGTGCTGAATGGATGGTTGTGAGAAGCCGGTACTATTTCAGCCAATTTGCGAGCAGCTTGCAGACATCGGGAGTAAAGGTTTGTTACATCTCTCATTTTTTTTCTTCCTTTGGGCAGGTGGCCTAACAGCCCAGCAGCTGATCCTACTTTTAAATTTAATTTTAATTGAATGCACTGCTAGAGATCCTTAAAATTGACTCTTTTTGTTTGAATTTCTTAAGGGAGTTTGCCCCAAAACCTCTATCCTAGTGATAACTTATTCTGGCCAATGGAGCCGGTGTGTATTTATTGTATATCTCTCTGTCCCTTCTCTGGCTTCTGCTACCATGAACACTGCAGTTGCTGATGACTAGAAAATTACTCAAGTGTGAACTGTTTCACTGTCTGTCACTTTCCTCATTAGGCTAGTGAGAAAATGTATCTACGACTCTGTCACACACAGCCCTCATTAGGTTAGCAGCACATTGAGATCATTGCCTTTTTTAAAGATGGCTGCAGGAAAATGGCTGGGTAGTTTGATGCTCCTCAGTAATAAGTGGAAGTAAAAAACTAGGGCTGACTGCACTCTCCTCTGAAATAATTGCATTGTTTGCAGAGTCTGATCAATGGGATGAAGTGTTACTGCTGGGGAAGTCAGATGGCAGTGCATAATCTTACTTCTTACTCTGAGCAGAGGGGGCAGAAGATGCTCGAGGTAAGGCTAATTCATTGCGCAAAAGAGATTTAGGACAAGAACACTATCCATTTTTGGCATCTGCTTCTCCTTGTGCCTGTTAAATTGGAGGAACTCTTATCGAAGGTGGTGTATTTTCTCTTATGTGTCAGTATGAGCAAATTTAAGTCTATCAGCTATAGCTCTAACTGGTAGCAATGCGGGCTACCAGTGTGTTCCTAATTCCTACCTCGAGCAGTTGGCCAAAGTAGCACTGATCAATACAGGCCCGTTTTAGACATTCCCAGAAGGCTGGATTTAGACACTATCACTGCCAAATGGCCAGGCTGAGCTTCTGCTAGAAAAGATGTGCTAAATGACTGCATGCCTTCTCTCTAACTAGTGCTACTTTCTTTTTAGTTCACTCCTTCTTTTCCTAAGCAAAGAGTGCCACTGCCTTCCACATTGGCATTTCCCCTGAAATTGGTCCATTAACTCCCATATGCTCTAGAAAGACAGGTAGCTACTATCATGCCTGGATTTCTTTATTTGAAGAAAGCAAAAAAAAAAAGAGCAAGAGTAGCAATAGTAGCTATAATATACTCCAACAACCAGAGCAGCTACATAATCCTACTTGCAGTAGGGCCAAAGTCTTGAATGGAACCATGGTATTGATGGGAACTGCTACTTGCTTTGCTGGAAAGGGTGCTGCTGAAAATTGCCGTACAGCCGAGTCTGCTATGGCTGTTACATGCTTGAATTGGTGCAGTCCACTAGTGCACCAGTTTGGTGCGGACATAGTTTAGCTCACCTACTTGCTAGATGTTGTTGGCATTGGTAGGTGAAAGTTTGCATGTCATACCACATATAAAATTGCTCAGAAAAGTAATTTAACAGGAGGAACTTCTTTTATGCTCTCATTATAATGTATTTCTACTGATGTTTGCTTCTGCAGAGTGATCCCAAAGACCTGAACGACAGTTAACACAAAAACTTTTGTGCCCACTGCATCTGGATAGAAATGTGTAGGGCAATGTCTGGTAGCCACATCAGACCTGCAGTGCTGATGCTCCATCTCCATTCTGCCATGTAAATGTTCATTCATTAGCACTGGTGTAGAGGATCTGTGATGTCCTGCCGTTGATTAGGTTCATAGCAGATATGTATCCCCTAAGGATACAATGATGAAAAAAAACTTATGGCCTTTTTGCTTATTTAAAGTTGATATCCAACTCCAAGTTAAATTGGATATCAAGTACTTGACTTGCTCTGCAAATATTCTTTTCAATTCCATATACATATGAGTCTTCTCATTATCTGCATTTACACATTCAAAGGCAATTAGCCCTGAAATAGCTAGAAATGTAGAGAAAGAAATGTTTGAATTTATATTTCCCATAAAGTTCATATTTTCTTTTTCATTTAAGTGGGACTTTAATTTCTTTTGAAGACGAGAAAACAAATTTAAAAAAAAAAGAAGAAAGTCCCTCAAGGGACTGGAGGCTGAAAAGGACTGTTATCATGAAGTAGAATATTTAATTCCTAGACTGGTGATTCAAATATTTTTTGAGAGGCTGAGTCTACACTGGCAGGTAGAAAGCAGCCCCTGATCTGCCATCCACATGTCGAGACTGCCAGTGCTGGGATGGCTGGGCTCTGGTGTTGTGGTTCTTTTTCTCTGGGCAGCTGAAGCTCGGGCTGTGTACAATGCTGAGTATTTCTAGAAGGTAGTCTGTTTTTTCTGCTCGATACAAGCCTGCAATGTCACTACAAAGCGTTGACAAACCTGCACCACACCATCTGTTGTGTCCAGCCTGTCTCTGCGGTGGGCTGGCACGCAGCTGGCTCCACACTCAGTAGTAGGAGCTCAGATTTTCATCCAAGCCAAGCTTTGGAGCTACTTATACAGGAGCATCTGAGTGGATGTTAAAGAACACGTGAACTCAAGAAAAGGCTCAGACTTGCATTTAAAACATAATCCTGGTGTAGCCTGTGTGAAATAAGCCATTACAATTCCAAAGGAATAGTTGCCCTCATACTACGAATGAGCAGACTGAGAAGGGTCGGCTCTCTTAAAATCCAGTCACCGAGCAGCCATAGGATAGGAGCCAACTTCTTGGATTTTGTTCCAGAATCGCACCACTTTGGCCAACAGGAAAGCCTGAGTCGTGACTGCAGTGCCTGGTTAGGAGGGCAGCTCTGGGAACCTCTCTCCAGCTCTCTTTGCCATCCGTATATTCACTGCAGACCAGGCTCTACACCCCTACGCCCCAAACCAGGCAGTATTTCACATGGCTCGTCCCAGCTTACCAGTGTGAATAACTCTGCGTTAGCTTCATAATTGCCTTCAGTTTTATACTAGCAATTAAGTTTCCTTTCCACATATAACTCGGCTTCAGACACACCAACTTTTCAGGCAAATACTTCATTTACAGCGATATTACTTAGTTCATCCAGCTTGCTGGTTGTGCCTTATTAATGCCTAGGTACAAGACTGGGTTTTTTCTTCATTCTGACAGGGATTCTTGGAGTCTCAATGAGCAATTAGTATAAAAAAGCTGTCCTGGGGAGACAGAATTCATATTAAAAAAGCCCAAGCCCAAACCTGTAAATCTTCAACATGCCTGGAATTTTGCATTTTTTTTTATTCATTAAAGTATACATTATTAACTAACAATCTTCCCCAAAATACATATCAGCTGTTAAAAAAAAAAAAGACTAATAGCTTTTTCGTAAAGGTTTTACAAGTTAATTTTAATAATTTTCATTTAAAGTAAAAATACAATGTCATATTCCAAGAGACCAAAGAGTGTCCTGTTTAACAGATGATGCTTCAAGAGCTGTTGGTTTCTGTTTGTGTTGGTTGGGGTTTTTTCTGTAGAATGACATTTTCATAAAGAAATTTCCCAAAGCATTATTATGACAGGAGTTTCCATTTGGACTTTTGAAGAACTGTTGGCGGCATCAGTTTCTTCTTTTTATGAGAGCTGTTGGAAGCCAAAAGTAGATTATTGGGTTTTTAACATCTGTAAACTATGCAATACCTTCTGCAGTAGGAGAAATAAATAAGTAACAGCAATGCATGAAGACATTCTATGTTACATGGCCCAAACTAGTATCTCACTAATGTGTATATAACCTGCTTTATAGAACCATATCTTAACCAGGCTAAGGGCTTAATTATTATTGATTAGTTCTGCCCACTGTTCCAATATCAGTCGTTATTGAAGTAATCTCCATATCCCTCATTAAACATGCGTCTGTTTCCATGGGGATGCATTTTTAAATAAGAAGTGCTATTTGAATATTCCTGGTTTCACTGGTTGTTCAGGCACTTGGTACTGCGGTCGCCCAATCTGTCATAGTTAATCAACTCTCATCTCTTAACACTGGCTGCAGTTATCAATGAGTTGAGGATTAATATTCTGGGCGAAGCAGATGATAAATCATTTGTATATAATTAGTGTACAGCAAGGTTACAGCTGACATGAATTTTTATCTTAATTATGAGAGAAATTTGTTCCATTAATTTAATTTAGTTTGCATGAGTGGCTACACACCTAACAAAGTTAATCTTACACCTGTCATTACAACATTAAGGAGAGTCTCATTTTCAAGCTGTAGACACAGATACTCCAGCATATAAGGATAATGTTGCTCATTCTGATGTGAAAATAGATGACCGTAGACAGAAGATAGAGAGCCTACTCTTTTTCAAGTCTTCCCAAAGGATTTATGTGCGAATATTACAGAGCTTCAAATCGGTTGCCACTGTACTGAGTAGACTAATTTTCCTTCAATCTTCCTTCTGTACTTCCTCACGAAAGAAGCATGCAGTACTCACAGACAAAGGGAAGGATTTTCCCTTTATTTTTATAGATATGTATTTTAATTACTTTAACTATATACATATAGTTAACATGTGACAATGCCATAGCTCTTGTATGACATGATATCTGCATTAATGGCAATGGGTGAGGAAATATGCGCTGCCTGCAATCCAGCCTTCATATTTCCGTGAAAAAGAATTATTCATAACTTCATCTACAACACAAATGGCAATTATGCAGGCTTTTCTGAGGTTTCAGCACACTGAGTAAACCTAAATTCTGTGTTAATTATCCAAGCAATTATCAAGTCTGATAAATCATACATGATTGATAGATAAGGTGGGGCTGTTTGGGTAACAGGATATGGTGTTAGTTATTTTGCTGATAATTAACCAAGCACCTAAATGAAAGAAGACTATTTGTGGCATCCCTTATAAAAATGTTTATCTTTATAGATTTGTTGATTATAGTTATTTTATTCTGGTAGGATGACTTCGGAAAAAGAAAAACCAATACCCGAGTCTTTTTACAGCTAATGAGATGAGACTGAATACAGTGGAGACAGAAATATAACTGAAAATTGCATTCTGCACTAGCTCAAGTCCAAATACATATTTGTAATACAAGCCACAGTCTCCTTCACATTTGTGGCGTAAAAATAACCCTCGAACAGAAACATTAATTGAACAGTAACTCAGATTAATGTTTTGTAATATTAGTTCACAATTATTACTCTCATCTAGGGTCAAGAAGTATATAGTAGGATATTCACAAAGAAATGACTGATTTAAAAACAAAGAGCTCTAATGGAATTCAATAGTGCTTTTCAGTCATTCCAGTTGGCATCTCTATTACCTGAAATGATTCACAGTCCATTATGGGAGCTTCCATGCTAATAGAATGTCTATCTTCTGTAATACAGACACATCAGGGCGCTAACTGAGAATCTGTCACAATGAATTTCATCTAGATTTCACTTCATCTCTTCATGGACTGTAAAATTTGCTCTTGTACAATGCCTAAATTTACTGTGGGTAATTGAGAGAGATCTATAGATGCAGCACACGGTAAAAAGCGGTTTTCCAAAGATGTATTGTAAATTGTGCAGATTTGGTTCAGCTGGGAAAAGATTATGAGGTGCTGAACACCAATCTCTGCTAATTAAATGTTTTCGGTGAGCTCTGAAAATATTTTGAATGGATCACAGTGAATAGAAAAGTGAAAACAGCAGCCTGGTTAAAATGCCTCTCTTGCAGTTAGAAAGGCAATGAAAAAGCTTTTGAAATTTAAGAAACCCCAAAAAGAGGTAGGCAAATGAGTGAAAGTAGGCTCCATTACCCCTGGTAAGACTTATGGATCATATCAAGTAGACCTACGATATTTTTTATCAGTCTTGTGTTTACATAGTGCAAAGTGGGATATTACCCACTTCATCTGACTTCCTCTAGTTCTTTAGAAAATCCTCCTTAAACAGTGCAGGTAACTCCATTTTATTTTTGCGACTGAGATTATTCATCCTAACTGAAAACGTTGCTGTTAAGTTCTATGCATGAACTGTTGATAAAAAATTAAAATAACGTTTAATGCGTGGCTCATTTTTTTCCCCAGCTGAATACTTACTGCTCTGCTCATGAAATAGATATGCTGAGCATTTTCAACCATTTATTTCTTTTCTCTCTTTTTTTTTTTTAATTTTACTTGTTCCCATTAAAAGCTAAAAGAAATTATTGGTGTCCTTACCCATCACAGACTTTAATATTTGTTAGCCAATTGCAATTGTGATATATTCTATAGCTTTTTTCCTAAGCCACAAACAGAATAATAGCATCACGCTCCACTGCAAGTGAAGTGATCTCAGCCATTACATTAGGAGAAAATCAGAATGGTATGACTGCAGTTCATTACTGAAATAGGTAACTGATGAACTGAAAAGACAAAGGGCATTGTTAAATGAAATGTCATTATTAGAGCTGCTCATGTTTAACAAATGTACTGTAAGTTAATTCAGTGGTGTTTTCTCCAAAGTTCTCTGTAGGACGTTCACCATTCATGCTTATGTTCTTTACATGTTCAAAGTATTTTCATTTTCTTCATGGAAACAATGCTAACTAAACCTTAAATAAACACCACTTAAATTGTTATAAAAAATGTTACATCAACATTTGTCCAAGGTTTACCTTCGGAGCTATTGCTCACCCAGTGATCTCTGAAAGAGAAGTTTTTCAAATGTTTTTAAGTGTTTATTTATATCATGTTTTAATAAATGCCTTGTTTTCCTTGAAGGAAAATGGAAGGTAAATTTTGAGTTTCATGGGAAAAAACCTTCAGCCTTTAGGCTCCGATTCAGCAATCTATGACTATGCAACAACGCACTTTGGCACGTGTTTAATGTCAGGACCTGAAGCATCTGTTTAAATATGTTGCTGAATTGGGGCCTTAGAGTACGAGCAGAATCTTGGACCTCATATTTTAAAATCTGTGTAAAAGTGGTGTTCTGATATTAAATAAAAAACATATCATACTTTCAGCATCTGTGGGAAACTGTTTGCATTGCCCCAGAGGTGATAAAAATAATTTATGGACCTCAGTATTTTTCACAAGGAAATGACCTCAGCTTTGGCAATCTGAGGTAGTTAGTGAAGCTTTTCTGCTACATTTATGGATTTACTTGCGCTACATATTCTTTGACCGGTATTTTAGATTTATTGGCAGATACATAAGTCACAGTAAATAACCTAAAAAGGAATTGATGCTCTTTGCATTTTGTGCATGGACTGATTGACAGATTAAGAAGCGCTGCTTCTTCACAAGTGATTGAAACTTGTGCCCTTGCTTGTTATAAATGTGTCTACTGGGGTGTCATGCACATTTTTTAACCAAAAATTCTAATATAACTGGAACATTAAAAGCATATTCAGACTATAGTACGTGTAAATACGAGCTTGAAAAGAAAATATGTAGTTATGGATGCTACGATAAGGGCAATCAAACTCTTGAGAGCAGCCCTGAAGCCCTTTCTTCTCTGAGCATTCCTACTGGCTTGATACCTCTCTTAGGAACAGGGCTGCAGAGTCCACATCTGCGTTGTAGAGCTTCAATGGTCCAAAAGAGGGGGACAAGAAAGGTTCCTCTCCTTCTGCTGTCACAGTATTGACATTCAGGTCAGCACCATTAACAGCTGAGGACTTCAGCCAGAGCTTGCTAATGTCTTGAACAGGTTTTGAAATGAAGACCTGGGCCTTGAGTGCCTATGCAAGGCACTCTTGAGTGCTTTGCATAATCATACAGGATTGAGTAATTATCTAGGTATGTGATGGAGGGAGAGCCTTGCTGGGTTTCCTCAGGTGGATCAAGCACTGAGCAGTAAATAAGGGAAACAGATACTGTATTTGATGGTCAAGCATCTGACTGGAAATCACAAACCACACAAGCATGTTTTTTTCATGATAGTCCTATGGAACTAAGATATTAATGATATTAAGTAGACATTCCTAGTATCTTTTCATCCCTTTTTAATTTAGGTAAGGAACTTAAAAGTTGCAATCAAATATCTGTACTGATATCTCCATCACTTGCCTGCTGGAAATTGGAAAACAAACATCCCCCTCTCTCATCTTTCCACCAGAAATCAGATTAATTTAAAGTGCGAGGCAGGGCTGCAGAAGTTTACTCTCAGTCTCTTCGTTCTTGAGGCTTTAAACTGAGATCTTATTAACCCTTTCACACAGTTTTTTTGAGGTAAAAAAGAAATATTGGCATTATAAAAGTTTTAAAGCAACCCATGGTGATACATCTTAATTCTCTCAGATGTAGCACAAGATAGGTAATAAAGAATAACAGTTTACTCACTTGCAGCTGAGCTTCATCCTCATCTGTTCAGCTATGCATAGGTTTTAAATACGGATGTAAGAAAGAAATGATAACAGAGTCTATCTGTTCTACTGTTTCTCTGACCAAAGACATCACAAACAAAATAAACGTGACTTGGATTACAAACAGCTACGGATGAATTAATATTTTCTGCTACCTGAATGTGCCACGGGTGATCTGTGCACTGGAAATGAACCTTGCACTGTCTGAATATGCACGGAGCTCTAGAAGCTCTCTGCAGCAACACCATCCAGCAGGCAAAACGCATCTTCTCCGTTTATTTCCATCCATTTGTTTAACTTCACTGCCACCTGCTGTTAAAGGAGGGAGCCCGTACCGCCGGCCCGGGAGAGCTCGCTGATGTGCACAGGTATTGCCACAGCACTTCTAGCTCTTACACATTTTAATGTGCTGTAAAGGACAGGAGGGAAATGTTTGCCCATAAGGCTTGTGTCCCACAGGACACTACGTTACCGCTACCATTGCCAGGAGTTCTTCTGATAGACTAGAAGATGCTGTGTTCCTACTAAATTAAGTGTTAAAATGGCCACTGATTAAATCAGAAGCAAGCCTCGTCCCTAGTACAGACTGTTGCTTGATGCCTTCCTGTGCATGCTTAGACCCTGCTCAAGGGAGCATTTTAATCACATCAAGACTCCAGCAACACCAGCCTAAGTCATGCCATCATTCATTGTGCACATTCCCCCTTCAGCATCTTCCTCCCACTTCTGCTCTAGAGAGAAAGCCTTCCTCATGTTCCTTTTCCCAGCACTATTGCACTAAGTTCGTTCAGACAGATCCTGGAAAATCTTGTCTTTTCCACCTAGCTTAAAAGAACCTCTAAGAAGAGCTTGAAAAGTAATCAGTAATTATAACGTCTCTCATTCTGCGCCATGGAAGCACCAGCAGTTTATTAGGCAGAGAGGATGGGAGCAGATGGATCATCAGCTCTTGTCATTCAGTATGTCAGGTAGTTCCTTCCAGTCTAATTACTCAATGCTGGCGTTTTCACTGTATTTAACAAATAGAAGTACACTCAGTATGGGTAATGGCATGCACCCAGCAAAAAACAAGGGCTCTATGTAAAGACTATGAATTCAAACAATAGAGTTCGATTATGGAAAAGATGATAAAAGTGGAAAATATTCTGTCATTGCTGGGTGCAGTTAGAGGTAGGAAGTCTGTAAAAGCATGGCATTTTCTATTACTTCCTATGTATGCTTATCCAGCTTTGACTCAATGGCTTAATTTTTGTCCTGATTCAATATAAAGCAACAGAAAACTTTACTTTGACCTCAGTAGGCTTTGGCTGAGATTGTCAGTAAAACTACTGTGCAAGCTAAAGTGATATTTGAAGATTAACCTAAATATTGTTTAGATAGTTAATCACATGGCCTTGAAAGGTAAATGATGATATTACACAGTTATATACATTTATTACAAATAGTTTAGTTTTCCTCTGCAGTGCCAGGGATAAGCTATTGTCAGAAGCAGGTTACTACTCTAGTATTAACTCTTTCCCCATGGCAACACCTACAATCTCCTTGCTTTTCTAATTTTTTTTTTATTACTAAAAAGCTTGATAAACAATATAGTTGTAGAAAAAGAAAGATACAGTCTATCTCCCCATATGCTTTAGCAATAAAACTGCAGTTCAGTCCTGATCTCAAAATATTTGTTGCTATCAAAGCTAAGTTATGGACCATATGGCAGAAAAAAAAAAATGTATCTTGATTTTCAGATACTCTGTTAAGTGCAGACATAGCAGTTAGAAAAATCTTATTTTGCCTTATGAATGGAGGGAATTTGATATGGAATTCAGTGAAAAAGCATCAGAATGGACCACCAACATGCCAGTTCCCAAGTAGAATAACATCCCTTGGGGCAACCAGCTTTGTATTAAAAAGTATTATCCAGCATTGAGTTACCTGTTAGCACCGGAGTGTGTTCTGGTGGACAGACTATACTAACAGTCACGCTCACATCCAGATCTCCTGAAAAACCTCTGTATGAAACATGGAACAAAATACTCTTAAAATGAAAGAGTTAAGTAAAACACTTTGGAAAGAGTTTGGTCTAGAGCTGACCGAGGTCAAAGACCAGAGATGTGGTGTTTTTTTCTTAATGTCTTATTTCTCTATAAAGTGTTTAAAATAATTTTTCTGACCCTCACCCTTTCCCCATGCTGTTCTTCTTTTCTTTGGTTTCTCCTATGAAACAAGTGGATGTTCTCCTATGAACATCCACTGTTGCACAACCATCCAGCATATATAGAGACAGACTTGCGTAAACCAGAATCTCTTCAGAACTGACTCAACATTTGAAATTCTGCCTCTGATGGCAAGTTCGTGGGAAATCACTGGTACTTCTGACTTACTGCATGGCATGAGAATCACTGCTTGCCAGCTTACTTTGGAACCCCAGTTCACTTTGTCTTACTGAAAGCAGACTTGGCTTTTCTCTCTCTCACAGATCAGCACAGACCTGTTTTCTCTGAGCAACCATGAAGCATGCTGCTTCACTTCATATACACTTCCAAAAATAAAGGCAGGCAAATCCCGGTGTCATATTCTGATATAGTATATGCAGCTCATTTCATCCTACTTTCTAAATTGAAAAATTGCAGGATATTTTCTGCTATACAAAGGGAGAAGTATAGCAGAAGGACTTACTACAAGGCAGCCAGATAGGGAAGCAGAGACTGACAAAAAAGAAAATGCATTGTCAGGTTTTTCTTTAAATCTGCAGTAGAAAGGGAGCCAGCAGAGAGTCTATCCAGAAGAGGTGAAGACAGAGAAGTGTCTAAGCTCAGCAGAACAACAGTCAAGGTAAAAGGTTAGTTATTCTCTCTGTGGAAGTTACAGTCACTGAATTAAAGGGGCAACTGCATTTCCCCTTAGAAGCAGTTACTGGATTTGGTCATTTTTGCTCCACATGGATTATGCTGAACTGCCAATTTACCGCATTGCTCAGTGCTCACTGCTCAGCTTCCCACCAGCCCTGGGCTTCCCGAAGTGAAAGGAAGGAATTTCTGCTCAGTCCACATGCAGGGAATGGACAGTTGTATAGGATGGCATTTTAGTTTACAAACAGTGTGAATAAGAGAAGCAACATGTCTCTGCAGTCACAGGTAATCACAGCCAGGGGTGTGGTGCTAAAGGAGTACCAGTAAGTTCTAAGAGTGGGGCCAAGAAACAGGAAACTGGAAGAGGTTATATTCCCTATGCAGAAGCAGATTTAGGAGAGAAGAGGTAGTTGCACATCTACTTTTTGTACTAAGCAAAAGTAATATGGATCCCAAGAAAGAGGGCAGCAGCAATGGGAGGCAGGTCTTGCTGGAGCTTTTCATGCTTGCTTTGTGAATAAGCTGGGATTTTAACAGCTAATCTGAACAAACTAGACTGGACATCCTATGACATAGCCCAGGTGTTTGTGTACTTGTAGGAACTTTCTTCCTAATTTCAAAAGTCATGGAAGTTAGAAGGTATCCTTTTCCTTCTTTGGTTTCGAGAAGGCATAGTCACTGATAAGAGGGCATTCTTTGGGGATACGCAGTATAACTCCTAACACGTACTTCCAGCCTTTCAAACTCACAAGAATATGAACTACTGGAGACAGTGGAGAAATTGCTAGGAGAATTCTACAACAAAAAGACCTCATTAGCTTTGAACTATAAAAAAATCCAGCAGAGTCACTGGAGTCAGCCAAACTGCTGCTTTTGAGTTGACTGATAAGAAAAATGCTAACAATCTTGGAGGTAAATCATTGTCCTAAGTGGCCCTGCACAAAGGATGTGAAGATGTGCAATAAGGCATTGCCAGTTCTCCCTGTTTTTATTATGGGCCTTGCAATATTCAATGTTTGTTTAAAGCCCAGCTCCCCGAATCAAGAGATTAGGTGAAAGTCTCTGGTTTAATTAAGAAACAAACAAGAAAGGTTTTCTTCATTTTGCAGTTGCTGGAAAAAAAAAACAAACTCTCCAAGGGTGCAAAAGCCAAAAAAAGCAGATAGAAAAACCTTCATATTGATATATGATTTAGATATATTAAATCACCTGATTTAAGTTGATTACATTATTTATGGAGACTGAATTTTTAATGGTCATTGTTTAGTAACACTGATGATGCCAAATGCAAGAGGAGGTTTCTTTTTTAAATGACGCATCCTTTAATTAGCAACAAAACAGCTTCAGAGAGGAAAAAAAACCCCAGGTAGCACTGATAGCTGATGTTGCCTGTATGACTGCAACTAAGCAGGATATGCAGTATAAATGATAGAGCATGCATCCATGGCTGTTTCCAAACCGAGTTGTCACATGACTGACATTAGATGCACAAGATAATGGCAATAGCATCGCTCTGTGGCACACAGAAAAGGAAACAATCTTATCTGGAACACGTAAATCTGCCAAAGAGGAATCTTCCCCTCCTGGTATGTAACCTTAGATCTTTGGCAAGACTGAACTGCAGATATCTGATTCTAAAAGCAAGAGTTAGCACATTTAGGTTCAATTTGTGCTGAAATTAGCTATGATTTGCAAATAATAGTCATGTTAAGATCCATCCTTTTTTCCTTACCTCTGAAGAATTAGAATTGAAAAAGATAATTCATTTTTCTCAATAATTGTTTCTGTGGAAAAAGAAAATCTTTGAAAAGACAGCTAAGCCAGGTTTCTTGAACACTGTAAGAAAATACTTGGATCACACACAGAAAAACCTTGAAATGTCCAGTGCAATAAAACCTGGGACTGCATTTCATGGTGCCCATGAAATCTGCTCTAAATCCTCATAAAAAAATGTCTCAGAACAATTCAGAAAATGTTTGATTCAAATTACAAGAACTTCTCAGTGATTTAAGGGACAGTAGAGATAGGGTCACTGTCAGCTCAGATTGGTTTGCAGGAAGTTCACTCTTGTACTCATGCATAACTGAATAATGGATTAAAACATTAAAAATCATTGAGACAGGCTTTCCAAAACACAGGCTGTACACCACGAATGTATTTTTCTAATGGCAGCAGAATAGTGATGTGCCTGGTGTCACCAGATGGTGCTCTTCCTCCATTTCTCAAAGTGTTTGCCTTGGTGTAAGCAAGATTTGATTCTTAAAAAGGTATGTTGTTCTCTTGGCAGTTCTGGATTATGCTAGAATCCACTGCACAGAAGTAGCTGGAAGATGGAGGGAATGAATGGTAGCAAAGGTTGCTTTCATTTAGGGTTAAATTGCTGTCAGGCTAAGATTCCTAAAAACATTGCTCTGTAGGACCATTTCATTTCAGAACAGATTAATCAAGTTAAACTTGATGTCCACCCAGACAGTGTACAGCTAATTTCTTCTGCAGGGAAGCTGCATTGTAAAGCAGCTGGTAAGTGGTCCTGGATATCTTAAAGGTGTGCTATTAGTGTCATAATGAGATATTAGTGTAAGAAGAAGATGGGGGATTTATAAATGTTAACTTTTTTCATACAGATTTTTTCATCAAGAAAGGCTGTAGATTATTTTAAAGTCCACGAAGTGAAATAATTGGTGATGCAATGCTTATAATTCACAGAAAAGGCAAAGTCCTATTTACTTGAATAAAACAGGAATCAGATAAGTGGGACTGTCTTTGTTCAGTGCTTCACATACCTTTCCACTCACTCTTCAGCCTATTTTCCTTTTTGGTTAGCTCTGTTCAAGGGTACACTTCAAGTGCTCGCCTTGTATCTTTACCTTTCTCTCTTTTCTACCTCTACATCACCGAGATTTTCTCTTGCACCTCTTACTACTTCTCTGCCTCTTCAATTCTCTTTCACAAAAATTGACATTAAAGAAGAAAACCCAAAGACCCTCCACCTTAGATCGTCTTTCTCTTGGGAGTGAGATGTACCTGTGAGAAGTCTGTTAACAGTTTCAGATTATCTGACTCCATCGGAGAACTTAACTGTTCATTCTTACAACTATTTTAAGTGAAGGATGTGCCATACTATTATGACACGTAGAAGGTAAAGTCTAAAACCATATATTTTGCCTAAAAAAGCCACAGTGAAAATATGTAACTCTCTGCCCCTTTGTAAGGATTTGTTCCAAGACAGCCAGTAATCCAACAACCTATATTCTTCTGTTCTTTGAACATCATATAAATCTTAAAGCGTGATTCTGTTTGGAAAAGTTTTATCTTTTAAAAGTATATTATAAGCTCCTGGGCTTTTTGTTTTCCAACAATTCCAAATCAGATTTGCTCAGTCTAAATATAAAACCAAAACAGAACGTTTCTTCCCAGTGCCAGCATCACAGACACAGCTGCGATCTGAAATTTAATATCCTGGCCCAAATCGAAGGCTGTGTGACGCACTTACAGTGCAATTGTTCTCATTTTCTTTGTACCTTCTCAGGTAAAGGCTCGATGACTCAGTCTTAATTAGTTGTTCCATGGATAATACATGAGTCAGAAAACCCCACTTCATTCTCCTGTAGATTAATTTCTCTTGACTGTAACAGCTACAGATGCCCCGAGACTTTTGGAAGAGATGATGTGTTAACAGCACTGTCCCAAACAAACTTCACTATGGGTAATTACTCTGTGTCAGGGTGTACTGTGCCTGCCCTTGCCTGGACTTTGCGATGTGTACCCACGTAGAAACCAAGAAACTCCTCGGTAGCCTGAATTTCAAAGAGGACACAGGAGGCACCCTCTGAAAATCAAGTCCCTCATGAAGTTTCTCAAAAATCCAAGTACCCAAAATGATTAGTTACTTGAATATTCTGACCACAGTCTTTGAGTGATGTGACCAAAATCATGACACTGCAAAAGAGAAGTCTGGTAAAAACTTTAGTATTGATCAGATACTTAGTTATGATACTCTCTTGTTCTCCAGACAGGCTGCTATGAGAGATCTTTCATGGATGAAATTGTAGAGAGGATCAGCCACCAATTTTACCAACGTCTGTCATGTAGACCATGAGGGAGCTGTGGGTTTTTTTCTTACCACATCAGCATTTTCACCATTGGACTGTCTTGTCCGCTACAAATTCCACAGGCCATAAATTATTTCCTCTTCCTCTTGCTTAAAAAAGGAACTATTCTGTGGCCCTTTGCTAACTACATCACCAAGAAGGTGACCATAAACAGGTGCTTCTTCTGTTTTCTCATCCAATACTCCCACCTGTTTTACCTGTGTTTCCCTTGGGTTTGGTTGGGATGAACTAACGTCTTGGTAAGTAAGCTAAAAACGTTCATGTTAACTTTGCCAATCTTAATAAAACATATTAAAAATTACACAAATATAATTTTCAAGAAAAATGTTTTCCTGTCTCCCTGTACGTTTTAAACTATTAAATGCTGAGAATAGGAGTCATTCAGAGGAGAGAATGAATAGGATTTTGGCTAGACTGTACCTTCTAGATGTATGTGATAGTGGGCATGTTTAAAACATCACTATTTAACGTCATATGTGATTGCTGAAAGGGCACTATACCTTGCAAAACATATCAGGCTGTTTGATGGGATGTAATGGTCTGCTGCAGCCTCTAATGCCACGGCTACTGTAACAGGTCTGTGACTTTTTCATTTCACAGTGCACAGAGTCTCACTTCCACTGATGATAATTGGGAATTTGAATTTCCTACTGAATGGTTCCTCATGCCTACTATATCTCAAGCAATAGATGAAGGGGGGCTGAATAACTGTAAGGAGGTGGTATACAACCAAGACAACAAATAAAAAAAGAAGACTAAATGCATACAAAGGAAGATACTGCTGCTGTGCCTGGCAGTCTTGCTAATTCCAGAAATCTAGATGAAAACCTTCATGGCAGGAATCATTTCATTATGGATCAGGATGGAAGTGATCTCTGTGCTGGAGCTGCCAGGCAACAAAATGGGTTGAAAACAGAGCTCATCCAAGGTGTGAGCCACAGAAAACAATGCATTAATCGCTACTGACTTCGGAAGGCTTGGGCTAGTCCCCTACAGTTGGCTTCAGCTTCTCCTGAAATTAGGAATACAACTCAGAAGATGCAGTCATGGCATTATTAAGGTCCATAGGCCAATGCAATCACTGGGATCCTTTCCATTTACTCCAAGATCTGATCATGACACTTTGTTTTATGGTACACATAAAAGAACACTGTACACTAACAAAAAGACCCTGTACAACGGACCATTACGCAGGGAGTCATACTTATTTTATCTTTATTTTATGTATCACGCAGAATTTATGGAAATAACTCTCTTTTAGGCCTCCTCAGCATAGAGAGCATGGGAAAATTACCTAAGTCTATCCATTTATTTATCTAACTGTGCCTGCCCAACAAAGAGTGGATCCCTTGCTCTTGCTGTTATAACCCCATCTCACATTTTAATTCTTGTTACGAGAAAAACCAAATATGCACTAAAAGATACAGTGAAACCTATGGCTACATTTTCAGTGGTGACCAAGTCTGATGTTGTCAGAAGTCCAGGCTGACCAGTGAAATAAATCATGTGGTTACAAAAATGGAGGAAGCTCTTTAGGTCAGCTTCATGGGGTCAAGATTAATGAAACTGAAAAAATCAAGACAGGGTTGTTCAAAGCAGCTGCACCAAGAGCAAGAGCTTGCTTACCTTCACAGAGCAGAAGAGAGCAGGGAAAGGGAAAACGAAGACTGAAGCTGAACCTGCTCGAGATTTGCAACACAAAATCTAAATATCTGAGGGAAGGGAGGTTTTTCTTTTTGTGATGGTATCCCTCTTGGGACTTTTTTAAACCTAATTGGTATTTAGAAGATTGATTATCCAAATGTCATAGGGGACAACAGCTCTGACTGGGTAACTGGGTGAATTTGCATCACAATTAGGTATTGGGAAGCAATGCCTTTGTGGAGTATTTTATTGAGGTTCAAGTCATCAAATATGAGTTGTAATGACAACAGAGATACATTTCTGTATTTTCATGCCTTGCCTTTTCATTTCCTAACCATATACCAGGTGAAGGAAAATTCCAGCCTTCACTGTAAAGGAGAAAAATGTTTCCCATCCATGAGGTCGCATAGACATAAAGCAAATTAAAAGAAGCTATTACATTTCTGTAAGTATATAATTTCAAGCCAGCTTTGTGATTTTGGGCGCCAGTTGCGTGAGTTTTAAAATCCATAGAGTTAATTAGCCCTGTCTCCCTCCTTTCCTTTACTATGCTTTAAAAAGCCAGAGAAACAATTTAAGATTTCCAGGGTTTGATCTCTCCCTTGTCTTTTTTATTTATACTTTTACTTCAACCTGTTTCTTTGAAAAGGAATTTTATGACCATATGATGGCTCAGGAAGTTTTTTCCAAGTTGATGTTTCTTTTCAGTAGTTATCTTACAACCTGCACTGGCCACTGCCTCTCAAGGTCACGTACATCCCTTCCTAACACTCTTCTGTTTCAACCCTTCTTCTTGCCCCTGTTTTTTGTTTGTTTGTTTCAATCATCCTCTCCATGACAATCACATTAGAGCCGACCAGTTCTCCGTGAGGAGAAGGCAGACAAAAAGCAGAAAGCCTGTATTGCTCTGGTGAGCACGTTAGCCTCTGGGGCTGCATAACAGTTTTCTGCAACTCTAATTAAGACGTGGCCTGTGGTTACACCAGTACGTGGCCTGAGCCAGTCTGGCTTATTTTTGCTTTTATTATTATTGTTTTGAACACTCTGTCAGGGCAGCAGTTGGTACGGACTGGCTCGTGTATGCTCTGCTGCCCTCCAATGGATGGAGATGATGCTCTCATGTGGCTTTTCTTCATCTCCGAGATGTCTCCAGTTGCAGCCTAATATAGAGTTTATTTTTTATAATGCTCTGTGTACCGCAAAGAGCCTAGAAACTGAATGCCTGGGGTAGACTTGAAAAGAGGCCACTCTTAGGTATTTCCAAAGCCATCGTCAACAAGAAAGGCTGCCCAGCCTCCAAGCTGCGGATTAGTTTACCACCAGGCTGCTATCACCCAGTAAATCCTTGTGCATCGGTGCAATTTTATTCACGAGTCTGAAGTGTGTTAGCGACCAACCGGTGTCTGGGCACAGCTTTCCAGCCCCTGGCCCTGCCAACACATCCCCACTGTGCTGCGGGGCCTGTCTGGTGCTGGCAAACCCGGGATGGCAGGCCAGGCTCCGGCACACACAGCCCTGCCGGCAAACAGCCGCCCGCCTTCCCAACAGGGCTGCGCTTAGACATGGCCCCACGGCGCGCCCGCTGCCAGGAGGCAGAGGTAGCACCGGATTTAAGGGGTGCAAAGGTTCCCGAGCGTGGGGCCCGTGTGCAGGCCTGAAAATATACGGGTAGATCCCCTTCGGGTGTTAGGTCCCCAAACGAGACCCAGCTGTTAATGAGCAGTGTCAGTGGGGCAGGAGAGGCAGCGAGGCACCTCTCAGGTCATGGCACACTGAGTGCATCGTCCTCCATGCTGGTGCGAGGCCTCAGGTCCCCTTGCGAAAGGAAAAAAAAAAAAGAAGAAGAAAAGAGAAGGGCGAACACCAGTAAAGCAGAGGGGAAGTGCCCGCCACCAGCGGGTGCGGGCAGGGAGGAGGCCGTGCGTGAGGGGACGCCTCGGCGGCCCACGCCGCGGTCCGTGAGGAGACGCCGCCGCCCACCCCGCGGCCCAGGCGCGGCCGTGGGCACAGAGGCACCCGGGGGGACCCCCAGGGGCGCCGCCCGCGGGCACTGGCGGGCGGGGCGTGACGGCGGTTGCGCTCCGTGCAGTCAGTCACATGAGGCGCCGGGGCGCCGCGCAGCCCCCGCCCTCCTTCCCCCTCACCCCTTTGGCCGCGAATGGCACGGCCCGGATGCGCTTGTACGCAAGGAGGGTGCGGGCGAACCATTGAGCGGGGGCGGGGGAACCCGGCAGCCGCTGGCTGGGAACACCCCTTCGCCCGGGCGTTGCGGCGGGGGGAGCGGACGTGACAGGCTGAGCGGCTGGGCGCAGGCTGCCGGAGGCGGAGGGCGATGGTCGTCCCCAGGGGACAGGAGTACCAGGCTCCCCAGGAGGTACCGTAACGGCGTCTCTCCCAGTCCCCTCCACCCCGGGCAGAGCGGCGTTGGCGAGGCGCGGCCGCCCGCTGTTCCCCCGGCCCCGCTGCACTGGCTTCCCCGGGCTCCCTGCCTGTTCCTTCCGCCCCTCGCCTGCCCGTGGGCTGCGGCGCTGACCGCCCCTCGCCACCGCTCTGGGGCCGCGCCGGGAGCCGGGGGGTGGCTGATGTGCGGCGGGCTCGGCCCTGCAGCCTCCCCCGCCCGCAGCCCCGTGAGGCGGGGTTCCTCGGGGCGCGGGGAGCCGGGCCCCTCACCGCCCCGCTGCCGGGGGAGGCCCCGTGGGGCTGCAGGCAGGTCACCTTCTGTGCACCATCGCGTTTCCGTGTCCCTTCTCCTTGCGAGGCTTTTCAGGTTTCCGTGGGAGGGAGAGGAGAGGAGAGGAGAGGGCTGTGGAAAAGATTTTGGGGAAGAGGGAGGTGGGGAGGGTGTGTCGGTGGGTCCCTGCAGCCCCTGAGGGGGCGGCCTGAAGCCCTGTTAGCCGTCCCTCAGGCCTAGGTCTGGGGTGTTCGGGTGCTCTCTGCCTCTGTTAAGGATGTATAATCTTGGAGCTGTGGGGTTTCATCCCATCACATGGGGACAAAAGCGCTTTTAAAAGGGTGCTGTGCTGATGAGGCTTTGGAGCACTGAAACTATCCAGGCTGCCCATCGGAGTTTACTTGTTACTGCCGTGCTTTGTGTTACCTGAAAAGTGGAACTCGACAAGAATTTCTCCTCCTGTTTTTGTAAAAAAGATTACAGAAGTGTTAATGTGAAGTGTACGATTTTGTGAACCCTGAAATTGAAAGAAATGTGCAAAATGGAGAATAAATCAACTGTCTTCTGGCAATAGGAGCAATCTGTCTAGCTGGTGGCAAGCAGTGGACCAGGAGTTTGAACAGCAGAAGCAGATTAAAGTATTTAACTGAGTGAAAAAAAAAGTGTCATGTTAAATCCATGTAGAAATGCATTACCTATTTCTTTAATGTCTTTCAAATTAACAGCCAAGTTGCTAGTAACGGAAGTCATGGTTTCTCCTGACATGTGGTCTACGTTAACATAAAGTTTGAAAAACGTTCATTTGAAGAATGAAAGAAAAACACTGAATTGGTGTGTTGTTCATTTGTCAGGTTGAAACACGAGAAGATGAGGAGCAAAACATCAAGTTGACTGAAATTTTGGAACTGTTGGTGGCTGCTGGGTATTTTCGAGCAAGAATCAAGGGGTTATCACCCTTTGACAAGGTGAGACCAATACAATATTCTTAAAAACCTTTTTTTAAGTATATGAGGATTACATATTTTTTGCTAGTTAGTTTAGCAGTTCTAGGTGACTTTAAAAAAGAAAAAGACACTTGCAACACATGAGGCTTTCCTATGTAAATACTTCTGCAAATGACCCAGTTTCAGACGGATAGGACCTCCTCAGTCTTGAAAAATGATTTTATGCAGCAAGGCCTGTTTTAAAGGAGGCGATTGGATGTAAGCTAATTGCTGGTGTGCTTTTTTTGTGGGTGTTATGGCCCAAGTTAGAGTCATATATTTTCCCTCTCTCAACTGCAGTTAGAATAGCTAGAAAGACTTGATACTTGGAGATAGCATAGTAATTTTAAAAAGAAGTATTCATTCATGAGAAATGCAGAAATATTTGTCTTGAGATGCCCTGTGTAAGAATGGAACAGTTAGCCTAGTGAGATTATTTTGGAGCTGTTTTTACATATCTTTAGAATGTCATGTATGTTAACCTTCTGTTGTCCTGGACAGGAAGTAGGTGATACTGACAGTGAGCAAAGTTCAGGTTGAAAAAAAACTTCTGAATTGTTTCAGTGCTGACTCTGTGAGAAATTCCTGAACCAAGGTTTGAAAACACAGGGCTACGGCAGTCTTGAAATGGACTCTTCTATTTTCTGTTGTTTCTTTGATCATAGCACAGCCCGACTTTGCAGTACAGTTTTAGTTTCTTCGGACTGCTTGGTGTTACTGACCTTTAGCTGTTCAGGAGGGTGTGCACACAGACACAGGGTGGTTTTAAGGAGACTGCCTTAGGATGTAGTATTGTTGCATTTATGTGTAGAAATGGATGCATCAGGTTTATACTTGCCTAAATACAATTGCAAAGTTACCATTTCATGACAATGCTCAGCCTTTACAAAAGTGAGCATTACTATTGAAAATGATCTAGCTGCTAGTGTAAAAGGGATACTGGTTAACTGTTTCAGAGGGGAATGTGAGAGGAGTAATGTGTTAGAAAACCTTGTGTAGAACACCCTAGTTTGCTGTGTGATGTTGGTAAGTTATTCCACATTTTAATCCCTTTTTTCTGTTCTTTGCCTTTGCATACATTTAGGTTATCTTGCGTATGTTTATGCAAGGTTGTCTTTAAATATTTATGTTTAAATATGCCTAAGTATCTGAAGGAATAGGGCCTGAAACAGAAATTTCTACAGAGCTGGGGATTTCCATTACTATGTTGATACTGTGCCTAGCACTTGGTGCCTATAGCATATGTCAGCAAGTAAAGAATAACAGTAGCAAAGGTATATGTAAAGGTAAATGTATGAATACAGAAATTATGATCCTTGATAAAATTTTGATATGGTCAATTTTTAAAAATCATGGCATTTAACATACTGTCATGGGTTATCTATTGTTTGTTTTTAATTTGAGAGCTGTTTCAAAACTAATATATAAAGCTAAGAGAGGTATTTAGAATGTCACTAACTGCTCTGGGCTTTTTTCTCTTCTTGTGTATGTGTATTGTATGTAGAAGTTGATATATGTATTCTGTTGATAGGTATTTTAGTCTCTATGTAAGAATACTGAGGATGGAGAAAATACTAAGCTGTAGTTTCTAAAATAAATAAAGCCTTTAAGATGTGTTTGGTTTTATCTCTTCAAATTAAAATGGAACTAACCATGCTGTTTCTTCTTTGCTAGGTGGTAGGTGGCATGACATGGTGTATCACTACTTGCAGCTTTGATATCGATGTTGACTTGTTGTTTCAGGAAAACTCTACTATTGGTCAAAAAATGTAAGTTGATTAAATGGCAGGTGGTATTTTTTTTTTCTTCTTAGCAAAGAAGAAGCAGATGGGGATGGGGGGAAGTTACGTGATATTTGCTTGTTTATAAGAAGGATTTTTATTCCAAGTTTTCTGCTTTTCAAGACCACCTGTTTGCAAAACATTTCACTGGTTTCTGGGTTTCTCAGACTGTAGTTCCAGAAACTCTAAAACCAGAAAGCAGCTCACTCCAAAAACGGCAGCGCACTTACCTCTGGGCTGCCGTGTTCTTATATCCCTTCTAAGCAGTGAAAGCGTTTGTGTGGCTCCACATTGAACTGGATTGGGAACTGATCGAGATCAAAACCTACCAAAAGGAAAAAAAAAAAAAAAAAAAAAAAAAAAAGGAATAGTTTTAAGATGAATCAGGTCCTGGACCCAGTTCTCTATGCAGCTGCACAGATGCTTGTGCTGGCACAAGGGGATGATGCAGAGGCCAAAACAAAGGGTAGAGGGAGACCACGCTGCTGGAAACTGGAGTGCAACATTAGAAGGCCTTCCTTGAGTTCTGTGTCTGCAGTTTTGCTGTGTAAATAACGTCTGATTCTCCTTTATGGTTCTGGGTTGGAATTGCAGGCATCAGCAAACAGAATTTAAAGCATGACACTGTTGCTGAAACAGTTACCTGCCCCGTGCTGAGGAGGAGTTCCTTCCTGATAGTGACCCAGTGAGACATTTTGGTTTGAGTCATTTCTTATGCATGGAATTTGCTCATAAGCCAGCTAATTCCTGTATTAGGGAGGTTGTAAAAATTGTTTATGCTGAGAAAAGGAGTACATTCTAAACTACAGTATTTCTTTATGCATTTCTGAGATAAAAGAGCCATAATTCAAATTTGCAGGAAGTAAGAATAGCCTGTCAAGTTACAGTTGCGTGAAGAGACTTGTTTTCTCAATGGAGTTGAACATCTTTCTGTGCTGTTTTCTTGAAAGTCATTTAGCATCGGCAAGACTGTAACGCATTTAAATATAAAGATTTGTGGCTATTGCCATTACATTTGGAGATGCTCAAATCATCATAGATAGCTAACTACAAAAAGCATTGTTAAGTGCACAGAATTAAGTAGAGACTAGGAGTGAAGATGGTGGTGCCAGTTTTTATAATTGCCATCTTTGTTATCCTTAATAAGAGCAGGTTAGGAAATAGTTAAGTTGTTCTGAAAATGTTCTGTCATCTTTCCAGCTGACTGGATGCAAAACTGGCAAAACATAAACCAGGCTTCTCTCCCAAAACAACAACAGTGATTTGTTTGTAAATCTAAAGGGTTCAGAGTCACACAAGCATAGGCTGTTTTAATGTCCATGTAATGTTTATATTGGTGGTGGCTCAGTGCTTCTGTGATGTTCTTAAGATAAGGAAAAGTTAAGTTGTGTTTTCTCAATATATTCTGCAGGCATTTTGATGAAGTCCTATTATTTAATTCATGGATTGAAATAAGCTTGAAAACATACATTAGGAAAGGATCTCGCATCTGTCGGATAAATAACTTTTTTTTTTTTTAAATTGAATTTGCTTTGATTGTGCTGAGAGATGCTGCTATTTTCATGTTGTAGAATATTAGTACGGTGCCATAGTGGAAATTGCCTTAGAATAATTATGTCAAAGTTTTCACTTCTCTGAAGAAGTGTAACTTTTCAGGCTCTGTTCCCCGACTTTGGTCTCTTGTCATATATCTCATGTTCCACTTCTGTTCTTCCAGAATATCAGTTGTCCATTTGGGCAGTACTGAATATCACTGAGGTCAGTAGTGGACCACTTATTTGTTTTTCTTCATGGAAAAATAGCTTTAGTTTTCCCAGTACAGTGTTCATCCTCAGTGCTGACACCTGCTTTAAAAATGTGCTTGACAGCATTGGCAGCAAAAAAATACCTTGCCCTAAAATAAGGCATTCAGTGGAAGCAGGATGATGGTCTTGTAGGTAAATCCCTTGTGTTAGGGTAATCCTTTCACTTTACCAGCTCTTACCTGAGCTGTAGAACGAGATGGTTGCCAGCAAACTCAGTTTTACTCACTTCAAAATCATGTGACGTATACTGTGTATTTAGCTTTTAGGTGTAGTATATGTTTAAACTCATGAAGTTTCAGTAGTCTTGTCAAGATACATTTTGGGAGTTCTGCTAAGCGAATTTTTAAGTCCTTACATTTGACTCTGAACTTTCTTTGAGTGCATATCTTTTACTTAGTGTAACTATTCTTAAAGCTAGTATTTCTTCATGTGTACGTATATTATAATATGCAAAAGTGTTTGTAGATAGATCTTACATGGGCATTTCATCTGAGCAGACATGCAAATCTTAAAATTTTATGTGTAGTATAGATGAAATCACAAGCTAGGAGCCTGCAAGAGGGATTTAATCACCTCTTCACAGGCTAATAATATATATAGTACAATGTAAAAGCTCTTTTGTAAATGAATGTTCGATTGCTTTTCACAGCTGTATACAATGGAAGCCACTAGAAGGAATCTTCTAACTACTGTGTTTGCAAAAATAATTCGCAATTTACAAAAGAAAATTGTAGCATAAATACATGTATGTTTTTGTTTTATAATAGTGCCTTAACTGAAAAAATTGTGTCAGTATTACCAAAAATGAAGTGTCCTCATCGTTTGGAACCACATCAGATCCAGGGACTGGATTTCATTCATATATTTCCTGTTGTACAGGTAATAATTTTGTGATATATCTGTACTTTGCTAAAAAAGGCCATAAAACTTGCATAAAAATTTTGACAAATATCTGTGTTACTGCTTGGCTCTATTTAACTTGGGAACGAATAGTCACAGAGAAGTAGTTTAAATGAATGTTTTTAAAGAATTGAGTGACATTACAGATGATAGAATTCTTAAGTATTGTTTGATCCACATTTAAAAAAAACACAAAACAAACTCTAATTTCTTTGAAATGGAGTCACATTCTTCCTTTTGTGGAATTCGTCTGCTTAAAGAAACTAAAGTTTAAGCTTGTTTCAGAATCTGATAATCTGCTTTGGCAGACTAGGAAATAGAACAAATATCTTAGGAGTCTATGCTTAAGTTTATGGAGCAAGTTCTGCAGGTAGTCAATCAAAAGGATATGAATAAGGTGAAAGCCGGTTGGGGTTGTTTCTTTTAAGCTTAATTCATCCTTCATTCCTATCACTTAAAAACTATATGGGTAGAAAAATAAATTGCTCTGATGTGTTATCCGGTTACTGTGTATTTGTTGAGGAACACTGACCATGTGCATGCTTATAGTTCTCCATTTTATTAGGGTTTAAGCTAACACGTGATGTGTTCCAGTTACGTGTGGTATCTTGAGAATCCTTGGTATGTTGTTACCCTTTTTTGATTTTACTTTCTTCTGCATAAATCTTTGATAAATAGGGAAAATGAAGACTGTTAAGCATGCTTCTTTTTCAGTAAATATCTCCTTACCTCCTGTCTGTGAAAGAATTTAGCAAGAGTTTAATCTAAACTCCACTTTGTAAGAAGTGGGGAAAACCTTCCTGTTGTCTCTTTCTTGTTACCTCCTAGTAGGAGGCTCTTGAGGAAAACCACACTTAACTGCACTCCCCACAAAAAGTTGTGTGGTGTGTGCTACTGTTATACAGCTTTCAAGCTATGCTTGTGCTGCCTAAGGTGGAAAGTTTGTGTCTTGTTAATGTGAGTTTTTACTTCTGAACTTGTATTTTGCTACCAAAAAAAAAAAACTCCCAACCCAGGTTAATTTCTTGCCCTGGTCACTTGATGATGATGGTAATGATAATGAATGGTTACATTTATCAAATATAAGACTTATCTCACAGGAAAAATAATGCCTCTCCTAAAGTGAGAACATATACTATTACTCCTGCTGTAAAAACTATAGCACTAGGTATTCTTTGCTCTGATCGGCTTTATCCAAAATCCTGATTTGGGATATTACCTCTGAAAAGGAGAAACATTAATTCTAAGCAGGGAGGAAATTGGCTTCTAGATTTCTCTGAGAGCAGTGATTCTCACTACTAGTAGTTGGCCAGTAGATGGTATGTCTAATCCATACTTGGTGAAGAAGTCTTTCTTGATGAGCTTAGTTTTTTCCATGTAAAGGATCTTTTTTAAAAATAGTGGCTTTCTGTCAGGTCCCTGTGAAGTTCTGCCCGTTCCAGATACTGTTGGTTCTTCATTTTGTCCCAACCAAGACACGCTTTCAAGAAAACTTCTGTTGATGTCACAGTATACTGTGTTCTGAAAAAGACCATGTAAGAGCTATAATAGGCTGACCACACTATGGCATGTAGGAATTATGTGTTTGGTAATGACACTCTACTCAATGCCCTGTTAAATTCAAGATTTCACTTGCTATCCATAAATCTCAAATCAGTAACCAAATAATAGAGAAGCTCTTTCCTCCACCTGACATTGTGTCCCAATAGCTCTTGTATTGTGCAAGCTAGTCTGGTGAACTGGATGGGAGGAATTCAGATGAATCCTTACCTACAGGAAGAAATTAGATTGATTTGGCTTACTGCCGTAGACTGTAGCAGAACTTTAAAAAAAGAAAAAAAAAAAAAGAAAAATACTAAAAAAGATTCAAGTGGGCAGAAATGGCACTGTTCTTCCTAGCAAATTCCTGCTTATGTTCACAGAGAAAAGTGTGTACACAATCTTGTGTTGAGATGTGCTTTGCAATTAGTAGTCTGCATTTTTGTCTCGGTGTCATCGTCTTCCCCTCACTTTCCAGGGGTTCATGGTTATAGCACAGAAAACTCTTGCTGGTTCAAACTTGGATCCCAAGATTGATCTGATCTCTTATGTGACCTCCTGCACAGGCTGTCAACAGCCCACAAGATTTGCCTTCTCCAGCATTATTTAAAATATACTTCAGTCTCTTGTGGCTTTTTGTGTGGTCTTGTAAATGTCAGAAGAAGTCTTTTTTCTTATATGGGCATGTGGTTTTTCTTGAACACTTCATAGGCTTGAAGATGTGTCTATTCACAGTGGAGCTGTAGTTTTTGAAAACAGTAAGTGATCTATAGTAGGAAGATTTGGTAGAAATGCATATAACCTAGCTGTAATGGCTTCTGCCTGGGGTACAGCCAAGATTAACGAGATGAGGTTGTGCTCCAAGTGGTGTCTTCTGTCAAAGTATAATGGACTAATGATACAAGACAGGTTCGGTGTTGGGTCCCGGCATTGAGAGCCCAGAACATTTTCTGTTCAGTTTCTAATTGCTTCAAATTCCAGCAGAGCTCCAGCCCATCTCATCCTGCTCAGACTAATAGAGATGGGTGCTGTGAACAGATCAAGCTTGCTTTATAGAAGGATGACCGTACCATAGCCCACAGATTGTATAAAAGCCACCTGGACTATCCGTTTGTTTTAAAGTATGCTGCCAAGGGCTTCTTTGGAGTAGAGAGGGTTGAACCTGTATGTGGACAGAGGATAAATCAAATTTTTGTACATGTGCTGTAAATCCAACGCTTCCTAGAACTGAAGAGATTTATTATTTATTCAGTATGGCCTGCTTAGTAGCAGGACAACATTGATAGCTTTTAGAGTACAGTAGAGTTTTGAGTTTTTTGAACGTAGAATAGGATGTATGTTGTGCAGGCTGGTGCAGCTGAGCTCTTGATCTGGTGAGTGATGAGGTGTGCTGGCTATTCCATGGTACAGATGAAAACAAAAAGCCAGAAAATTAATGTTCCTTTGTTTCGTGAACCGCTGCTGTGTATTTTTCTGTATTATGTGTTATTCTGTATTTTGATAGCATACTGTTATTAATATTTAACAAGTAATAACAATGAATAATATAGATAATATAACTACTTAGCGTGGTGAAATGTACTTTGTTAAAATGTATTTTTAGCTTAATTAGTAGATTTCTTCTGCGAGGATGTAGGGTTTATGCAACTCGAATATCTTTTTGGGAGGGTACTTTAGGGATTGTTTTTTGGAGAGGGGGTGTATTTTTTTTTTCTCCTTAAAGATGCAAGCCGAAAGAATAATTTTTAAAGTGGCCCACATCATTTCTATTCCACAGATGCTCTTCATTTTCCTTTTTGGAATGATTTTATTGAAGATACAAATATTTGGATTACAGAAATTCATTTGGCAAAATTCCAATGAACTTTGCTTGTGCTTGTGAAGATTTCTGGTTTTGTTTATAAATGAATTTGGCAACTAAGAATTCCTAATACTTGAAATTTGCAATACAATTTTCTTTCCATACTTACTATAAGAAATTAATCAGAATATAAAAGCAATTCAGCATATGAGAAGTTACAGTGCAAGCTAAATAAAGGAGAAATCATGCAACAAAATAACTAATTTTGCAAACACTATTTACAAAACATTCAGAAAAGTGGCTTTTTGGGATATCAGGCTCTGCTCCAAGGAGCTTATAAGGGAAGGCAGTTTGACCTTCTGTGGACTATTAAATCCCACTGTAGGCTGAACAGTGTGGCTCACTGAAGTTTGGATGGTTCAATATAGTTCAACAGGATGAAGAATATTTAGGTTTTTATATGTAAAACTTTGATTATAAGGAAAGCCATGTGGTTTCTTAGCTTATGCGTTATCTGATTGCTCTACTGAGCTTTTTAGTACACAGAAGGAAGAGCAAATGTGAAGTTCATAAAATAGCTAATGTTGAATCATTTTGTTAGGAGGAGGTCCCTGAGTTACCATGTTTACAAATAAATGTTCTTGTTTGTGTGCTTAAAATGTGCTTTTAGCTTTTATCATGTATTAAAACTAATTATGCAGTAGTTTGGTGTTATTCTTCCCCTTTCCACCGATACAACCTTTTTTTTTTCCAGTGGCTGGTGAAACGTGCAATAGAAACAAGGGAAGAAATGGGAGACTATATCCGTTCTTACTCTATATCACAGTTTCAGAAAAGCCATAGACTACCGGAGGTAAGATCAAGCCAGTTCTTGTTTCTGTTATAATGTGCCAAATGCTCAGGTACAGTACCAGCTTCACAGCTCTGCAATCAGCACAATATAACAGAGTTGCCTTTGCTATCATTTTATTAATCAGTCCTAGAGGAATTCATGTACAAATTCAGCTGGGAAAAAAATCAAAACATTATTATGACAGAGATAGTTCATGCATACTGGTTAACTTTTGCTTAATAGTTACCTTAGTTTTTCTGCAATATTTGGTACTTCTCTGTCAGTCTGGCTTGCCAGGTGGCTTGCTTCTGGAGGGAATGTAGAGCTCTGTGCAGTGTATCCAGGCTAACCATGTGACTGGAGCTACATTGCCTGAAATGTGTCCAAACACGCGCGGCGTGCTGTGGAGAAGCTGATCTAGCTAAATGAGAATTGATATGCTCTTAATGCTTTATAACTTGGGTTTTGTTTTAGAGTGCTCAAAGTCAGCTCTTGTCTCCCTGTATCCAAACCCCAAAATTTGTTCTTGAAAACTAGATACCTAAAAAACTTCATTCAGAAACTGAAATTGGGGAAAGACAGAGGGACAGGTTTGGGTTAAAAGCAAATACATTTGTCTCTGTAAAATACGCTTGCCAGAGGAGCAAGAGGTGCAGTTTTATCTGGAAGTGTAGTGGTACGGGTACTTTTGCACTATTTGGGATACCTTGATCACATTCCTTCTCCTCCTGATAATAGCCAAATGCTGCCCACTTTGAAGCTGCATGCTTAGAACAGTGTTGTGGTTGTCTCTTCTTCCTGTTCTGCAGTAGTGATATGAAGTTTCCTTGGTGTAGGAGGAGAGCTGGAATGAGCTTGGATTTGTGCCTATAGTGCAGAGCCATCAGTTCTGTTCACACTCATCCCAAGGCAATTCCATATTTAAAAAGTAGAACCTAAGTTTTGTCTCTAATTCAGTAACAGCATTAAAGGTGGATGTCCCTAGTGTTGGGAAAGAGATGGATTTTATTAGCTTGGGGTGGTTTGGATTTTGTTTTGGTTATTTTGGTTGTCTGTAATGCTTAGAAACTAAAGTAACAGTAGGGGAAACTTCTCTTTTCCACATTAAGGCCATCCCAACTTCATTTCTTCAAAGTGTAGTAATGATTGGAGAACCCAGTAGTGGGCTGGGATTGCATTTGCATTAGGTACTGTATAAGCAGAGAGCAGAAAGACTGCTAATCTGGCTACAGTTTTAAAGACCTACGTACCTATCTGATGAGAGAAGCAAATACTTTTCTGTGTTTTCTGTTTACTAACACTTCACCAAATAATTGGGCAGCTCAGTTAGAAACTATTTGACAACTTTGTCAACTAAACTCATTACAGGGGTTGAGATTTAATCTCCATTCCTGGTATTTTTAATCACCTCTGTTAATGTCTTGCAGGATGATGAATTTATGCAAAGAAAAGAGAAGGCTGTCAAAACTGTTACTGATATCTATGTAAGTATGTTAGATTTTTGTGATCAAGAAGCAAGTGGTTTTAGTAATGAAATAGTGGTGGTTAATTCTGTTTAATGCAGCCAGTCCTGGGTTTTCTCATGAGAAGATACCAATGAAGTTACATGTTGAGCTTCATTCTTAGAACAGGTCTCAAATGTCAACATACCAGATTGAAAGACTTTTAGGTGTGCACCGTATGAGTAGATAAACCATATCAACTGTCTGCACAGAGAGTGTGGAGTTCCATGCTGTCAAACAAAAGTCACAAGGTAGCTTACAGGCTATTAAACCCTCCGCACACTAAGTGTTTGTTTGAAGCTATCGGCAGTTGGACTATTTATCTTGAAATAATCAAACTGGCGAGGATCTCAATTTAAATGTCTGCATTTCAGAACTTGTCTTTTTAGTTCTTGTAATTAGCAATGAAAATACACACCTTACTTCAGAAATGTTTTCTTCAAGTAGCAAATGTTGGTGGGGAAAGGTGGTATCACTTGTGTTCTCCCTCTTCAGATGCAGATCTTCTAACTCTTGGATAAACTGTTTCTTTATATTTTTTGAAAGCTTGCTCATGAACGCTACCAGGAGTGACATGTAAAACGCATAGGCTATATCACTGTCTCAGATGCCTTGCTAGCAACTTGAGTTTCTGTCCTTGCTTTCTCTCTAGTTTCCCTGTTTGCTTGTGACTGTCAGTTCACCATTTCTGACTCCAACAGTTCCCTACCTTTTTTTTTTTTTTTTTTTTTTTTTTTGGAGCATCTTGATAAATTCACAGGCCAGCATTTGAGAAGGGATGAGAAATCTGGGTATGCTTTGAATAGGACAATTCCAAGGCTCTTGAATAGATGGTGAAACCCTACTCTTATGAGAAAGTCAGTGCTGTTTCAGGGAGCTCTAGCCAGACATCCTAAACTCTTCATCTATGGACAGAGGTGTTAAGTGCCAGTATAACAAGCTATGTGATAGCTTGCATAACGGACCAGACGAGTCATCTTACTCATGTCATGTTTTGGACGTAGTTGTTTTTCCATATTCGGCCTCAGTGCTGCTGAGCCTAATATATGTGGTTGAATTACATTGTATGTTTATAGAAAGACATTGCTATGAAAGTCTCCAGGTGATGACGAATGCAAATCCCTTGTTAATCTATCTGAATAATTACTCTTGCTTTGAAAATTTCAATTACAGTCTCTCATTGTTGTTCACCATGGTTTGGTGTGTTTTTTTTTTTTAATTATTAGCAGACTTACAATGAGTCTTGTACTCCAACCAGCAATACCTATCTTTCCAGTGAGATCTGTTTTCCATTTAACAAGTAAGCTCCCCTTGTAAATGGATATTGTTTTTTTTTTTGTTTGTGCACTGGTATAACCCTTATTGAGAGAGAATACAAACCTGTGTAAGAAAGCAAAATCCCAATCTGTGTTGTATCAAGTAGCACTTGAAATTCATTGAGCTTCTGCTTATTTTCAATTTTCAGAATAATTGTGCTAATTTTTTAAGTGTTTCAAGTGTGGCCATTTTCTACCTGCATTGTCTTTAAATAGCACTAAAGATTCTGTATCCAAGTGGCTGATACCAACTGTGTCACTGAAGAGACAGTAACGAAGTAATCACGATGCTGTTAGGAGACACCGGTACCTAGTGTCATTTTTAGTGTCATTTAAAAAAAAACAGAAGATATTTGATTAACAGTGATGAAGGGATCCCTTTGGTTGCTGAGCAACAGAGATGGTTTCAAGGCTTAGTTTTTATGTTCTAATAATTTGGGTTTTAAATTTTATTCTGTTTCACTAATGCATTTATTTGGGAGAACTCTGAAAAGAAGGAATGCAATCTACTCTCAGTGTGCAGTTACCTAGTAAATGTCAGGTCCATTCAAGTGCCTTGTCCAAAGTCCCATGGTGCTTGGTTGAATTTCTTTTACGTATCTACTTGCATGTTTTCTGAAATTGCTTTTTAGAGCTTGAAGAAAATGACATGGCAAAGGTGAAACAGGTACATGTATTACAGGTCAGGTGTTTCTTTGCTAGTTGAAGGCAGGGAACTGGTTTTCGCTTGCCTACTGTATTAGAGCTATTACTTTAAAATTCATAGGTTGTGGTCCTGGAATCAGATATGCATGTGTCGACTTGTGCAGCTAAGGGAATAGTTCCATATTCAGGGTCCAAGAATTAAACAGATAATGGAAGGCAAGGAAAACAAGGTACAGTCTTTAAAGTGTGATAGTTTTTCGCACCATTCAGCTCGCCTGTCTGAATATCTCTGAATATCTCTATCTGCAGGGCTGATAAAGGTGTATTCTGTCTTCTCCTCTGGATCACATATCTCTAGTTTTTAGATGCATGTTCATGGTAGATAAAGTTTTGACATTTGTTTATCACTGCTCAGGGTATCAGTCGACAGACACCTCTTCCTTAAATGTATGAGCGCTGTCAGGTTTATATCCTCTACAGCTGGCACCTGATCTTCTTAATGGAAGATTAGTTCGTGAGATCTCTTAAGGCATCAAGGCATGAGTGCAGTCTTGAAGAACACAGAGTGAATTTTCAGGGGAGACAGTGCACAAGCTTTCTTATCTATCCATAGGAACTGGAAGAAGGAGAAGGCAGCTATTAGATGAAGGCTCATTTGCAGGTCACCTTTAAATCATTATGCATTGGAATTGGAAGAGAAACCCACTGTCCTAAAAGAGGACCAGCAAGTGTGAAAAATTAGTCTGTTGTTTGAATTCGTTATTGTAGCTCTGGTCTCTACCCTGCTCTTGTCAAGGGGACAATATGATGAGTTTTATGGTCACGATCAGGCCTAAAGGTTAGAAAAGGGAATATTAAATATCAGTAATGGTTATTGGCATAAGAACTATTGCAGCTGAAAGGTGACTACCGACTGAATTGAGATTATATTGCTGTGGTTTTGTTCAGCTACTCAATTACCTGATGCCAAGACTAATGTTTATGGTATGATACCTACACTTTATGTAGCACAGGTATAATATAGAATGCCACCATAAAAGCTGTAATTACTTTTATGACTTACATTGCTTTTCTGTAGATGTGAAAGTACATTTTGTGGGACATTCTTGGTCATAAAAAGCTTTTTCATGTGACAGGCAAAAATGTAGCAAGATTTAATAGCTGGAAACAAAGATGACAGAAACTGAGGTTAGAAATGAAGTAAAAATTGCAAAGGGTAACTGTCAAATTTGGGAGAAACTTGCCAAGGAATACTGTCTATTTTCACTTGTTTGAAATCTGTGGTTTGGAATTACACATCTCTGAAAAAGATTGAAAGCCGTTTCGGCAATGTTATGGTGCAGGAATTGCTTGTTGAAAATAATAGTTTGTGTCGTACAAAAAGTCAGATCAAGCAAAAAATAATCTTCCTTTTTTATTTTCTTTTCGAATCTTTGCAACTTCTTGTATTGAATCTTTTGTCCCACGTGAACAGGGTTTTCTGAAGTTAAGGGTGTATATGGAAAGCCCAGGCTTGGATATCAACTTTTGGTTTTGTGGCGTATTTGTTCGAAGCATTCTGAGCCTGGCCCTCAAAAGGATGAAAAAGATGAATGTAAAACAGACCAGAAGAGGGAGGGGTGTTCCTTTTTGATGTTGATTATTTGGTGATGATTATTTCTCTGCTGTGATGAGGGTTGGAATTTCATTCCAGACAAGGAAGAGAAAATGTCATCGAATTGATTAGGGGGGGGACACTTTATCAATTAGAGAAAAAAAAATCTTTGAGATCACAGGTTCTTGGTTAGTTTTTTTTAAGTATCCTTGCTAGCAGGGTAGCACTAAATACGAGGCTTCAATTAACTTCAAAATCTTTGTTCCAGTGACAGAAATGTTGCATTACAGACTCACTGCACCCTCATCTTTCACCAAACAACAGCAAAAATAGTTCCAGGCAAAGTAAATGTTATCTTGGTTCCAGTTTACAATTTGGGGAAAGCTGAGGATCTCGTGATTATTTTTGGTTGGTTTTTGGTTTTGTTTTGTTTGTGTTTGAGGTAGAATAATCTTTCTAGTGTTGTTATATAGACTTTTCTAGTGGTATAGTTGATCTATATGGAAAGAGGAAGAAAAAAGGTACTTTAATATAGGCCAGATCTACAGTGCTGTAACAGTTGTGTCTATGTTAACAGTCAGGATAGCGGCTCTGTCCTTTCGTTTCCATTTTGTTTTTGAATTGGAAGTAGCTCTATCAGCACAAAATAGTACTTGTGAATCCTTCTTTTGTTTGGTGGCCTGTTGTCCAGCTATAGGATCCCATTGGGACAGCATGAGATTGAATGATTTTCGTACCAAACTTCTTAAGATATTTTTGTTCCTTAAATTGCAATAAAATCCGCTTTAATTCCATTGTAACCTGTGATCACGGAGTAGATAATAATTACATTTAATTATCTAATAAGAGATTAAAAATAGAATTAACTCACAAAGGAGGTAACATTTCTAGACACTGGCATTATCCGCCAGTGGACTGATAAATCATAAGGCCTTTTTTTAGTAGATGTTGATTGTTTTATTTTTGACTCTTTGAAACGTGACGGAGGAGATGGATGAAGAAATCATGTTTGTCATTAAATACCCATTTATAATTTTTTAAAACCTGGAAAGACAGGTCCTATAGCAAATTATTTAGAAGTAAATTCAGTAAGGTTTTATCATGTAATTCCAAAAAGAGAAAGTGAAGGATGTTTATTTAGGTATCTATATTGAGTTGGAAAGCAAATGGTGGTACCTATCACTCTAGATAACAATTCTTGATTTATTTTAGAAAAGCCTTTTACAAGCTTTGAATTCATTCACTGTCTTACAGGAGGTTTACAAACCCCAGAGAAGATATAAACGTCAGAAGGGAGCTGAAGAACTGCTAGACGAGGAGTCAAAGGTTCATGCTACGCTTCTAGAATATGGAAGGTGAAAAGCTTCATTTAACTGTCAGGGGGTTTTGTATTGTGTGTATTTAGAAGCATTCCGTATAAAATTTGGATTGTGAGGTTTTTTCCTACTACTTGAGAATCAAACTGTTTCAGATTTGCTCCTGTTTGGTTTCAGATTTTGCTTACCCTGTAGATTCTCTAGGGACTGGACAGTCCCCATATGTGTGAACAATGTTTTTTACAATGGGAGCCCAAGTTCTCACTTTATGCTGCTAGTAGGGTATGTTTATTTAACATACTTGTTCTTGGCTTCATAAAAATGGCTTAAATTCATGATGCTTCTAGGTAGTGTCTGTCAATCAATAGTGCCTCTTTGCAAGCAATCCCCAGAAAGTGAGAAAAAAGGAGCTGAAGTTGTTACTGCTTCTTTTTGTAGTTCTAATGTGGTTGCTACATCAGGGGGCTGAATCATGGTTTAGTGCTTTCTCTTCTTTCTGCAAACTTCCGTATAGAGATGAAGTTGCCAAGGTTTGCACTCAGCCATTACCTTTGGGAGTCCCTCTGGTTTTCCGAGAACTCTCCAAACACATAAAAATAATGTTACAGATTTTCTGTTTCTAGTTCCAGTTTTCTTTTCATAGTTCAGTAATACGGACAGCTTGTCTGCTGTCTGAGCTCTTGATACTTAATCAGAGCAAATGACATTTGAATTCGTTTTTGTATCTTCTGTGGCTTCTCCCCCAAAGACATGGTTTGGTGTGGTTTTTTTTTTCGGTCTCATCATTTTGAGTGCCTTACTTTTACCCTTTCTGTGCAATTGTCTTGACACACAGTTGAAATCGGCAAGTGTCCTGGTTGCAGATCGCTTATAATCTTCCCCTTTCATTCATGGTGGTATTTTGTGAGGGCAGCATGGACAAATTAACATCTTTCAGCTTGTTTTCCATTAAAGTGGGATGAAATCCTCTGTGTGTTCCTAATGGAATGAAACTACTAGGAGACATCTGGGTGTCCTGTTACTCGGCAGAGCTCTTCTGATGTTGCATAAATTTCATATACAAATGGTTAACTGTAGAACTTCTCCCTTCTTTCCACCACCAGTGGAGTTCAGTGCTGTTATCTGAAGTATAACAAGCTGATTTAAAAGCCTAAAATGACTGGCTGCTCTCATGAGCTGAATCTGTTCTAAACACAGAGAGGGACGAGGAAATACAGGACCTCTTCTATATATATTAAACAGTTAATTTTATTAACACAGTTAGCATTCACAAATTCTGTGGGCTGTAGTCTTGAATGAGTTTTATTGTTTTTCTAATGCTAGTAAGGAGTTAGGCTTGATTTACCTCCTCCGTCTTGGAGTCCAATTCCTCCCTCCCCAATAAAAACTGAATTTGCAAGTTGGTGACACTGTCAGGGATCATTCTACTTGGCATGTGGATTTCTTCCATCACTTTTCAGGGGAAGACATGCATGCCAAAATTTTTAGACTTAGATGAGGTCATTGAGACCTCATCAGTGCTCACAATGGGAATTGAAAGAGCTGGTATGGAAAAATGAAGTCCTATTCTGTCCATTTATAGTTTCTTGTACTGTTTCAGTGTCATTACTACATATTGGTGTCAATAGACATTTCCTAATAAATAAGAGTATCAAATAGTTTATTCAGTTTAGGGGAATTGTTGTGTATGATTTTTCTAGAGTAATTTTAATTTCTTAAAGGAAAACTGGAAGTCAGTATATAGCTTGAAAACTGAAATAAATAGAAAACGTTTTCTATAGATCCTCACAAATTGTTTTCGCTTTAGGTATTGTGGAACAGTTGAGACCTAAGTAAAGCTCATATCTGTTTTTCCAGCAGAAAAATCTTTAATATAAAAACCAATGAAAATGGATGATGGGGAAAGTTTAAATACAGAGAGAGGAAATAAGAACAGAAAGGTAGGAGGTGTTGAAGATATAAGGGAACTGCTCTTCTCTTGTATCGTATGCATCAGTACATAGATCTGAGGATTGATGTAGGATTAATAAGAAAGACGACCAAGAACTTGTGAGCTTTTGGGAAGGAAAATACCTCTTCAAAACAGTGTTTGTTGAGGTGATCTTGATGGTATTTCAGACCCCTAGCTCTGCAAAGGGAACAAAGGGAGAAGAGGTATTTGGTGTTTGAAGGGCATGTATTTAAATTGGTGATATGAAGGAAGGACAGTACTTACTAAAAGACAAATACAATTAGCTATTTGATATGAAGAGCTTAACATGAACTGAATGGAAGTGGGAGAAGATTAGGATAGTTGCAGGATTTGAATGTATTCTGGTAATGATTTCTTAATGAATTCTCAAAGCATGAAACTCTTGATCGGAAACCTATTTTTGATATAGTGCAAAAATAAAAAACGTCTGAGAAAATGACAGTAGTGAGACACACAAATATCTGCTTCATGTGTTTTGATAGAGAAAGAAACTTAAGGAAGGTGATAGTATGTCTACTCTGAACGTAGTAATAAACAAACGAGTACAAGGAATCCAAGATACATACAGAAATCTGTGGGGGCAGTAGGGATTACTGTCCACTCTTCAACATTGTTAGGGGAAATAGAACACTGCTGAAAAAGGCAAATAGCAAATTTTTGGTAGATTTAGGAATAGACTTGAATGTTTTTAGAATTCAAATAGTTAAAGTGAACCTTTCATTCTTTTACTGCATGTAGATGGCAGTTGTAGAAAATAGTGAGTAGAGAATTTTTTCTTTCCTCCTAAATGCCCCTTGGTTGTCATAAAAATGGCTCCTTTCAGAGCACACTAATCATAAAAGTTAATTTTCTCAGTCCAACAAATAGTATAGGGTCTTGTAATGTCCTGATGCCAAATGCAGCATTATTCAGATACAGCCAATGATAGTGCCGTGTTCTAAATTCTTTTTTGATCCTGTGGCCTCCAGCTTAGAGGTTATCACAAATGAGCTTGGATGGGGTAGGCCAGAGTCTGGCTTGAGAGTGGAGTGATGCTGGTGAGCGTCTTTCCACAGAGCTGCATAGTCTGTTTTAGCTGAGGGCTTTCATTGCCACATCTTTGCATATTATTGATCAGTTTTCAGCAAAGTACAAAGTCAGTTTCTGTAAGAGATGTGAAGTGTTAAGCCTGGGAGGTATCTGGGTTCTCTGTTGATATAACTGATGATGAAGTTTTTGTTATTACTGTTCTGGTGCAGTTCATTACTTGGATGCAGTTATCTGTGTGAAAATAGAATTGTGCTCCTAAAAAAGCAAGACCAGATACACAATAATGGCAATACTACTTACAAATGCTTTTATACTAATACAACTTCATGCGTATTCTGTGGGAGGGTAGAGCTCTGCCACATTTTGTATACTGCTAAGCTTTAAAATGCAGAGTGAACTTAATGTTGGGGAATTCCTGAAAACTTGGTGTTGTGGTGTAATGGAATATGACTGAGTTTGCCTCTGAAGTATGGGTGTTGAGTAAATGGAGAACTGGTGACAATTGGTACTGCTGCTGAGGATTAAGGAATTAAACAGTTGTAGCTATAAGTTAGTCAGTCAGGAACATCAGTTCTTTTCATATCTTTGTACATGCTGGGTTTGATGCTTTATAATACTGAAGGTTGCTTACTCATATCTAAAATATCTTTCTACCTGTTTTTTCTTTAAGATAATATTTCCAAACTAGCAGGGTAACTCAAATGCCAATTTTTCCTCTCCCTCAAAAAAAAAAACCCAGAAGTAAAAAAGTTTATTTGAGTGTATATTTAAAAAGAAATTGAAGATTCGTCAAAGCACACAAGCATGGATATTTTCTTGGGAGTAGAGATTGCACTGACAATTTCCTAAGGCCTTTCCAGAATTCCGAATTATATAGCTAGTAGCTGAGGATTAACTTCCAAATGGAAAGAGAGCATTGCTTTTTCCTTTTATGAGCTTTACATGACAATATTTTATGAACAGTCTAGACTTGCAAATCATAATGGAAGGAGTAGATGGAGCTGAAATTATTCTGTAAATATCCTGCAGTACCTGCTTATTTAGTTTGTCTGAAGCATTCCGAAATTAACCTGAACCTGGCTGGTGGTTTTGTTAAATGATTCACTTTGTAGTGCGTTTCTTGTGTTTAAAAGCTGATATAAACTTAATTTATTTGTGGAAGTTTTAAACAACTATTTATTTCTTTCATGTTACTATTGTTCTTTTAGGAGGTATGGATTTAGCAGACAAGCAGGGAAAACAGAACAGGTAAAAATATACTAGTTTTAAATACTCATATTGTGGGAAGAATTGCATTGTTTTTGTTGGAGTGTTGGTTACTGTAAGATCTTAAAGGAACGCAACAGAATAAATAGCTATAACTTCTGTTACTACCACCTCTTAAAAATGGCTAACCAGAACTAGATATCTGCATGCCATGAAAGATGCAATTGATTACTATCTCCTTTTTTTAAAGCATTTCCTTCATCTGTACTTAAAGATCACATTTTGCAAACGTTTTTCACTTAAAGGGTGTTTGGGTGTTTTGTTTGTTTCATTTTTTACTGTGAGAGAATGAACATATCCTATCTGTTTAATGAGTGTCTTTTAACTAAGTGTTCCGTGGTGTGATCACTAAAGAGTTTTTTCCTTTGCTTTTTAAAGAACCATTCAGCTTGGTAAGAAATTTTGTAGGCATTTATTACATAACAGGTTATTTAATGAGGTAGAGAAACATGATACCATGCCATAAATAAATCAGAATGCCTCTTGAAAAGTAGCATCCTTGCTGTGCTCTTGATGATTATGGAATCATAAAATGTCCTTGTCAGAGTATTTGCAGTTTTATTATTTCAGTGCAGATATTAACTTTGGCTGCAAGTTTTTATTACAGACCGAGATAATGAAGAAATGCATTAAGCATGTCATGAACCCAGCAATACATTGAGTATGTTAAGGTTGCCCTTCTTCATTATCTCAGTACTCTGCAGGCAAATTTGGCATTTAAATTTTATAAATGGACATGTTTCCAAATCTAGCCATACCTATTTTTCCCCCCAAAGTAACTGCCAGGCTGCAGTCATGTTTACTGAGTTCATTTTGTTTCCTTAAAAATTTTACTGACTTTGGAATATTGTATATTAGAAGGTCATCATGTTTCTTGTGTGAATTGAGTCACCAGTAAGGCAGAAGTGGAAGATTAAATAGTCAGGTTAGTGGTGCAATAGAGTGACCTAGAAATTTTGTCTCTCTGTCAGCAGTTCTCATTATTTTAGTGGTGCAAATTCCTCTGACTGAACTGGGCAATTTTACACTTTTTTTATGTTGTATGTTTGTATGTTTGTTATACCCATGTTAAATTACATTAAGTTATACAAAATAATTTATGTAAAAAAAAAAAAAAAAAAATCAGCTTTCTCTTATATAGCGAACATCATATTGTGGGGTAGCTAGTTGTCTTGTGAGGTTGGTAGTTCTTAGAAGGTTGTGGAATAAGGGATCTTTGTGCCAGATGTGTCTGTAGCAAGCCAGAGACACTGTCTTCAACAGCTGGAGTACTTACGAGGTCAGTGAGGGTTACACCTCAGTTGGCATGAACTGGAGTGTGAGGATGTTCCAGTAGGTAACATGTATTCACAAAAACAGAACAGCTATATTCCAATTTTCTCCTTGTCTTTCCAAATACTTTAGATTATTGGAACTAGATACAATATTTTCTTTATTTTTCTTTAAAAGGATGAAGATAAAAAAATAGTGCTACCTCCAGGGCTTGCAGCAGCAGGAAAAGCTGAGCCTTGTGATGAAGATGACCTTCAGGCTGCTGAAGAGGTGTGCCACATACATAGTAGGCATGGCTGTTACTAACTTGGGGGGAGGGCAGCGGTTATCACTGCCTAGTCATTCTCTCCAAGAAGGGGAATTTCCATGCTTAGCTGAAATGAGAGTTGCTTCCCCCAGGAGAATATGGAACCTGAAACTGATGCATAAAATGTAATGTTTTTTGACATTTAATACCAAAAAATTCAACTTCTGTTTTGGAATCCAAGCATTTTTAAAAGGTCAGTTTTCAGTTGACAGTGGGAGCTGAATACTCTAAGTGAACCTGCACTGTTATAAGGAATTTTCCTTGGAATTGTTAACTTCAGCCACTTCTTTAACTTTCATAGACTTACTGTCCCTTTAAATGTGTTAAAATACACGTTATGTAATACATGTAGTTGTATACATGCATCCCTGTCACTAGGCAGAAGTAAGTTAAATAATGAAATATAAATTGTTATGTGTAATTCCTCCTATTTTGCCATAGATTCGCATTAAAACCCTGATGACTGGAATGGCTGCAATGGCAACAGAAGAGGTAAGCAGCATTTAAAACTGATACAGCTTTGTTTAAATTATGACTGATTGTGGCAGTTATTCCTAAAATTGTGTTAAGGGTGAGATTGAAGTCTTGGAATTACTGTGTTTAAATTTTTGTGTAGGGAGTGCAAGAAAAGATGGTTGAATTAGGAAGACAGTAATTTTTGCAAGGCTGATGAGTTAATCGTTTGCCTTTAAATAATAAAATCGATATAACTACGTGACTCTCTCAAATGATTTCTAGAAGGAGAATTTCAGGGGAAAGACATCCCAGTGCAGCTACCCAAGATGCAGTGTGATCTTACTTTATTCATCTTGTGAAGATATCCAGAGGAGTAATCATTTTACTGGAGAGAGTGGAGGAAAATTGTATACGTTTCAAGGTGTTTTTCAGGGCACTGATAAATATTTATAAACAACACCATTAAATTAAGACACTGAAAATACTGGATATTTATCTTGTTTTCTTAATCTGTTGAAGTTAATGATATAATGGAACTGTTGTAATTTTGAAAGTTCTTACATTTTGATTTCTGGGTGAGAGGACTGGGAAGAAATTCAGCTGTTAAACATTGTTTCTGTTTATGCTGAAGTCACAGAAGAAAAGGTAGTAATTAGTCTAGCCTCAAAGTTGATTGACATGCTTTCTACTGAAATCCACTGTAGAATTCAGTTCTACTTGAAGATTGGTTTTGTACATGCATCCAATTTGAAAGGTGCATTCTTTCACACATCTACATTGTTATAGTTTGGCTCAAAATGTGGTCTAACAGTTTTATTACTGCGCATGCAAAATTCAGTATACAGAATACAATTGAAGTAAGTTTTTTAAAATCAGAATTCAAATTTGCTGAAAGGTTGTAAGTGAGAAATTTCCATCAGTGAAGTTTTTTTGGGGGTCAATGTTTCTTGGTCTTTTTTTATGATTGGAGATTTTTACCCAGTGTAAAGGTTTTGTACATTTCTGATAAAATTAGAGCTTGGGGAAATTGCCATGTAAAAAGCACAGGTGGTTCCAAAACTCCCAACATTTTCTTGACACAATTGCAGGGCAAATTGACAGCAAGCACAGTTGGCCAGATTGTTGGACTCCAGTCAGATGAGATCAAGCAAATAGTGTCAGAATACGCTGAAAAGGTAAGTGCGTTACCTAATTGTGTTTTACCGAGTCATGTTTGATAGCTTGTTAATTTAGGCCTTAAGCTTCCAACTTAATTTCTATGATTCTCTTGAAACAACACTGTTTCATATATGCTGTAGATAGCAGCAGTCAGGATTTTAATTAATTAATAAAAAAATAATTAAATTAATAATTAAAAATTAATTAAAAAGGTATTTTAATGAGATGTAAACATGCACAAGCATTTGGTGTGATAGTACATATTCCTGAATTGCGTTCGTGAGTAGCTTGGGTTTAAGCACCTGCTGAAGTGGTTTCATGAATAAAGGAAGGGCCTGAGTTGATAATCTATTCAAACTAGAGGCCTGCGCTCCTAATGCATTTTAAAACGTTCAGTGTTAAGCACAAAAATACAGTTCTGTGTGCCTGCTCAGAGAAAAATCTAGGTCTTCTCCACTCAGATTTTCAGACACTGGGATCTTACTTGCACTGGGCTCCAATTCTCAGTCGTGCCCTCAATCTCTAGTTCTGAATCTAGTATCATCAAAACCAAACCTTTGTTGCTTTTAGAAGTCAAGGCAATTAAATGTTATTTAGCTGCATTTGTTGTGTTCAACTGTGATTGTTTTTACAGTAATGTGAAAAGAAAATCTGGCTCTTCAAGCAATTAATACGTACAATAAATCACTGCCAGATATGAGTTATAGGTCGCTCTTATTTGTCCAATAGTCTTCTCATATTTCTTCCTTTTTGTTGACACATATGAGGTATGGAGCTTTCCCCTTTGGGAGATAAACCCTATAACTCAACAGAGTCTATAGCAAATTCTTGGCCTTTCTTTATTATAAAGTATTAGAAGAACAGAAGCCCAAGGGTCATATTTCAATGTTACATTTCTTCTGTTCTGAGAGAAGGCAGCAGGACCTTGACTATTATAGTAGAACAATGATTAATAGTCTGGAAAGTAAGAACTGATTGAAGTCAAACCGAAAATATATCGCTTTTCAAATCTATTGGATGTGACAAAAAAAAAAAAATTCTGTGTGTGCATGCATGCATTGGGAAAAGAGAATTAAGGATGTTATCACAGAGTTTATTGAAGCATCAGCAATGTTTGGATATAGTTCTAGTAGTTTTAACCGCTTGTAACTATACATAATCTGAAGAACACAGTAGTGCTCGTTTGTCTACCAGAGTCTTAACAGAATCCACAGGCCCAGTGGAGGTAGCTGGCAAACAAAATTCTAGATCTGATGTTGCCATGTGCCAGGACCTTTCTTATAAGATGGCATTTTTGCAGGAGATCAATGCATACAGTTTTCTGCATTTGCCTCTCCTTTCTGCTGCTGTGTTAACTTGCTGGTAAACTGGAAGGAAGATTCTAGTGTCATTCCTCAGTTTCTAAAAATCCTGGCAGAAAATTATTAACATGGCTTTTATCTGTCTATTCATCACCAGCTTTCTAAGGCAAATTATTCAAAGCAGCTTTGATTTTACTGTGTTTGAAAGATTCTTCCTCTGAGAATTTACAAGTATTGTCATATATGACAAGTGGTTTTTCTAGGAGTAAAACAGGAGGAAAAAAATTGATCCCTGATAAAATGAGAGAATGACTAAAACTAGAGAAGTGCTGTTTCAAAACTACCCCCTTCAAAAATGCCTGAAGAAGACTCCTCTTCGACAGTTTTAAATGTTGTTTGCAACTTGCTTATATCTTGATAAGTTGACTCAGAATATTTTTGAACTTCTAGAATCCTGTATCAGAGATTACTGTGCACCCTACACAGTCAGTTGAAGTAGCATACAATAAGCATTTCGACAATTTAGTATGGTTAGGGGTTGTCATTCAAGGAAGATACTAAATTGGATATTTTTATATATTTTGGTTTGAGGAAACCCTCAAAGTGAGAGGCAGTGATTTTTATCTTTGGGTTCCTGAGCCTCGGGAAAGTGTCAAGGAAAAATGACGGCAAATTACATTGAAATGACTGCCAAAGGTCTACATGGAACTTGACTGAAAACAGATTTGAACTCTTACGGGGCTGGAGACTGGTTTTTTTTTCCCCCAGTGAGCTTCAGACAGTGGACTTCAAGTTGAGGCAACTGTGATGGAGTTAGTTACAGATCTAAACCTCTGAAGTCTGTTTGCTAGTAGGAAATGGTTGAACATGAAGAGATAAACAAAATTATTTACTGCTACAAAGTTTGTATTTTTGTACAGACTCCTCTTTATTTTTTAAGAATGTGAAGTTCTGTAGAATAATGATTGAATTCTCTTTAATATTCGAAAGTTTATAGCACTAATATGTGTGAGAGAATCTTATTACAAAGAATAACATTAATTGCATGTATTTCCTTCCTCCTTCCCATTTAAAACTTGTACATGTGAACAGTGGGAGGCAGGCTCTTAAAGTCTAGAATTAGCCATTTATTTTGGCTAGCAGTTTTTGAACTGCCATAGATTAGTGATCATCATGCATAACTAATATGGTGTTTTAACTGAACAAATTCTGTGATAGAAAATGAGGCTACTAACACTTCATGTTTAACTTGTTTATTTGAATTGGCTAAATCTTTTTGGGGCAGTTGAGCAGTTGCAGGGAATGGGGAAGAATGCAGAAGTGAGTCTGCACCTGTTTGTGGTGGGGATAAGGTGTCTTAACAGAAAAGTTGAAGGATGTATCCACATACCCCTTATTGTCACGTGTAATTGAAGTTCTTGATTTGAGATAGAGTGGCAAATTGATAAACAGTCAGACACACTAGTGCTCAGATACAGCTTTCTTAAATTGTGTTCAAAAGGCAACTGCTGTTCCAGTTTAGTAAGAGACCAGGTAACAACAATAGCGTCAGAAGCAAAGTAACTTCTATACTTTGTGCTTTCTTCTTTCTATGCAGAAAGATGCATGTTTCTCCACAAACTGGAACACAGTTTGTCAGTAACTTTAAAGCTGTAGTGTTGCTGCAGAGCAGATCTGTAGCCCACTTTGACTGTACGAGGTTTAACCCTAGCTTTTTCATTTGCACTCCGGAAGGATTTTTCTGCAGAAACCTTTGTATTACAGTGATGGTTATTTCCCATTTTCAAAAAGCAAGCTTTAACAGTCCACTTCTTGAGACATGACCTGTTCTTTATGCCAAAGCTGTATGTATGGATTTTTACTATTTTTGCAAAATCAGTCGCAGACTGGTTTACCTCGTGTTTCTTTCTCTTGCATTTCCAGTTTTCCTGATTTGCATGTTATGCATATTAGATAGGCTAATCATATGGTGACAAGGCTGGGGCCTTAAAATGCATGACATGATGAGGGAACGCGATTTAGCTAAATAATAAGAGGAATAAGTAAATCTGAGTGTGTCTGTTGAATAGTTCACTGTTACAGGTGTTGCTTAGAGACGTTTTTCCTTTCCTAACAAAAGGAAAGAAAGTCTGTGAATTGTTGGGTTAAGATGTCAGAATTGGTCTTTTCTTCTTGTGGATGTGAAAGTATAACAAATCATTAAGCTGCTCTTCAATATGAATAACATAGAAAATGGAGAGAAGGGAGACAGGTTTTGCCTCTTACTTTCATTTAATTAAGCTGTTAATGAAGACCTGCTTACCCATCTGCCTCGAGTGGATACCAGAAGCAAGTATGAGGAGTGTTTCATACTTGTAACATTTTTGGTGATTATACATTGTAGTGGTTGTCAATGTTTGGTAATTATTCAGAAGCACTTAGTATTGAAGTCTTTGACAGACTCTGCAAATTAGCACCTGAAGTACTTGAAAATTAACTTTTTCTAATGAAATATTGGAGAATGGATTAACTGGAAAAAGAAGTCTGAGTGTATGAAGCAAATTACCAAAACAGATGGATGTAAGTATTAAAGTGAGGACTTTCAAAAGGTACAAGTAATATTTAGGCAAATAATTACTTAGACATCTAGCTATCACTGATTTTTAATCATTCTGTCTACTGCAAATATACAATTTTTATTATAAGTGCTAGTAATAAATTCCTGGTAAGGAATGTTCCTGGCAGCTTTCCTTTCACAATTCAGAGAGAACAGGAGACTGGATTGAGATTGCTGTCTTCATTATGTACTTATGAGACACTTTCTTGGCAATGCATGCTGGATTGAGTAGTTTTCAAAAACTGGTGCCCACAGTACACACACAGAAAAATATGCTTAGAGTTGTAAATGTATCTACCACACTGAGTACGTCATTGGCATTCAGCATAAAGATGCATCCAAGCCAGTATTTCAGAAACTAAATACACAATTGTTCAAGACTTTCTGGAGCTACTTATTGGGGTGTGGAGCATCTCTGATTCAACAAGTTCAGTAAATACCACTGCTTAAGGTGGTTTTTAGCATGTTTGTATTTTTTTTTCTGTTTAAGAACTCTGCCAGGTTTAACTGTAATGCTGATGCAAAAAATTATTTCTTTCTTCTAGTATACTGTAGTATTTTCCACCTTTCCCAGGGCACCTGACTTTATTTTTACCTTACTTTACCTATTAACCTTTGGGATATAATTCAGTTGTTCAGCCACTTCCTTATCTTGATGCGAGATAAATTGGTAAGTTGTTCTTTCTGTTGGATAGTGGGACACAGTTCTTGATAAGGAATATCACAGATGTGTCCCACTTCGGCATTTCCTGAGGTACTGAAGAAGCAAAAAGTAATGGCGTGAAGTCCAACAGGCTGTTGTTATTGTTTATTTTAGCAATCTGAGCTTTCTGCTGAGGAGCGACCAGAAAGGCTTGGAGCTGCTCAGCAACATAGAAGGAAGGTGGCATCTCTGAATAAGCAGATTTTGCAAAAAAACAAACTCCTGGAAGAGGTAAGTATTCTGTGTGTAATATTAAAGAAGAAAACATTGATAAATGTGGTTGATCACAAAGTTTTTGTCATCCAGAAAAGATTTGCAAGCTATCTTCTGTACCAGCAGTTGTCATGATGAACATTCATTTCAGTATCTCTGAATGTCTTGCTTGCACATTTATTACTAAGACAGTGTGGCTGGTTTTATATTAAAAAATTGTATAGCCCTGTCTGTGAGGAGGGGGCTAGCTAATCAAAACGTGCTTTTCCTTTTTTTTTTTGGATACCTCTCTTGGAGAAAAACAGAGATACTATCTCCATTTGACTTGTTAGCTATAGTGTTGAATGGGCTGTTTTCACAGTTTCAAGAAACAATTTAGGAAGTTAATCTAAAATATGCTACAAATTACTTTTTATCACTTCATGTCCTTTATATGAGCCAGCTTATCTCACCGGCTAAGGTGGGGTTTTTGCTAATTTGTTTGTTTGGGGGTGTTTTTGCACAGTCACTTCTTGGTTTGCATCTTCACATTTGTTTTAGGGGGGAAAGGCTCTTGAATTTGTGGCTGATGTTCTGTTTGTATCTATAAGAGCAAGAACCACTATTCGTGTATTTCAACCTACTTACGCTATTGCCATTTAAACACAGAAAAGTGTAAAAGTGGAAAAGCTATGCCATTAATGAAATTATGCTTTTAATTATGCATACTGCTGTAATGAGCACCATGGGATCTTTAGCTTGCAGAATCTGATGAAAACATATTGCATCAGAGTGAGTAATTGGAAGAGCTTGCCAAAAACCAATAGTACTTGAAGAAAAACTGTTGCTGATGACTTCTGTGGTTGATAACTCGGTCAAGTACAGCACTGCTCCAGCAGCTTTCATCTGTTTTTTTTTTGTTTTAGTTTGCCCTTGTCAGTAGCATCTTAATGCCTTACGTCTTAACTAGTTTTACCTAGTTGAGGTGTTGGGGGTATAGGGACTTTGAAAGGTAGGTGTCTGTGTGGCACATTTTATGAGACAGTGATACGTCCAGTCTTACAAAACACAGAGGTAAAAGAATGGTAGCTTTGAAAGCTTTACCTACTATGGTATAACTATGGGAGCGCTAGATTTTAAATCTTCCTGCTCAGCCACTTACTGGACCTGACTTTTATTAATTAAATATTCAGTCAGAATTCTTGTAGTCAAATGCTGTCAGAGTAGATGACAAGAAAAAACAGTGTTTGTGATAGATGGCCTATTGTTTAATAGACAACTACTAACTATTAACAGCTCAGATATTGCTGTTCTCCATTACAGGTGTAATTAGCGTGAATGTAGAATCAAATTGTTTTCTTTCTCTTTCATAATAGTTGCAAGCTAAATGTGCTGATCTGCAGGCAAAATGTACCGAAGCAAAAAAGACGTTATCCGAGGTAATCTTTCTTTTTCTGTGCACTGATTCTAGCTGAATCATTTCTGAGAAGTTCAGTGTGTGGAGGGGTGTATTAAATGGTGAAGCTGTTTGACAACTTACGTGTCTGAACCCATGGTGTGGGAAAGCTGAGTACCAGGAATCACTTTATGTGTAGAAGTGTATTTCAATTTATTATTAATTGCAACCCTTAGGTTAAGAGTTACGGTGAAAAGCTGGACAAGGAATTGGCAGCCCTGGAAACAATAGAGTCCCAAGCAGATTCTAGGTAAATTTCTTCTTTGTGACCTTTGAAATTCTGAAAAATTATGGTTTTAAAATGAATCATTCAATGTTTCTTGTTTTGTCAATCTAAACAAATAACTAGAATTTAAAAATTAAACAACTCTCTAGCTTGCTTTCCAATGACAGGAAAATATTACCATAGTATTTGGTCAGAATGACAAGTATCAATCTGTATTTGAAAATAAGTGTAAGTGTTTAAAGGAGAAGAATCCTAGACACATTTGACAAGATTTTATTGGAAATTTATTTAGAACTAAGCTTGTTCTAATGTCTTTTAGTTCTCCATCTGTTTAAATTAGAAATTAAAATTCTAATGTGGTTTACTGGATCTTCAAATTTAGCATATTACAGAGTCTGCGAGCACTGGTGGCCATGAATGAAAACCTAAAAAGCCAGGAGCAAGAGTTCAAAGCACATTGTAGGGTAAGTTTTCGTTTCTTATATAAGGATTCATATAAAACTTGGTAAATAAGCGTTATATTTCTTCCTTATTTGTCATCGTGATGTGTGTCCCTGTTGTCACCACCCCCCATCCCCCATTTACTGATATTTCCAGGTTCATATTAAATATTGCTGCCAGCTTGTTTCATGGCAGAATTATGGACAGTTGTCCAGTTCTTCAGTGCATTGTATCTGCAACAAGGCTGACCACCAAGAAGGTTGGAACTGGATTAACCAGAAGGATTTGCCCCCTGCCCTGAGGCAGGGAGGTGTAAGGAAGGCTGCTGAGGCATCCAAATTAGTGTGGCCTTCAATATTCTGTTGTGCCTGGGACTCTTTAATAAAGGGCAGTTCTTAGACATATAATGTCAGATCAGCCTTGTACTGGTCACAGCTGTGGCTCTTCTTGTTCCTATTACCATTCTGCTGAGAGTAACTTGGGGTGGGTTGACAGGGAGCACTAAAATGTAGGTTTGAGATTGGGCTGTACTAGATACCCACCTGTGCTCTTCCCCACCTGAAATGGGTTGTCTCTTCATGGATAATGCAGCCAACAGTGACCTGAGGAGAGGGACAGTGCCAAAGAGGAGGGCTTCATGAGGGCCCCTAGCTTCGGAGCAACCCACCAAAAGAGACAAGACTGAGATGAAGCTATTGCAGTTTTCAGAGCATGTTTCAGTTTTATTGCTATGTTTTGCTGTCCTGTTTACTGCTGTGTTTATAGACTGCCTAGATACATGATCAGACAGAATTGTTTTCGTTCTATTTAAACAGTAATGGATAGGATTTAATAGAATGAAAAGAAGTAAAAAGAAATAGTGCCCCGAGGCATAGGCTGAGCATAGGAATCTCATTTTCCCATACAGACTCCTTTGGAAAGCTCTAAAGGGTTGTAATGGAAACTGCCTTGCAAGTAACTTTAGGTTCATTCATTTTTACGAGTGCTGTATGTTGCAGTCCTGTGTCACACCATTGCTATTGTAATATTCCTTTGCTTCCTCAGTTTCAGTTTCCTTGTCGCTCATTAGTTGTCTTAGCTGGATCTAGTATATTTGCAAGTAAGAAATAAATTTGTTCTTGTGTTCGATAAAAGCAGACAGTTTTATGTCATGAGTAATAATGGATGCCTTACCCTTAAGTGGAGAATGCTGTTCAGTGTTACAAATTTAACTATAAAGTGTGTGGTCAGCTCCACAATTTTGTTAGAGGTGTATGTTGTCAAGTTTTCTGCTCTCCCCTGTTAAGAGGGAAGGTCTCTGTTAAAAGCAACATAAAATTTTTTTGTTTTAAAGGAAGAAATGGAGAGACTTCAACAAAATATTGAGAATTTGAAAGCTGAGGCAGTGGAAAATGGAGAGGAACAGGTAACAGCAAATGTCTAAGTTTTTATTTTCAATTTGTGTTTTAAAATATTCATTTAGGTCCTTCTGACTTGTGGCACATTCTTGTAAACATTAAAGTATCTGTTGCAATCTCTGAAAAATTCTATTCTCCCCCACTGGTAAAGCCACAGTTCAGGCTAATAATCATAGAAATACAGTAGGCTGAAAATAGCTGCAGTATTCTTCGTTATTCTTGCAGAATCCATGGGGTTAACTCAGATGCTTTCATGCCTTTCACTTCTTTCTTTGTAGTTACAGAGAAGAATCTCTGGCTGTTGTGTTAAGAGCAGTGCATACCTCTGACAAAAACACTTCTTCCTCAGAAAGCATGTTTGGTTTGGTTGTTTTTTTCTTAAAAGTGGATTTATTTGAAGAATGGAAGCACAAGTTTTCAGTGGCTCAGTACATTGCATGCCATGAGCAGCTGCCAGAAGTTAGGCTTTAACACAAGTGCATCCAGACTGATGGCAATGAATAATCAATGAACAGAAAAGGCAAAGCTTGCATTCCCTGTATTTTCAGTGGGTAAACATTTGATACACTTATGCCTCTGAAATGAGGTAGACTACAGGTTCCTTGATGCTGCTGTTCTTCCGAACACAGCATGAAAAAATTAAAATGCAAGCCTAAATCATAACATTTTTAAACAAGAAAAAATTATCTGAAAGTCCAGAATCCAGGAAATCTAGAATATGTGTCAGAGGGTTTATGTTCTGTCCTGGGCCATGTTTATCCTTAACCCTGCCACTGAAACAAAGTATAAACATTCAGACAAGGAGTGTGGACAATCTTCTGATACATATCTTCATTTAAAGTGTGACTGTTGTAAAGCAGTGGGAAAACTATTGACAAATCTTAAAACTAAAATATCAAAGGCTTAAAAGGTAGCAAAAATGAACTTGTTTACAGTAAAAGTTGTCAGTTTTTTTTAATGCAGATTATGAATAATTGTTAAAAAAAAAACCAGCAAATGGTGGTGTTATTGTGGGAGCCATTAAATGGAAGATAGACAAACACAGAAAACAAACCCAGTCTGCACATTTTTGCTACTGCAATACACAATTGTTTTGGGTTCTCAATTTCTAGGAGCTGAATAAGGTTATAGAACAGCAGTACAAAACTGAGAAAGATAAACTTCAAAAGATCCGGCTGTTATTGGTGAGTAACCCTTTGAAAATTTACTTGTACAGAATTATTGACGTTTTTCTTACCTTGTAACTTCTAATACTTCTTTTTGTTCTTCTAAAAGTTTCTTTGTCACAACTCAATTACAAAAAAAATTGAGCCTCAGCCAACGTTTTCTTTTTTAATTAATTATTTAATAACAAAATATTGCTGGGGGGGCTTCATCGATTTTAAGAAGAGAACAAGAAGAGGCTTTGTTTTCTCCCCTCCTAACTTTCTATTCAGGCACGAAGAAACAGAGAAATAGCCATTTTACAACGCAAGATTGATGAAGTACCCAGCCGAGCTGAGCTAACACAGTATCAGAAGAGATTTATTGAACTTTACAGCCAGGGTATGTATATCAAGCAGGAATATCCTGCTGAAGGCTAAAGCCCTGGAAGGAGGGCAATTGCATTTTAAGCATAAGGCATGTAACAACAGCACTTCCTAATTTTGTGGTATTTTAAGGGTCTTTTGATATTCATGTTACACACCTTACTTTCAAGGCTGGCTGTAAGAACTTTGCTGAGGGTGAAACTTGATGCACAAGACCTCCGGTGTAAATTATGTCTGCAACAGGTTCGCTCATTTAGGTTAATGACCAGTGTGTTTAGAAAGTCCTTAATTCACCATTTACAAATGAGGTTGCTGTAAATTTGAGTTGTGTTTAATTAGTTGCTCTTAACATTAGATTGCTTTCATTATTTTCATTGATGTGAGATACCTGGTTTTGAACCAAACTACGTCAAGAACTACAAAGTAAAGGCACTTTCTTGAAGGAATTGTTTTCTTTCATTTTTGATTTATAAATATTCTGCGGTATCTTGGTAGGATCAGAGAACAAATTGTCTTGAACTTTTTTTATGATAAGAAGTTATAAAATGGGGAAGTGTGCTCGGTTGACTTTTTGGATAGTTATGTATTTGCTGTGTATGGATGGTATGGAGCATGCAAACTGAATAAAATTTTAAAGTTGTTCCATTAAACCAGTATACTTACTGGTGTATATTTAATGTAGCATGTGTATTAGCATAAGCTAAAATAAGTTTCTCCAGGAAGAATGAGCTAAATATGTGTGTGAAACAAGCTCTTGAAGGCTGAGCAGTTCTAAAATTATCTAACTTTGATTCAGATCCCTTGCCCTGATGAGGCATCTCTACTGACAGCCATCTGCTGTCTCTTCCATGTGTGTTGTCTAACTCAGTGCGTGGAATAGATGTACTTCTTTAGTGAGTGCAAATCCAATACTTCCTTCCCCTCCTTTGCTTCTTATGTGCCACCTGCTTTATTTAATCAAGTCCAGCTATAAAGACAACCTTGTTGTCTTTCATTAAATTTTCTACAGATTGTTTTCTTTGTCAAGTCTAAGTGAATTCAGACAATCTGTGGTCAGAGCATCTACCTGTTCAGAAGATGAGGGCTTCATTTGCATATGAGGTACAGAAAGATTAAGGTCAAAGAGACTTGTGCAGCTTTGAGTGTAGATTTAAGATGCTTTGAATTTTATGGGACTTGTTTTTTTATTGCACAGAATATGTGTAGTAACTATAGATAACACACTGCTTAGTCATGGCTGGGAGCCTGCATTGTACAAGCTAACTTTTTGGAAAAATGAGTGAAAATCTCTAGCAAGTCTTTCTGTGTTTTGTGGCATTTTTTAGAAGCTTTTCATTTAGCCAGATTCAAGTGATCTTCAGAGCTGCCAAAACCTGTTTTTTTTAACTTTGATCCAAGGTGTATTGGACAAGACAATCTTCAGTGTTGCCTTCCAACCTCAGTGATTCTGTGATTCTCCACTAGGATGGTTTTTAAGTTCCAGTATTCCCTGCTTTATTTTTGACCTGACTGAAGCCTCTTCCCTTGAAAACACTAATCTGTGGTTTCAAGAGAATCAATGAGCCAGTTGGCTCCTTCTTCCTCTTCTTTCTTTGTCTGTCTTACCTTCCATGGGCTCTGGTGTGTGCCCATAAGGCTCCATGAGCTGGTACGACTTTCTAACCCAGTGGAAATCCTGAAAAGTTATCTTCTGGGTTGGTATGTGGAATCCACTCATAAAAGACCTGTGACTAGCAGAGCTGCTGCAAGAAAGGGAAGAGCTGCAGGAAGGAAATGGTTTGGGAAAGGCCTGTTCCCTTTGGCAGCACTCCTGCAAAAACCAAAGTAATTAAGAGAGCACACCTGAAGTAAGCTGTTGTTGATCCTTGTGTTTGTACAGTTTTTCAAGCAGCAGCCTGATTTCAGCATTTGGAAAAATCTTTGTGGAACATGCTGAATAACTCTTATTAATAACTCTTATTAATTTATCAACCTATCCCAGGCTTTCCTGAATTCCTCAATGCTTTCAGGCTCCCAGTACTCAATATGCTTCTCGAGGCTACAGCATGTGCAGAACATATGTCACAATCATACTGTGGCAATGAGAAAGCTCTTGATCCTGAACATCTCGCTGCTGCAGAAGTAGCCCCTGCTGGATTTCTGTCACTAGAACATTCGGCTTTGAGCTGTGGGTTGCTGTTGGGCTTCAGCTGGAGAACAGAACTGTACAAATCAAAAGCTGGACTTCCTTTACAAATTCGGATGTTTAATGACATTGTGACATGGGAGGGAAGTCATGCTGTCTGTAAATGGTTCTGTTCAAAAGCTTAGTCCAGTGTACCAGTTCAGTAAAGGTTGGCAACTCGTTAGCCTTTAGAGTTTAATGCAATAAGCATGATTTCACTCAGGTTTGTCTGACTTACTCATGACCTCTGAAATAATTTTCGTTATCAAATCATTTGATCTTTTTTAACCCATATGTTTTTTCCTGGTTCAGGATTTGAGATGGTGCTTCATATATTAACCATAATAATTTTTGCCAACTGTCCTTCTCTGTTGAACTCTTTTCTTGGGAATCACAAGTATCTTAAGTTTCCTTAGGCACTGAAGAACTAAAGAATAGCGGAACACTTAGCAGATTTGAGTATCAGTCATCATCTTGTAGGCCCAAAGGGAATGCATGTCTGAGCCTTACCTTCGCCACTGAGCTATGACCAACATCTGCTATAATCACCTAAACCTGAAAGTATTATTTCAAAAAGAAAGTATTATTTAATCCTATCAGCATGGATAAATTGTAAGAAGAGAAAAAAAGCTTTAAAACAGTAAAAGCTTTCTTGGGCATCTTGCATATGTGTTGCTTGAAATATATAGTATAATGCACTTTTTTCCCCACACAGTGCTATCAGATTATCTGTTTCCTATCTGTCCCTGCCTAACCTCTGCCTCCCCGCCACCACGGGCCAGCTATGCGAGGGCAACCGTTAGCAGCACAGCAGCCTGTATGGTGTGAGGGTAAGGCTTACGAAGGAAGGGTGAACAGACGGTGGTAAGGAAGCACAGCTGACAGTGCCAACATATGTTTGCATAAAGGACTGTCGGTGGTTGAGGCTTAGTTTAAACACTGAGCTGTGTTGTTCTCATAAAATCTGATATCTGCAAACCCTGCTGGAGATTTACATGCAGAGGGAATATTGTTCCAGAATGTATTAAAGAGTGTGTTCTACTATTGGTAGTGGAAAGTGTGTTATATAAAGCCTACAAAGTATTTTTACAGATTCCATTTCATTATTCTACCCTTTTTTTGTTTGCAGTCTCAGCAACTCACAAAGAAACGAAGCAGTTCTTTACTCTTTATAATACACTGGATGATAAGAAAGTATATTTGGAAAAGGAGGTAAGAAAATGTTATTACTGCTTTATAAATATTCAGTCTGTGGAGAAGGAGATAAGAGTTTTTACTTGGCTTTCACCGTATTCAGTCATGTCAGAGCAGAGTTAACAGTCTTTGTAAGTAAAAATGCAAGAACTGATTCATAAGAATATTTCTAATGTTGAGGGGGAAATGGTCTATGTTGCAAAAGAAGTGCTAGTAGTATAGCATGTTTAAACTACTCACTGTGTTCACAAAACATGAGTAACATTTAATTAGTAAATATCTCTATCTTGGTATCACAGGACTAAATTACCCTCTCTTTCTCTTTTTGGTCAATATCTTTTATTATGAACCAATACTACAGTCAGTAACTTTGGAGAGGAAATTCTAGCTGCTGTCAGCAACATCAGAGATAGTTCTCAGGGTCTGAGCCTGCCTACACTGAGGTCACTGGTGATTTTACTGGATCAGGATCCCAAGAGTAGTTTTCATGAAAGCAACTAGGTTTTTTTCGTCCCCTCTCTCCCTGGTATGTAGAGTTTGTCTCTTTCTTGGAGATGACTTAATTGAGTGGTTTCCATTTTCTTTTTTTGCATTGACAAGCATGTGACTTCAGTAAAGGTGGAGAAATAGGAGCAGTCAAGACAAGATAAAAATGATGACATTACTTTAAAAGTATATAATATTTTGATACTTCAGGCTTCTCTGTTTAATAAAATAAGAACAGATTAGTTTTGCATTACTTGATATATTTGTTTAGTTTGTGAGACAGACAGTAGTGAAATTTCTGACTGTGTTAAGACACTTTGTCTCCTGGTTTTGAAGATGATGAGTAACCATTTCCTTAAGCAGCTGATTCTAATGCACGCGTTAGATAGTTTTCAGTTTTTCAATTCAGAGAAGTCAATAATTTATCTACCTTTTTTAGGGGGCACTGACCATTGCTTGCTATACAACACAACGGAAGGAATAGGTTTAAATACAGAAATATTTTTAACAGTTAACCTATGCTGCATGTAGTACACCTGTGATAAAACTGCGAGGAGAGGTAGTTGGGGGAACTTTTGGCAAACAGCAGCCCTTCAGGCTAGAATAACGTTAGGCATGTCCAAGAGCATGTTAACTGTGGGGGACAAAAGCCAACTTAATCCCTTCCTGATTCTCCTACTTAGTTCTACAGTAACTGAGTACAGTTCACCTGCCTTCGTTTTGATAACCTTAAAAGTGCTCCATGTGAGTCTGCTGGAGAGCTCACCGATGTTCTACTTCTGTGCAGAACTTAGAGATGTATGTTTGCCAAAGGGAGAAGATATAAGACTGGGCTTCCTTACAGATTTTCAGGAGGACAGGATGATGAAAAAAAAAAACCCACCCAGAATACTGTTTACACTCTACCATTCTAAACTTTAATTTTCTCTGAGTAGTTCAAGGCATGACTGCGGTGTCAGGGTAGATCTGGCCCTTTCTGTTGCAGAAAAGTATTACACTTCTCTATGAACGTTGTCAGAATCCAAGCTACATCGCAATAAATTTAAAAGTAACTTCTGTGTCTAGGTGATTTAACAACACATGTAAATAATATATGTAAAAACATCTCAAGTTCTGTGCTGAATTGAGTCTTATGGCTTTTTTATTGATGTGTATATATATTTTTTTTTTTTTGAGTAAGGTCAGTGATCATTACAAAGCAGGATCTTACCAAAGTTTAACCTGCAGTGATTGTCATGTGCTCTAGAAATACCTAATTTCTGTGAGAGGTTTCAGTTTGGCATGAGAGAATGCTGTTTCTAAAACTCATTCTACCTAATGGTCCCTAAGATCCTCAAATAATTATCTTGGAATCAGTGGTGTAACTTACCTTTTCATTTCCTGAAAACATCATTAAGAATTTTCCTTGAAAGTTTTTCAAACATCAGCTTCTTACAAACCAGCAATGACGATACCATGTAATGTCAGTTACATATTGAATATCCAGGAACCCTGGCTGTAAAACTTCCATCCCTGTGCAAGAGTGGGTGGTGTAATGGCTGCCAGTCCTGGCAAATGCCTTACCTAAGTCTCTAAGATTATCACATGCTTTGTATGTCTGTGGTCTTTCATTGTTTTTATTTTCTTATTCCAAATGGTGAAATGTATTCATAATATATGATACAACAAGTTGCAGATAACAATATACCAGATTTAAAATACTATGTTAAGTAGCAGCTATGGAATTCATATTACTTGAACTTCTCCCTAGGTTAGAGTTTAATACAGATGGATTTTTTTTTTTCTTTTTTTATTTTGAGGGCAAGCCTGCAAATCTAAAAAGCATACAGAGATATTTTTTTTTTTTAAATGGGCACATAAAAACAGTCGACATAATACAGAGCAGATGTATTTCATTGTTGTATACATTGGGACTACTCTTGCCAATATAATTCAATGCCTTTTTGGGGGGTTTTGCTTGGTTGCTTTTTTTTTTTTCCTCTTCAGTTCCAAGCTTCACTTACATGGATATGATTTCAAAAGAAAAATAAATTGATCAAGGGTTGCTTTTATCTTGATGTCGATCACAAGAGACAGACGTCTGAACGTCTTCTGTTGCAGTCTTAACTTTGTTACGTGTACAGTATAGTTCAGGTTTCCTTGTGTTGCTTTTAATACTAGAACCAAGGTTTCAGCAAGTAAATATTGTCTGGTAATGTATAAAGATGCCTTTGGTGTCTGTGCCTCACAGAGATTTCTGGAATATGCTTGTGCTTTTTCTCCCCTCACCCCTCCCAGCTTTTTTACCTTTCTCCCCCCAATACGCTGAGCTTTAAAATAACAATAGCAGGAATTGTTATACAGTGGAATTTTGGCTATAAAGGTTATAGTTCTGCCATATTCTGTGAATATGGTTGATATCTTAATCATACTTTGTGAAAGATTCATTTTTAAAATGCTTTTAAATTTATTTTTTCATAACATCTTTGACTTTTGGGGTTTATACACTGATTCTACTGTTTGTAATGTAACACATCAGCACTCTCACTATATTCACTATATTCAATATATAGTTTAATTATTTGAGGGAGTTTGTACCAAGAGCAACAAAATATTCCTGTGGTATTGGTATAAATTTCTATTTCTGTCTTGATGCAGTGCAGTGTTAGTATCTTACAGAAGCCATGCATGTGAGATGCCATTCCGTACTTTTTAGAAGTTCATCTTTTAACAGCCTGTAAAATACATATAAGCAAAGCAAGTAACAATGCATGGCTTGTTTGGAAACCTGTAAAACTCATCTGCACCATGAAAGCAGTGCAGAAATTCACCTGCTGTTCCTGCACTGCGTGGTGAGTCTTCACAGTGTAGTATGGAGATACTGGTTCCAGTCTCAGAAGCAAAAGTGAGGGGGTTTTGGGGGAGTTTTTTGTTGGGTGGTTGTTTTTTTGCTGTAGTTTTTTTTTGCTGATGCAATGCTCTGCTTAGGCTGGTGAGCGAAGTTGCAGCTTCTTGACAGAGCTGTGCTGCTAATAGCTTCAAAGCTAGCGTCTGCGGTACTGTTAATAAAGTTAGGGGTTTTTTGTTTGAGGGTGGGGGATTATTGCTTGGGTTTGTTTTTGTTTGGTGGGGTTTTTTTTTAAAGGTATTTCTTCATTTGCTATCCTGTCTGGCTTGCAGGCATAGTCAGGGGTATGCGTAAGTGAAAGTGTTTGTTCTGCTTTATCACTACAAGTTAGACTAATTGTGCAGATCTAACATAGCCACAACATATGCTTGTGCACCGTCACTGCGAGTGCTGAATAAGTACATGTATGTTACTTATATGTCAAGTTTCAGCATGTGTTGAGCACATGTATACACCGTTTTACTTCATTGCTTTAGTTTGGAAAGTCATCATGCTGGAAAATTCTCAGCGGTATAACTGGGTATCAGTAAAACTAAAAATCTGAGTTGTGGTCCAGGACTTGCTTCTGCTTTCTGAGGCTCCTCCACTGGGATAGATTTTACTGGTACAGAGGGATCATGGTTTCTCTTCAAAAAGAAAGCTCGTGGTGATTTTCATACAGCTGACTGCTTGTCAGGGCAACATCTATATAGTCAATTTTTTTAACTTGAATTTCATTTTATTGTTCATGAAAACTCATACCAGAAAGGACAAATATATATTTTCTTCTTATTTTCTTCTTTTTATTTTTCTTTTTTCCTAATTCACAGGTTAACTTACTGAATTCTATTCATGACAACTTTCATCAGTAAGTAATGGTCAATTTTTCTTTTGATAATTGTAATGAGTATCATGGTTCGTTGAAAAAATGAGAGCAGGCATGAGTTATAGAGTCTAAAAATTTGTTAGAATTTTTTATGAACTAAAACTGTTGTATAAAATAGTTTATTAATTCTGTTTAAACCAATGTTTGGGGAGTCAAAGACTTGGAATTACCTAACTTTTATAGCCAACGTATGTTTTTAATATCTGGCTCTTCAGTTGCAGTTGTGGAAAGAAACTATTCAGTCATAATTTTCCTGGCATTAATTTAAATATTTCTCTCCATTTTGTGAAGTTGTGGTGATTACGTTATGTACAAAACATTAGACTGGGACATATTTCAGACATGTTTATTATAGATTAACTCTGTATTTAAATGTTTTGATGAAGTGTGAAGTGTTTAGGTAAAATCATGTTTCCCTTGGAAGTTTGAGGTCAAATATCAGACTGTGATGCAGCTGGCATTTATTTTTTTCCAAGTTTTTTTTTTACTTCAGGAAAAAAAAGTCCAGTGTGAATTTTGTCACAGCGGTACTGTTCAGTAGGAGTCATGGGGAAGGAGATGGCTATTTAATAGTTTTAAGCAATTCTTCCTATTATATTCTTTTTATAATTTTGTTGTGAAAATTAGTCATCTTTTTTTTTTCCCCAGAGTAATTAATTATCTCTACTTGCTTTTATACACTTGTGTCCTTTTGTGTTTGGTCAGAAGTTTTGATTTTTTAATGATTTTTTTTTTTTCCATATTGGGATATCCAAAGCTTTCAATGACAACAAAACCCAGGAATTAAGTATTTCAGATGTTTTCCCTTGCAGCAGGGATTGTAGATCTGTTTTGCCTAGTGATGAGATCCTTTTTGATTCTGTCCAGACGTAGAAACCAATGCTGTAATGGACAGCTGGGAGTTGGATTTTTTTATTTTGTTGGGTGGTTGTGGGGAGGGGATTGTGTTTTCTTTGGTTTATTTTTCTTAATCTGTTTAAGATATGTTACAAGCCTAAAATTACTGCTGGGCTTTCCCTATTGGGGCGTGAAATTATTTTTTAGAATGTTTACTGATCTTAGGCTTCTACTCGCCTTCGTAACATTCACAACAGATGCTTTTCTTAAAAGTTTGTGCTTTTGGTTAGTTAATAGCAATTTATTTCTGTACAACACATGAGAGAAAGGAACAGACTTGAACCGACAGGGAGAACACCGGTGATGAGCTCTGTGGTCTCTCTTCCCATGTCTTTGATAGTTTATACCAGCTGAAGAGCTGCACCATTACCTGACATCAGTGATTAGAAAGATGAATTTTTGCATAGGACACTAAGCAATGTGAATTCTTGGACCACAGGTAAATACACCAGACAACTGTAGATGAGACACAGTGTCCCACGTCCCTGTCAGTTGTTTTCTTTTTTCTTTCCAGAGCAATGGCATCTTCTGGTTCTCGTGAGCAGTTTTTACGGCAGATGGAGCAGATTGTAGAAGGCATCAAGCAGAATCGAATGAAGGTCTGAGACTCTTCTCACTTTCTTTGCTAGAACCTGGGAATTATTTCAGAAAAACCTCTTGGATAATACTGTGCATGGAGAAATCCGTTACATGAGGTGCAAATTAAGCAAGCAACTAACAAGTGTTATTTGCTTTCACATCCATGAGAAACTGCTCACCGCTGAAATGTTAATGAATAGAGTAGAACAGAGTAGAACAGAGGTATTATAACACCTCTCCAGGTGGGAAGCTTATACCCCTTAACTTTGTCATTGGCAGTGTAGTAAATTAGATGCTTTAAGCAGCTGTATGTCACTGAAGTCAGAATTCTTCCATTTGGATTGCATGGGCACAGTCAGATTGATGTCTCAGGCACAGTTTCTGAGGCAGCTGGAGCTGATTGAAGCTGCTTTCTGGTGCTGAAGAGAGTCAGCAGCACCTCACAGTCCCAGCCAACAGGTTCCCTTGTCCCAGTCGCAGTGCTCATCTGACACTTCGTTGAATCCACTCGGGTGTTTTTTTTTGTTGTTTTTGTTTTTAACCTGATTTAGAAAAGACTCAGCATTGCTGATGTGTTTTGTGTCCACATCACAAGTGAAAGGGGTTTGTGAGTGAGCAAAGCCCCAGTGCTCATTCAGAGAAGACAAAACTGCTTCTGGTAACATTTGGGGGCTCAGTGGACTTGTGTTAAGTGGTCTTGGGGCAATGCAAGCATGAGGTCCAACAGTGGCTCCAAGTAAAGCTGTCAACAGATATATTTGCATACAATGGGGGTAGGCTTAAGTACTTCTTGATAATGATAGTTACTAACTTGTAGCTATTGTGTTGTTTTAATCTTTTATTTTCATATGTGAACATATTCATATTTTCCTAAGTCACATAAAGGGGTTTTGAGATTCTTTTTTCTATAGAGCCAGAAAATTATTGGTAGTGGATTATAGCTGTTCTTTATTTGAGTTTAAAAGGAAGTATGATAGACTGTAAATCATGATATACTAGTATGTGTACTGAAAATGTCTGTCTGAAAATGAAATTCTGAAATGAAAATGAAAAAAAAAAAACTGAAAATGCAAGTCTGTCCAGGTGCTGGGCTATTTTATCTCGATAGCTAAATAGAAACCAAGTACAAAATATGATAGGCATGTATATAGAAAAAACAGAACGGGATGCAACTCAAGCTGTAATAAAGCTCTTTTGCACTAATAAACTCTACTATAAAAATATCTGACATTTTACTGTAGACTGCTGTGTTCGAAGAGGTGGCTAGTTCATTGCTTTTTTTTGCAATGAATTATTTTTATTTGCTTGACTTCTTATTTTCAGAGAGGACAAAATGACAGCATAAAGAATAGTGATATTGGTGGTTTATGTATTGGTCATCTTTCTGTCTTCAAGGCTGTTGACATAATGAGTGACTCAGCATCAAATTGAGATGATGAAAATACTTTAGAAGAGTGCAATTCTGACTAGTGAAGATGAGCTTGAAGATAGTTACATTTCTTTCTTTTGGAAGAACGACATTATTTTAGTTGCTGCAGCAGGCAACTGCCCAAAATTGAAACTGTCCAGGAGTTCAGTGTTTTGTTTTCTGTCTTATTCTCCATTATGCACACAGAAATGGGTAACAGCACAGCACACGCAAGGATGTGAAAGCAAGACTGAGCGCTCTGCTGTGACTTACTGCAGGCTCTTGCAATTGAACTGTTAAATCTTTGAAGTCCATAAAATCAGTCTGGACTCTCTTACTATATTCTCAAATGGAATCAAAAGTTTCAGCTGCTTCATGTACAGATAAGGAAGTGGATGGGAGCTATCATGTCAGATGGCTCATTATTTGGGGGCAAAATACAGTTTCGGCATCTCTGGTTGCTGAAAGCAATGGCAACTCACGTCACTTGTGCTGTATTTCTGCACTGGCAGTTTGGCCATTGGTGTGTTGTGAGAGAGTTCACAAGTAACATTTCCTTCCTAGGTGTAGGTGTCTGGAATCAGCAGGAGGTGGGCAGTTACAACTAATGGAGAGAAAAACAAGTTTCTCAATGAAAAGGCTAAGCTTATCTTGCTTTACAGAAAAAACCTGATTGTTGGTGTTGGAGTAGATAATTATTTGGTACCTTCTAATAGTTGATTTCTCAATGCCAGTGAAGATACTAATAACAAATGGATGCTAAGAGAGTTTTAATAATTCACATAGTTCCTTGGGGAACAGCTCTGCAGCAAAAGGGAAGGTTTTCTTATTCTTCACCTAGGAAATGTCTGTTGGATGACTTTTTCAGCAGACAGGCTAGTTGTACGCTGCAAGGGTTATTCATCCCTGTGATGGGTTAGTCTTCTCTGTTTGACTTCTGTCTGCAGTGCATTAGAAGTGCTCACAGTCAGTTTCCCGATTCGCTCTTAAAGTACATCCACTTTAGTTGTTTTCTGTACAGCCCTGAAGACCTTATACCTGAAGAGAAATTCTGGTTTTCAAAGCCCATAATATTGTAACTGCATGGTAATAAGAGGCCTAAGGAGAAATCAGACATACTTGTTACCAAGAATGAGTAACTTGCAAACAAGCATTTCAGTGTGATAACAGATATTCATAAGACTTTCTACTCAGGCCAGTTTCTACTGAGAGGAGTGTGTAGAGAGATTTGTCATGGTCATGCTTAAAGGAAGCAATTTATCAAAGGATAGTAATAGGGCCTTACCTCTTCACAAGGATCTAGTTCCTAGATGTTTTAGGAGTGCTGCTTTTAGCCTCATCCTAAAGGAATGGGGCGCATGTGATAATGCTTTTTTCTGCATTAATGCATTTGATGCTTTTTCCGTTCTCAAGCATAACTTTAAAAACCTGCTGGCCCTGATAAGTTATGTTAGGAGAGGTTCCCTGATGTCTTGGACAGCAGCTGGCTTTGTAAAGGACATGTACCTTGCTGGCAGTGTTCATACTCAGGGGAAGTTTGGGATCTGCTCACTCCTTCTAGGCATAAGAATCGGTAAGATCAATGTTGACAGGTAAATCTAGAAATGCAGCAAGTTCTGCTGCTGTGGAATTACCTGCTTGTTTGGGCTTTAGGGGATTCGTGCAGTTTTTGGAATTGCAATTTTCCCTGTCAAAATTTAGGAGGTGAAAGCCTGTCAGAGAGAATGCAAAAATAGATTTTGGGGAGAGGAATACAGTAGGGCTTTTTTAATGTGGTTGTGCCCTAGCACCAGAGGGAGGGAAAATTTTTAGACTAGCAGCAAACTTGTCTGTGATGCTGTGATGGAAGAGCTTCATTAGAACTACCACTGAGAGGAAGACGGTCTGTTCTGTTAATAAGAACCAATCCTCTTCACGTTTAGGGTCTTATGTTTGTCACAACTTTGGCACAAAGAGCAAAGAGATTTCTAATATATGGGTATTAAGTACAGCATTGCATAGGTAGGCAAAGGTGTCTCCTGCTCTCCCCATTTGATACAACTAACATAAACAACCAAATCAAGATCTCAGTGGTGCAACAAAAACCTTCTTTTTTTTTTTTTCTTTTTTTCTCTTGTTAATTAATTTAACTGTGTCATCGTTGAGGTAGGACTGTTCAGTGAGCAAGATTCCTGGCTTGCAGAGATGTGAACCTTAGTTTAATTCTGAATGCTACCTATAGTGCCGCTGGTACTGAGACTTAAGCATTAACTTTTTAATTTTTTTTTTTAAGAGCTGGCCTAGATGTTCATTGCATTTAAAGCACAAGCCAGGTGTATCATTTATGAAGCATCTGTCTCCCATTGTCTATTATAGATAGTTGTTCGTTATACAGTATATATGTGTGTGTGTGTATTCCTTATACAGTGTATGACCTCTGTTCCTTCCTGTATACCAACAGATGGAAAAGAAGAAGCAAGAAAACAAAATGCGAAGAGACCAGTTGAATGATGAATACTTAGAGCTTCTAGAGAAACAGAGGCTTTACTTTAAAACAGTGAAAGAATTTAAAGAGGTAAGAACGTTTTTGCTAATGTAAACTGGCAAGTGTTCAGTGACCCATTTTGGCTTGACTTGTGCATTAATGTATGCACAAGAGTTCCTAATATGATGCTTATCACACCGTGTTCACGATATGTTTTGGTGGTTATCTCCACGTGATTCTTGGACTTGAATTTGATTTTGGAAATATTTTTTTTCACTGATAGACTAGTACCTCTCCATGTTACGGGGGAAGGATTAATTTGTTACCGAGCAAGCTGTATATTTGGATTTCCAGATGGATTCTCTTGAAGATCTATGGTTAGGCAGTTAGGTATTGGAGCAAAGAGGGTTGTGGAAATGTGTGTGAATACGGGAGGGAATCCAGAGTCTCAATAGCTGTAAATACCTTTAGGAACCAGCCTTGTTTTCTAACCACTGTGAAAGCACTTCATTGATTTAGCCTTTCCCAAGCTTTTCATCACAATGTGCTTCTGTTAATTATTGTCTCCATGATAATGAATGACAAAGTAATGCTGCCAGGCAAAATTGTCATTTGGCTTCAGATGTTTGAGGAAAAACATGGTTCTGTAATTTGTCCTGCTTTGTCCTGAGACAGTTCCTTACTGTTTTGGACAACGTACTCTGAGAGAATGACAGGGACTATTCAGCTACTTTTCTGACATACAGAATTTTATGTCATAGTTGCAGAAGTCAGGTGGATTTATTTTTTTTTTTTGGTGGAAGCATAAATAAGCCATTTTTCTTCCACTGTCTTGTGAGGGACCTTCTACTCAACCTTGCTATCCTTAAAAATAAATGAAGTCATGGTTGTGGTGTTGAAAACAGGTGGTATGTACTTATGTAAATATATTTCTTGATCTAGAGTTGTTCCCTGAACACTGACTTTTTTTGCAAACAGTCTTATGAAGTTACAGATCACCTAAAAGTAATTTCAATTTTGGATTTATTCAATTTATAAGTAAAAAGGTGGATTTGCATTAGCTACTTGTAGCAACTTTAGACAATGGTCAAGCAGCATTCCTTTTGGCTTGAATGTCATAAGGTTTAATGACTATTACCATTGGAATAACATTATGTATGAATCAGAATTATTTTCAACTCATCACTCACTCCAGACTATGGATTTTGGCGATCTTTCAAAAATAGAAGGGTTTAGTTTTGCTGATGTGAAGATATAACTGGTAGAGTTAAGAGCAACTACCTCTGTATCTGTTTGCTTTCTGTTAACAGGAATGCCGTAAGAATGAAATGCTGCTGTCCAAGCTGAAAGCTAGTTCTTCCTGAAGAATTCCAGCCCGTGAAGTTTATAGATGATTGTTCAGTCCATTGAATCTCTTTTGTGAGGTGACAGTTATAACTGCAATGTAGATATATAGAGATATATATATAAAAATATATATATATACACACAGCTGTAAAAGTCTGGTTTTTTTCCCCAGTATGTATTCAGTTTTACATTCCTTCATCACATGGCTGTATTATTCATTATTGCCTCCACTACACAGTAAAGAGTTAACACAGTACAGCAAAATAGAAATATTGTCTAATTTTATTTATTTGGGTTTGTTTTTTTCCCCCAGTAAGGACAATGGGGATGTTTGGTTTTTTTTATTTGGGTTTTAACACTGAATTAGGTCAAGATTGTGGAATAAGTAGGTATGTACTGTGTAATATGTCCAGTACCACAAGATGAGCACTGCAGAATGCAGTGGTTTGTTAATTTTGGCAAAAAAAACCCCACAGAATGAGATTCTTGAAACTCTCTTCACCAGCTAATAACTTCACATTATTTTAATTTACACTCTAGCCATAGATAAGATTCCAAAGGATAAAAATTAATTTCTAATGGTTAAGACGTAAGAAAATGGAAAATTACCTTGGATAATTCCTGGTGTAAAATTATAGATCTATATTTTTATAAAGTCTAGCTGTTGTATAAATTTATTTGAAATTTAATTTTTATATATAGAGAGTGTGCTTGTTAAATTAATACTCCAAGAAAAAACACCTAAATCACTAGGACCATCGTGTTATCCCTGGCTGGGATGAAAATCAAAGTCTGTATCACCTGTAATATAGGAAGATAAAGATTCAGACATTCTGCTCCAATGAACTGATGCTCACCTTTGAAGACAACAACCTATTTACCCTGCTGAAGATTTACCCTTGAAAGTTTAGAAACTTTGTGGAACACTTTCTGAAACATTTTTATATCTGTATATACAGTATTTTATAATTCAGACAGTTGCTTTTTCTACTTAACATCAGGATTTTGGACTGGTTTGTTAATGTACATCACATCTTCAGGAGAAGAAAACCCACATTCTTTTTCCCCCAGTAACGCTGATGACAGTGCTGTTTGATTACGTTCTGTGGCAGCGAATATAAAATAAAGAATGTTTGGAACCCAGTGACCTTCTGCTATTATGTTTTTAAGGTGGCACTTGCTTTAGAAGCCTTAATATGCTTTTGAATTATGAGTGCATTAAAAGATGGATTGTGTCAATACTCACTCCTAAGGATGTTTTCATGTGTCACATGGCAATCGGTAACATTTTGGTTCTCTTGCTGCTTTTGGTAAGCTTGGTGTTTTGGTATTCGGCATAAAATATCAAACCTGGCATATGCAAAGGAGGCCCATGGAAGGTTGTATTTGTCTTCCACAGGCACCCGCTTAAGATACAGAATTTTCAGTGGAGACGGTGCAAGTTCCTCCTACTACAATACCTGATTCCACTCCTTTTGAATACAGTGGAAGGTTTGATACTAGCATGTGAATTTATGCAAACTCGGTAGCATTGAAAATGGAGAAGCGTAGGCATTTGTTAAGCCTTGCATAAGGAGATTGTTGATGTTCTGTCCAGGTAAAATGCAGTGAGCTACCAGAACTGGGGTAGATGAGGTTCAATGAGATGTACCTTCTCATAAACGAGACTGTTTTTGTGACAACCTGGAACACTTTTCCTGTTCCTTCAGTACAAAGAGAAAGCAAGCCTTTCTATTGAGCCAGCTTGTACCTTACTCCCCCACACTAGTTAGTGACTGAATATATACAGGCTGCTTCTCTTGTATGTATGCAAAAAGTCAGTCTTCTAGAGCTAGTGAAATAATGAAGGCGACATTACATTCAGAGTTCCTTCAAAGAAGGAAATTTCCATTAAATGCTACTTGCAGATTTTCTCTATTCAGCTTTGATAGTATGAGACATTATTTATGTCTACAAACTTTGTCCTCTATAAAAATTATAATTCTCTTTATTTCTAATTTGTAAATTGAATAACTTAACTTTGGCACCAAGATAACCGTTTGTGAGTTCAAGGTGTGATGTATTTGCATACCATGCATTTCTAAAAAAAATAACTTGAATGGACATTTCAATTTGGGTTTTATGATTTTCATCAAAATTGATTTAGTATCAAGCAAAATTTCCTATGATATAGGGTAAGTAATGATCTTACATGTAAAATAAATGATGTGATTATTTGTTAGTATAACATTAAACTTCATGCTTATCTGTTACAAACATGGTAACCTGGAAACTTCACCATGGAATATAACAAACATTAGTTCCATTGCTCTGGCTAGGAGCTAGTGATTTTGATTAAGATGTAGATGTGGGGTTTGTGAAGATCCAGTTATTGCTCATAAAATCAGAGTCCAGATTATAATTTACTGTAACAACTCAATATCTTTCTACAATAGATTGAAATCCAGGGCAGACGGGCACTATCTTTGCTTTCAGACTCCACTGTGAAAGCGAGAGGAAAGAAGCTGGAGAGGTACGGAAAAAGTTACGTTGGCTGTTCCTTGCTTTCTGTCGCAGGTGGTGGTATGTTGGGGGTACCATTTCTTCTCATACCTGGGGACGAATCAAAATGAAAGAGGCACATCTACAAACAGCCAACTTCGTTCCTCCTCCTGCTTAACTTGGTGACTGTCAGGCTTAACCATTACATCAGGCAGTTGTAGTATGGAGGAACAAGTACACATCATGCTGTGGCTACTCACGGGAAGGTAATTTTTTGGAACCGTATCCAAGATCCTTTGACACTATAAACATGACAATCCTGCTAAACAGAAACAACTGAGTTAAATTTGGCTTCCAGTAAAATTATGACAGCTATTTGTCGAAATGAAGGGCAGTGTCAGGAGGTAACTTCTAAGACGAGTTTTCAAAGAACGGAGAGCCATGCTTTTAAAGTAGTTATTTCCTTTAAGTCAGTACGCTTCAATGTGTACCATGACTTTGATGGAGATTTAAGGTCTTTTTGTATAATTATTGATTTTTTTCATCTACAGAATTAGAAATATTTTTAATGCCCACAGTTTGGCGATTGGAGCTCTGCAGCTGAGGCACTAAATTCTGAGAGTGTAGATGCGTGTACGCAAAGGGCTATACAAACCTGTAGCAAGCAGAATCTGTCTTAATTCTCTGTTTCAGCTGGTTGCAAAGGAGGAGCTAAGAGTTTCTCAGAGGTTTCCCTCAGCATTGCTGGATTTCTTTGACTGTTCACAGAGAAAGATCTTGCTGTGAATTCATTTGGTATTACCAGGCTTGTAGAATAACATTTACAGGACTTATATCAAAACTTCTTTTTTTATTTGATAGAACCTACTCAGAGCTTTAATTTGCATTTCAATAAATTAATTATTTTGAAATGCTGATGAATGAACTGCTGTAAGGTAGTCTGCTCTTTGTTTCAGAAGCTGAGACAGTCTCTGTACTTAAGGCATACACTTACCTTTTAGACTGTGACAGCTTTCTTTAAATGCAGTTCCACAGGTGCCCTTGTAAAATATCTTTTGAGAGTGAAATCAGTGACATACACCTAATCCAAGCATGACAAAATCCAGACAATCTTTTTGTTACAGTATATCAAAACGAATGCAATACTGCACCAAGTCACTATTGATTTGAATAAAAGCAAGTCTTGGAAGGTAAGTTAAAATGTGACTAATATTTTCTTTAAGGTTTCTTCCCTTTTTCCTCTTTATTTCATGAAAAACCTGCTTATTGAAGTGTGACCTTAGTGTGTAGGTTCCTGAACCAAACAGTATTTGATGGGGGAGAAATGTATGACATGCAGTATTTTTCTGTATGACAAAGTAGCACGTTGCACTCTTTATTCTCCAGGGATGCTATGGTACAGGTATACCCAGCCATATAGGAGATAGATAGCAAAACTTCGCTGAAATTTCTTTAGAAACATAAGAATATTTGCACAAGAGAAAGGGTATTACTACTTTTAGGTCGCAGTTTGTGTAGCTGCTGGTGCTCAGCAAAACAGGCAGCTGGAGATCTGTGCTTTGCTGGTACGCCCACCTCCTTAGCACCAGCTTTGCTAAATTATGTGTGTAAGTAGGGCAGATGTACAAGGCGATATACAGATCTTACTCGTTTGGGTGGTGGATGACATACTCTTAGGATAGTCTTTAGATAAAAAACTTTATGAACACAAGCCTGTTTATTCATGCAGTGTCTACACAGCCACGGCTGCCGCCTACGCCACCTCAGCCAGCTGGCATCAGAGCTGCTGCGGCCTTGGTCCCTGGAGCTTGAGGCAGGCGCTGCCCCTTCACCCAACTCATCAGGCAGGGTTGGTGGCCACTTGGCACCCAGCAGCACGTTCCTATAATCAGCTGCTGCTCATACCTAGTGTCTTGGTGACTGTGGTACAGACTAGCTTATGAGGTGCTGCTCACAGGGGTTTGTCAACGTGTGTTGCTAGGTCGAAACCTTTAGTTTCTTCTTACATCAATCTTCATGTAGGAATTGCTTGGGAATTCACATGTAAACCAGCTATATAGAAGCAGAGACTGAAGTACGGCTGAAAGATCAGGAGCTACCGGGTACAATAAGAAGTTACTGAAGAGCTTTCATTGTGGGAGCTGTAGCATGAATGTGAGTTTCATGGAGCGAGGAGGAGCGTCAAAAGTTGTTAGCATTTTTGATTCACATTCATCTTCCAAAGCTCTTCGATTTCTGCACAATCTGTGGATTCCAACAGCACAGGAAACCAAGGCCTTAATTGCAGTTTAGCTGCAGGGTTCTCAGAGCCTTGCTGCAGGGCACAGCAATGCTTTTCTGCTGAGCAATAGTCTCCAGTGAGTTTTTCTAGGAAGAGATTCAGTGTCAGGAAATAAAACCAGTAGTCTGCTGTGTACAAGCGGACATGACCTGTGTACTCCAACTTGGTAACTTCTGTTTGGGGAAATGAATGACCATATGTCTAAGCACTGCCAAGTGATGTTTCTTTAGAATAGCTGATTTTATTTTTTTTCTATTTGGATATTCAAGATACTGTATCATTTATCTTGGTTCACATGGGAGTTATATCTTCTGTATTTTCTTTGGTCCATCTTGAAGCCAAGGATAACAGCACAGTAATAACATAAGATCTAACTCTAATGCTCAAAGTGCCAGAAAGAGGAATGCTTGCCTGCCTGATTTTACGGTTTCCTCTTTTTTTCAATTAAAATAAAGTCGCAAGTTTTAATAATGAGAGTAATTAATCACAGAAGTAAAGTACCAAGGGAGGTAGAAAAATATCCACAGATCCAACTGTTTTCAATCAAGGTTGATGATTATTCAACACTTACACTCCCGTTGCACCGAGTTACTGGGTTTGGCACACAGATACATGGGTAAAAGGCTGTGCTTGCTGTGCAGAAGGGCAGGGGAAGGTAGTGCCTCTTCTGGCTTTGGGCAGGAAGCAGCATGTAGCACATTAGGCCATAACCCCAGATAATGTATTTCTTCCCCCCATACTAAGCTCAGATTCCATGTGATTAAAATTTAGGATTTTAAATCATGAGTATGTGCTGCTGCTCTTCTAAACGCAGACATGCACAGAGCCAGCGTGGGAAGCTGATCTTATTAGGAGCTTTCTAAAACTGGACTGTAGTGAAATGAATGCTCCGCTTGTTTCTCGTCGCCTCTGGGTGAGTGTGAAGCCAGGCTGCGTTCAGTGGAAGCCTGTCATTCTGTAACAACTCACTGCTGTCACAGATGCTTGGGTGGGCAGAGCACTAAACTGGTTATCTTGAGAACTTCTCACAGTAAAATTACAGAGGTTAAGATTCCCCTCCTGAGGAAGCTAAATTCATCTCTGAGGAGGTGGAGGGCTACGCTGTATGCTATAGCGGTAGCCCTGATACCAGTTCTCAAGCTCGCTGAAGGTAGCCCTGCTTCATCTTCAGCATTTGCAGTGATACCAGTGCCTTGTACAGCTACACTGAACTGCACGGTGCTCTTCTGGCTTTATGGTGTTTTCTCAAGTTGCAGATGCCAAGCCATGGTAAAACGTACCTTCAAAATCTGTGTTGCTACTTGGACAGGTTCCCACACCAGAACCAGAGCCTGGTGTTCCTCCAGTCAGCTGGCACCTACAGTTGGAACAAATATCTCTGCTGCTGCAGCCACAGACTGTGATGGGCCTTAACTTCAGTGCAGCAGGGTTGGTATTAGATCTGCATGCTAGTAACTCCTGGTCTTACAGGCACTAAAATTTGGCCATAGTGTGATTATTGGAAACTTCAGGAGATTTGTATGCTCATCAACAACCAGCTTAAGATGACCTCTTCATTTTCTCCTTCCATGTCATCTGTTTGGATTTTAAGGTTTTTAGAGCAGTGACTATCTTAGGTGAAAAATTCAATTCACTTGAAAAATTCATCAATGGTTCTGAATAAGGCCTGCAGGTTTTAGTAACTCTTATATATGTGTCTTCCTTCTGGTTTAATAAAGCCTCCAACCACTAGTTTGAACTGTAGCTATTTGATATGCAGGCAAATTGAGATTCACAAGGGAAAGTAACTTAAGTTGGCATTTAAAAATCTGAGCCACTGTCTAATGACTTTTTAAAATTCTAGGTTATTAAAATTTCTTTCTAATTGAGAGGAGAAGCATCCTCTGCAGGTATATAAGGTATACAGGTGGCTGTGGCTGCAGACACAGCAGGTCACAGGGAATTTCACAGTACTGCAGGGTGCGAAGTGCTGCAGTGCCGTGCTAGTGAGATGAGGCCAGGCAGTTCTCACAAGGAACTGGAGGGATGTGCGCTGTGACAGCATTTGTTTAAATTGCTTATTTAGAAAGGAGCTGGAACTTGCCTTGGTCTGAGTTTCCCATAGACCTGACATTAAGCGCAATTTGACCTCACCAGGTACATGAATTGTTTCAGGCTGCACTGCAGTAAATTCTGCTTTAAAGTTAAGCAAGTAAAAGCTGCATCATTTTCTTGTTTTTCAGAATACACAAGCTACTTGATAATACCTCTCTGACGTGGCTGTTAAGTACGTCAGTCCCTAGCTGACGGAAATACACCTAGCTGCCGTTGCCTGTGAGAAACTACCAGGATACCAAGACTTTGGTAGGAGCTTCGCGGTCAGCACTTGCGTTGGTGCGATGCCCGTGAGCTTGGTAACTGTCACAGATGAGGCTGAGTGCGATGCACTGCAGTGAGATCAAGATGCCAGTGGTGTAGTGTTGCTGGAGCTGAAATTTGTGACTTTTAGTCTTTCTGTGCAGTTTTGTGGTGTTTGCCTGAGGGTACACCTTAAATCAAAGGGTTGCTTAAGCAGTAGAAAACACAAAACTGGCAGAGAAAGGCAGTGTAAAAGGTTAAACCTCAGCTTCAAGAGGAGTTGTGATGTTGCCCGGGCCCATCAGAGCTATGATGTTTTGCCCTTACAGTACCTAAAGAAGCTTTAGGAAGAGATGGGAGAGGATGCTGGGACTCTGTCAGTAAAAAGCTGCCATGCTAGAAGTACTCAGAGATGCTGTCAGCATTCCCTCTCAGGGAGCGGGAGGAAGTAAAGCCCACTAGAGGAACAAATATGGAGAGAGACTGGGCAGTATGCATGGAAATACTTACCTTTTCACTTATTTATGTATATATTGTTGGGACAGGGGTGTTTGTTAGATCATGGAAAAAAAATTTAAGGCTTGGTTTTGAGTCACTTTGGAGTTTTTGGAGTCACTCTAGACCTGATGGCATCAATACCTTTCTTACAGTAGGGGAAAGTTGATGCAAGCTGACAAATTGTGGACTTCACTCAGGTAGGGGGATAAGCACAATGTTCATGGTGCAAGGAACCCAGACAGTGCAGTGCCAGATACTCACCTACCACTGACAAGCGGCCACATATTGCTGTCAGCAAACCTGGTGATTGAATACAGCATGTTTGGTGTCTGTAACACAAAGGCACGCTGAGTTTTATGGTAGCATGCCATAATAGTGCATACAGTCCCCCTGCACTTGGAGGTATCGGGTGTCTACCCTGAGCTCACCTGGGTTTCAGAAAACAGGGAGAGCCTGAGCCCTGAGGAGTGAGAGAGTACAAGCCAGGTGAAAACTACACTAGATCCTCCTCCTGTGCAAGCGGGTGCAAGCACATTCTCAGTAGCTCTGAATAATTTTACACTTGTCTCTAAAATGTCACTTAACCCCAGGGTACATAACTGACTTGTATTTCGGCAAGACTGCTCATCAAGGACTGCTGCTTGCTAGAGAACTCGCAGCCCTTCAATCATCCTAGGGCGTGGTTTTTAGCTGCTTAGTCATCCATTTTAATTTCACATCAATTCAACAACTGATTGAATACAGCTTGTTTATTCCCTTCCAAATAAATCTCAAACGTGAAGCCAGCATCCTGCCCGTATCACAAACATTTCAGTATTGCTCAATTAGCAGTTCCCACTGATGCCTTCGCTAATGATGAGAGCGCTACAGAATGGCACCTGTAGCTGGTGAGATGAGATCAGTCCAGTTAGATTTGACAGTCATGGTGCTAGACACGTGCAGCGCTTCGCTTGCAGACCTTAACCCATGGTGATTCAAAGAGCAAGCAGGAGGTATTCACTGCTTCGACGTTCTTTGCCAAACTCTGGAGCAGCATATATATATTTCCAAGGGGGAACTGTAAAGTGTCAGTAGGTTTATATCCAAACATCTTCCATCTTCTCTTTCATTGTTCCTAAATCCTCTCAAGTAGCTCTTGTGCATGAAAACTGTACATATCACCGGCATGTTTCCCTCAAGAAATCTCTGTTATGCAATACAAGAATCATTGTCTCCTCTGTGTCCCCTTTTACCTCTGCTTTACAAAAAGGTTCTTGAAGGCGTTGTTGTAATTTTTGTTAAATGCTGTATAAATGAGAGGATTAAAGAAAGAATTGGAGTAGCCAAGCCAAAGAAAGATGCTTTTCCAGACAGGTGGGATGTTGCAGGAACAGAGGGGACTTATTAATTCTGTGATGAAGAAAGGGATCCAGCACAGTACAAAAACTCCAATTAAGATGCCAACCATCAGAGCTGCTTTTCTCTCTTTCTGTTCTCTCCATGTTTCTCCATCTGTCTGGAAAGTGATAGCTGCACGACGAGCTGTAAACACCATCTGTGGTTCATGTGAAGCTTCCTTCACCTCAAAACAAAAGCAAACATGGATTCTTACCAAGACAATTTGTTTGAGTGAAGTATTACTTTTAAATGACAGCACGACATCTGTGCACCTACCACAAAAGGCCCCAACTCCGTTCCCTCCATGCTAAAAGAAAATACCCCAGAGTGCCAAAATTACCAGACATCTCATTATGTTGGAAAAGCTGCTGAGTGTGACTGACAAAGCTAAATAAAGAGTGACTGATGCCATGTGTGTTGTAGGCATTCTTTTTCAGTTTATTTTACTGGATGCCTTGATACCTAGTGGGAAAGCAGGCTGTTAAGGAAGGCTAACGAAGGCATGTGCCTTCCGCAGACCCTTCTACCCTGCCACCTGACATTTAGTGTTTCTCAGGCCTGAACTGTAAATGAATTTCATTCCGTTGGAGGCCCTTGGGGTCATTTACCCAAGGTATTAGGGAGGGACCTGCAACACATGCCCGCCCATCGACTACAAGATATAAGGCTATTTCCTTCAGCCTAGCTGCTTGGATGCAAAGCTCAAAATCCCATCCCTGGTGGGTGCAGGAGCTTGGCCCTACCACTTGTTCTGCAGGAGGGACAGAGCATACCCCAAAAAACTCAGCTAAATTTGCAGAATTTTTCCATCAGAACCTTTTTTAATGAAAGAAATTTTCAGTTAGAAGAAAGTTTTAAGGAACGTGTCTGATCTTTGGAAAACGCTGGTTTTTCATTACCCCCAAAACCCATAAATACCTGAAATAAAATTGAATGCTTTGGAAATATTTCAGTGGAAAGTAAATCCATCAAGGAGAGTCCTTTATGAAAGACAGAACTCGGGCGCCTTCTGCTCTTCCTTGACAGAGGCTATCTCATCACAGGCACTTCTCCCTCCTGCTGAGGGACAGAGCAGTGTATCGCACCAGCTGCAGCCTGGTCACAGTGCCAACACCGTAGATGACAATGGGAGCATAAGGATGCACCTGAAATCCCATACCCTCAGGCACTGTGCCACCATTTTGAATTAGCTTATAAAATACTCTGGTAGTAATCAAAGAAAAGCTTTGCTGGAGAAGCAGCATTTTCTTGTCCTCATTTTCTCCCTTCTGTCACCTGTCCTTTATTTCACCCAGATCTACTTGGTATTCTCACAAAAACTACTCCATTGCCAGAAAAACACCTCAATCAACCTTCAGTTCAAACTCTGGCTTCAACAGAAGTTACACAAGAGAGGAGAAAATGTCAGCTACTCCAGGCTGCCGACGGTGCTTCTTGTCTCCTCTCTCGCTAAGGGCAAGACATTCATCTGTGCAGTGAGTACTGCACAGAGCTCCAGATAGCAGCGAGACTGGGGCAAACAGGTTCTGGGCACAAGTTATTAGTGTGCTTAGGGTCTAACCAGAAAAAGATACTCCTTTTGATTTTAATCTGAATATTAAAGTATCTGCGAGTTAAAGTTCTAGGCACTACAGTTATAAAGACAGTGCAATAAAATAAACAGTTTAAGGATGCAACCTGAGGCTCTAAAATTTGCCTAAGTGGTAATTCATGGGCACTGCAAGACTTTGACACCACTCCAGAGATGGTTTGTTGTTAAATTAGCTACATATTCCACGTGCATATGCTACCTTTGTGCAAGCTTTGTAATAGATGGAGGGCTGCTACTTAATATGAGCGCAGCAACTCAGAGAGGGAAGCACTGGCAGTGGCTAGACAATCACTCTTCAAGATGGATATCCCTGTCTTCACCCTCAGTCATGAGACATGGCTACAGAATGGGAGAGCAGCAGATTATGGGCGCAGGCAAATAATGGAGGAAAATGAAAACCACATCTGTCCTGACAATTAAAATGGGACACCCCTCATGTAGCAAGGATCACACCATTTGTCTGCAGAAGGACTTGCTCTGCACATCCTTAATCATGCTCTGCAGAAAGGGATGAATGTATGACACGAAGACAAATTTGTGACAAGCAACCCTGAAAGATTATGTCTGAGGAATAGCTACATAAGTATGCCTCTTGGGAAGAGCCACACGAAGGACTTTGTCACTAGCATCGGGCATAGTTTGGTGCTATATTTAACCTTTAACTCTTACTCAAAAGATAGAGCTTGCAGCGTGCCATCATCAAATCAGAGCCTTTTTGGTACATCAGGTTTTAGAAGGCTTGTGCCTGAACTGCAGAATTTACTAGTAGTGGCTCTTCCATCACTTAATTTCATATTGTGAGCAAAGTTATTTAATTAATTTTGGTAGATGATACCACAGTCCTCAAGTGTTTTCCCTAATGAAGCACGCATTTACAGCCCAGTCAGGCTCCTACTGAAATCAAAGGAGTTTCCACAAACTCCACTGGTTGTTAGATCCCGCCTCTGAACAGTAAACAGCAAGTGAAAATGGATCATGGTATTTTTTGTAAATTAGAGGGCAGCAGTTGTCTTATCTACATAATTTCTACCTTCTTTGTTGTCATAGTTGTTTTTTCAGTTATTTTTTAGTAGTTCTGCCTGGGAATTCTGAATAATGTCGTAATAACACTAATAATAATAAAAGTGCAAATAGCAGGCTGGTTCTTTAGGAAAAATAATGGAATCTTTAATGGAACCTTTCATTAGGTAAACTGTGTAAATATCCCTGGCAGACCGGAGATATTTTGCTCACTTTTCTGTAAGAAATCCTTTGAAAAGGATACACAAAATGTTCTTGAAAAGGTAACTAGTATCCCTGCTCGGCAAGGTCCTTTAGCCTGTGCCTTCAACAGGACTTACACAAGCATTTAAGCCTTGGAAGCTGTATGAAAGCTGGCTGAGGCCAGATTTAGGTTCTGAATTCATGGAATCAGCTATTTCCAGGACAACAGGCTCTGAGAAGTGCAGAGACTACTGCTTTCCAGTGAGAGTATCATAAAGAGAGTTAAATGAAGGAGAAGAGCTCTCGAGTACAAATTCTTCTACAGACACAAAGGATTTTGGTTTTAGTTTCGGAATTCATTCTTTTGTACATTGATCGGCACTTACAGTTCTCTGTTATTTGTCTGACCCCACTAAATTACTACTACTGAATGGCTGTATATTCCTAGAGCTGTATGTTCCCAATTCCCGTGTTCCTAGCAGTGTTATAAAAAAACATGCCTCCAAGGAGCTTCTGATGAAATCCCTTGATTTAAAATGTTCCTTAGAGCTTTAATGATTATTGTTACTGGTCCTTCGTGGCAGGTACTGTCTATGTGTTTGTACTGTACCTCCAGGGTCTGCAATCACAAAACAACAGTAAAGATGAGAAACATCAATCAAATCTGGCACACTACCACAAATGGAGAGTTTTGCCTATTACAGTGTGATTCAGCAAAGACCATTACTGCCTCAGGGCAGCTTTGGCATGCTTCTTGCTCTTTGAACAAGAACACAAGAAACCGAAATGCACAGCGAAGGATCAAAACATAGGAATGTCTACACTATCTTGGATGCTCCACCAATGTGACAAAAAGTACATCTGATAGGGAAAAGAACACCTGCTTTCTCTCACAGGATTTTCTTCTGCTGCAAGCAGGAATAGCTCTGCATTTCTCCCAGGAAATCACTAGCCATTCCACTTCGCTTCCTGCCTCACCCTTCTCCTATCTGACATCTTCTGCCACTCTTCTGGACAGTTGCACTTCGTTTCCTGACCCATCTCTTCTCCTTCAGAGAAGGAGAGTCTGTTTTCTTTCCCATATTACCCTGACTGGTTACATGGGTTGGAGAGGCTGAATGGGCCCAAGGTGCAAAACAACACTGCACCGTTGGAGCTCTGGGGCCTGAGATTAAGTGGTGGGAAGGACTCTCACAAAACTGATAAGGTTGGGATCAGGCCTAATTACTCATATACAAGGTATTTTGAGAGGGAAGAAAGAAAAAAAAAAAACACCAAAAAAAACCCAACCATCAATGGAACTTGATTTGTAACTCCTTACATGGAAATTTAATCCTGACCCTGTGTGGTGGGTTGACCCCGGCTGGATGCCAGGTGCCCACCCAAGCCACTCTATCACTCCTCTCCTCAGCTGGACAGGGGGAGAGAAAATATGAGAAAATATAATGAAAGGCTCATGGGTCGAGATAAGGACAGGGAGATCACTCAGCAGTTACTGTCACGGGCAAAACAGACTCGACTTGGGGAAAATGAATTTAATTTATTACCAATCAAATCAGAGTAGGATAATGAGAAATAAAACCCAAATCTTAAAACACCTCCCCCCCCACCCCTCCCTTCTTCCCAAGCTCAACTTCACTCCTGATTTTCCCAACCTCCTCCCCACCAGTAGCGCAGGGGTACAGGGAATGGGGGTTTCGGTCATTTCATCACACGCTGTCTCTGCCGCTCCTTCCTCCTCAGGAGCAGGACTCCTCACACTCTTCCCCTGCTCCAGCGTGGGGTCTCTCCCACAGGAGACAGTCCTCCACGAACTTCTCCAACGTGAGTCCTTCCCACAGGCTGCAGTTCTTCATGAACTGCTCCAGTGTGGATCCTTTCTACGGGGTGCAGTCCTTCAGGAACAGACTGCTCCAGCATGGGTCCCTGCAGGGTCACAAGTCCTGCCAGCAAACCTGCTCCAGTGCGGGCTCCTTTCTCCACGAGGCCACATGTCCTGCCAGGAGCCTGCTCCACTGCGGTCTTCCCACAGGACCACAGCCTCCTTTGGGCAGATCCACCTGCTCCAGCATAGGGTCCTTCATGGGCTGCAGGTGGATATCTGCTCCACCGTGGACCTCCATGGGCTGCAAGGGGACAGCCTACCTCACCATGGTCTTCACCACAGGCTGCAGGGGAATCTCTGCTCCAGCACTTGGAGCACATCCTCCCCCTCCTTCTTCACTGACCTTGGTGTCTGCAGAGTTGTTTCTCTCACATATTCTCACTCCTCTCTCTGGCTGCAATTGCTGTTGTGCAGTAACTTTTTCCCCTTCTTAACTATGTTATCCCGGAGGCGCTACCACCGTTGCTGATGGGCTCGGCCTTGGCCAGTGGCGGGTCTGACTTGGAGCCAGCTGGCACTAGCTCTGTTGGATATGGGGAAGCTTCTGCCCTTTCTCTGTGTGTGTATATATATGTAGATATACACAGTGGCAACCTTCAAAGCACACTGGCACCTGGCTCTGTTGGCTGAAAAACACTCTACAAAAACATCAAGGTATCATCATAATTGTTCCACTTAGTGCATCAGTTTCTTTACAGCATTTCTACTGGCTTGTGAGTACTATGACCTCAAATCTTTTCCTCTTTAAATTAACGTGCTAGCATTAACCAGCCACACTGCTGGGTATACCTCAGGCCATAAACCACAGCCCCGGCACGCAGTTCCAACTTAGCACTACCTGTCAGCTAATTCCAGAGTGCAACACAGATGTCTCTCCCAGCAGGGATCACTGCTGTGGCTACTCACCTCCAGCCTTTGGCATTGGCTGCTGAAAGCCCCTCTGATGTTACTCAGATCAACTAGTGGAAGGCAGCTGGGGTGAGACCTGACATAGATGTAGAGAGCACTTCACACCCAGAGTAACAGTGACAAAAGGAAAACATCGCATCTGAAGATTCTTCTCCAGAATTCTCTGGAGAGAATTGTGTTCCTGTGGACACGACGGACCCTGCTTCTGTAAGCTTAAATGGGATCAGGATGAAAGTCAGTGAGTAAGTCTCAGTCTCTTAGAAAGAAAACTGAGAAGAAATGCATCCTGAATGCCAGCTCCCTTGATCCATGGGTTCATTTAATGTACACGTGTGCACGTTGATCATTGACCAGGTGCATCTTTACAAGGATATATCTGATGCTATTAGAGATGTACATGTGAAAGGAGTGATGTACAAATGGATTGAAATGATTTGGAACAGTATATTCTGCACGGGGATGAAATCTATGCTGTGCTAAACCGACTGGTAAACCACAAGAAGAAACTCTTCCTCATTTGATCATTTACTGATCATTGATGATCAGTAAAGGTTTGCATGTGCATCACAAAATTCTTTTTATTTAAGCCAGCAAACAAAGCTGCTGGGATAATGGGGAAGGTTGCCACTATATACCAACTGCAGATTCAAGAATCACTGTTATAAAAGGAGAAGTCAATATGTCCATCACTGCAGGTATAAGAAAGATGAAGAACTGCTGGCTTGAGCACTTGCTGGTATTGCAGTAACAGCTATACTGGCAACCCCTTCAGCTCACACTGACAAGAGCTCCTTTGTCAGTATAGCCTAAACCAGCTCCCAGACACTGCATCAGCAAAAGCACTTACCTGCCAGCCTAGCTGTGCCCACACAAGGGCTTTTGCAGACAGAACTATGACAATTAGGAGCCAGACATTTTTCATGTTACAGCTGACATACCAACAACGTGCCGCTGTGTAGGTTAAAACTTAAAGCAGCAATGCCTCAGCTCATTTAGCTTCCCAGATTTTAGATTCCAAACAACTAGTCGTGTGGAGTATGTATGTATGGAAAGGATAAAGCATGCAATACCACTACAAAGATTCAGTTAGCTGTTGTGCTTGGAAAGATTATACATTAACTCCAAGCAATGCGTTCATCATACTTACAACAACTTGGAAAGAAATTTGGTGCAAACCTGGGATGAAGGCTGTAGGAAAAAAAAAGAATGCCACTAGAGGAGACATGCTGATCTTTTCTAACACATTTTATGCTTTTGCATAGAAGAGAGCTTCATAAATCAATTTATATTAAAAACGTCTTCAAGACATTACGATCCAAATCTGCAATTTTTAATCGCCAGTTCTGTCATCTCTGGCTAGAATCAGGGGTCACAACCTACAGACTTTTATTTGTTACCATAATAACATGTTTCCTACTATGACTCCAAATCAAAGTTAGAGGGATTTAGCAGAGGAGTGAGGCTCTGCAGGATTAGCCCCAGCTGAACAGAAATGTTCCATGTCTCTTTAGGTATCTCTCTGTAACATCCACACAGCTCATCTTTTGTTATTGGGAAAGAACTGGACTTAGCAAGTACAACATGCAATCACAAAAACATACTATAAAGAATCATTTCCACAGGTAGGAGTGAGAGTAAGAGTATGTGACAGAAAGCAGAGAGAGTTTACAGACAGCACTACTGAGCACCTTGGCGACATGGCGTGGGTGACAGTGTCGTCATGCAGAGAGCCTGACTTAACGGGACGCAAGGGGCCAAACCCAACCCTTCTGCAGGGACACAGCTTTCCTGTCAGCTAGGTGTAGCCCTGAAATTAATGAGACCTCCCACATGACGAGGGCTTTGCGGGATTACAGGCAATGTTTGGGATAAGGAGGAGGAGGAGGACGTGTTTTTTAAGAGAGCTGGTGATTTTAAAATAGAAACAATTCATTGCTTCAATACTATGCAGTGAGCAGTATGTTCCCAGTATTAAAGGCAAAATAGCCCAAAAGTGTGTAATTTGCTTATTAAAATCTATTCAGACACTGATAGATCCCACACGAAGTCTGTGCTGGTAGATAAATGTGCATGCTTTTACTCCATACATGACCTAGGCATCTGTTTACGTCTTTGTTTACCCCAACATCTCTGTAAAAAAATAAAAAGGAAAAAGCCCCAAGGAATGGCAAATTCAGACTAAAGAGATGATTTTTAAATGGCTCTCCAGACTGGCAGTGAATGCACCTCTCACTTACTCTTATGGCACACTTAAGAAAAAAAATGAGAATAAAACTCTTCTCCAAGAATGGCGCTTGTTGACTGGCTAATTACCACTTACGTCCTGTCTGTTACAGAGCTAAATTCATGTGAGAGCCCCAGGGCACGTCTCAAGTCTTCTCGCTGCGCCAAAGCCACCCATGCAGGGGTGATGGCTGGGAGCAGATGAGAAGCAGGAGTGCAGGTGCCTGCGGGAGGCAGTGGGAGCTCTCCTCCCTGTCCCCCACCCTTACCTGGGCAGCCTCAGGCAGGGGCGCCACAGCGTTCCTCCTGCGGCCCCCCACACGGAACCTGGCCGCCTTGTAGATCTTCCAGTAGACGAAGAGCACCACGCAGAGGGGCAGGTAGAAAGCCCCACTGGTGGAGACGATGGTGTAGGATGGCTCCTGGCTGACCTGACAGCGCTCCTGCTCAGGGCTGTAGGTCTCCCCCCAGCCGAAGAGGGGGGCGAGGGAGATGGCTGCGGAGAGCGCCCAGGTGAGGGCAATCATGACGTTGGAGATGCGGCGGCGGGTGAGCAGCGTGTACTCCAGATGGCGAGTGATGGACCAGTAGCGGTCCAGGGCGATGGCGGTCACGTTCCAGATGCTGGCAGTGCAGCACAGCACATCGAAGCAGACCCACACGAGGCACAGCTCCCGGCCCAGCCGCCACCGCCTCCCGGCCGACAGCTCCTTCACCAAGCTCAGCGGCATCACCAGGGCTGCCACCAGCACGTCTGACACCGCTGTGGAGGCCACGAGGTTGTGGGGCACCCGGTGGAAAGCCTTCACTCGCAGGATGGTCGCCAGCACCAGCAGGTTCCAGAGGAAGGTGGCCACGGTCAGGAGCACCAGCAGGGTGAGGATGAGGACGGTGAAGATGGAGAAGGGCTCCCGGCCCCTCCACGTGCTGCCGCCCACCAGCACGGAGGCAGCCGAGGAGGCGTTGGCATCCACGCTGCCCGACGAGGTGTTGGCGCCCATGTTGGCCTGACACTGGCCCCGTGGGGTGCAGGGGCTCAGGGTCTCCGCCATGCCCGGGACCGGGGCTCAGCCCCTCAATACTCCAGCCCACGAGCGCTCTCCCCCTTCCCAGGGCGCCTGCAGCCCCGGCACCGTCCCCAGCCCCGCTGCCGGCGAGCGGGAGCCCACACCGAGCCCACCCTCAGCGCCCGCCCGCCATGTGCCGCCGCCTCAACGCAGCCCGCGCCCCCCCTGCGGCGCCGCCGGGCACCCGCTGCCGCCCGCGCCCGCCGCTCCTCACGCCCATAGCGGTCGGCGGCGGCGCCGAGGAAGAGGCTCGCCGGGACCGCGGCGAGGGGCAGGCACGGGGAGGGCGGCACCGCCGCTCCCGCCCCGCCCCAGCGGCCGCCTCGGGGGCGGTGGCGGAGGCCCTGCGCGGCGTCCGGCCGCCGCCGCTGTGGCGGGAGGCGCCGCCTCCGCCGCCTTCTCCCCGTAGTAACCGTGAAGCGGCCGGACACCCCCTTCTCCTCACAGAGCCTGGGAGGCGGCCGGGCACCCCCCTCTCCCCACAGACCCCATGAGGCGGCCGGGCACCTCCTCCCCACAGACCCCGTGAGGCGGCGGGACGCCCCTCCTGTCCCCACAGACCCCATGGGGCGGCGGGACACCCCTTCTCCCCACGGCCCCTGTCAGGGGCGGTTCGCCCCCTCTTCTCACGGCCCCTGCCCGCCGTGTTCCCCTCAGCGCTCCCCCCACAGCGTCGCCTCGCCCCGAGCGAGCGGCCCCTTCCCGCCGAGCAGCGCTGGCGGGCGCAGGCCGCCAGGTTGGTGACGGTTTTAGTACTGAACACGAGTTATTTCTAGGCTGCAGCATTTAAACGGGAATTTCTCTAGTTAAAAAAAAAAAATCTCTGAAATTCTCCTAAAATTTTAAGCGTCCGGGAACATCTCCATCGTTACGTCTGTTTCAGGGCAGGTTCATGGCACGGTTTCTTTACCAAGGGCACGTGCCCAGGCCCTGAAAACACACCCTTCTCCTGGCTCTTTCCAGTAACTACCCTCAAAATCAAGATGTTTCAAAAATAATTTTAAAGCTGTTACACTACGTCTTTTAAAGTCTGCAATAGATGCTAACAGGGTGATACGCATAAAGGAGACTCAGCGATGAGCTTTGTCACTTTCTGAGTAATAAATGGTGACAAGTAGTGTGACAGGATCATATAGCAACCTGGGTATTATATTTAAGGTGTGTTTAAGGTATTATAATTAAGGTCTTTGGGAGGTATCCTTTATCCCAGCCTGCTTTTATTCCTGGGGTCCTTTACAACCCATAACCAGCATTTCCACCCCGTTTGTTTCCCCTTAGTCCATTACCCGGAGAATTTCAATTGGAGTTACTGGACAAAACATGGGATCTTTTCTCTTACCAGGTCATACGGTGCCATCAAGGGATCTCCAAAGGGGTTTGAAGTTGTTGAGGATCAGAAGATAAGATCAAAGAAGGTCAGTGAAGTTTGTTTCCTTGCAAATAGCAGCACACATCCCATCACAGAGGTAACGGGGCAGAGTTTGGGGACAGGAGGTTGGTTGCTCGTTTTTGAGGTAGAGAAGGAGTATTTTCTGGGTCAGAATAGTCCTGTCTAAACGAATGCTGCTCAAATCAATATTCTTCACTTCCATTCACATCCACTGAAGAAAAAGCACCATCTGACAATACACAATCCTCTCACAGCACCACTATGTTACCCACAGCGAGCAGAGTCCAGCTTGCCTTACTCAGGGGTCCTGACTTCAAAAGCTGGAACGATGATGAAATATTACAGAAATTAAAGACAATGACTGTAGTCAGAATAACCAAGCTGTTTCATTGGTTAACTTTTGGATGCCACTTCACTCATCAGATGAACAATAAAGCAAATAAATCCTTTTGCAGCCTCTTAATGCAGACATGATTTTAGTTGTTCTTTCGTATAGTGATTCTAACTAGTGCTCCAGTGTAAGCCAGCAGCAAAGAGGAACTTATCTATCTGCATTACTTACCAGCTTTTATTATTAGGAGAAAAGGACTTCTGAGTGCTAAATATCTCACATTTTGCCACTTGAGCTTCCAATAGGCAGAATCTGAGAGAATTTGTCAAGGAAAGCTTTTTCACAATACTGCTGCAAGTTAAGCGTAGAGCAGCATCTGAAACAATTAGACACTGGTAAAAATCTGTCAGGATTGGCAGACAGCATGTGACTGCTTCACAAGCAGCTTTGCATACTCTGTCTTTATATTGCTCCTTTCTAATATGTGTCTCATTTTGTTAGTTAATGCCACTTTTAAAATGCCAGCTAAAGAATTACTGAACAACACTTTATTCCTTTAAAAGGTACCCAGACATAAAAGCAGTAAGGGAAACGAGCAGATAAAAAAGCCCTTTCACTTCTAAATGTTTCAACAATTGTTAGTCCAATTCTGTGAACTTAATAAAGGAATAAAAGAATCTCATCACAACTTGAATAACTCAGCTATTAAAGAAAGACTGCAAACAAACAAAACTCAGAGTAACTGCAAAAGTTTCATGTTTCATGGGCCAGGATATGATCCGTTTGTTCCTGCTACTGCAGGAAATAAAGTTGTCTTTTTCATGTGCGAGGGTACTTCATCTGTGGGTTGCGGACCATGTGTGGGCCCCATTAAAGCAGCCCAGATGATCTCAAAATCTTCCTTTCTCAGAAGCCGTGTGTCCCATCCTTCTACTCCTATTTATTATGTGTACATTATGTCCCACATCTGGATAGTTACATTCCAGTTCACACATCAAATGCATTGAAATCTCCCACTTTTTCCTCATGCTTGGCTGAAATAACCTAGTCCTATAATACAGAGGCTTGAATAAAGTCTCAAAGGGATTTATTTTTTCTTGATGATTACCCTACTGCTGTCTTGTCCTGTGAATGCAAAGGCTTAGTGCTCCTCAAAGATTGCTATGGCAACACATTACAATGTCTCAGAAACCAGGGTATGCTTTGAAAAAGAGAAGAGGGAATTTTAAAAAATGAGGGGCTTGCATGTATTCATGTATTCTAAATACATGCAAAAAAGCCACAAATAAATATTGCATGAAATGATAAAATTAAAAAAATAAAAAGACAAAACTAAACCAGTTTTCTTCTTCTACTGAAACTAAAGGAGGACCTAGTTTACTTTTATGTACAGTTACAGTATTACAAGTTGCTGTCATGTCAAAATGCAATGAAAACAATGAAAATCCTTTGTTTCATTCACTGATACTTTTCAATGACTTCAGAAACTACAGTCTGCATCTTCAGTTTCTTCTTTCAATGAAGTAGGGCAGTTTGTATCCTCAAACAATAACGGATATCACCAACTGTTTCATTGCTCTTACAATAAGCAAAGAAATATGTGACTAAGGACTTCGAGCTAGATGATAGGATTAATAGCAAATACAAAATAACATCATCTTTGCCTCTGGATGTTTGGAGCTTTGTGGGCTGAGAAGTCTGAGGGATGCAAAACACAAAAGGGTGGAAAATAGTAGTCTGCTTATAAGTCGAAGAGTAGAAATACTTCACATCTTCCTTTGCATCCGTTCTCACTTTTCCCTGGTGACCTGAGAATTACTAAGAAAAGGACTTGTGCAGAGGTGAGGAATTGCAAAACGTATTTCCTTGTCCTTACCACACACCACCTGCAAAACTTCGGGCTGCCAACGTTGAAATGAATCTCCTCAGACTCAGTCTTGTCATAATTTTATTTTTTTTCTGTCAGTCTGGAAGTTCTTAACTTAGCTTAACCCTCCCCGCCTCCTTGTAACTCCTGTCCAAACTCCCCTTTGTACAGTTGTGCGAAGGAAGCGGCTGTCTTCACCAGACAGCAGATACTCAGGCCAGCTTCATTACAGCTCTGTTTTCAAGCACTTTCAAGGACAGCTTTGGGGGATGATGATTCATCCAGATAACAGAATTGCAGCTCATTATGTGAAGTGATGCTGTATTTTTATAGCAAATATATAAAATTTAAATACAGTCTGCATTTTTCAGAAGTTTGCTTTTATCTGTTAGAGACAGAAGCAGTATATTTTTAGACCATTATAAAGGAGCTACACTGAACTTGACTGTTTTGACTCATTTCCCTTTTTTTGTTTTAGATACGAAAGTCCTATGAGAGCTTCTAGTAGATGCAGTTTTATTCCATCCTGTGTTCTCTGCTAGCTCTTTAATGGAAAACCAGCCTCCTTTATAAAGCATTTTTCAGAAAACTCAGTTACATAAATCCTGCAATTAATTTGATAAATATCTAGAAAAAAATTCACCTCAAGGGGAAAACAAATCCTCGTAAGCCCTTTGACAGCTGGTTCCTTATTTTTATGATTGAAAATGTGATGGAGAATCTAGATGTCACATAAATGCTAGGTAGTATTGATTTTATTAATAATAATGAGCAAATCTTTGACAGAACAATTTCCATTCAAATATCAGTTTTATGTAACCTATGGGGATGCCAGCCACTAAGCACAAGGTTCTCAAACAGAAGGGGCAGTCAGCAAAGATCTGTATACCTGCATGAATCAGGTTTGCCCCAGGGGTGTGTGCATGTATGTTAACAGGTAATGAGCCCTAGCACAGCTGAGGCAGACACATGAATACGAAGGGGATTATATAGGAGCAGATTTGCTAACATTAGGCTTTCCTCCTGTTAGTGTGGCCACATAAAAAAAACCCTCAACTAATAACTGAGTAAATCTATTTTTTTGCTTTTGACTATTGGCTTCTACTACTGCCAATAATCTTGAGGAGGAGCCAGAATTTTATTTTTGTTGGTTTTAATTATTATTCTGACTATGTACAAGACATGGGCTTTCTGCTTGAGGATTTTAATATTTTTAAGTCAGATTCACAGTTATTTAGGAGTCCACATCCACTGATTTCTATTTTAATTGGTGTCTGAGAAAGTTGCGGTGCTCAAACGCCTTTGATTCTCGTTCTAGTTCACTTCAAACCTGTGCAGCAACTCTCTTCACATTTGTCTTAAGTTTGGTTTGGTAGAAACAGCCTTATTTCCTTGGACAGTGTTCACAAAACATTCTCCACATGGGCTACCTATTACTACTAATTAACTCCACTGCCATTATAATGTGGAGTGAATGTAAAGCAAGGCCTTTGTATGAATTTATCATGAGTACAAGTCTGGAATGTGTGTGTGTGTGGTTTATTTCTCTGTGCAATACTTTCAAATACACAAATTTCATACCCATATTCAAAGAAATAATTATTTGAATGAGTTTAAGATTAATTAAAACCTGTGTACCTTACTGCTTAGTTTGCACCTGAAATAGCATTGGTGCAGCCTCACATTGGGTAGATGATCAGCGTAGGTCCCTTCCAACTGCAAATTATTCTATATTCTATTCTAGTATATTCTATATCCTTATTTACAAATAATCCCTTGCTGAATCTATGTAGAAAGTGGGACAAAAAAATTATGTAAACTCTCCATAAAGTTATAGTAGCACATACTTGCACAGCACCAGTAGATTCATAACATTTTGCAATGAAGTGGAAAATACAATGTTTAAATAACCATTTCGCACTTCATATAGTTTTGTTACAGGCCATCTGCAGCTAGGGCTTAGTACAGGTCAAGGATTCTTTTTCTAGTATTAAAGAATTACCTTTTTTAGTACTACAAGCCATTTGGCTAACTTTTCTTCTGCAAGAGAGGAATGTAAAGATATCAGTGAATACAATTTCTATGGAAAAATGAAGTTGCTTTATGTTTTTTTTGGTTTGTTTTGGAAAGCAATGTCATTTTAGGGTTACATTTATGCTCTCAAATTACATTTTGTAGGTATTACTGTTACTCTGTATCTTTATAAATTAATTCTCAGGTCTCTTAATGACAATTAGAGAAAGGTGCCAGGCAGAACTTACCTGCTATTCACATGTTTTCTCTTCCCATACAGAAAGGCTTTTATTAATTAGAAGTGACAATATATCAAGAACACTTATCCAGAGCTTATAAGGAAGACTCAATAGCTCCTACAAATTCACATGATCTGTCAACCCCTATGAGTTAACATCCAGGTTTAGTTATGTAGAGTAACACATTAAATATTCCTGTAGTTCTCAGCATTCATAGGTGATTGCAGCCACTCATAGAAGAGCTGAGAGCCCCGAGTGGCTGAACAGCTTCAGATGACAGCCAAAACAGAGAGAAGTGTTTGCAAGAAGTTTTGGAACTGTTATACAAGATTTTGCAGAACCTATGATTTTCTTCTTTTTAATTCTGACCAACTGGGAAAGAATAGTAGATTGTTATGTTTTTCCATGGTGTAGCTTACAACAGTGTTTGGGAAGATGGACTGCTACTGCAGAGTATGCTCAGACGTTTTTTTGAACGGTGAATGCAGTTCCTAAGCTGGATGACACTGATATAACAAAATGAGTGTGTGTCTAGACAGCACCCCGATTTTCCATTTGTCTTCCATTCTCTTACTGGCATCCTTCCTCTACCTCTCCTCACAACTCCATATCAAAAGTTTATTGTGGTAGCTAAGAGGAGGAAAAAAAAGGTAATCTCTTCCCCACGTGGCTGTGCAATAAAGAGATTTGACACAAGCAACATTATAGTATTTATGACCGATGCAAGCCAGCAGATTTTTTAGAAGCAAAGAGCATTCCAGTTCAAGAGGCTGGATTCTTATTGTCACGGCTCAACGTCTTCTATAAATCTAGAGCAAACAAAGGCATCGGAACAGTTGCATGAATTCTCCTGTCAAGCCAAGCAGCTAAAATCCTAAGGAAAACAAGCTAGTAGAATGGAAGTTAAGAGCAAAGACAGATCTTATTCTGCATGCCTAGTGAGTTGATTCTAGGCTTCTTTCAGCATTGTTATTTGAGTTTGGAAAAAAACCCACCAACCCACCTTTTAAGGGCTAGTAACTGTCTCTTCTCTAGCTGTTAGATTTTTAGATCTCTGTAAAATCCCTTGTAAGTTTTGAGAGGTTGAAGTAACTGGACAACTACCTCCTAAACAGGACAGTGGCAGAACTAAAAACAAGTCACAGATGGGTCCTGTATCCTGTCAGCACCCTGCCTTCCTTCACAGTGGGAAGAAATTGGAGACCTCTACTAAAATGTTTTTTTTTTAATCACATAGTTCTTTTCACCCTTCCTGTGAGAGCTTGCTTCCCCTGAGCCTTCGATTACTGGCTTGAAAGCAAAGCATTAGTGTATCTAAAGCTTTGGTAGCTTACATAAATTGAGTCATCAACTCGTACATGAAACAAAAAGGCTAATTACTGCCAAAATATAAACATACTTCTTATTTACAACAGACCTAAGTAGGAAATATCTTATCCAGTTCTCAAGTATTCTTGCTCTACGCTATCAATAAATGTGCCCTCTACCTGTGACATTCACCCTGAAAAATCTGATGGCAACACTTTCTGACTAGTTTTGTGCTTGTCTATAACTCGGCAGTGTTATGGCACAGGAAACTCACATCATGACAAGATTTTTCATGATTATGAGCAGTAGCTCAGCAATGGAATTCTCCTTTATTGGCCTGTTCTAAGAACCGTCAAAAAAAAAATCTTCCAGTTCAAGCAGGACAGTTTTGATCACCCCCCTTAAGTGGTTTAAAGAGTCCAATTTCTTTGTCAAGGTTCTCAGAGAAAGAAGGCAATTTCTCAAGGCACACAATATTAGTCCCCAACCCATCAGTCACTGTTACGAGGCAAGCCTTGAGACTCTGATGGCTGAGGTCTATTAACTGCTCACAAGATTGATAACAGGGTAAGTTGCAAAGGAAACGTTAGATTTCCAATCAGTTTGACAATCTTTTAAACTTCTTGCAACACCATAGTAGAACAGATGCTGCTTCATACACACAGGTATTTCATCAGAAACTATTTTTTCATTTATGATTCCATAAACAAAGAGAAAGGTAACTGCATCTGCACCAGCCAGGAAGCTGAAGCCCTTCTTTTTCAATTCCCACTTAGTCTCAGCTCGGGAATTTCTCTTCCGCTTAATCAGGAAATTACAGTGTGAAATAGCAGACTATGTAGTTACTACAGACTACGCAGCCATTATACATCTATAACGTTTGAGTGTTAACTTTTTTTTTTTAGGGTAAGCTAGTTCTACTCTAGAGCAATACTATCCAGTCTTTTCATCTCCTAGATAAGATTATTTCAAAGATTTCTCTGTATTAGGGTATATAAGAAAATGCAAACTAAATATACCAGGGGGGAGTCGTGCAGATTCCTGTCAAACCCCTCTTTTTCAGTTGTCCTCCTGTCAGACTTCAGAAATTGACAGTGCCTCCAGTCTTCCAAAGAAAAAATTAGGTGGAGCTGGAGGTTGTCTAGCTGCCAGGAAAGCAGTCAGCCTTCTGCTCGCAGAACGATGAGGACTGACAGAAAAAAGCAGTTCTCTGTGAAACAGATTTTTGCCTATGTAGTGGCAGGAATTCTGATGCAGTTTAAGCCCAGCCAGTTCTGGCTATGCAGCACATGGTCAGACAGGTGATCACGGACTGTGCCCATCATCTCAGCTCTTTTCCTGTCCCAAACGAATACTCCACACTACTTCATTCACACTGCTTGTGCCCACATAACCACGGTCTGATCTTTACAGTGGTTTACTGCGGCTTTGCTTACATCTCTTCCCAAGTAATTAATTTTGCAGTTCACCTAATGAGTCCCTCAGAGTTAATTTCACTATAATGTAAGTTAATTCCTATACTGTAACTGCACAGCTTGCAGGTGTAGACAGAACCCTTCAACTGTATGATGCTGTAGATCTCAGTGTTAATTCTTAAAATGTGCTATTAATAAACAGACATCTATTATTTATAAATATATAAGCAAACCCATCATCAAAAATCGGAACTCAATGAGCCAGGCATCACGTATTTAGTGTTCCCTACCCTTCAGAGCAGATCTTGCTTTTTCCTTTCAACCCTGGAAGCATGAGACATTCAAGTCCTAGTAACAAAATTAATCTACTTAAATATTTTGACATATCAGAAGTTCTTAATATCTGACCAATGTTAATTAAGAGTCTTGAAAAGTCCATTAGGGCTTGAAGTCAGCTGTTTCACAAAAAAAAGGAAAAAAAAGGCAACATACTCAGTTCTGAATGGTGGAAGCACTAGCAACAGAATGGTCATACTATTTCCCAAAAAAAGGATCTGTTTTCTCTAAGGGTGAAAAGAAAGTTCGCCAGTGTTTTTCTGCAATACCTCGATGCACATACCATGGTTTTAAATCTGACATGCTACTTCAAAACACCTATGGAATAACAGTCCATTTTATATTGGAATAACTACATATACTTTTGTATTCACAATTGGTCCTGGGTTACATTTTAGATGTAAATTAAAAGCTGTTTTACTGTAATCACACAGGGCCAGTTTCTGGCTTCTGTGATATTTTAGTCTTTCCCTGCATTGACGGATGTACATTTTTGAAATACTATTGCCCAGCACCACTGTAGCCTCATAAGAAGTTACCTACTTCTACAATGGTAGAGATATGAAAATAATGTATGTAACAGTTACTTTACTTTTGCCCAACTTGTGTATTCTTTTTTTAGTCTCCATGTTTGTTCTGTTTGCTATGTGTATTCCACCCTCTTCCATTTTAGTCTTTTACATTTCTCCTTCAAAATATCCTTCTATATATAAGTGTATTTATACCCCACTTCACTTTTTCACTTACCAAATCTCTCCACCCCCTCAATCCTGTGGTAGTATCTTCGACTCTGCCCATCACTGATCTGATAAACTAAGACTAAAAAGCAATTCGCTTTTGTAATTTACAAGATACAACTCCAAAAATTCTCACTGCATCAAGGTTATGGAGCATTTTAAAAAACTTTAGCTGGGCTGAGTGCTTCTATTTATGTAATCTGATTTTCTTAATTTTCTTTACGTATTCATAAGAGAGTACACTTGACATTACCAGATGGATAAATTCAGATTTAAAGAGGACACGAAGGAAAACCAAACATTTCACTAGAATGTTACCATTTTATCACAACATTAAAAGAAACAGTATTAAGCACGTCCCAGATTTGGTATAAGATTTTTTTTTTTTTTAATCTTGGACGCTGTACCTATTAAACAGATACCATGACTGAAACTAAGCACAAGCTTATACAGCCTTAATTATTTGTAAGTATGTTTTGGTCTAAAGGAATCTTCCTATATTCTTCAGCATATTTAACGGACAAAGCAGAGTTCTGTAGCACTAAACACCCTTGCAATGATTCATGTGAACAAAATTCTTTTTATCTCACAGTTATCTGTCCTTGCCTTCTGTTTACTCCCACAATTTTCAGAGGTGTGCACAGAAAAAAAGTGTAAATGTAAAGCAAATTCTTCTATAAAACCTAAAAGTATTTTTTCTTTCTTTAATAAAAAACTCTGTAGTATTGACTTAAGATAATTATATTCAGCTATCTTCTTCCTTACAAGAAGCATGGCAGAATTAGCTGGCCATATTCTCCCTTTTTATCTTTAGTCTCCCTTCCAAAGACTCTTCCTGAACTGAGACATAAAAGATGTTCCCAGAAACAAAACTATAAAGACCTGTAAAAATGTGAATAGAGCAGTTTAAATTGGAAGTAACTGTCAGATGGTTTTGATCAAGGTAGTCTGTTCCAATGCCACAAGCCATTTTAGTGAACACGTGATTAACGAGAAAACTGCCGACTGTCAGATTTCTTGCTAATGTGTTTGAAGATTTTAGCTTTGTGGACGTTCTTCGTTTTCTGGTAACCAAATCCCCCACCTCCACCTCTTTTCTGTAGTCTTCTGCCATGGTTGCTGTTGACGTCTGGAATTTTATTGGTTAAAGAACTTTAAAAGAAATAATTTGAAATGTTGCTTTTTAGGTATTGCAAGAGTTATTAATATGAGGAAAAAACAGCAGCATTATACAAGAAGTTGAGTTGCCTACCTACAGACCAAACTAGAACTTTGTGCCTGGGGTTCTAAATAATGCCTTTTTTTCCTACAGTTGTCCAATTCAGTTGGCCAAAGAACTAGTGCTTCGAATTCCATCCACTGGCAGGTTTGACAGTAATCTAGATAGAGTCTTCTATTTCATGCTCTTGCCCCTCTTTTTCAATACTCCACGATTATTAAACTTAAGCACACATCTTTCAAAGAAAATAATTTTGCATGGAGGAGAACAGTACTCTAGAACATGTATGCATGTATGCATTCCAGTATCTGCTACCCGGCAGCAACTGAAGCACATACAGCATGTGCATGCACTAAAACATGGATGTTTGTAGACAATTTTTGCAGTTTTAATATTTGCTATTTAACATTTTCTTTGATAAACTACTGTTGGGGCATGATACATGTATGTGATTAACAGCAAAAAAAAAAAAAGAAATTAGAATTTGAAGTAGCACAGGAACTTCAGCAAGTTGCATTTAACATTTATAAAGCAGAAATTCAGCTTTGAAACACTGCAGTAAAAGGATACTGAGGTCAACGAACGGAGGAACTTTAAAACCAAATGAAAGGCTGACTTTGGGAAGATCCAAGTTATTGACATTGTAGATCTGCTTCAGAGAATGGGAGTCATAAGCTCTAATGTAAGCTTTGTACGCTTCCTGGGCTGACTTGTGAAGGAAGTAGTTCTTTTCAATCAGTTTCTCCAGCTGGTGAGGGGAAAAAAACAAAACAAAGGCAAAAGACATATCCAACTATAGCTGTAAAAAAATGTATAAATTACATTCAAGCAAATTATTTATTGTTAATTGCAGTGACACTCACTATTCACTTCAGCAAAATCGCCCTGTGATGGGACAGTGCACATACATATATCAGAGTGCTTTTATAAACAAACAGAGGGACAAAAAAGCCTGAAGCTGAATTACAGTACAAAGCCTCAGCAATATGAAAATTTACAGAAATATTAAATTGGGTTGCCCCAAACAAGTTAATCGAGAAGGAGTATACAACTGCAGCCACACCACAGCTGGCCATATTCTCTCTTTCTATCTTTAGTCTCCCTTCCAAAGAGTCTTCTCTTAAAGTAGCACAGGAACTTCAGCAAGTTGCATTTAACATTTATAAAGCAGAAATTCAGCTTTGAATCACTGCAGTAAAAGCATACTGAGGTCAACAAACAGAGGAACTTTAAAACCAAATGAAAGGCTGACTTTGGGAAGATCCAAGTTATTGACATTATAGATCTGCATCAGAGAATGGGATCTATTGTTTGCCCTGTATTGAGAATTAATGGACAACGACAGTATACTTTCCAGTCAGACTTCTAAACTGTACCATTCCGTGTAATTCTACACGTAGTCTTATCTATTATGGTGCAAATGCATTGCAAAATAAGCAGTATTAATTCTAAGACAAAAATGCAGATGCAGTAGTGTAGATTGAGATGTTTTATTTGTTGCAGGCTAAGTTCCCAATACTCTTTAGATCCAAGTGTCTCATTTGATATTTAACATACATTAATTCAGCATACTAAAAATAAGTTACATTAGACATCCTTGTTTCCTGATTATTCTTGACTAGGAAGCTCTTTCTGTAAGGACTGTCTTCACTGCTTCTTGTACTTGCTCTTTCAAATTTAAGTTACTGCAAAGAAGCTTTATGAGCTCTTATCAAAAGAATGATTCACAGAACTAAATAACAACAGAAAATCACAGCAACAGAACTATCTATGCTGTTCTATTCAACTTTGTGTTCTATGGCTTTTTTTTGTAGCACTGGAGCATAAAACAGGTTTAGCTGATGCTGGGCTTTATTAACACCAGCTAGTTAAAAATACATCTGGAGTATATACTAGCATTTCTAAGTGTTGGTACTGGATCTCCTTCTGCACACTGAAGTCAGTAAATCATCTTATAAGACATATGTTACTTGCAATTAATCCAAACATATCTAACTATTCAATAAAAGCTACAGAACCCCTGTTTGCTACGCTAGACAAGATCATTCTGTTCAAAAGTTGAAAGCAGGTTTACATTACTGTGGTTTTCCCAAGTAATGTGAAAAAAACAATTCTTAAAAGCAAATTCGTACCGTATAATGATGACAATTTAGTACTAGATACTAAAATTCACCTTTAATTTCTAAAAATTCTATCACTTTACTGTCATCAAGGGACAATACGGCAGGAGGATTTACTGCACAGTACTCATCTACAGGAACTTTTCCAAACAAGCATACATATTTTTAAACTGCAGTCGTTATAGACTAACATTCTCCATGAAAATTATTATACAGAAAGAGTAGCTGTAGTATGAAGTCATTTCATACCTGAGACTGGATGTCTGAAATTTTTGACCAAGAAAATTCAAATTCACTTAGTGGTACCTTAAAAACAAAGAAGAAAATATAAAAATTATTTATACTGTCTAAATAGTGAATGTGTTTAAGACCTAAGACAAATAGAAAAAGACCTGCTAGGGAACAGAAGACTTTTTTTTTTTTTAATACCACAGCTGTATCTGTGAAGTGACTTTACATCAATATGCCCGTATTATCACTTCCTTTAAGGGAAGAGTAATAAAGATGCTCAATATGACACTTTTACCACTTTAGCTTTTGCTTTAGACGCTGTATCACTTCAGTTACAAGTGGCAAAACTCTAGTGTAAACAAGCCCATAAGTAGAGCAACCAAGAAACTATGTGCAGTTCTATCATGTTAAAAGGATTACATTTAGAAGGCGGCTACACTTCCTTTGGAATTGAATAAAATGCAGTTGACTCTTTGAATAGAAAAAAATAAAACTGCACAAGCAACATCTGGGTTTTAATTTTCTCCGGATGGTCAAGCTCTCAGTATACTTCCACAGAGAGGTCACAGGAAATTTATTTATTTATCAACAACACAAGTTGCACAGTTGCAAGGCAACTATAAATACACTCAGTATTTACCTTTGTGCTGCTGACTTCAAAGTCAGATGTTCAGTTAAATATTTTCTAAGCAACAGAATGTTTTTTGCTTAAAAAATTAAAATGTTTGATTAATCATTACAGTTTTTGCCTTTAAAAACCTGTTGCACAGTAACAACAACAACAAAAAACAAAACTAGACATCAGTTTACCCTGGCTTGTTTTAGGTAACGAAGAAAGCCCAGTTCTTCTGGTCGTAAAATGAGCAGAGCATGTCCTCTACCATTTATGCCTCTGGCAGTTCTACCAACACGATGAATATATTCCTTTTGGAAAGAATAAGAAACAGCAAGTCCGATCTGTCTTTCAAACATGTGATAATTAAACAGCTTCACAAAAAAGCCCCAAATTTAACATTAATATAGTGTAACGCATCATCCCTTTTTTTAAAGACTTTTTCTTAGCACTGACACATGGATGAGGGAAACAAAGTGCTGAAGATGCAAAGCGTAATTAGGCCGAGACAGAACCCTTGACTAAAAGTATTTTACCTTTTACTGAAGAAAAAAAATCGTAGTCCGCTGTAACTGAAAATTAAACTTTGCTTTTGGTATATTTGTTCTGTATATTTCTCAAAACTTCTGAGTTTTTTGAGTTTTGCTTGTTTACACTGGACATTTATTCCAATAAAAATACTTCTAAATAAAAATCAGATTTCCACTGGAAGAGCTGTTAGGAGACTCAGGGATGCATATATACTCCTCCTGAGAAGTGTTTTGTTGTTTAGCTGATTAGATTTTAAATTGGTTTAACAGCACAAAGAATAATGTTTTAAAAAGCAACTCTTAAAAAGTAACAAAGGTCTCAGCTAGGTGCAGCATTTCCTAGGAGCTGGTAGAGGGAAGCAGAAGAAATCAGCTGCTAGATATGAACATGGCTGAATCCTGACCTCTGTCAAGCAGCAGTTTCAGCTTTTCTCTGCAACTATGTTTGAAGCTAGGATTTGATTTGTTGCTGGGAAGTTTCTCTATTTCCTTAATTTACCTTTGGATCATCTGGAGGGTCATACTGGACAATCCAGTCAACTTCAGGAATATCCAATCCTCTGGCAGCTACATCAGTACACAACAGTATTCCAGATTCTGCATTACAGAACTGGAAAAATGTTGTGGTACGTTTGGTTTGTTTCTGCTTGCCCTAAAAGGAACAAACACATTAAGGATGAAATATTAACTAAAAAAAAATAATCTGCCAACTTGAAAGCTTAAATGTAATTTCCCATTTCACATATTATATCACTGCCAAAAATATAAAATAATTTGGGGCATCTTTCTGTATCACATACTTTTACAGACCAAGCAGGACCATTTCACAGTGAAGAAACAATGCTATCACAGTCAACAGCATAGGGCTACATGAAACAGCATCTCTTAGAGGTTACACTGTGTCTTCCAAAGCATGAAACATTTGGTTGCATAAGCATTCTTTTCAGGAGGGCTGCGTAAGTGCCTGAAGTTCAGAAAAAGAACATTTTCAAGTCTATCAATATGTTAGATAGACTACAAGTTTAAAAAAAAAATAAATACTTGTAATAGTTCTATCAAAGTATAGCAAAAAAATCCCCAAAGGAACAAAACAAAAAAGGACATTTGTGGTCAGTTACAACTGTTTCGTAAACTTTCAGTCAATTCTTTCTCCTAAACTAGGCATTTTGTGGTTTTGATAGAAATTTACAATACTCATCCAAATGGTAAGAATTGGCATAGTAAAACCAAACATCACCCTGGCCTTAGAAAAAGCACCCAGCACTCCAGGGATGAGAGTGTTTGGATTCCTCTGACAATAGCTTTGCTCCACAAATTGAGTTTTAGTGCTCATGAAAGGCAACCCCTTAGAAGAACACAGAAAGCTTTCTACACACAGAAAACAAATTAACATCAGTGTTGAGCCCTAGTTTGGTAAATAGCAAGATTAACAATGTTGAAGTGTTGTTATTACATAGCCTTTGCTTTATCTCCTTCCTCTACAGACTCATCAAGATAATAATCAGTTTTGTGAGCTGGGTATCTGTTTATTAGAAACCGGACTGAAATAAACAAGGCAAATGTAAGGTCAGTAACAACTTACAGGTACTATCAGGTTAATTAATCAATGAATTAAATACTTACATGAATGGCCAAAACAGGCAGATCAATATAGTTGAGTAATTCATAGTGGTACTTCACTGACATACATGAAGAAAAAAATACCATTAGTTTCTTCTTCCGGTTCTTCTTGAGGAATGTGAAGAGCAAAAGGAATCTTTTTTCAGATGGACACACTACATACCCCTGCAAAATTTTTACATACTGTTAAATAGTGTGGAACAAACACTTGTTTCAGAAATACAATTAAATCAGGCAAGTGTTATGTTGTGAAACAAGTATGCTAAATAGTTAATTTTTCCAGCTGTACTGGGCCAAACTATTCGATTTATTGTCTGTCACTGACCTTGGTATATGAAACTCCTGAAGATGATGAACTTGGCAAGAAATTTACTGTACTAACTTGAAATATGAAGAAGTAATTTTTAATTAGTTCTCTAAACTAATTTAAATTCAGTGAAAAGTAATTAGTTTATACAATAAAAATTCATTTCAAGAACTTGGAATTACTGACATTAGGCATGAAAAAACTGCAGAGGGTTCTTAACATTTTTTTATGATTTTAATAATTTTATTTTATGGAATTCTTGCTACTGGTTTACTCTTTTAAGGTAATACAGGTAATACATAGCTACTGGTAATTTTATAACAACACTTATCATGTCAACTGCACAAACAGAAACTGCTGTGCAACTCCATTTAGCTATTACCTGAAGCAGCAACAATGAAATAGACCTGAAGTATATGTATCTCTAGTCAGTAACATGGAAAATACAGTTAGAAAGACAACTGGGGCTTAAGTATGTAATATAGACAGGAACAAATAGGTGTAAGTAACTATATTACTATTTCATGAGGTTTTATATCATCTGTCCTGCAAACCTTGACTAGATGCATATAACTTACTATAGTTAGCAGACTGAATACAGCCCTTCAAGAACTGACAGCTTTTGCCCACTAGGATGGTAAACACCCTTTAAGACAGTGTTTGTACAACCCAGCTAAAAACACATAGGGCTTGTTATGTTGACAGATCATAGCCCTTTTAATAACATTTGTGTTTTACCTGTTCAAGACCATCTACTGTTGCTGTCTCCTTGTTATCATCAACTCCAACGTATAGTGGCTCTTTCTTCAGAGAGATCTTTGCCAGATCTTCAACCTTTCTGGTTTGTGTAGCAGAAAAAAGCATCGTCTGTCTGCGCTCTGAAAAAAGTTTTATTTTGAAAGACAGAATCATTTCAAATAGCAAGTCCATAAAATCTCTAGCTGCAAGCTTCCCTGAGCAAGTCTCCTACCTTTTTCAATTAAATCCTAATTCAAACACACTGCTACTAACAAAGACAGGTGTCGTTGTATTACGGATTGTACAGGATGTTTACTTAGGCTGCCCCCTGCCAAAATCCTAACAGCTATCAAAACACAATATTCTTTCTCTCTGGGAAAAGGTTAATCATTCGCACTCCAATTTAGATACAAAACAATGATTTAAATAGAGACAGACCTTCTAATTCTAACTATAAATTGATTTCATTCCCATGAATATTAAAATGTTTTTGTTTAAAAAAAAATCACGCTAGAGATTGTGCAAGAAAAGACTTAGCAAAGCTAAAGTGCATTGCTACTGTTTGTCTTGCAAAATCAGTTCAGAACATCACATTTGTGCATGCTAGTCACACGGCAGTACGCTGCACTGAGCCTCAACGACTTCCATGGTCTTAGAGCAGGTATAGGAAACCTCCTGCCTGCCTACCTCTCAGCTCAAATACACATCCCCATCCCATAACATTTTCTTGTTACACGAGTACATGGCAAATGCAGACTTAGTCTGTTCCACTTCACAACTGCAAGAACAGCAGCAATTGTTCTTGCGGAACAACTGGTGCCACCATGCTTGAATTTCTTTTTTCTATTTTGAAGTATCTTTTAAAATATAATTTCCTTCCTAACCGAAAAGAAACCAAATTAAACTCATGCAAAGCTAACGTTTCTTTTATCTATCATTTTCCACTTCATGAAGAACATGTCATTTTCCCACTCTTCCTTCCCTTTCTGTTTTTAGCGCTGTTTATTAACATTCTTCACAGGATGTTATTTATTAGATTTATGTATCTGCATTTTAAACATGCAGATCTGAATTTTAAGATGTGGAACCTCAGAACATTTATCACTGATTTTTTATATACTATTTCCATGGGGTTTTTTTTCTGCATTTTGAAAGTTAAAGGGAGAGCCTTGTTGACTCCGAGAATGTGTTTAATACATCAATTACAAGGAATAACTAAGTGAAAAATTAGGAAAAGAAAATTTTAAGGTAAATACTTAAACTTCCTTAAGATACTGTTCTTGGAGGTATGAAGAAAATTCAAACTGCAACTCAGAAGACCTTTTCCCTTATATTTAAGCCTTGTTAGGAAATAATGAATTGTAGGAAATAAACGGGCAGAGGAAGATGAATGCGAGAATGTAGATGTTAAACTAAAAGGATCTTATTTGAAGAAAATTATATCCCTAAAGTGCATATGAAAACTCTGTCCTTCAGATAAATGATGTTAAATAAGGTAATACATACTAGCTATCAGAAAAAAAGGAAAGAGTAAGACAATCACTCTGAAGTGCATTTACAGAACTATAAAAATTAATGACTTCTCTTACAATAATTGAGTCATAAAGAAGACCTAATGTTAGTCAAGTGATTTCCAGGAAAGACAGATTTTTCTCCTTACTTGGTAGAAGTTTTATGATCTGTTTCATTTCTTCTTCAAATCCAACCTCCAAGATACGATCCGCCTCATCAATTACCAAACACTGCAAGTTCTTGTACATGAAACCTGGAGTGTTCTAGAATATTAACAAATTCAGAATCAGACAGGGGCAGGAGTTTTATTATGTTTTAGTAACACAGATTAGACATCAATATTCTATCTACCTGCATATGATCCAGCAGTCTTCCTGGTGTTGCTACAATGATGTTGATTCCATTTCCAAGTTTCTGTGCTTCTGCTGATCTGTTACTGCCCCCCATTATCAGACCGTAAGTGTGAACATGATGATTCATAAGTTCTTTAAGAACTCCGTAGGTTTGCATAGCAAGCTCTCGAGTAGGAGAGAGAATAATAACACCCGTTCCTAAAAAAATACATTAGTCCAACAAGAATAAGTTACAAATCGTCCAATCCCCCTCCTAGCCACATCCCTAAATGGCTGCGCCACAGTAAAATTCAACTGTGAAATGAAGAGCCTTACCATTTCTAGGCATGAATTTTAGCTTGTAGATGAGCTCTACTGCAGGAATAAGAAACGCAAGTGTTTTGCCACTGCCTGTTTTTGCAGCTGCTAAAATGTCCCTGTATGCAGCAAAGTTAGAAAAAGAAATAGTTAAGCATACAGAGAAAAGAACAATCCTATTTTGAACAATGTTGACAAAGTAATAATATAACATGGCTTAAAGGAAACCAGTAGAGTTGGCATTAAGAGCTCGGTGGCAGATGCAGTGCACAGCAATTGGTCACCATGTCTCTAGTGAAAGTGTCAGTGTCTTTGAAACACAGACAAGACTAGTGAAAACAGACTTCCCTGCTTTCAAAGCCAAATGCAAAGCAGTTTCCATGAGCTTACCCTAAGTATTTGTTCACACGCAACACAGATATACTTTGTTAACCTGTAATCACGGCTATACACAAAATATATAAAACATATGAGAACATATTGAAAAAAAACAGTTTAGCTGCAGAAAAAAATACATTTCATGTATTTAGCTTGCTAGCAAAATTTATACAAGATCTGGGGTCAATATAGTGATTAAAAAGACTCATTTCTTACCTGCCTTCCAGAAGCGGCTTAATACTTTTATGCTGAATTTCGGTCATGTGCGTAAAACCCATGTCACTTACGCCTTTCAGTGTATTCTCACTGACAACACCAGCCAGGGAGGTAAAAGAATTGTCTTCAAAAGCACCTGAAGTGAGGGGGGAAAATAAAAAATACTCAAAAACTTATTTCTTCAATTCTATCTGTTCTCTGAGATTACACAGTTAAAATTGATCTAAATGAAAAAAAAAAAACAAACCAAAACAAAGGACTTTTTCATATTCCTTTCTACCATAAAATCTGAAGACATTGACAAAATGCTCTGTATTAATGTGTTCCTAGGAATACCACACAGAGCTGTTAAACATGAACATGAATGCAGTGCTTCTCCTGCCAAGTTTACTAGTTGTACACCTCCATCTTCCTCTTCATTGACTTTTGCCCCTACAGTTAAACATATGTGTGTATACATTTTAAAACAGATTTTCACTAGCAAAGACTAATAGGAGCGTGTATGTAACGCAAATTCCACAGAACAGTAACTGAATAACAGCTGTGCAGTTGCCAGTGTCCTGTCACCTATATTCAAACACCTGACTTATAAAACTAATTTGAAAACTGCAGCTGGCTGTGGAAGAAAGCGTTAGACCTTGGCTTTTTGCACACATATGAAAAAGAGGACACAAGATACCTGTTACACCCAGTGGTAAACTGGGCACTTCATCCTCCTCCCCCTCCTCCTCCTCCACATCTTTCTCTCCAGAATCCTGCTTATCTTCATGCTCTACCTCCACATATTCATCTTCTTCAGTTTTCGCTTTTTTAGTTTCTGTATCTAAAGCGTTATTTTACAGAAGACAAGTCAGTTACAGATACGAAGGAGATGTTGATCATGAAAAGTTGTTCCACAGAGCAAATTTCTTTAGTCTGTAAACCACGTACAAATGTCATGCTTTTTTCATGGGGTGGGAGGGGGGGCAGGAGAAGGGGAGGCAAGGTGTCTGCGTAACAAACATAGTTTGTGCTTAGGACATGTGAAACATAATGTCCCAAATCCTCAAGGCATGAAAGCACCTCTTTAGTTGCATAACCATAACAAGTGTCACAAAGATCAAATACATAAGAGATAGAAACTTCAAATAGGGATGTGTATACGTGTATCTATATGTATCAAAATATATACCAATTCAGCAATATTTGCAGGATGCAATTTTTTGGGTAGTTTCCCGGCATACTTTAGCTTCATAATACAAAGATGTTGCAAGGGCTGGACGTGTTGCTAAAAAGCCGTACTGGCTGGACATTCAAGCACAGAAAGCATCCGTCTGCAGAGCTCTACTTTGAAAGACAATATATATATTTGTATAATAAACAAGCAAAACAGCCAAGCTTAGTCTTACAAAGCAGAACCCTATGCAACAAATAAATCGGTTGCTACCGGTTTAATACATACTAGGGTTCAAATGTTACAGGTGGAATAAGAAAACAGCTAATACTGGAGACCCCCAGGGCTTTACAACGTACACGAGGACAACACTGGGTACTGCTCTCCCCGCCCAGCCTAAATCCGCTCCGACAGGGCAGAAAACTAAAGTAGGGGCTTTTTGGGGTCTCCAGGAAGAACTCAGCCCTGGCAGACAAGCTGCTTGCTAAGATAACGTACCATCTTCCGCATTAGCCGCCGCTTTCCTCTTTTTCTTCTTTTTTTTCTTCTCTCCGCCACGGGGGCCGGCAGCCTCCGCAACCTCCGCAGCCGCTCCGGCCGCCGCCACATCTACCTCAGGAGCCGCCGCCGCGGCCGCCTCCTCCTCCACCTCCTCCGGGGGACCCTGAGAGGCCTCCTCGCCGGGCGGAGGCACTGCACGGCGCCCAGACACGTTTCGAAAAGAGAGGAAAAAAGAAAACCCACAAAGTCAGCGACGGCTCCGCAAGCGCTCAGCCGGGGACACGCTCCGCAAGGCCGCCCGGTCCCGGTCCCGGTCCCGGTCCCGGCCCGGCCCCGCCCCACCGTACCTGCCCCCTCGGCCGCCCGCAGCTTCAGGTTGCGCTGCCGCAGCTTCAGGTTGCGCTTGTGGATCTTCCTGCGGAGCAGCCGCATGGGCAGGTTGCCCGCGGCCACCGACACCGACATCTCCGCCGCTGCCCCCGCTCAGCTCAGCAGCCACACGTGCGGAGGGCGGCGCGGCGCACCCGGGCCCCGCCGGAACCGCCCCCCCGCCGCCCGCGAGGCCTGACGGGCGGCCCGCAGCGGCCTCCGGCGGCCCGGCGGAGACAGCGCCGCGCAGCCGGGCGGGACACGCGCCTCGCCGGCAGCAGCCTCCGGGTGCTCGCCCCTCGCGGGAGCGTCCTCCGGTGGTGGCTGCGGTGTTGGACTCCAGCGGGAGAAGGAGACACTCCCGGGCAGCCGCTTGCCCGCTCCCGCACTTAGCACCTCCGCGAGAGGTGGTGGTGGGGGCACCCCGCATGCTCCCACGTACAGGGCTGGAAGTGCCATTGTGTGCCCCGCAGTGCCACCAGCCCGCAGGTGATCCTCACCGGCTGTAGCTCCGCTGACATCCCCCGGGGGTGCAGCACAGGGCCGTGCAAACTTTCAGTGCCAGCTTTCAGCACTACAGCTGGCAAAACTTTCAGGTTTGCGGAATCCCCAGCACCGACCCGGGGGATAAAGGACAAAGCTGTGCCTTCAGTGAAGTCCTGCATCTTCGGTAACCACCTGGTCCGCTGTCCCCTCTGGTGGGTGCAAAGAACATGGAAATCCCCTGGACTTTCACCGGCCTGGCAGTGCTATTGAGTGGACCAAATCTGGGAGCCCGTTATTTCCAGGGCACGGTTTCTTAGAGCTCTAGTAGACAGTGCTTTCCAGCTGACCAGCTGGAGCTCCCAGCTGCTCCTCGATTCTGGTAATAAGCAGCATGACCTTTTCTTCTAGTGTCCTCCTGCTTTTTTGGGTCTGCATCCTCTTCCAAAGAGTGATCCTCGCCGGCTGAAGTGCAGCGCCCTCCAGATCCTTCTGGACCAGCAGGTGGCACAAACAGTACAGGAATTCACAGCTGTGCTGCCTTAAACCAGTAACCACGGTGTTCTCAGACATCTGAATGATTACAAACTGTGTAAGGTTCAGCCTGCAATACCTTGCGGTAATGCAGATTAAACTGCAGAACTATTACTATATTAATTTCAAAGTGTTTATTGCATAAAACATTTTTTTTAAAGCTACTGATGTTAGAGATGAAACAAAAGTAATTTTTCACCATCCATAATTGTTGTCTTGCAGAGGTCATACGAATCATCAGGATGAGAATTAAATTTGTTTTGCCAGAACTTCAGAACATGAACCACGTGATCTTATCCAGACTTTCACAGACTGGATAACACTTCTGGCCATTGGCTTGTTATGTTGAAAGGATAACTGCCATCCCCATCCGCTGCATTGGAATATAAATTGAACCATCCTCAGCAAGACAGGCTGTTGGTACAAAACTCCAGGTTCTGGACTTATTTTCTTCCTGGCTACCTTACATTGCGTCTGTATATTTTTAAGTAGATACAGGTTTGCTCTTCCTAGTCTGTCTAGGTTTACTGTTTGGATCCAGATTTAACCCAGACAGTGCTCCTTTCTGGAATATGGTCATTGTACACATAGAGTGAATTAAAAACCTGGGCAGGAGGGAGCTGACACTAATACTTGCATTGAGGGAGGAGAACATTATGTCCTTTGGGCATGGCATGGTCCACATGTTCCTATTTTAACCACTAGTGCCAGGATCATCACTATTTTGCCTTCACCTGTGTCATCACACCCCTAGCCCTGCCAAGAATTAGGACCTGGAAACCCTGGTCAGGTAAAACCCTAAATAAAGAATTCACCTCAGTGTCCGTGTTAGGCCCTGGCTGACTTGGCATGTTTTTGTGAAATTGCATTAGTGTGGCACAAGGCCAAATTGATAAAGTGTCCTGAGAAGCTGTGTTAGATCCCGCTGAGCAGAATATATTGGCTATGCCAGTTGGCTATTATCAGCATGGTGCACGAAGAAAACTTTGTTGTGTTTGTAGATAAATGATGATCTTGCATCTGTGTAAACAGATGTCATGGCATTATGTACAGGAATTCAGAAATTAAAGATTCATTAGGTGACAAAATATCATGTGCTTCAATATTCCTTTGTCTCAATGTCTTGTAAAAGATGTTGTTTAGAGATAGCAAAGAAATGTGCTTCTCTGGAAACTTCAAAACATGTTTTATGAGCTTCTTTCTTTTTGTCTTTGGTTTTTCTTCAAGCAGCGATTGTGGAAAGTCACAAACAGGAAGACTCAGAAGTCAATAATGATAATTTCTTTGTGACATGTCCAGACAATAGTTTAAACCACTAGCTCTTGTTAATAGTTTTTCTCTGAAGTTTGGCATTTCTTAGATATCATATGAATTCCCCCTGGTACATGTCTCATTTCTGTCCAATAGCTTCATTCCTAATTGCTTGACTTCTCAGGCAATCGTTACTAACAATAGGATTTTCTCAAATGGTTATTGAGTTGTTGTCAAAATGTCTCAAATTCTCTACACATGATCTTGCAGGAAGGTTTGTAGGGTTTGGGTTTAGCAAAGCCTTTATAGAGCTGGAGAAGTCCATATTAGAGACAGAATTTATCTCTGAAGATGATGAATGTTTTTAATGGGATGCCGATGTCAGTATTTTGTCTCCCAGAGTAAATCACAGAATCACAGAATCAATCAGGTTGGAAGAGACCTCTGGGATCATCAAGTCCAACCATTGCCCTGACACCACCATGTCAACTAGGCCATGGCACTAAGTGCCATGTCCAGTCTTTTCTTAAACACATCCAGAGATGGTGACTCCACCACCTCCCTGGGCAGCCCCTTCCAATGTCTAATGACCCTTTCTGAGAAGAACTACTTCCTAATGTCCAACCTGAACCTCCCCTGGCAAAGCTTGAGGCTGTGTCCTCTTGTCCTATCGCTAGTTGCCTGGGAGAAGAGGCCAACTCCCACTCCACTACAACCTCCCTTCAGGTAGTTGTAGACTGCACTAAGGTCACCTCTGAGCCTCCTCTTCTCCAGGCTAAACAATCCCAGCTCCCTCAGCCGTTCCTCATAGGTCAGACCCTCCAGACCCTTCACCAGCTTGGTCGCCCTCCTCTGGACTCGCTCCAACACCTCAACATCTTTCTTGAAGTGCGGGGCCCAGAACTGGACACAGTATTCAAGGTGCGGCCTCACCAGTGCCGAGTACAGAGGGACAATCACTTCCCTAGACCGGCTGGCTACACTATTCCTAATAGAGGCCAGGATGCCATTGGCCTTCTTGGCCACCTGGGCGCACTGCTGGCTCATGTTTAGCCGGCTGTCGATCAGCACCCCCAGGTCTCTTTCCACCGGGCCGCTCTCTAACCACTTTTCCCCCAGCCTGAATCGTTAAAGCCAAATTGAAAATCTTTGCTGCCACTTACCGTTAACTAACTTGTGTTGATTAACAATGTAACACAAAAGTAGTCATTGACTTCAGTTGTATCATTTCAGGTAGACAGTGATCATTTATACAAAAGGTATCAAAGTCCCATATAGAAAGGATCATGAAACAAAAGTGTATAGTCATTTTTGGATACTAGAGTTGGGGTACAGAGCTGAGTTAAGGCAGACAGGTTTTATTTCCAGGAAGCAGAATTACTGAAAAGGCGCTTTTTTGATGTCTTAGGTTGGACATGAAAAAAAACACCACTGATATAACTTATGAACATCTACACTATTAAACTAAAAGTTTTGAACTAAAAAACTAGAGCTTTTGTTGCTTACAGCCACAAATCAGAAAAACTTTCAGAGCCATCTTTTCATTTTTAATAGATTATAATTTTCCCCGTTAGATCAAATTTATCTGTCAGACAGTAACAGGTCCTGGATAGGGACTCGGTTTAAAATCGAGTATCAGATACAAATTTGTTTTCAAATGTATCTTAACTTATGTAAGAAAAAATCTGTATATGTATGCAAGTTATGGATACAAAGGTATCTGCAGAAGTAATCAATTTTCCAGTTTAATTGAGGTATATAATTCTGAAATCTGGACTTTGGAAAAGTTACCCACACCTGAACTGATGTAAATGGTGTAGATACAGGTAGATCAAGACGTAACACATAGAGAATTGACAACTTGATTTATAGAACATGTTAATGTTAAGGGGAGTTAGAAATCGCTGGTGCAAATTGTATCTCCATAGAGTATCACTGAATTTCACTGAACCTCTGTGGGAATTTAAAGTATGCCTTTGAGTTTAAGACAAGGAGAGTAACATATCTATGTTTGGAAAAGCAAGCTAGGCTATCATAATCACATTTTTTGGTTTAATATTGCTTCCAAATAATGTTTCCCTTGTGTCACATGGGGGTATTGTCTCAGTTATAACATCATGAACACTTTGTGTAGCATGCAGAATACAGCTGGCTTCAAACCACATTTGTGAATTTTTCAGGAAATTTCTCATTTACCCCATATTTTACAACTGAAGCTATTCAATGTGTCAGTTGTAAATGCAGATGGACATGTACCTGCATGTGTTCCAAATCAAAACCAGTGCAGACCTGCAGCTGGGATGAGAAAGTGGAGATGGGTTGAATTGCATTTTATAGAAGACCTTGTAGATTTTCACAGAATCACAGAATCACAGAATGTTAGGGATTGGAAGGGACCTCGAAAGATCATCTAGTCCAATCCCCCTGCCGGGGCAGGACTGCCTAGACCATATCACACAGGAACGCGTCCAGGCGGGTTTTGAATGTCTCCAGAGAAGGAGACTCCACAAAATGCACAATTTTGCATAGTTCTTGTGGATTTTCCAGAATTTACAACTGCTCAGGTGTTTCTGAGAAGCAGTTTAATACTGCGAAGTGTTAGGCCACCACCATTGCCCTTATTAGTTCATTAAAGGGAAGCCAATATTCTAGAGTTGGAATAATCTGGATCATGCCAGGGGAAGAAACGGAAACAAACATAATTGTTCTAATGAGGGATCTCTTTTATACACATAGAGGACCAAAGTCTAATCTCACTCTTTTAGACCTCTCTGCAGAGTTTAGCATAGTTGATCATGAAATCCTGGTGTGTCGTATGAGCAGGATGTCAGGAGTCTGGGTGACTGTACTCGTCTGAGCCCTTCCTGAAGTGATGCATCCAACAGATAGTGATGATCAGCTGCATGCCTATCCCACTTGATCTTAATGTCTGGAAACCCACAAAAACCAATTTCCCTGTGTCATTTTCTAGCAATGGAATGCAACCACATTGGCAGCTGGACTCAGAGGCTAGCAATTTGCGAATAATACCTATCCATATGTATTTGTTACCATCTGTGACTACATCATCAACTCTGCTACTACCAAGGTGATCAGCTAATTATGTGAGATTAGCTTAATTAAACTAAAGTGAGCTATATGGATGTGACTAGAGCTAGATTATGTGATGTTTATGGGCAAAAAATCTTCAGTGTTTAGGAAATGCCACCTAATATAAGATGCTGCAGTTCTTCCCTGCAGTAAAGTGAGATTATGCATTGGTTTGACACAGAAATTTATGCTACAGTCAGTGTTTTGGTCCTTATCTCCAAAATACACCATCACTAGAGCGCAGCTCATCTAAGATATTGCTTAAATCTCTTTGAAATGAAGACAACACTTGAAATCGTAGAATCCCGGAATGGTTGAGGTTGCAAGGCACCTCTGGAGATTGCCTAGTCCAACTCCCCTGCTCAAGCAGGGTCAGCTAGAGCAGGTTGCTCAGGGCCTTGTCCACTCAGGTTTTGTGTGCCTCCACGGATGGAGACTCCACAGAAGACTGTTTTCTTTACTCCCTCTCATCAGGTGTTGATACACATTGAACCTTCTCTTCTCCAGGCTGAAGAGTCCCAGCTTTCTCAGTTTCTTCTTGTATGCCAGGTGCTCCAATCCCTTTATCATCTTTGTGGCCATTTGCTGAGCTCGCTTCAGTATGTCCCTGTCCTTGTACTGGGGAGCCCAGAGCTGGACACAGTACTCCACATATGTCTCACCAGTGCTGAGCAGAGGGAAGGATCACTTCCCTTTTGTTTGTTACAGTTGTCACAGTGCAACTTTCTGTTATAATTGTATAACCCATTTTTGCTAAGAAAACTTTGCCGTTTCCAAGATAAATATATAGTTATTTTATATTTAACACCTACACACTGCAAACCAAACAAAACCTCTAGGAAAACAAGGTGCTGTACACATTTGTATCCTCACAGAGGCAATGAGAGAACAAATAATACATAATACAAAAACAGTGCACAATTTGTAATGTGCTACTGACAGGCAGGAGGGTACCGTGAGGATAACTGTAGTGCAGAAGCATGCATGGAATACAGCTGAATAGTTAAGATTCTATTTTATTTTATCAATGCAGAACAAGTTGTTTCTGACATTTGTAATTTAAACTTACAGAATATTTTGGGGTGCTCAGAACCTATCTGCGTTTCTGAATTGGATTAAATAACCAAACATTTCCTGGTTTATTTTAGGAGGCTGTTTACAGCTCTTTGCTTCAGCTGTTCCACAATCCCTTGTAAGTGTTGATATATAGCCTGTTTTGCACACAACAGTAAGGTACAGTCACTTTTATTAAGATAGCATTTAAATTCACAATATTCTTTCTTTACATACAAAGATCCATTTTTTAATGTTTTCCTGTTTTTTAAAAAAACTTAGTGAAGGTTTTTCAAAATACTACAAAGGCTACAAGTAGGATCAAGAGATTAATTAACAGACTAATCAAACTGCAGGTGTAGCAGCTAGCTTATAACTTACAGACTGACAGGTTCATAATCTTTAGAATAATAATTTTCTCAGGCATAAAAGACTTTCCTTTTACAGTGCCCTCATTAATTTAAAGAATCCTAGTAAATATATTACTGTCTCCTTTTCAGAAGGGGTGTGTCTTTTATATTGCCTTATCATTTACATATCTTCATTTAAAATAGCTCTGTTCAAATAATATAAAGTCACAATTAAAGAGATTATGAAATCTGAGACAGTAAGTGAAATACATAGGGTCAGCTAAGATTCTTTGCAACTATTTTGAAGATAAAATTTGAAGGGGAGGGATAGAGCTTTGGACATTCTGGGTGCATGGCAGCTGGCTGGAGACAGATCTGTGGCATTTTGTGGATGGAATGAACACAAGATGTCACCCGAGCTGTGAGATAGCTCCAACACAAAAATGCCATTAGTCAAAGAGGAAAGGGAGTGAAGGATTGAGGTTACTTTTTGAGGTTGTCTATCACATGTCTTCATTTAACTGTCACAGAACACAAAGTTTCTTTCGCTACAAAGTTTTCTATGCATTGCTGAATATTTTCAGTTCAATTCTGTCATGCCATTTATGATTTTTTAAAATTAGTGTTTTAAAGTAGGTTCTTGAAATTTGAAGTCAGATTTTACTTCCTTGAATAGTAGCCCTATGTTTCTTATACTGTTAGTGAAAAAGAAGATGGAGAGCAGAGTGCAATATTTTTCTGAGTTTTCTTCAGTCTCATTCATTTTCGTACATTTACCTGGAAGTCTAAAAGCTTATAAAAGGATGAAATGGTAACTATTGTGAAAAGCTTTCAGATAACATCGCGTAGTTAAATTGTTAAGTTTCTTCCTAAACTGTGTAAAACTTTTTGTGCTGAAAAGTAGTACTTTCCTTATGTAACAGTTTGAAATTCCTTTACCTTTACTCTAAACAAGGCAAAATTCTTCCTTCAAGGAAGAAGAGGTTGAAAATCTTGAATTAAACAAAACATTATTTGAACAATGATATTAGCATTCTTCTGATTGTGGATGGGGAACTGATACCTTAAATATTAAACTCCTTGAACTCAGGCCCCTGACTTCAGTAATACTGACAGCATGCCTATGCTCAGAATGACATTTATCCTTTAAATGTTTGTTTCATTCCCGTATAAAATAATAAAAAATATTTTTCAGTCAAGGAATCTGTCTGGGACTTGTGAGGACAGAATTCAATGCCTTGTTATGCTGTGGGTGCTCATGTTATCTTAAGTGATTGTTCTAACTTCATTTAGCTCATCTATACAGTGAGAATGTCTTCATCTGTAGGATGAGGACAGCCATATTTCTTTACTCTCTCTGCCTGTTTGTATTTAGATAACAAGCCCTTAAAGCAAGGACTAATTTAAAAAATACATTTGTATGGGACCTATAACAAAGATGACCTGTATGTATCTAGGCACTATTGTAATATTAAACAAAGGTGGATTACTCTTAACCACCAAAACTTACATATAGAAGTGATAGTAAAATACTATTTTGTAGCGACATATATATCTTAGAGGACCAGACTCTCATAAACCTGGTCAGAGGAGGAAACTAAATAGTGAAAACAGAGCATGTCAAATAACCTGTGATGCCTCTACCTGAGTGTGCTTTTAGCCTATGGTGATTAACAGAATACCCTCAAGAAAGTATCAAGTGAGTTCATTCTCACATTTGCTGCAAGGTGCAGTTAGGAATACACTTACTAGTGATTTCCTTGAAGTGGCTCACCTCTCACTTGCTTAATATTATTAGTATGCTCCTACATCCATAGTTTTACACTACTCTTCTGCTTTACATCATTCTGCATGTCCTTAAAACCAGTGTAAGTTACTTTTACTCTTAAGACCCTTTCAGATTGCCATTTAAAGGAGTTTTACTATTCCTGAGAATGAGAATGGTTAATTATTAGTCTGTTATTATAATATTGTGCATAATATAAAATTACACAATGCTGTAATATTGCATTTTTTGATTGAAACTTAGTGGGAGCTCGGACAGTCAGCACTCCATAAGAGAATGCCCAATAGCTTGTATTATTGGTCTCTGAGCTTTTATGGTTCAAGCCTTTATAAACTGTGTCAAGCTTTGATAGCTTTAATTATTGCACACGTTGGCTTAACCTATATAGTGTAGTCATAATGCATTAGCCTTTCCAACTTTCACTTGCCTGTCCTTTATTATCAGTGACATTTTCCCTTAAAGGTTCAGAGCAAGCATGACTTTATGATGTGCCATAAGCTTTAACTAAACGAACTCTTTCTCTTTCTTTTTTTCCGTGAAAGACTGTTGTTGAAGAAACCAGGAGATGGCAGTCTGTCTTAATGAATCGAAGTTAAATTCTACTGGTGACCACAATTTCTGTTCTTGTGCCCCAGAATAGGCAAAAATCTAAAATTAAGTGAAGGAAGAGCCACACATCTTGTTGTCACAGCAAGTCATTGCACGCTTCACCCCTCTGGTATATTCCAGAGCCTTTTCTTTCAGGTGTCAGATCATGGACAATCACATAAATCCAGGGGGAATCATGCTCTTCCCAGTCTCCATATTGGCCTTAGTGCAGTCTGTTTCAACATACCTGAACTACAGTTCTCTCTTCTCTGGTAATACTGATAGGAGAATTCAACGACCTTCCTAAGATTGTGTTCTTCATCTGAAGGCAGGCGTCAGAGAAAACTATCTTAGAAACAAAACACAATTCATTCGTCAGTATGTGTTTGATCAGTAAAAATGCAGATACTTGAAGACCATATAACCTACTCTGTCTCTTTGTTATTTGCTCCTAACAGATACCAGTCACCATTCTTGGACAACTCAGAGCCTCCAGAGGGGATCAAAGTGGTTTTTAACTGGCTCTGATGCTTTTGGTCTCTGTTCATGTAATCTGACCAAAGGCAGTGTGAACATCAGCTTATAACCCAGTGGGATATCACTGCACTAAGATACGTGATTGTCTGTTCTTACTGGAGAAGTAATTGCTGCATGACAGTATTAGATACCAATTGCATTTGAGCTGTTGGCATGGAACTTTTAAACAAGAACTTCTTACCTTTCTGTATGTTTTTCTGTAGATTAAGCACTAGGGACTGAAACAGGAAAGGATAAAGGTGGCTTAAATTGACTCTTTGTCCTTTTTGTCACAGTCCAACTCAAACAGAGCTTAGGAAAACCATGATCTGCTTTCAACTATTTACTAGAACCAAGGCCTACTGGTAGATTTAATTCTCATAAACTAATAATCATCGTGGGTTTTGTACTCTCAAAGCTTCTCACTGTTGCCACTCCTTCACTTAAACTGCAGTAGGGTACATGGGAATGGCAAGTGTATAGAGAGCAAGACCACATATTATTCATAACCACATCAGGCTTACACATTGTTTGGACTAACACTTTGTCTTCTATTGGGGCAAATTCTTGCTTTGTACCTTACAACCATTTCAAACTGTCTTAAACAACCCCTCACTGACTAGTAGCAGTAATAACATGAATAAATTCTTTTAGGCAATGCTGAATAAGATGAGTAGATGTAGAAGCTGGCCAATGTTTATTAAGTATTCAGTTGCTACCTGAGCTTATTGCAGAACGAAGCAAAGGAGGAAAACAATAAATTGTTCCAAATGTCCAACTGTATTCTCACTGATCATATCTGTCAGCGTTATAAGGGAAAGGTTTTTGTTTTTTAAGTTAGTGATAACAGACCTCCATGTCACGCTTGTGTGTAAAGTTCCTCAACCTTTCTTCTAGAGCTCACCATGTTCAGTTTGATGCATGTTAATCAATGTCTTGCCACTACTTTCCTGAGCATTCATGCCCGTAGACATCCTGTAGATGACTGATTCTCACAGCAGAGCTCTATTTTTAACTTGGCATGTGGGAAGACAGGCTGTTCACATCTAGCAGAAGGCAAATGTCTTTGGACTTGCATGCCAGGATTCTGCAGGTGAGAATCGTGTACATGGTAAGGAATATTTAGATATAGGTTTACAATATAGATATATTGAGAGTGCAAAACCCCTTGAGGTGGCAAAACTGCTTGATATACAAATGACACTGAATATATTGACCAAAGTTTGTTATTTTATCTGCTTCACAAAATCTCAGCAGCAATTCCCAGATAGCTATGATGGAATTTACCTTAGCTGCGTATATGAAGTTTCAGTTGCTATCCAACGTTATAATACAAGCCTCTAAAAGCTATGTTAAACAGTTAGCGTGCACTTAATCATCTGCCAGAAATGTTTAAAGGCATAATATCTCATTAATAATTATTAAATCATCGAGTCGTGCAGAGAGAGATGTTCTGCCTTTACTTACATGATGGTAAAACATAGGTCATTTACCAAGTATGCAACAGCACATCAGATATTGGAATTTTATTGAAGGGAATTAACAGAGCCTTATTAAAGGGTATCTGTTAGTAAAGGAAGGAAGCATTTGGTGATTGAAACAGTGTTCAGCCATGGCATACAGTCTAGTTTCTACACTCCTCCATGTTCTGACAGTTTAAACCATTCTCCTGTAAATTGGCAGGTGTAAAGAAATGGCATTAATAACATAACGAAAATTATTTCAGAGTGTCAGTCAGCTCTGGGACTGGGACTCAGAAAATATCTGTAGAGCTTCTACCTCTGCCACAGACATGCTGCATGACTGAAATAAATCATTCATGCTCACATTCCTGCCATCTAACTATGGACATTAACAGAGGTCCTGTATTAAAGCACTCACTTCAAGCAGCAGTCCAAATGTCACATGAGCTCCATAGTGGCGTCTGTCTCTCTTCATTGATGGTTGGGAGTAGAGTGAATAAGCTCTTAACACATTCAAGGTCCTTAAGTGCAGTTTTGGACATAGTCCTGGAACTTTATCTGGGTTTGTAGGCTTTAAGTATTACCTAGTTGAGTTGAATTGCTGGACTTCCCTAGAGGGTTCCTCATACCCTTTTGTATAGAGTTCAGTAATTACTTATGCTTGTTTATCCATGATAACAATCAATCTTTGCCCCAGGTCCAGGGTATGTAGGGAATCAAAGCTCCTGGTTACTGTCAGAGACAGGGTCTGGCCTAGAACTGCTCCTGTGTCCTTCTGGTGAGCCCTTGGTCTCTCAGATGGCCTGTCCTGCCTGAGCCCTCTCCGCACAAAATGTGAGGGAGTCCTGGTATTCAGCTGGCTTTGCGGCAGTTTTTGTGCCTATGCCTTCATTCCTCTTCTGGAGGGTATGGAGTGAAAAAAAGTTTTTTTAAGTAAGCTTGAATGAAATGGAAAGGATTTTTATTTTGTTCTAGTCTCAGAACGACATTGCTTCTATATAATGCCCATCCTTTGGATTAATAGCGTATTTTACCCTTTCCCATCCATGTCCATAAGGAATGAAAATAATAAAAGACAAAGAAAAGGATGCAGCAAATCAGTAATTATGTAATTTCACAAAAGAAAGCAAGAAAAATAAGAAATGCCTAACTGATTTAGATGGCAAAACGCCAAAAAAACCCCTTCAGCTGGGGTTTGTACATTTCAAGAAAAATAAAGCAAGGATGCACATGGAAACGTGGGGCATAAGACATATATATATTTTGCAGATGTGCAGCAGGTTTTGATGAACGAAGCAGATCTCTGTGTAACTTCTTAGGCTCTAAGCCTTAACACCCCATCATGTGTAAGCACTCAAAAAATGTCCTCTGTCTAGATACCAAATGTGGAGCAAAATTTCTAGTGTAAAAGTGCTATTTCAAGTGCCATAGAACTAAACTTTGATTAAAAAAAGTGATAGTCTACTTCAGGACAAAGATTTGTTTCTGCTATACCCTGGAGCCCCCTGAGTGTGCTTTTCCAAAACAGCACATTCCCTCACTGACCCTGACAATAGTAGTGGGACAGTCCTTTGGTAATGCCAAAAATGTACTGTCTCACATCCAAGCACATGCCACATTTCAGTTGCCACCGTCTACATGCTGTATATCCTCAAATATAAGCTTGTGTTTTCTCAAGAGCCCTGTTACATGCCATGTCTCAGCTCCCTCAGTTGTTCTGCCTGGATTTCATGAGCCCGTTACAGGGTTCTGGCACAACAAAGTCAGGAGAAATCATTAGGGAGAGTAAGGAGCTGGCAGGACACTTTGCTGGACTGTGTTGAGCCATGGAGTTGTGCATAGTGCAGGTGAGTTGGTGGGGACGTAAGTACTGGAAGGGCTATGTCAGAAGCTCAGTAAGGACGGAGAAGGTGGTACAGGTGTTATTTAAAATAAAACTTGCTATGCTGGTACCTCAGACTTAGGACTTGTGAAAATAACATTTTCAGTTGTATTCTACATTCATGATCTTGCAGTACTCTCACACTGGCTGATGTACAGCTATTTGTTGGTCACTATGAGACTTTCTCTGGAGTCTGATTGTTGCTTGGGATAAGAATTTACCTGCAAAAGTCGTGTCCTTTGTTCTGTGCCATAGAATTAGTATTAAGTCACTTTTTTTTCCCTGACAGAAGAAGATAAAGCATTGAATAAGTCTGGCCCTGCAGGTGATGCTGAGAGACTCTGGGAGATAGAACAGATTGAATTCCCTAGCCAGCCTGGTATTAGTGTAGAATATTTACTGCTTCCAGGGAAGTTAAACCTCACCTCCACCATGCACTTCTAAACATTTACACCTTTTACAGCCTTACACCTTCTAGGTAGTTATCTATCTTCAAAAAGGATAAACAAACTAATTGTAAATAATTTTTTTAATTATATAATTTCTAACATGATATTATCTTTCCATTAAACAGTGCAGCTTTAGCAGGGACACAGACCTGTGAGGCAGCAGCTGTGGATCTGTTAAGCTCTCCTTCATTATTAGTGTTTTCATTGGTTTTAAGACAGATTCTTCCAGTCATGTTTTCAAAATCATCTTGTAGATTTGCACACATGATTTTAAATGTGAATGATTTGAAAGCTCCCAGTGTCCCTACCTGACTTCCGTGATTTTGCCTTTGTATATTGCAGTGAAGGTGCTGAATGAAGAACTGATCCTACTTCAAAATTATGTCACTATCTTGTTATATTGCATTTAATGGGAAAATGTTTATAATTTCAGCATGTAATTTTCCACTATTCTCAGACAGCTTTAGTGGTATAAGCAGTATTCAGGGTGTGTTTGGGAGATATACTTTGATTAATAAAGAACACAATAGTGAGCTACTATGAAGAACTGTGTAAAGACTAAGATTTTCCTATACTGTTGGAATGGAAAGAGACCCTTGGGTAAAATGTTTTAGGAAATAAATCCAATAAGGGTCCAGTTTAAAGAAGAAAGTCCACTTACATGCATAAGTACAGGTGCCTGACTTTTCCTTTCTTAAAGATTTGCCCCCCAAGTTACAAAATAAGAATAATTACTCTTAGCAAAATTTTCTGATCATTTATTCTACCTGGATTTTCTGGAGTACATCTTCAGATCATGGATTATATGTGAATATCTCATTATCACTAATGAGAATTTCAATGCAGCATATAATTTTACTGTGCTATTTTGTCTGACTTGTATTACACCTGTCAGTCTGCTTTCCTCCTGCTATTTCATTAATATTTAAATATTAATATTTAAAGGTCAAACTTAGCCTGTGGTGATATTAAAATATATTATTCAGTTTCATCTAATTTGAGGGGAACATCTTTGGGACAGTGTTCACTAGATAGGGAAAAAGGCAATCACCATACACTGCTGCCTTTTTAATGCATTTTTTTTCTTGTTCCTCCAGTAGAAATTGGGCAGTTTCCATCTGAGAGAGGGAAGAGAGACATTTGTAAAGGAATTAAGCGTAATTCATACTGCAGACAATGGGAGTGAGGTGGCACTCTTCTCTGTACCGGGACAGTCTTGCACTGAAGTGGTCGCAGAACTGAAAGTCTTCACAGGACAACGAAGCAAAACTGCTTTTCCACTAGAATTCCTCAGTGGAAGATGTATCTATCATCAGGCTTGATGCAGCTCACATTCAGGTCAGTGAAAGAAGGTGTATGATGACAGGATCTGGACCAAAACCTTCCTCTCTGTGCTGGGTTCTTGAAACAAACATGAAGCACATTTCAATAGTATGGTATCCTGGAATAATAAAGAAATGCTAAGTGTTAAGTACAGTGGTGTGGTAAAGGTAGTGCTCCAAATTAAGCAGCATTTGTTTATGCAAATATTTAGATAGCTCGACTGTGTTCCATACATGGGATTTTGCATTTTGAGCAATACTGGGTTATCCCAGAAACTGCTTATCTGCGTAAATATTTGTGACATCAGAATTGAAGGTTATAAGGTCAGGTTTGCAAAGAATTATGAATACAGGATGCAAATTCCATAAAACAATGTTATTTGACTTGAGACGGTGCTAATGCTAACATTTTTCTGTGACTGAATCGTCCTGATTAAGAAATTATATGGCCTTTATTTACTTGCTGTGTTCCAGAAGGTAGTCTGATGCTTCAGAGAAAATGGAAGATGTCCTACAAAGAGTGGAATGGATCTGCATAATAAATGGATCTGCATAATAATCCTCTCTTCATGAAAGTTGTTTCTCTGCTGAATTCAAAGGAGTCTGCCATGTAAACACCTGAGAGGATGGTAAAATTAGAGCTGTGCATATGCTGTGTATGTAAATAGTTGCCTATAGCATGCACTTGCTTGGGGTGCAGGAGTCATTGCAATATTTCCTCATGTGCAAAAAAAAAGGGTCCCAGGAAAGACCTAGCAGATGATAAATCTTCTTGACCTCAGTCATGAGACATTGCGGCAAAAGCAAGTGGGATATGTGGTAGCAGCCAGGTTAAATGTAGCCTATCTATCCCATCCACACTGGATATTGATGTATTTGGACTTGTGCCAGGACACGAGGGATCCAGCCTTTCTCGTTGTCTTGTCTTGGTACACACCAAGGGATTATTCAGTCTTAAACCTAGAATTGTGTCCCCACAATGTGGACACAGTAGTAGTTTGGACTGAGCACAAGTTTGACCAGATGTTGATTGTATAGACATACCTCTGGTGCTGGGAAGCTGTGCAGCTTGACATATTTTATTGTAAAAGACTATCAAGCAACAGGGAAACTATTTAGTGAAAGTGTCAAATCTCTACCACGGATATGAACAGAAGTGTAATTGTTGACTTCAGCAGAAATAAGATCAGTCTCCAAGTGCCTAACAGTCTAAATAATCCTGAGCTGATATCCTAAATCTGCCCTTGCAGCTGTTCACCACTGTTGAATGCCAGGCTGTATGTTTTTTTTTTTTTCTGCCATGGATCTTCATATTACGCCATTGAGAGTATGTTAGTCTTGCACAAACAATGTAAAGAGACTACAGTCTGTGAGTCTTTGAACTTGCCTACTAGTGTGTGGCTGTGAGGTGGTAAATTAAAATGGACTGTATTTCTTTTTTCTGCAACAATTTACCTCACTCAAACATCTTAGAGAGGAGCTTTCCATATCTTACAATGAATTGGTAATTGTAGCTTTTACTGTCAAATATAAAAATAGAAAATGTAAATGCATACACTTTCAATAGGAGAAATTATCTTCAGCTATATCACTGTTTATCCAAAACCTAATGTCATTCTTATGAAACTAGAGCTACCTGCTTGTGAAGGTCTGATGTACAGTTGTAATTAATTTTGTGACTCTCCTCAGCTTAATATCATTAATCAGTGTGATTTTCTGACCTCAGATGGTGCTGAATAATCAAATGCCCTTGCTGTATCTCTAAATGCCTCTTTTGAAACACAATAAGAAAATACAGTTGTAGATAGATCGAAGGAAATGTTTAAAGTGGTTTATGATGTAAATAGCTGATTTTTTTCTTCATCAATGAAGAAAAAATGTTTTTAATAAGCTAAGTGAATCTTGCTAAATTCAATAGCTGAATAGTTCCTCTGGGGGCGTGTGTATGGGAAGAAACAAAACCCTTCTTTTCTGCTGCCACAGAAACCAGCCTTAACCAGGACATTGTAAATGAGCACCCTCTGGCTTCATATTCAAAAATGACACTTAGTTTCTCAAATAGTCTGTTGATCCCCTTTTAGATTTGCCTGTGTTTTCAAAAACAAGCTTAGGAAGTAACTTTTGACTAAGAAATGAAAAATGCATAGACCCTAATGAGACTGCAGAGGCAGCCCAAGTCTCCCCACAGACTTTCAACACATGGCAGGGTGCATTGGGTCGAAGGAGTCAGAATGCTCCCATTGTGTCTTGGCTTGGGGGAGAGACAGCAGATGGGCACCTCTTCCCTTACTGTGACATCACCCTTCATATACCTCATCGTAGGTAGTGGGTTTTCATCATTTCAAGTCTTTTTTGTAAGATATCAAACATTTTGTTAGAGTGGGGCGACTGATACAGCCATTTTCCTGTAGCTCAGTTCTTACCTTAGAAAAACACAACTCATGCTTTCCAAAGCGAGGAGCTGGTTGGTGCTTTGATTGATAAGTGTCCATCTGACAGCAATATTTGCCTTGAAAAGGAGTAAGTTTCATTACAGTGTCACAAACTGAAACCCCCAAAATGAAGGCACAGAAATGACACATGAAATGCTGTCTCTATTGGCATGGAGATTTTGGCACATATCAACTGATTCTTGTGGGAAAGAGAGGGCACTAGTAAATTTTTGCAAACATCATGTTCAAAATTGCAGAAAACTTATTTCCGTTCATTTTAGTGTTGAAACTATTTTTTAAAATCAAAGCTTTTTTTTGATAATATGGCTCAACTTACCTTGTTTCTCAGTGTGATCCTGCTCTAGCTCTCTATTTCTAGAGGTGACTTTAAAACATGCTAGTTTTAGGACAAGAAACTCTATGCTAGCTACTAATATATCTATGAACTGAATTAACAGCTAGTAATGTTTTTCCACACATTGTGTGTTTTTGTATATTTGCTTTCGGTGCACTTCAAAATTGCACATTGCAGATTGAAAATCCAGTGACCTTTTTATCCTTGATACTATGATGACTCTTCTAGGGAGATAAGACTGGGCTGAACAGGGCTGGGGACATGTCTCTGTAAAATGAAGGTCAGTCCATCTGCTCAGTGCAGCTATACATTTCCAGATGTTTCTTCAGTTTCTACATTTAACTTGAGGAAGAATATATTTAATGCCAACACAGGTTAAAAAGGCTTTCTGCCGCTCACTCCTGCTGCCTCAGGAGGGTTGCCTGTCTGATTGCTGTGGCTCTCTAGAATAAGAAGCTGAAATGCTCATTTTAACATCCGTGAGAGTGAAACCAAAAGACAAGGCTGGGCACAGCCCGTTCTGACGACCCGCAGGGGCATTCCTATCAACGTTTTCTTGTGGACCATGGGAGTCCAGCTACACCATTGTAATGAAGAAACCTGGCAAAAAAACACTCTTAGGAAGGGTCCTACACCATTGTGTGTCTGATGTCAGTCATACGGCAATGCCACGAGGATAAACAGATAAGTGAAAGCGGTTGGATCACAGCCTAGTTCTACGTATTTTACATATATAATGGAAAAGCAGTCAGCCACCCACTGGCTGGCTAATAGGTACAAAATACTGTGTCTGTTGTAAGAAATGTATGAATATCTGCAGGCAAGTCAGGATGGAACTAGCAATATTCTGGTGGAAGTCTGCTGTTCGTTTCAGCAGGGTCTGGGTCAGCCCTCAAGGCTTTGTGAAGGGCATGCTGAAGCTGGGTATCCATGGTGTAAAAGAAAGTATTTCATCATAGTCGTGTCTTTTTTTCTGTTGCTGGTTTTGTTCTAGCACATGCTGCATTTCTTTCTTCTCCGACTGGTCTCTGTGTTCTCACTTTAAAATATATACCTCTACCTTAAAATGCATTTATAGATCAAAAAGTGTCTATGTAAGGATAGCCTCTTCCTTCTCAACAAGGCTGCACTCAGAGAATAGTACTCACTGACTAGTGTGACAAGAGACAGCTTTGAATGATTTTTTACTCTGTTAGCAGAGTGCCTGCGAGGTTTGCTCAGCCAGTACCACGAAGAAAAACACTTCTTTCCTTGTCTCTCTTCAGCATTAGACCTGTTTGCTAAGTCACAGCTGTGCAAATACACTGACAGCGAGGGTGTTACACAGGTGAAACTGGGCACCTCATCTGACCTACACAGCTTTCCCACTTGGTGATAATGTTGTACAAGAAATAAAGAGCCAGTATGAGGTTTAGATCTCTCTGCCTTTCCAGCTAGCAAGACTGTTCTTTCACAGAAAGACATGGTTTAATCCAAATAAGAATTAAATGAAGCCTCTGGGACTTTTCCAGGTGCTAATGGCTGGGGTGTGGTGTAGGATGTAGATGCCATGATAGGTGTTCAAGGGCTGCTTCTACGGAAGAAGTAAAGTCAGGGATGACACAAAGGCAGCACGTGGGAGAGGAAATGAGTTTTTATATACATTTTAGCTCCTTGATAAATGCTTGTTTGACCAAGGGGCTGGGAGTCTTTCAGGGCTCAGTGATACCCTCTGAATTCAGAAGTGGCTTCAGGCAAATGCAGCCAAGCCCCCATGTCATGGGGCTGTGTGATTAGCAGCTGTGTCCATAGAATGACTGACAAATTGACTATGAGGATATAAGCTTGGGACCAGGTAAAACTTAAATATAAAGTTATGTTATTTATATTTCTTCCCACTTCAAATTGATGCTTATCTAAATTAAGAGTCTCCTCCTTATTTGGAGCAATGCAGTTCATTAAGATAGTTACTTAGGTTGCAAAGTCAGGTATTTTGAGGCTGAAAAATGCCAGATTTATGGTTGGCTGTGCAACATTAACTATATGTCCAGTGTCTTGAATTATAACGTCCTACTTTAGCTCTCTACAGGGTACTTGCCTTATTCAGTGTGCAGAGGGACTTACAAAGGGAAGGGAATCAGGGCAACAGAACTGGCCTTGACTAACTGCTGTGTGCTAGACTTTGTTCCTAATAGCTCCCATTTTGCTTAGTTTCTGTTGAATATAAGAGATACCTAATGTTAGCCCGGTGATACCAGATAACCCTTCCACCTGAAGACTTCAGGTCCTTTATAAATGGTACCTTACCTTTGCAAGCCTTCTGCAAATTAAATACTTCATTTTACAAAGACAGCTAGGTACACAAATAAGGAATTATATATTGGACCCACAGTCACCTAGATTCTAGAAATATAACCTATATATATGGGCTCTTGACCTTTCATTTTAATAACAAATCTCTTTCTCTTGTCTTATGCCTAGTAGTTATTGATTTTCAATACAAATGGGCAACAGAAATCTATGGTCCCTTTCAATAGATCTGCTGCAAACTGCTGGAATTATATTTTATAAAATTTAAGGCAGGTTCTCTGAAACACGTAGAATGAATCAATTAGAACCAGCTACAGATCTGTTGATACATTGCTAAATGACAAAGTCTGAAAGTGAAGTCTGTTGATACATCTAGCAATGTTAGTGTGAGAGGAGACTTAAATGGAAGAGATTTTTCTTTTCACAGTAACGCTGTGTGACACTACAAGTTGAAACATTATCTATACCTGTATCTTCATTATAGTTCCCTCTTCCTGCTTTCTGCTGCAGTGCATGCACTTGCCATAAATCCTTAAGAAGTTGTACAGTTACTCCCTCCTGCCAAATTTTGTGTGAGTCCGTGGAGATGAAACTAGGATTGTGATTGCATTCTCTCCCAGCAGCCAATGTAGCTGGTCAGTGTGGGACTGGGAAGGCTCTGGACAATGGGAATGCCAGAAGAGCATGGGGAGACAGGGTGACAGTCCCTCCTGGGGATTGTGCATGAAAACAGTCCAAGCCCCATGCTGAGCAAGGCGAATTTTTGCTTGAAAATGTTAGTGCTTCATTAAAGGCATAAACTACCAATTTTTTTGGCCCAAGTTGAAAAAGCGGTTCTTTAGGGGGGAAAATACGTATATATAATCCTCCAACAAATATATAATACAAATATATTAAAAATATAAATATTCCTCCAAGAAATATGGCCTCATTGCCATGCATAATTGTAGGTTTGTAGAACTTGGAGACAATTTTAATAACAAGCATACTAAATACTTTTTAAAAATTATGTACTAAGGCCATGGGTGCTTTCTAGCAGGACCAGTGACATTGTGTACAGCATCACTGGAAGGTGTGATTGCAGCACAGAAAAGCAAGTCAGTTCGCTGTAGGTAGAATGAATACTGATAGCAGTGATACCCTGGCATCACAGGCTTCAGCATGAGCTGCAAGTGTCGGTCACAAATTCCAGGTGGATCTTTGCAAATAAGGAGTGTAGATGATAGCATTGGTGTTGGTCTGCTGTCTCCTGTGGCCATTAGCACCAAAAAAAGATCTGGCCCTGGGGTGCTGTTAAGACCTCAGATACCCTATGTATTCTTTGTTCAAGCAAAAATACTGTTGTCTCATGAGCATAGAGAGAGAAGAAGAGAATAATAGCAGATGTCCTGGCTGTAATGGAGGCCTGTTTACAGATTGATTGATTTGTCTACATATCTGTGTGGAATAAGGCTGCCAAAATTCCTGCCAAAATGTAACCAACAAAAATAAATATAATCGTACTAGTGTCTTCGCTATATACTATGCCATTTTCTTTACTTAGCATGAAGTCTGTAGGGGGATATCCATTAGCATGAAAACCTGCTGTGTAATTTAAGAAATAATATTTGTCTTAATCCTTCTTTCCTTTTATCTCCTCTCCCTCCCCTACTCTGTCTCCTCCCTGCTGCAGTATGATGTAGTACTACTGAATGCTGATGAGACCACATTAAGTCCAACCTCAGCCACTTGTTATTGGCCAGCTAAGTTGGCACTATAGCAGCAGTTAATACTTCTGACTGGGAGAAAATCTATGGAGAAGGCTAGTCATGATATTGAATTCTCTAGCAAAAATGTGGCTTTATTTTATTTTGTTTTGTTTTTTAATGTAGTTATTCAAGTCTAACCTGATTATATTCCCTCCTCACCATATTCATCTCAAAGGGGCAAAGTCTTCCCGTGCTCAATAATCTCAATCTGTTTTCTGAAGATGCATGTACAGAGAGAAGCCAAGACCTTCTTTCAGCATACAGTCAGAGAAACTTATTTTTCATATTTCCTACTGTTTCTGCAGGGTAGTGCGTGTGTGCCTTGGTTGAAATGCTTCTTGCTCCAAAGAAGTTTATAGATGAGACAAGCAGATTCAGCAGCGAAGTACCAGAATGGAGGGTTGTGTTTTGAAATTCAATATTCATGCTATTTGAGACATATGCACACTAAATTTAGGGAAGATTAATCAGCACAGAATTGCTGTTGAGATTATACTAAAGCTAAGACAAAAAACAGAGAGGCACTGATTGCTGTTACGCAGCATCTGAATACAAGCGGGTGCCTGTGGGTGAAACAGCTCTTCTTCAATAAAAAATGTAGATGGATTAGAGGGGAAAAAACATGATCCTTGGCTCTGAGAAACAAGTCCCTGGACTTAGGAGTTGTAAGTATAATCAATAACGTGTAAGTTCTGGTATCTTTGAATTATGAAAGCTTTAAAATATATAAAATATGAGTTACAATTTCTTTGTGTGTTACCAAAGAGGCTGGGCTCTTTCATAAATACTTTACTTTGGAAAGAGCAATGGCATCCATTCTTTCAGGTACTTCTGTCTAATAATGGAACCTAGGCAGTTGGAACAGTCACACTAATGCACTGCAATATAAAGTATACTTTAAAACCATTTCCCTAACTGCAGCTGTCAAACACAGCATCAAACCTGTCCTGACTAGTGGTATACATACATTTTTTTTAGATTAAATAATAGACATCTTGCAATTTTGTTGAATTACCCCACTGAAATGTAGACAGTTAACCAAATTGGTAAAGTTACATAATCCCAGAATAGTTGAGGTTGGAAGGCACCTCTGGAAATAATCTGGTCCAGCTCCCCTTCTGAAAGCAGGGTCAGCTAAAGCAGGTTGCTCAGGATCCTGTCCAGTAAAGTTTGGAACAGCTCCAAGAATGGAGCTACCCTACAGCCTCTTTGGGAAACCCATTCCAGAGCATGACCATCCTGTCAGTGAAAATGCTTTTTCTTGTGTTTACATGGAATTTACCATATTGCAGTTTGTGCCCATTGCCTCTTGTTTGGTCAGTGGGCACTGCTGAGAAGAGTCTGACTCCATATTCTTTACTTCACCCATCAGGTTTTGATACACATTGATAAGGTCACCCTGAGCCTTCCCTTCTCCAGCTTGAACAGTTCCAGCTCTCTCAGCCTCTACTTGTACACTGAAAGTCCTTAGTAATCTTTGTGCTGCTTTGCTGGACTCACTCCAGTATGTGCATATCTGTCTTGTCCTGGAGAACCCAGAGCTGAACACAGGACTCCAGATGTGTCTCATCAGGGCTGAGCAGAGGGGAAGCATTACCTCCCCTGACCTGCTGGCAACGCTGTTTGTAATGCAGCCCAGGATGCCTTTGGTCTTCTTTGCTGTGAGGGCAAATTACTTACTCATGTTCAACTTGTTGTCTATCAGGATTCCCAGGTCCTTTTCTGCAAAACTGGTTTCCAGCCAGTTGTTCCCACGCTGAACTGGTGTATTGAGTTATTTCTCCCCAGGTTCAGGACTTTGCATTTCCCTTTGTTGAACTTCCTGAAGTCCAACATTATTCTCTCCATTTTTTGAACCTGCTGAGGTCCCTCCAAGGGGCAGCACAACCATCTAGTCTATCAAACACTCCTCTCAGTTTTGTATCATCTGCAAACTTCCTGAGGATGCCTTCCTGATCTGCCCCATCATCTAGATCATTAATGAAGATTCAAACATCACTGGCCTCAATATTGAGTCTTGGGGTACACTTCGAGGGAATGGTCTCCAGTTGGACTTTATGCTGCTGATCACAACCCTGTGAACCCAGAAATTCAGTCTGTTTTCAGTCCACCTCATTGTCCACTTATCTGACCTGTACTTCATCAGTTTGTCAGTGATAATGCTGTGGTGGACAGTGCTGAAAGCCATAACAGAGTAGAGATAAACAGCATTTACTGTCATCACCAAGCTGGTCTTGTAATTGTAGAGGGCTATCAGGTTGGTCAAGCATGACTTCCCTTTCATAAATCCATTCCTGTTCACCTTTCTGACCTTCATTTGTATGTAAACTCTGGAAGAATTTGTCCTATCACCTTCCCTGTGACTGAAGTGAGGCCGTCTGGCCTGCAGTTCCCTGGATCCTCCTTGCCATTCTTGAAAATAAAAGTGATGTTTGCTCTCTTCCAGTGCTCAGGAACCTCCCCTGATCACGATGTTCTTTCATAATTGAGAGTGGCCATGTAATGGCATTGGCCATCTCTCTCAGCACTTGTGAATACACACTATCAGGTTGCATGGGCTTATGTAAATCCAATCTGTTTAAATGTTCCCTAAGCTGAACCTCCTCCACTAATGGTAAGTCTTCTTTGCTCCAGACTTTCCCACTGGTCTCATAGACCTGGGATTGCTGATGGCAAGTTTTACCAGTGAAAGACCAAGGTCGAGAAGTCATTGAGTACCTCGGCCTTTTCTGTGTCCTTTGGTACCAGGTCAAACTTCTAAAATATTTTAACATGTGAAGTCACCACTATGGGAGACGGCACGGAGATGCTTCTGTGTGTTTGATCTCTGCTCTCACACCTGTCTCTCACTGATAAATGTGACTTTCCTTTTCTGATAGAACAATTATTTGACACAAGTACACTCTGCCCAAAATATCAAGTATTGCAATCCAGCCTGTCAAGATAATCCAAAATGTACTGTTCTGGTCTGGAAGTGCAAGAATGTGGGTTATACAATTTCATGTTTTCCCTTCCTGATAACTGTGGTGCAAGTTTCTCTGCAGCTGTAAGTGTCTCAGAGCTTAGTAGCCCATTTCATTATCAGAAATCCAGTCTCAGAATCAGAACCGAATCATTTATTACAGAAAGTTAGCATTGGAGCAGATACATGCCTACCGTCTAATGGCGTTGTGCTGTGCTGTGTATGTTCTAGTGAGTTGAATTATGCTGAATCAATCCTTATCAGAATGAAATGAGCATATGTACTCTATATCCAAGTTTTATGATAACTTGTACAGAGTTCCCCCAAATTAGAGAACAGGCAGATGGTTGCTTAAGCAAATTGAGTTTCTACCTCTGTGCTCTGCTGAGAGGCAAGTGCTATAACCACATGATCTGTATCTGTTTGTATCTTCCTGGTTCCCAGGTTTATATTTTCTTGTTTTTTCCTTTTAAAGGAAAGCTGAAATGGTGTGCATGATGCCGTGGTGCAAAATGCTTCTGTTGCTCCTGAATCAAAGCTACATGTAGCTCTGGCTGAGGCTTGTGAAAAACAGCGTTTAACTTGATCTGTATGCACTATTCACTCACTGGTGCTGTGGCAGATGGCTGTTTTGCTTCATGTCAGCTTTCTCACTAGTCCTGTAAGAAATCTATGGCAGATGATTTGCAGGGCTTTCCTTCTAGGTCAGCAGTTTGCAAACACTCTTTCAAAACTCAATTAAAATGTTCCATTTTCTCATTGGCATGAGGATAATAAATGGAAGAATTTCAAGGCTTAATATGTCTCTCCCTCAGAAATACTTCAGACTGCACAGCTGCGAACAGAGGTGCTTTATCAGAGATTAGTTTGTTCAGATTTCCTCCATGACGGAAAATTGTTAACAAGAATTCGATTACTGTTGTGGGGAAGTAACCTAGGAAATAAAAGCTATGGCTGGCTATTTGCTGAAGGAATCAGTTAAAGTAATAGTATCAGTTAGAGGCAGTTGGCGCTGCTTTAGAAGTTTCTACTAGCTTAATAGCAATCTTTTCCGATGTAGCATCAGGTAAAAATAGAACTGCAATATGTCCTGCAGTTCGAGTTGTTTATATGTCTTGTGCTATATCTTATGTGTCTAAGGGGAGATCTGAAACGGGAGAGTGATGTTGTTTGTGCCTCTCACCAAAGCTTCTTGATGGCGCATTGATGTCTGGATGCACACAAGCAAGCCACTGCTCTCTCTTCTGCCAGTCTTCCATTGCTCCGCTGAACAGTTTAATACTGTGGAGATGAAATGCTCCCCCTCTCCTCCCTGTCCCACAGCAGTCACGGGCCACATTTCAGCTTGTAGCAACCACATGTCCCTAGTAGTCCGTACAGCTGAACTGCATGTGTTTTCATCTGCTCATAGCATTTCTGCCAGTAACCATGGCTTCATGCAATAGTATTATATCACACTGTACAGCTAATTCTGGGTCAAGAACTAAACATTTGGACACAGATGTTTAGTCCAAAGGCTGGGCTCGGTTAGCCACCGTGTCCTTCAGCACGCAAACTGCGCTTTTGTTTAAGAAAAGTTAAATTTGTATTGAGTGGAAAAAATATGTTATTTACTGTTTTCCTCCCCCCCACACTGCAAAGTATGGGACTGCCTCCTGCTTACCCCAGCTCTTCTCACCCAGATATCACCAGTTTTCATATGGCCTTCCCTAGCCTTGACACATCTCACCTCAGGGTCCCACTGGTTTCCCCTGGATTGTTTCCTCCTTCAGAGGAATTGTCATGCTCATCACTTCTTGCTGCTCTTTCTGTACTTTAATTAGGTCTGCCCTAAGGGCTTGTGAGCCTGAGGAGCTCTTCTTTGACAAAAGTGGGTTTGCTCGCTAGACTAAGTTCAGATTTTCTGAGGCTCTCATAGCACCTGTGCTGCCTAGCTTATCTTTGCATTGAGCTCCCTCATCTATAATTAATACATGTCAGAGATGAATCTGTGCTATAAAATTTTCTTATGAGGATGAGTTCTTCCATGAAAATATTTATCAAGTTCTGCTCACCTTGACCATAGCAGTGAATTCCTTTGTTCAATTATTCACAGTCCTGTGAAGGTCTATGCTCTAATCTGTCAGGGCTAACAGAACTCAGGACTAATACTTCTTAAGTCTCGATCCAAAGTGCAAATAGCATCTTAATCACAGGTTGGGTGGGATGTGCCATTGGCTTTGTGCTTGGAGTCTGTCTTCAGGGGAATTTAAAACATTTTTTTAGTAGGTGTATTTGAAGGCCCTGTTTTGATTACTTGAAGAAGAAAAAGACGAGTCAATACTGCCTCAAAATTGCATTTAAATATATGAAACTTTGGTGCAGGGATATTAATGACCTGACTTTTTCCAGTGTGCTTAGTCTCTGCAGCTTTCATTAACTTCAGAGAGACTTGCAGTTACTTGTACTTCTGACTATAATTTTCCAAATTTACTTGACTCACCAGTGACAGAGATGGGAGAATGAGTCGTATTTTTCATTAACAACTACCGATTTTGAATATTGTCAAGGTTTTAATTTCCAGAAATCTCACAAGAACCCGTTTGCCTCTTTTCTCCCAACCTCCCACCTTTACAACTTTGCCAAAGATCTTCCTTTGAAAAGTCAGGTTCCTTTATTTCCAGGTTTTAGATTAAAATTGCAAATGCAAAGTTCTGAAAAGCGCTTGTCACTCGCAAAGGTCCTGGCAATAACCTCTTTAGTCTGATTTCATCTCCAGCATCCCTCACAATTCACTCTGCCACTTCTGTGAAGCTGATTCTAGTGTCTTCATCCCATCCTGTTAAAATGAGAAGAATATTTCTATTTATTCAGAAAGCAGAAGGATTAAGCTCTAGCGTGTGCGTTGCTCCATTGTGCCAGGGAGTGCCTTATAACCAATTTATAGCATATGCAGCTGTGGTTTACTGAGTGCAGTTCCAATATCTAACTGTCTGTTTACATCAAGGTAGACATCCTGACACAGATAGTTATTTTATGTTGTTGTAAGTGATATGGTCTTTCTGGAAATTAGAATTTTTTGTTTGTTTCTGCTGTGTCTGCTTTAGTAAAAAGCAATCAATTTAAAATCATCTCTCTGACTCAGCTGAGCTGGGTTCAGCTGATAAAGATATCTACTTTTGTCACAGAGGTGGAGAAGAGTCATTAGGTCAGCTGGCTGATCCTCTTTTTGGGTAGTCAGTGCTTGGAGAGCTTGTGCTTATGTTTTTCAACATTCTTCCTGTTGAAATGGTATGATGTTTAAAGAGCTACAGTCAAACTGATAGGATTAAGAGCAGTGCTTGCCGTTGTGTTTTTGTTTATTAGACTGAGACTGCTCACTGTGCTGTTTCTCAACTCTGAGTTTCTACAGGCCTGGCAATCAAATGGGCAAGAAGTTGGTCTTGTTAATTATTTTTTTAAGGCTGTGCTAAAGGACTTTATCTCAGTTTGACTATGCTTAGCAGTATGTATTTAATCCAAACAAAAATTAAACTAAGATAATTCCCTGAAGTGAAGGTGAGACCAGGCTAAAAGCCCTTAGACACCAAAATATGTTGCTCTGTTTGCAAACATTTTGAAAAAAAGAGATCTACAAGTGTGAACCAGCAGCTGTCATTCTCTGTCTTGGGCATGGATTGTCCGTCACTGATACAGAGGCCTCGGAAGGTGCTGTTTCGTGCTTGTTCTTTATGGTGTCTGGACTACCTAGTCCTATGGGTGTAGGATCCTGGGGAGCTGATAGTCCAGTCCATGGAGATGAGGTTTGGTGGTCAGCAGAGGCATGAGAAAAACTGACACCGATCATGAAAGGGCCACATGTGGAGCTTGTCAATGAGCTTATTCTCTTGAGCCCAAGAGATGATGATGCTATAACGCTGCTGCTGTACATGCTGTAACTCTGCTGTGTTCTTATCATGAATGTACTGCTGCAGGGCAAGGCCATGTCTCCTGCTACTGATCCTTTGCAGACAGAACATTGGGATTGTAGGCCTGGGATTGGGGGAGTGGAATTGGTTACCGTTTCCTTATAGACAACAGGACTATTCCTCTGCTTTCTGCAAAAATGGGGTTATGCAAGGCTATGACTGCATGTAGCCTTACAAATACAAGTGTATGAGTTCCTCAGTTCAGCACCTGTTAGAATATCCTGTATCCAAGCAAGAGCAGCCCGTTTTCCCTGGCTTGGCATGGGGCTGTTGCATCGGTGAGTTCCTCAGACATGTGCCTTTGAAAGCTGCCTCCTCCAGGAATGTTCCTATGCATGTAGTCTGTGGAAACAGAGCAGATTGCAGGGCTCCTCCTTGCTCCTAGGTGTGACTTAGGCTGCCAGCTTGGTCCTCAAACTGTCAGTGAAATGAGAAGGCCATGTGCATTGCTGCTGCCCTGGGGTTTAAATGGAGTGCCACATGTAAGGGTGTGGTGGTGCTGATGTTGCAAAGACCTGATGGTGTGGGCTATGCAGTCTCATTACACATGTAAGTATATTTCTGCTTACAGGTATTGAACACGCAGTCTCTATATATCCAATGTATCATGAAAAGATGTTACCCTTTATTGAAGGCTCTGCTTGAAAAACAACTAATTAACATGGGAGGCACATAGGATAAAATGGCAAAGACTGGTACTTTGCTGTGCTGTAATCTCAGTTTGGAAAAGAGAGATTTATCTCAGTTCTGAAATCTGTTTAGCTTTTTGCTTCTCTTCTATACATTACATGAGAAGAAGAAAATGGGAAAATGATCAGAAAAGTTGCTTGCATATATTTTAATAATAATTTTAACATAAAAAGAGAAATGTCATAATTTTGTTCTAGTAGTTCATCTCCATTCAGACAATACAGAGGTTACTGCAGAGCTCATGCCTTTGATTTCTTACTTTACTTTGGCTTGTGTACCAACCAATTCTTGTTAAATATTTATGGACAAGATTAAAGACTTTATAAAACTTAGCAGCTGGCAGCTGTCCTCGCCTAAAGGATAATGCAGAGTTTTCATTTTAATTGGATAACTATGTGACCGAAATATGCAAACCCCAAGGGAAATACAAGAATTGAAATATGTAAAGTATTTTTTTAAAGAAAATACCCTTTTACACTCTGTACTTTCCTTTTCCCTTAGTAGCTTTTATCTGAAGGTGAAATTGTAATTTCTTTTCCACTTTTTTCTTTTTAAACTTTTATTTAAAGTTGGTGTTTTTTTTTTCCCAGGAGTTAAACTTTTCAGATGAGTTCCTTCTGTTACAGGCCAGGCGTGAATTAGCATGCCTGTATTCTTCCTTCTCTATTCTTCCTTCTCTTCCTACACTATTTCAGTTTTTTGTGTTCTTAATTACTGCTATTATTATGTTAGTGCGAATCTTCATATTGCACCCTTTGAAGATTAGTCCATCAACACAATCTTGTAGGCTAAGGTCTTCCACATTAGCTGCCTATATACACGTTCTTCTCCTTCTGTACATCAACGCTTCACATACATACACCTTGCAATCCAGCTACAAGAAAGGGCAGCTGTAGCTGAGCAAAACCAGGGGATCACATTTCAACCCTTTTTCTCGCTGGACTCTACTTCTGTCTTTCTAAAACTATTTTCCCCATCATCTTAAGCTGCCTTGTGACTACTGAAATCAGTAAAGCTGTGACTATCTTTGCATGAACGTCCTCATGGAGTGTGGTAATAAAGCAATAACAGTTTCTTTCTTCACCCATTCAGCATCTTGTAGTGCAGGGACCTGTGTAGTGAAATAATACAGTTCCTGACCCCTCACTTTCTCCCTGCATGGATGCTCACATGTTTTTCTTCTTAAATCCATTTTATGATTAGACTCATTTTCTTTAATACTGGTCCTTAAGGTATTTTCAGATGTGTGTGTATTAGCTGTGCTATACAATTTAGTTTGTTGTTGCATGAATAGTTTAAGGTAATCAACATACTTCTGTGGATTTGAGAGTCATGTGTACCTATGTATATTCAGTTGTTTTGTCCTGAGTAATATTTGCCTAACCAGGCATGTGCTGTTCTGCTCAGTTTAGCTTAGCTTTGCCATTGAGTTGCAGTGGCTTTAAAATTACTGCTAATCACTTTGTCCAGGATGTTGTGATCTAAGCTAAACCGGGCATACACTGTCTCCATCAAAAGCATGGGGGAATCCAGACACTTCCTAGCAGAGTTCAGCAGGTTGAGACAAGAACACACAGGACACGCTGTTGTCTTTGTTATTTCCCAAGAAGAAGAAAGGTGAAGAGCTATAGAAGATGCCAGAGGTCAATGGGGAGACAGCTCCCTCTGCTTGAGGATCACAGCCTTGCTCCTGGAATAATGCTCCAAAAACTGAGCAGAGGTCCTTCAAAATCCAGTTGGAGAAGGTGCCCTCTGTTTAGCTGGTAACTAACTAGTTAGAAAGGTGAGCCAGGTTATAGGAACTGTGAGTTCACACCTTCACTGACACCTCCACTGTCTGAAGAGACAATTCCTCCTAGAGCGCAAGTTACTGGGGAAACTGGGATGGAAGAAGAAAATCAGTGTCAGCTGCAGATGCAAGATTTTGTTATATGGCAAAATTAAAAAGATACACTGTGCTAGAGAGTGAAAGTGATGTTGACCATAGCCCCGTGTTGGTGCTTTTGTAGAAGGACAGAAAGCTGGACTCTACTGCCTTTTTCCTTGATTATATATACTATTTATATGTATCTGTGCAAAAACTCTGTAGACAGTGGTTTAGAGGAGGGTGAGCTGAAGTAGGTTGTTTCTGAACACTCTCAGGAAATGAAATTTTAAAAAGGTTGTTTATCTTTGGTAAAAAGCGTTTCAATGTAAAAAGGTTAAGAGTCTGTGGAGCTGCAGCTGAGTGGTGATCCTGAGGACTGTAACTTGGATTTGCATTGCTTAAATGGAAATTAGGCAGGACTTTGGAACCACAGTCTTTCTTCAGATATGCCTTAAAACGAAAGATCACCAAAGATCACAGGTGAAGTCCTTATCAGAGAAGAAAACCCAAAACTTGCTTCGTAAATTATAAATTGACATGTCCATATGGGCCTTGTTTTTTTCAGTTCCAGTGTAACTTCTCCTTTCCCTATTGGCACTTCAAACCATTGACATTTTATATTCAACACATAAATATGTTGTTAAAATGACCTGCAAAAAGCAGGAGGCTATGGAGTTGCATAGGAGGAGCTGGATCTCTGTGTATTTTTTGTGTGCTTTCTCACCTTCCAGTGACAAGCAAAGAATAAGTTGTTTTTTAATTTTATTTAAGGATGTAATTATTTCCCAGGCTTGCTTCATAAAACTATATGATTACCTTGCATTTGTTAAGGAGTGAGTACTGATTAGAATATTATAGTGAAGAAACATCTAATGAAAATGACCTTTTTTATTTGTTTCTTCATCTCATTGCAACAGATAACAAGAATCAGCAGATTATCTCATACTAATTATGATTTATTTTAATAAATGATATAATGAATGTAAAATATCTCCTCTAGTTTGATTTGTACTGAGATAGTAAAGTCCTTTAAATTCATAGGGGACTCTTCTATCTTTAGAAGATGCAAGCGAGATCAGATGAACTTTCTGAAATTGTATAAAAATCTTTAAAATACTCTTATCCAGTGCTGTATTATTAATGTATCTTGTTTCTGTTCTTAAGTCTTGGACTGGAATCTGTAATGCCAAAAATCTTAGTTGGATATAAGGATCTTCAATGGCTGTAAAAACAGCTCAGTCAGTGTTTATGTATAACAGATAACAGTGGTCAAAGTGCACCAGAGAATGCTTATATGTCACATATGCTTCGAAGAGGAATACTGACATCAGCGTTTAGTGGCATGCTGGGATTTTGTCTTTTCCTTGTATAGTAGAACTTTTAACTATTCAGAGTCCCCTTTCTGTCATTCTATCTGATGTGGGCCTGTAATTTCCACTTTCACCCATCTTTGTTTTAATCCTCTGTGATTAACTTTCAGTCTGCGTGGAAGTACTTGGAGATCCAGGCACAGAAACTTCTGTTTTAACTCCTGCAAGAATTTCACATCGGCCATTTCAAATAAGGACTCTTGGCATATACATGAAATGCACATTATCAATACAGATTAGATGCATTAATTAGCTGCACTATTTCTTGTGAACTTTACATAATCTCTATGACAGCATCTCTAATATCTCAATTTTTTAAAAAAGGATGTCGTTATCATCATTTCCCTACTTCGTGGCCCAAACACTGCTGAGAAGCATACTCATCCTCTGTTTTTCTTCCTTTTCTGATGGCACGTCTGTGATTAAACAAATATATTGCAAGAAAAAGAAGATACGTTATCCCCCCACTTTCTTAATCTCATAATCGTGTTAGTGCTACAAGTAATGTCATCCAGCAAGAGTCATTACTTTCTGTCACATTTTTACTCCTCTAAGACACTTTCTGTGACAGGTCCCTAGAGAGGACAAGGGAGTTATTCCTGTAGAAGTGAGTTTTTCATTAGCTCTTCTGGTTGTTGTTCTGCATATATGGAAGTTTGCAGTTTTAGTCCTATTTCTTGTCATATGGTGGAAAGTGTTTGTTGTATAAAGCATCTGAAACCTCTTACATGCTGGACATCTAATCTAGATGTGGCAAAGGGATGAGAAAAGTCTGTTTATAAGAAATGAATCCAAATACCATCTTGAAGCTGTTATGATATACCATTCTGGTTTTGTTCTGCCTTTCAGAGTTATTGGGCTATGTGTCTGTGTAGAAGGGTACAAGGCATTTGATAAGGCAGAAATCCTTCCTATTGCATTTTGGGAGACTCCTTCACTGGACTGCATGGGCTAGAGAAATGTGCATCTCAACAATACCTAAGCCACTAGTTACATAGATAAAAATTGAATCATACTTGTAATTATTGTTTTTCTTTTTGCTCTTGGTGTTAAGTAATTCTTTTGGCAGAGTTCTAAAAAGAAAAAAAAACAAGGAAAACATTGAAAGACATTATAAAAACAGATTAAAACATTGGGTTCTCAATTGTGGTTTTGCCTTCACAATTAGATCTGTTTCAGTACTGTAACATAAAGGAGAGGAAACCTGCAAGACTAAGAAAACCAGGGAAAAGCAGAATGTTTGGTTACTTGGCAATGCTGTAATAACAATGGGCTCAGTATAAGCCTTACATGAATTAAGAAGTAGATTTAGTCTTTGCTTTGTTGCTGCAAACAGAATCTCTGTATTACTTAGACTCACGTGTGTTGCACAAAGGGCTGTAACACACTGGTGAGCTGAAAATGCAGTTGTAGTTAAGAACTCCACAGAGGAATATGTTTTGCTTCAGTATGCCTGAGAAAGGTGTACTTTTAAAGATCTGTGATGTACACAGTTGGTAACTCACAATGACCAAATAGTCAAAAATGATCCACATTTGTGGGTGGTTTGCGGGAAGATGTTAAGTGATGCTGATTAACTGCAGTTCCTCTTGATTCAGCCTCTCTGAGAATAAACTCTCCAGAACTGTGGTGCAGTCCCTGAAGGGCATCAGTTTTATCCTGAGGGATGGCTTAGTTCCCAGCCTGTGCTCATGACTCATTAACTCGGCAGCTTGTAGGACTCGATGCCAGCTTGTCACAACCTAATAACAGAGAGTGCTCATCTTCTGCACTGCCATTGCATTTGAGCTGGCATCTGTGTCTGCACATCTATGTCTTGGTTGAACCCCACCTTTGCAAATTGGACCTTTGGTCTCAGAGTTACTGAACGATATTCAGAACTGAAAAGGAGTCTCTGATACATAGCTTTTCACCCTCCTTTCACAAGTTTTTGGGCTAGGCTGAGTACAAATAGCTTTTCAGAGATCCGTTGTCTGTACGTGAATTGTCATCTCTGAGGATATCTCTTCACAGTTAAGCAGTACTCGTAAGTGCTATGAGGAAACCAGATTCAGGACTGTTTCAAACAGCTCTGGTTTTGAGTTGTACAGTAGAAAGTACTTTGAGAAGAAAAACGCCAGCATTGACTGGAGATTGGTTACGTGCAATAGGGAATGACAGCAACCCCTCACCGTAGGGAACTGAGAAAGAAAGATGTGACCAAAGGGGGAAATAATGAAGTATAAGGGAGACTCCTCAGGAAAAGAAAGAGGAAGGAAAGCAAAATGCCACCAAACAAAAAAAAGAGTTGGAGGGATGAGGCTGACAGAGTTGGCAGAAACACAACAAAACCTCATAAGGAAAAAAAATAGAGAGACAAAATGGGATCAATGAGATTGCAAAAACTCCACATCTTGGGGAAGCCTTTTTATCTGCCATATTGGCCTCAGCCTACAAGAAATCTCCTCACTGCTTAAAGGAGAGGCATAGGAGCCTACATGACCCACAGCAGGATTTAAACGAAAGCAGCAAGAATTTGGTCAAAGGGAAGAACAGAAGGCGGATTTTCTTCTGTCATTAAAATCCTTACAAAGGTACTTTATTTTTCCCATAACTTTCAGCCTTTGTTTTTTTTTTTTCATTTTTGCATTTAGGGTTTAGGCAAATTTAGCAGATTTCTCTTCTCCTGATCACTCTTTCAGGTGGAAAAGCAAGACCTACTTTTGGTCCTTTTGAAGACTTCACCACTGAATCTCCTTTAGGGCTTAAGGAGGCTTGAAAAAGCCCACAGAAAGCGATTACTTTTCTGTTCTCAACCTTCTTCCTTCCCCTACACTGAAATTTCAGTAGGCTTTTGTGGCTGAACATTCAGATTGAAAATGAAAAAAGCAATTAGAAGAAATAGAGCATGTTCCCTTGGGTCATCACGACCTTATTTATCTGCAGCCTTTGGCCTTAACATTAGAAGCCCAAAATCTGCTTTCTGACGCAGTTTCCCAGGTGCCTATATGCATAATAGCACTGGCATGGGGAAACTTCTGAAATAAGCAAGGAGCTGTGACTAAAGACCCTCCTAAGGCATTAGTATTGTCTTGAAAAGCAAGCTCAAGATGAAGTATCTAGTTGCTCACAGTTGGAATAGAAACACTTAAAATGTATAGCATGAATTTAATCAACACTTATTTTTTTTTGCCACAATACATGGTTGTAGGACAGCTCGGGTTTTGTTACTCACCGCTTCCCAAGCAATGTTTTATGACTATTTCGTATTTTTTAAGTGTGCAGTAGAAAATGTTCTGAGAGCTTTGCAGATTGAAAGGAAGACACAGTGTTAGTATCAAAGGCAGTACCAGTAAAAATAAACGCAGGCAGACAGAAGGCCATATCCATTTTGGACTTCGCTCTTCTGGACAGTAGTTTTACTTCAGGGAATTTTTTGTCCTGAAAGCTGAAATGGGACAAAGAAGTAATGAGCAGGCTGATGACAAGGTATTCCTTCCATGGATGGTGAAAGGCAGAAGCAGAAAACCCTTTGATGGACCAGAATTAGGAGTTATATGTGTCTTTATCATCCCCAAAGGATGTGTGGGGAAGAATGTGGAATTTAGAGGCCAATATTTTTTCCATTATCTCTCATTTTGTGGTGGGGAATGTGCTGGGAGTAATATGCCCAGTTCAATAATATTACTAAATTTATTTCTCAGTTGTGCAATCCAGTGGTATAGCAGAGACTGAAAGTGTCCTTCAACTTCTCCTCACTATATCTCTCTGTTAGGATTAAGCAGAGGAAAGTGAGATTTGCTTTCCCCTCCTTATGTCTCCTGGGGAAGGCAGGGTCTGAGGGAGGCCACAGAATAGCATGGCTGTGGGGGCCTTATTCCCTATTACCCTTTTGTATCCATCTAGGGTTAGACTGTTACCAGGCATAGACCAAGTAAGGCTCCAGCAGTTGATGAAAGTTAGCTACTGCTTGAATTTAAAGACACTAAATATTCCACTGACCAGTTAGCAAGATAGCTGCTGCAAAGAAAACAGCTTTCTGTAGAAGTACCTTTTCCAGGTGCTGGTTTCCTGGTAGGATTCATCCCTCTTTTTTTTCAACCCTTTTGGTGAAGAAATTTTTCCTAATATCCAATCTAAACCTCCTTTGGCACAACTTGAGGCTGTTTCCTCTTGTTCTATCTCTTGTTACTTGGGAGAAGAGACCAAAACCTACCTCGCTACAACCTGCTTTCAGGTAGTTGTAGAGAGTGATAAGGTCTCCCCTCAACCTCCTTTTCTCCAGACTAAATAACCCCAGTTCCCTCAGTTGCTCCTCATAAGACTTGTGCTCTAGACCCTTCACCATCTTCGTTGCCCTTCTCTGGACTTGCTCCAGCACCTCAAATGTCTTTCTCGTAGCTAGGGGCCCAAAACTGAACACAGTATTCAAGGTGCAGCCTCACCAGTGCTGAGTACAGGGGGACAATCACTTCCCTAGTCCTGCTGGCCACACTATTTCTGATACAGGCCGGGATGCTGTTGGCCTTCTTGGCCACCTGGGCAGACTGCTGGCTCATATTCAGCTGGCCGTCAGCCAACACCCCCAGGTCCTTTTCCACCATGCAGCTTTCCAGCCACTCTTCCCCCAGCCTGTAGTGGTGCATGGGGTTGTTGTGCTCCAGCTGCAGGACCCAACACTGAGCCTTGCTGAACCTCATACAGTTGGCCTCGGCCCATAGATCCAGCCTGTCCAGATCCCTCTGCAGAGTCTTTCTAGCCTCCAGCAGATCAACACTTCCTACCAACTTGGTGTCTTCTGCGAACTTACTGAGGGTGCAGTCGATCCCCTCGTCCAGATCATTGATAAAGGTATTGAACAGAACTGGCCCCAAAACTGAGCCCTGGGGAACGCCACTTGTGACCAGCCACCCACTGGATTTGACTCCATTCACCACAACCCTTTGGGCCTGGCCCTCCAGCCAGTTTTTTACCCAGTGAAGCATACACCCATCCAAGCCACGACCAGCGAGTTTCTCCAGGAAATGCTGTGGGAAACTGTGTCAAAGGCTTTACTAAAGTCTAGGTACACAACATCCACAGCCTTTCCCTCACCCACTAAGCAGGTCACCTTGTCATAGGAGGAGATCAGGTTAGTCAAGCAGGACCTGCCTTTCATAAACCCATGCTGACTGGGCCTGATCACCTGGTTGTTCTGTATGTGTCCCATGATAGCACTCAAGATGATCTGCTCCATGACCTTCCCTGGCACCGAGATCAGAGTGACAGGCCTGTAGTTCCCCGGATCCTCCTTCTGACCCTTCTTGTAGATGGGCGTCACATTTGCTAACCTCTAGTCAACTGGGACCTCCCTGGTTAGCCAGGACTGCTGGTAAATGGTGGAAAGTGACTTGGCGAGCACTTCAACCAGCTCCCTCAGTATCCTTGGGCAGATCCCATCTGGCCCCACAGACTTGTGTGAGTCAACGTGGTCTTAACAGACCATTTTCCTCGGTATAAATCTGGCAGCACTGTGGTTTGGAGAGCATGCCCTCACAGCTCCTCTTCCATCCCAGCTGGACTGTCTGCCTGCAGGGTTTGGTCCCAGCCTGAAAGAGTTAGCAAGGTTGTTGAACGACTGACAGTTATCCTCTCCCCAGGTAGTTAGGGAGCAGGCAGGGATGTGGTTATAGATTTTGTTCTCTGTTTGCTGGCTAGAGCGCTGGCAGCTTGGCAGCGGTTCGGTATCAGGATCAGACAGCTGTAAACTACCTGTCGGGAGGAAGAAGTAGGAGAGAGATTATGACTGTGATGAGGTGTGGATTATAACACTACCTGTTATTTGCTTAATGACAAGATACAGCTCTGTAAAGGCTGAAGAGTAAATATACAGCCACAAATGTGAGCTGGGGTATATAACCTCACACAGTCTCTTTAAAATCATTGGCATGGGGGGTGTCAGAAGACCTTGTTTTAACCCAGTAGCAAGGCAAGATTGCAGCTGAATGATTCCCTTTCTCCTTGAGTATCATATTTTTCTGTTCTGTTGCAGCAAATAAACCAGCAAAGTTAAGCAGGCTGGAGCTAATGAGGGGCCACTGGAAAGCAGTATGTGAATAATGTAAATGTCTTACTATGATAAGACGGTGTATTTTCATTAGGTTGGAACAGCATTGACAGGGCAGGTGAAGAGCCCTTTGGCAATATGAAGGCTAATTACTTGCCATGAAGAAATGAAAACTTGTCAAGCAGGAGCTCTGTCATTGCTCAGTTCAATAAATCAAGGCAATAAATCACACCCAACAGAGTCCCTGTGCCATTTTAGGCTATCTGTAATGTGTGTGGAAGTGGAGAAACCAAACACTGGAAACAGTGTCATCTTAAATAAGGGCTGATTTTATGTAGTTTATGAAAAATTATTTCCAAGCTTGGATTTTATTGTTTTTTTGAATAATGCATATATACCAAATGAGGTGGAGAATTGTGAAGAAGGTGCATCTGTAGATGAGTATAAAAGGAAAACGGAGATGCAGTGAAAGAGGTTTATTGTTTTCTTTACTTAGGTGCTCAGGATAAGAACTTTAAATGTGCTATTTGGTTCTGATTCCTCACTGCATGGCCTCCAGATTAGTTGATCAAGAGTGTTTTCAGGGGTGCAAATAGCTCTTCAGGACAAACAGGTTTCCAAGGGACAGTGGTGCCTCTGTTTTCTGATTGCCTTCTGGATTAGGGGACCGCTGAATATTACCCTCAGCTGGGCACTGCTGTTCCAGCTCTGCTGCCGACTCTCCTGACCTCGGGTAGCATGCTGCTGCTCTCTGTGCTGTAGCCTTCAGTAAAATGAAGGAAATAACACTTGTCTTATTTACAAATTTCCCTGAAAGTTATGTATTAAGATACCTAGCAAAAATTAGTAGCTAAACCTTCTCTGTTGTTGCTTTTGTTGTAAGAGAGGTTATTAAATCCGGATACTTAAAATAGCTTCAATACTGTCACAGAGCTGGATTTTATTCAGACTGGAGGAGGCTACTGTTACTCCTTTGTGCTTGTTCCACAGTCTGATTTGCATTTGTAAATGTTCTCTGAAGAGATCTGAAGAAGTCCTTTCTGATCTCTTTGAGGTGATGAACTTCTGCTGTGTCTGCCTGCTAATTTCTAGTTAAAACAAACAATATATGAGTTCAATGAGAGATGTTACTCTTGCTTGGTTTTGGCTTTTACTTTTCTATTTGTTCTGAACAAATCCCACATCATGTGTTGTTTTTCCCTGTCACTGATCATAGCAATTCAATTTCCTCACAAATTATATGTGTAATTAGTATGTGAGGTTCTTTTACTTTTGTGGTAACAGTTATTTATTTATTTAAAAAAATTGCTAGGGCAGGAGACGAGAGGATCTGGGATTGAAATTATGTAAAGGCTGTAGCTGTCTAAAAATAGCGTAGATTAGAGAAAAGTTGCTTTCTCCTTCTTCCTTGATTTTTAAATATAATAAAATATTACTTCATTTCCTACTGCAACTGAGGCGAGTGTTGAGATTCCTATTGGTTTCTAAGAAGGATGTGATAGGTGCCAGGTAAGAATTATTTATTATTTGGTATCTCACAGTCAGTGGGAGTACCCACAGCAGCCCATTCCCACATGCACCCATCTTTCTTCTGGGGGAGAGGGTGTGGAGAGAATGAGCTGGAGAAGAGAAATGCTAGTGACAGCAATTGACATACTACTGGAAAGTCCAAGGATACTGTGTTAAGGAGACCTTCATGGTGCAGAATAGGCATCCAAAGGAGTTCATACATAAGTAAATATCCAATATATTGTTAATGACTTGAGGTCAACATCAGAAAATCTAGATCATGAGTATTACCTGAAATTTCTGAGATTAGACTTTCCTCGGTTCTTTCAAGCTGTTTTAAATTATAAACATAGAACTAGGAAGTAGAATGGAGAGTGACAAATGGCATTGGTTGATTTTTTTTTTTTGAGATAGACAGAAGATGGTATAAAACAGGCATTGACTGTGTTGATCTACTGCCTGTGTTTCACTTCAGTGTAAGTTTACTGGGGGACAGCAAGAACTGGTAAATTACCATTAAATTGACTTCAGCTGTTGAACATGTTCTTATGGGCAGCCCTTCCTCCACTCCTAAGCCTTGTTGGACTCATCATCCCTATTCAGCAAAGTTTAAGCGCAAGTTTAAGTCCCACTGACATTAACACATATCAGTATCTGCTTAAACATTTTGTGGAAGCAAAGCCTGGTGCACTCTCTGAGGAGTTCAACTAAGCTAAGTTTTTCATCTCCTTATCCTCTGAGGTACTACCGACATCAGTATCAATGATACATGGAGGTCTATTCAGCTTCAAATTTCATTTTTACCAGGCAGATTCACCTTTCTTACAGATGTTGTAGTGTCTCACTACATGAAAGACTTGAATGAGAAGTAGTGCTAGGTCATGATAAGCTCATGTGAAACAGGTGTGCTAACAGTAGAGAGAAGAAGAAATTTTTATTTTTTTTTTGTTTTTCTTTTTACTGAAAATGGCATTTTTGTAGAATGCATTTCCTGTTTTACTCATGATATTTCAGCATATGCCAGGTGCATTCCCACTGTTCATGGATTTTTCAATTGCAAATTATCTCTGAAACATCTATCGTAACACTTTTTTACATCTGTGCTTATTGATTTGCATGCTTATAATATTCAATTGGTACTTTGGCTGATACCAACTGGTCATTCCAAGAAAAGAATTTCTTTAGCAAAAAAATAGTAAAATACTCATTTTCAGAAACAGATATTTCCCAATACACAGAAACGTCCCAGTATACCTGTCTCTTTGCTTATATCCAGATTTTTTTCTTAAAAATATTTAATAATGCAAATGTAGCAACCTTATCAGTATGTGACAAAAACCTTTTTAAATGAAAATAGCATTTCCAGTGTACAAGTATTGAAGAGCTGAATAATACTGTATATCTGCATAAAAATTCTCTTAAACCAAGGATTTTCGTTGCTGCCAGTTTCCGTTCTCTGTAGCATGATTATTTTCATAAACTTAGTAAATATAGCTAAGAGATATGAGCTTTATCAAAAGGCATGAATAAAGAGGAAATAATTCTCTAGTCAGGGATGTTCAATACTGCTTATGCTTCATTACAGGAAGATTTTAGTTTTGTTCCAGAAAAAAGGGACATTAACAGAGCTTTTAGGTGTTTTTGAGTCAAATGCAACACAGTAACATTGACAGCATAGTTAACAAGTCTTGTGCTTGGTGCCATCTGATAAAGTTAAGGTTATATGTTGATAAAATTAAGGTTGTATGATTCAAGCCCAGATTTCACAGAAACTCAGAGAACCCATTATTGTGTCAAATCTGATTTTTCCTGTTTCTCAGGCTACTACTTGACCCCTGTCCTAAGTCCAAAGACTTTAGCTGGGGTGAAATATTTTATTGCCTTATCTGGCAGAGAGCAAGGAGCTCCAGTGTCCTGTTCCTGCAGTAGGAAGAGAACAAATGTGACCGGTTTCAGCCTCTGTGCTGGAGAGAATTCTCTTTCTGTCTTTCTTGCCCTCCCCCCCATCTCAATCCTTGTCAGTCCATGTTAAGGAAAATTTTTTTCTGAACCCAAATCTGTATGATCATAATCCTGATAACAAGACACGTTGACCAAACCATGGAAGAATGAGGACTCTTCATGCTATCTCTGATCCATGCATCTGAGACTGCTGAACCTACCAATGTGTAGCAGAGAGCAAATTGACAAAATATGCTGACAGTTTGGGACGGCAGAGGTGGGAGGAGGTAAGAAGCAGATTCCTTTTGATTTCTGGGACAAAAGGCTGAAGTGTTGTAATTAAATGCAAAGATAAAGCTGTGCTTTTAGTTGAGGTTGTTTTGCCAACACTAGCAAAACATGGCATCTGGAAGATGCATCCATTGGTTGACTTTCAGTGTTTGGAGTAACAAAATTTTTTGCTGTTTAGAGGAAAGCACAAAGGTGTTTTTGTAACTAGCATTATAGAATTGCAACTAAAAGAAGAACAACAGTTGTATTTGTGGTGATGTATTTAGTCCATTGTGATACAACAGTAGTTGTAAAAGAGAAAAGAAAATCCTCGTGTAATTCCCTCATCTTCACTGGGTAGCTCATTAAAAGCTCATTAATGGAAGCGCTCGACTTTTGTCAAGTTCCTTGAGGCAGATTTTTTTATGAAGAAAGCAGGTTTTTTTTACTAGCAACTGAAAAGTGAATTACCCTCGGGTAATGTCTATATGTGGAAATACCCTAAGATCTTTTCACGGTGAAAAGACTGTATTAGTGGTCATGTTTCATTCTTCTCTGTTTCTTTTTTTTTAAATTAGATTGCAAGTAAGGACTTTTAAAAGCATTAGTATATAATATATTACAAAGAATCTATCAGCAGTTCTATGATAAACTTCCATTTTTAGGTTGGGTTGTATAAAATCTCATTTTAGGCTGATAGTCGGTAGTAAAATAAGTTGGAAACTATGTTGTATAGGAGCTGTGGCATATTTATCTCATATTTCAAAATTACTTCTCAGAAATTGAAATCTTGTATTTATGCCATAAGTAAGGTCTGAATGTAAGCCTTTTGTAACTAAAAATGATAGTTCCTGCCACAGGAACTAAAACCTGAAGGGCCGAGGTTAAAAAAAGAGGGTTTACGGGATCAAATTTTCAGAGGCATTTAAGCTCCTGACTTTGTAAATAAAAACGGTGGGAGGCATCTGTGTAAATGCCTGTAGAGATCTGAGTCTCAGGTATGGCAAAGCTACTGTTAAAATGCGTAGCCTGGTGCCCGCAGGAGATTCAGGAATGCTGAGTTAAGCACATGAAGGAGGGACCATAAAGTATGAGCATGCTGCTTAGAGAGCTGCCTAACCCTAGATGGACACTGAGAGTTGGGGTGTCTTTAGTCTTGGACTCAGAACTAAAAAAAAATTTGGAAGAAGGTTTCATGAGACTGCTAAGCTGCTAAGCTCCCCTGGTCCTATTATTGAGACTATTTTGCTTGCTAAACCACAGAAAACAAACTCAGCCAAAAGAAAAGAAAAAGACTTATTTCTCTCTAAATAGCATTCATATTTAATGAGTTGCACTGGCTTTCTGTGGGATAAGACAAATGTTAGAGCCAGAGTGTTTGAGAAGAACGTAGCTAAAATATGGGACAAGATGATGGAGCTGGATTTCAAACTTTTGAGGCAAGAATACCTTAGTTCAGGTTGGTTCATAATTGCTAGCACAGCTGTAGAGCTGCGTTGTGTTTTGTACTACCCAATACTTTAGACCTTCTCTTAGTATGTGACCTCACATTCTAGTCGAGGAAGAAGAGGAGAGGGCATGAGCCCTGTGACCTCACGCAGGGGCTGTACGTGTCAGGAATCCTGGCTTAGCAGATCACCCTTTGCATGCAAAGAAATGTTTTATGTCTGTATCTCCATTTCCCAGGAAAGCACTGTAACCGCTGGACTCTGGAGGTACCCTTCCTCTCAGCCTTTTCTGCTGGAGCTATTTTAATGTGCAGTGGAGAATTTGGCAGTGCTGGGGTGGTGAGGAAGAGCAACCCTGGGTAAGTTGCTGAGAAGATCTCCAGCCCTGATGTAGGTGGCAGGAAGAAACAGGCTTTCTGAGTCTGAGTCAGTGCCCTGAGCCAGCCTTGGAAAATCCCACCCTGGACTACTTTTGCCCACCCAGGCTTTCGCTTTTTATCTGGGACACAAATGCTGCTTGAGATGAGAGATCTTGAAATGTGGGCAAAGCTGTTCACTAGGAAACTTCAGAACCTCCCATTTGTTTCAGATGGGCCACCATGCAGCTATAAAACAGTAATAAAGTAAAACCTGGATCAATTATCTAAAGAAGAAAGATCTATTATCTCTGTGATGTTATTAATCCCAGCTTATCCAGTGTAAATATATTTCAAACTGATTAATATTCTAAGCTGTAGTTGTGGGGGCATTCTATACTTCTTGCAAGCTTTCCATTTATGAGCAGGCTAAATTTGCATCCACAGTATGCAGTTTAACGGCAGGTGATTTTCTAGTGTTACCAACAATTTTGTAACTAGTTTGCATGCACAGTGCTGTATAAAGCCCAGCCAATTAATGCTGACTACTGAGAAGCAGGAAAAAAGAAATCCACAGATGACATTTTAAACCACTTTTAGAAATACATCCCGAGGACTTTTTGACAAAATGTATGTAAAAGGCATTCTTTTCTCCTACTTAAGCTATGTATTCGCTGAATTTTTTATGGTGCGTTTTTGGAGATCTCTGATGTACAGGCATCCATCCACACACAGACTATTCCCTCTAGCACATGTCCTGGGAAGTTTATAAGATCAGCAGGGTCCCTGTTTCTCTGATCGCTCTCGGTGGATATAAATGCAAATACAGTGATGAGAATGAGAGATGAGCTGCTTTTTGCCACTGGGGGCTGTATTGATCCATTTGTAGAGAGAAGGTTTTAGAAGTCAATAACCTTTGCTTTTTTTGAGCAAGGAGTTTTGATCAAATAGTTGAGGTAAAGCAGAGCAAGCTTTAGAAAATGTCTGGAAGGGAAGTTAGGATATGGGCTTTTCATTCTTTTGGGCAAGATAGATTGGGGGAAGAGGTAACAGTTTTTCTGCTTTTTCTTATAGGTGGTCCGAAAATTGCTCAATCCTTCATTGCTTAAATCAAGAAAAGTTTTTTCCCCATTCTTGAAGTGGAATTGAGTGGAAGGGCTTACTTAAAGAATATGAATGGAACATATGTAAACCAATAATTTCCATAACACATCATTTACTGTTTTGAATGTGGATTGGTAAAAAAGTGATTTCTCTTTAAAGGAAAAATAGATACAAAGACACAAATCTGCTTCTTACAAATCAGCTTACACATATGTCTTGGGAGTCCTCTAGCTCTGCTCTGACATATTAATGGTTATTTTTATGCATCCAATTAAGAGGTCCCAAGGAGCTCTACAAAATATAAAGAAACAGTGGTCCTTGAGGATCTTGCTCTCTAAAGCTGGCTCTGAGTCTTAACTTTCTTTCCACAATTTGTTTTTTTTTTTTAATATTTGATCCAGAGTTGAAATCCAGAATCATGAGGAAAAAGGCTGACACCCTGCAAATTTCATTTTGCAAAATGAAATATGTTCCCTGTGACCTTCAAGAGATTATAACCAAAAGCTATGTGATTCCTCTCATTTTGGGCAAAACCTTTCTCTCCAAAAACGAGCAGTGCAACTGAATACTTGGGTCTCATCACTACACAATTGCAAATAGGAGTTTTGGTAGGCCTGAGATTTTTGAATTTTGTTTAATATCACTATCTTGGAGTGGAAAGCTTGTAATTTTCAAAATCACAGTTTTATGACAGAGAAACTAGACATATTAAATCCCAAGCACTTCCTTGACCCTGAATTCTTTGATTCACAGTGGGATTCATAAGGCATCAGGTTCCTTGGGGGAAGCATTGCAAATGTTTGCAAGTTGGATCTGCTCCAAAGTTGAAAAGTCTGACCTAGATTCCCAGAAGGAAAGCTTTAAAAAATTCGCAAAAACTGAGCCTTCACCATGAAACATGCGTTTTTTTTTTACTAATCGTTCTTTTCCAACAGAAATCTGTTTCATCATAAGGTTTTGACTGCTGGTAGTCATAACACTGTGAGAGGTGATAGACAGTAGTGTCAGAAATTATTTCTTTTACGAGAAAAGAAATAGCATATAAACTGAGCAGAAACCACTCCAGCTGCTCAGAATCTCTGAACATAAGGCCTTTTTGGTTTTAGGTTCTTCAATATCTTTCTAGCTGCAGTATTAGAAAAATGACCAGTAATTTCTAAAGCATTGTGATTTTTATTCTGGCACGGTCAGTTATATTTCTTTCTTTCTTTCTTTCTTTCTTTCTTTCTTTCTTTCTTTCTTTCTTTCTTTCTTTCTTCTTTAATATTCAGGATAATTTATTTCTGACTCACATCCAAATCCCTCATTATTTTATTACCTGGCTTACTTCCAGAACACCATGGACTCACAAAACTCTGTGCTGCATGATGATACAAGGTAGCTATCATATTCCAGGGCCTGCTAAAATAGCAGCTCAGTGACAAAACTGTAATGTAGTAAATTGCTCTTTTGTTTTATTCTACAGTGGCTCCCATGTTTGTAATATGGTATAAATATTTTCAATATAAATAACCTTACAACTTTCTAAAATGTGTTGTGATTTTTATCATACAGACAAAGGTCTGAAATACTCATTTTCTGCCTCTTCTTCACATTCTTTACCCCAAATAAATGTAAAAGACTCTTAAGAATCTCTCATTTGGCCATGGAAATATTCTCTCAGCTTGGGTACCATCAGCTGCCGCCTTCTGAAAGCTCCTTTGCAAAGTATGTGGCATGCTGCATGGGGGGGAATCGGACTGCAAAGAGTGTTAGAGAGAAGACTGGAGCTCTGCTGAAATTCTAGGCAATACTGCAATGCTATAAAAGAATCTGGGGAAAACTTAGAAAGCCTTGGGTCCTTATCCTAATTAAGCTGTATTCTCTCCAGAAATGGGTACCAAGGTGTTTAATGACCCCTTAATCCTCCTGTACTGAGCAGTCTATGCTGTGCTACCGCACAGACCCTTACTCAAGATGACTATCTTAAGAGCTAAAGGGAATTACATGTAGGGAAGATAATACATTAGAAACACCAGAAATTAGAGTTTTCTTCCATTTCAGATTGTCTCTCAAATAAATGCGAAACTTTGTCTTTGTTACGTTGCAGTAATAGAAGCAGTACCGTATCACTCCCTTTTCTGGATTCTACCAGCAGTAACTGGTGAAGCACAGAGATAAGTAATGATACTAATTAAAAGTGGAGAAAGGTAGTCGCCGACTCTGGACCTGAGAGACCAAAGTTTAATGCAGCTGGCAGAAGGGTGACATTTTTAGTCTGCTTCAAGACACACTAAGCAAAGAGGATATTTAAATTTGTGGTCTTGGAAGACCAAAATGCATTAACCTGTGGTTAATTGAAGAGAATAAGCAGGAATTTTAGAAATTAGTTAGAAAAAGGAGAGGAATGAAAATGCAGTATAGAAGAAGCATACTGAAAGAATTTATTTCCTGATGATACACATATACAGACTAATAGATATACTGGCATTAAAATTAGTAATACTGAGGACGTGTCTGACTTCTTCACTAGTGTTTTTCCTTTCATAATTGACAGATCAAGGAGGGTACTGATACCCAGTGATGATAATGACATTAACTTGTTCTTGAAAGAAATTGAAAATGGCACTGATAATAATGCCTGAACTGTTACAGCATCTCTGCAAATTGTAAGAATGATTCAGTGGCATTGAAAGAAGATGTAAAAGGAATAAGGTGGATACTTTGAAGGTCCCATTTATCTATATATCAAAGGTATTGAATATTTGTCTATTTTACTGATTGCCAAATGTTAAAACCTTGGAGTTGGAAGAAAAATTGCCATTGGAGAGGGGTATAAAAAACCATGTGCACAACTTAATCACTGGATATTAGCGGGCTGTGTTGGCTGTAAACAAAGGGAAATTTCGCTGAATTTGAACAAAGGCAATATAAGCCAACGAAAAGCTATCAGTGCTAAAGAGAGCAGTACTCTGGTTATTGATGTAGAAGAATTAGAAAATATTGGTTTATGGACAGTGCAATCAGTAAATTTAATAAGTTGCTCCTGTAGTTATTCAAAGTAATTAACACAAGGGCATATAGGGCAGCTTCAGCCAGCAGACTCTGGCACTGGAATAACTGACTGTAGGAGAGCCATTAGCTCATGATTAAGTAGTTTATTATCAGAAGTCAGCATCTGTAGTCATAAGTACTTTTTTATAACTATTTCTGACTGGTACTAGGGTTACATAGGGGCATTACATAGCCTACTTCTTTAAGAGGAAAGGAATATACTCTATTTCTTATGGGAAAATGTTCTGCTTTGCTTCTTTCAAGCCATCATGAAGTTCTCATGTTCCTGAAGAAATGGACCTTGAAGAGAAGCGTATCCATAGATCCTTGCGGCAGGCGGCAAGGAAGGCACAGACTCTGAGATCGAGGATGCAAGGGCCTGAAGCCGAAAGGCCTAAGGCTTTTTATTGTTATGCTACTACCCTATTTAACTGCTACAATGCAGGAGCCAGACTAGGCAGTTCAGGATAACATCAACATTCACACGCTAAGCACTCATCACCCATTCTGGGAAGAGCCAGTGTTCTGGACTCAAAACATCAACAACCATTCCTTGTTTTCAGCTCTGTGTTCAGAACTGACCTTCCACACATGTTTACTTCTTTCATGCCTCAAAAAGCCCTGTGAACTGGTCTCGGCTCCTTTATCTTAGAAGCAAGCAAAAACTATTCTCAGTGCAGTGTTCCCAAGCAAATCTTATGCTCCCCAAGTAAAGCACAGCTGTTTGCAGACTGAGGGTCTTCCACATTTCCCCCTTTTTTGTTTATTTGATGACAAGGGTGGTCATGATGTGGGCTTCGGCTTTTCAGAGTCCTCTGATTGCAGACCAGGTCTCTGAAGCAGCACTTGGGGCAAAGGCACACAAGCAGGGACGCAGGCACCGCGGAGTTCAGTTCCTGCTAGAGAGAAAGTGAAAGAGATTCCGGGCCTGCTGCCTTCGCCTGTATGTTAGGGATTTCTGCCAGGCGGCATTTTTCCACTGTGCTTTGATCTTTTTCACAGCAGGGCAGGAATCTCAGGCATAAACAATTAGGTGCCCTTGAGTCTTATCACAGGCCTATGTTATCTGAATGAAGATGCTCTACTTGTCCAGCACACAAGACTAAATAACAGTTAGTAGTATGATATATGTGTTTTTTGACACCCCAGGTGCAAGTCACTTGAGCGTGTTTACAATCCTCCTCGCCCATCTTCCGTTATATTCCCACATTCTACCCCCTCGCTCAAGAGACTGCTTCTCCTGGGGAGTGCAAAGCTGGACGTGCACATTTGGCTTGCGGAGTGTAGAGCAAAATAATCTACAGAGGCATGCAATAAATACATACAGAAAAAGGAATAAACATAGATATCTATACAATAATGCTGTAGCATCACTAGTTACAAAGAAGGGCCAAAGATAAACAAGACTGTGAACAACATCCCTGTAGTGTCCAAATTTACTTGATTCACACGCTCTAGAAGAGATAACTGCTGTGAGAATCAAAACAGTATCTTCTCCTCAGAGCCACCTGCATGTGTCAACAGAAAGGCCTTAACCACGCTTGCGTGGAAGCGAAGTCACACAGCGGACAGCACAACTATGGGGGGACCACGACCACCAGAGACCACCCAAGACCCCTCGCAGCATGCTACTTGAGTGCTCATCCAGTCATTTCAGCATTCCCCAAGTAATGCCTGGTGTCGGGTTGACTGTTCTACATCGCTTGCGTGGTCCCTGTGCTTTCAGCGTCTGCATTTCTGGTACCGGGTTCTGGTTGTGGTTTCTCCAGCTCATGGTATGGCTTCACGCATCTCACAGGTAGCCAACGAGGACCTGTTGGGAGTAAAACACAAGCATATCCCCTCCCCCATGTCAACAATTCTACTGGTCCACGCCAATCAGTTGGGCCTGGCAGATCTTTATACCAAACCTTAGGATTTTGTGTAAAGGGAACTTTAGCCTGAAAATGTCGTTCCACTGCCGTGGTATCTAATCGAGAAGATGACCGATTTAGAAAATTTAAAGTGAACACAGCCATATCTAATTGTTCTTGAGGAGCTGTGGCTACACTCCCCCTTTTTTGTTTTTGCAACATGTGTTTCAAGTTTTGATGTGTCCGTTCAATTATGGCTTGTCCGGTGGGGGTGTGCAGGATACCTGTAACGTGAGACACACCCCACTGTTGTAGGAATAAGGCCGCTGCTTGAGATACATTGTCTGTTTTTATTTGTTTAGGGAGGCCCATAAGTGCAAAGCACCTTGTCCAATGTTTCTTAACATCCTGAGTCCGTTCCCCTGTAGCTGCAGAAGCAACAACATAACCAGAAAAGGTATCCACAGTAACATGAACATACTTTTGCCTGCCAAAAGGTGGATAATGTGTAACATCTCTTTGCCAAATTTCATTAGCCTTCAGTCCCCTGACATTTACACCATCATGATAAGTTGTAGTATTATATAGTTGACAATCGTTACATGCCCGAATAATATCACGAGCCTGCGTTTTTGTGAGAGCAAATTCTTTCTGTAAACTGCGAGCATTTTGATGGAAAGAGGAGTGAGATAATTGTGCATGTTGAAATCGTTGAGTAAGGGAGGATGATGTTATGGGCAAAACAGTGTACTTATCAGCTACTGCATTCCCTTCTACCAGAGGTCCTGGCAAGCGAGTGTGAGACCTAATATGAACAATAAAGCAAGGATGCTGTCGTTGCTGAAGCAGAGTTGCAATAGCAAGGAAAAGTTTATACAGCTCTTTATTGCTAATTTCTTTGATAAATGCAGCTTCTAAGCGGTTAATAGCGCCAACAGCATATAGTGAATCTGATACAATATTAATAGGTTCGCTTGCAAACAATGTCAGAGCTAAATGTATTGCAGACAATTCAACAATCTGAGTGGACGCTTCCACAGTAACTGATGTGTGTTGCCATTGTGCCTTTTCTTTCCAGGCCACTACGGCCTTCTTTGTTTTACCTGAGCCATCTGTAAAAACCGTTTTTGCATTTGGTATAGGGTGAGGCACCATCACTCTCTGTGGTTGTAAACAGAGGGAAGGTAAGGCTTGCAAGATTTTATTCCGTGGCAAAGTAAAATGGATATCATTCAAATAATCAGCCAGAGCAGCCTGAAATTCAAGGCTGTCCCTCATCAGTGTAATGTGCGTTTCCTTACGAAAGGGTAGGTAAATAATGTCAGGGTCTCAACCTGTCAGCTGCTGTATCCTGAACCGTCCTTTCTGAATCACCATAATGACCATCTCCAAAGGAGTCGTAATTGTTTTTGTAAAGGTGTGTGATAAGAAAATCCATTCCAGGGTAACTAATTGCTGTGATTCTGTCAATTGAGCAAATAGCCCATAAGGCTGGAATTTCGTGTGAATCACAAAAAATAGAAGTGGCAAATGTAAGATTATACGTCCTGCTTGGGAAGCTGTAAGTTTTTGAATTACCAACGCCAATTCCTGTCTTGCTTTGTCAGAAAGGATTCGAGGCGAAGTTAAATCTGAATCCCCCTTCAAGGTGTTAAACAGGGTACTTAACTGTTCAGTAGAAATACCCAGCACAGGACGAATCCAATTAATTGTCCCTAGTAGTTGCTGCAAATCATTTAATATAGAGATATTATTTACCAAACGAAGTTGTTGTGGCCATAAGGTTCTGGTAAACAGTACCCATCCCAAATACTTCCAGGGCGGTTCTGTTTGTATTTTTTCTCGGGAAATATGAAGCCCAAATTGTTGTAAGGAGTCTTTTAGATGATTTACAGTTTTCATCAGTTCTGTCTGTGTCAAAGCTGCAATGAGAATGTCATCCATATAATGGTAAATAAGAGACTGTTTAAAAATACTTCGAGTCGGCTCTATTGCAGCAGAGACCACTAACTGACAAATTGTGGGACTGTTCATCATGCCCTGTGGGAGAACCTTCCTTTCTGCTCATCTTTTTTCTTTACTGTTGGCTTTGGGCAGTTCTTTTTAATATGCCCCATTTGATTGCACTCAATACATTTCATTTCTGCTCGTCCCACAACGAGTTGCTGAGCCAAGGCACTTGCAAGTAAAGTAGCTTTATGCTCTTCAGAACCCACATTCTGACAGGCTTTAATAAATTCTGCTATACTTTTGTAAGAGTTTTTTAGAGGGCCCAAAATTCTTTGACAATCTGCATTTGCATTTTCATAAGCCAATTGTAATAACAGCGTTTCTACTGTATTTTCATCATCAATCTGCCTGCTCAGTGCTGTTTGTAAACGATCAATAAATGTAACATAGGGTTCTTGAGCTCCTTGCCTGACTGCCGCAAAAGAGGGCTGGCGTTTCCCTGCCTCCGGAATGCGTTTCAGGCACTTTAAAGCCAATGCAGAGATCTGTTGTAAACGCTGCCGAGGTAACCGTGCCTGTACCTCTGGTGTCTCATACTGATTAACTCCCAAATATTCTTGCCTATTTTCCAAAGTGTCTGCAGAAACAGCCTCCTGGTACTCTGCCAGCCACACTGAATATTGTGCAGGTGTTAAAATCATCCGTAAAAGTGACTTCCAATCATGTGGTGTCATAGTATAGGATTCCCCAATGACTGTTACTAAATTTGAAGTATAGTTACTGTGCAAACCATAGTCTCTCACCGTGGCCCGTACTTCCTTAATCATTTCATAACTAAGGTATTGATACTCAGGAGAATGATTTGGACGATAGATTACCGGCATCGCCGTCAGCATGGCAAAATCTCCTTTACGAGCAGCTTCCTCTCTACAATTTTCTGCCAGCGTTTTGTATTTCGTTACATGAGACTCTGATGCCTTTTCAGCAAAGCCAATAGGTGGCTCGGCAGACGCAGGATACGGAGGAGCTGTTGGTGTTAACTGTGCTCCGTCCGTAGCCGCTGCCGCTGCTGCTGCCGGCTGCGAGACCCCCCGTGCCGAAGGGACGGCTGCAGCCGTTTCTTTTACCGATGTTAATGGTGGGTATAAATTGGACTGTATGTCTGGATCTGTGAAATCAAGATCGTAAGGATCGTCTGATTCTCCGGAGACTGTTTCATATACAGGCTCCTGTTGCTCCTTCACATCCACTAAGGTGTTAATAGGAGTGGATGCCAGAGATTGCAAATACTCCTCTGCAGGCTGGAGTGCAGAGACTGCTGTAAAAACAACCCTCCACGTTGCTTCTAAATCCTTTAGAATATCAGACTGCAACGTGTTCCGTTTTTGTATTTCTACTCCCACTTTTGCCCAAATCTTTGCATCGTAAGTCCCTGATACAGGGAACCAGGTACAGTTGTCTTTGATCCATACTAATAACTGCACCAATTTCGCTAATTGTACCTTATAGCCCTGTTCGCGTAATATACGCTGTAATACCTCAGCGTAGAGCTTATGCTCTTGGGAACTAGCCTGTCCCATGTTTATTGCGATCGCGGAACTCACTGATTCTGGGGACTCTCCGGTCCTGGGGACTCTCCGGTCCTGGGGATTCTCTGATCCTGGGGATTCTCCGATCCTGGGGACTCTCCGATCCTGGGGACTCACTCTCCGGTCCTGGGGACTCTCCGGTCCTGGGGATTCTCTGATCCTGGGGATTCTCCGATCCTGGGGACTCTCCGGTCCTGGAGACTCTCCGGTCCTGGCGCGCGCTAGCCCCTGACAATCCTTCGATCAGAGTCGCCGCCGCTTCTTCGTTAATCTTCAACCTTGTTCGGGCGCCATTTGCGGCAGGCGGCAAGGAAGGCACAGACTCTGAGATCGAGGATGCAAGGGCCTGAAGCCGAAAGGCCTAAGGCTTTTTATTGTTATGCTACTACCCTATTTAACTGCTACAATGCAGGAGCCAGACTAGGCAGTTCAGGATAACATCAACATTCACACGCTAAGCACTCATCACCCATTCTGGGAAGAGCCAGTGTTCTGGACTCAAAACATCAACAACCATTCCTTGTTTTCAGCTCTGTGTTCAGAACTGACCTTCCACACATGTTTACTTCTTTCATGCCTCAAAAAGCCCTGTGAACTGGTCTCGGCTCCTTTATCTTAGAAGCAAGCAAAAACTATTCTCAGTGCAGTGTTCCCAAGCAAATCTTATGCTCCCCAAGTAAAGCACAGCTGTTTGCAGACTGAGGGTCTTCCACAGATCCTTGACCGTAAGAGCCCACTGGAGATAAAGCAGTGTGAAGTAGCTGGAGCAGAGGATGGAGAGCAGAATCTTTCTGCAGAGATACAATGTGGAATCAGGAAAGGTGGAATCCCACCAGCAGAGAGATCCATGGGCATGGGACTACAAAGGTATCAAGAAAAAGGGGTATGTTGCAAGCAAAAAAGAAAGATTGACCTCTGTGTGGTGATCGCAACAGGAGGTCAGCCAGCTTCACAGGCAGCAGTTTGATCTCTAGGTTTTTAGTTTGAGAGCCGATGTCAAGAGGACAGGACAGAAGACGGGAATGTGGTTTGCAGGTAGGTGTCTGGAAAAAGGTTCTGCATTTTCTGACAAAAATAAATTATTTTGATGAGTACATTTTACTATTATTTAGAAGTATAGTTGGTATATGACTGGGATATAGTAAGAATGGTGTCTCCAGAGATGATGACATCAAAACCCTTTAAAATGGGTTAGAGAAGCCTGAGTGCAGTCTTTGAATGTAGGGGAAACTGTCCTGAACTTCAGGAGTTGCAGTGAACAGGAGTTGAGTGAGATCATACAATATTTTGCCAGATGAATTTCTGAAGAAAAGAATGCAACTAGGGTATATCAGCAGAAACCTCCTTTGTTAAACTTCAGTCTAACCAGTCATCTATTCTGCAAAAAACCCCAATAAATTCTCTGGTAGAACCAAATTCACAGTGCTGATTCACTTGCTGCTGGAAGGTGGAAAATTTGGGGGCAAAATAAGATGTTAATAACTATTAATAATGCTTTCTACACCGTACCATTAAGAAGAGACACCAAATTTCCAGGTGATATGAATCTGAAAAATCAGGTGAAAAGGAGAATTTAGACCATAGAATTCTATTTAATTCTCTAATTTCCTGCCATCTAATGAATGCAAAAGAAAACATGTTGTATTAATACATGTTCTAAGTTGGTTTTTAAAGCATATTAGGAACCAGCCTGGAAACACCCGTTATTAGTAGTGTTGCCCTCTGTTTCTAGCTACAAATCCATATTCTCAGATTCTCTTAATTTTGACAAGCCTGAACCATTTAATCTGAAGTTTCTTCCTGTGTGTATCCACACCAGGGGACAATTTTAAGAAGTTAGTGCAGCCCCAGCCTTTAAAGAGCTGCATCTGCAGCTCTGAAGTTCCTCTCACATTGTTCTTTCTGAATGCAGAAACAAACATGGTAGCGGACATCATGCTGTCCCCGATTCGGAAAGTCTTCTCTTAGATCAGACCTTCTCAAAAGTGTTTGTGCTATCAAGGTGTGTAGTAATAGTCAGCCAAGGAAGGGGATTATCTGGAAACATGTGGTGTAACAGTTGGGAAAGAAGGTAGTTTCAGATATTGATTGTAACTTGGCAGTATGTATCAAAGATGTGCAGTTTTTCAGTGAACAACAGTTTTTTTTCCAAGTACAATATTCTATTATACACAAGGGGCTAATGTTCTAGAGTGTAGAACAAGTTTCATGACATAGAGCCTCTCCAGGCTTATAGGAGTGCCCCTTTGTCCCATTTGCCTTTCATATCTTCTGAAGACGTCCGCCTATAACTTGAACGTTCTGATTCAGGGTCTATAAATTCCACTACAGGAGCAACTTTTGCATAGTCTGACCTTGAGTTTCAAATACGAATATATTTTTTTTTGACATATGTGTCAATAGTTGTTCTATTTCACTGTAAAATGCTGTGAATTTCATTGGTGGCTGTGTCTGTATGCTGGAATGTGACAGACAAATGGTGTTTATTTGCACTATTTCTCACCTACATATAACTTCCTTTCTCTCCTCAGCTGTGGATCCCTTGCACAAGTAAGTCTCCCTGTTCTGTGCTGGTATAAACAGATCTTGCAAGCTTCCTCTCTTCATTTCCACATGGAGTCTCATGTGCTGGAAAAGCATGAAGCTGGAGAGTGTGCCATTTGGCAAGGTCTCTAAGTGCAAGGAAAGACACTGCCTTGATGCAGGACAGGGTGCCCATGTGTTTCATGCTATGACTTCAAACACCATTCGGATTTTGGTGAAAATCTGCAGATCAGGACAACGGAATGTACGAAGTGGGAGACATTCAGTTTTACAGGCCAGTAGTATTCACAGTTTCCCAGACTAGTTGGATTACTGTTGCTCTACTTTAAATTGGTCGTACACAGGGGAAGAAAGATTCCTGAGAGCAGAGCTCATCTACAGAAACAGACCTGAGAATTTGTCCCACTTCTCATTCCGGTCAAGTGTTACGACTGTGCTACATTTCCTCTGAATTGTAGTGCTATCTCAGCTAACACTACTCATCCAAACCTGTGTGTTATCAAAATGCAGTGACTCATACAACATGGACAAATCATGGGAAGATTTGTGTGGATCTACTTAGAAATTGCCAGTCATAGTTAGAAAGACCTGAAACAGAATGAGAAATGGGAAGGAGTGGAGGTGGCAGGTAGACCAAGCTGAAACTGTAGAAAAAATGGATGGGGAAAACTGAAAACAAGAATAGAGAGGCAAGAAATATCTTGACTTTACATAGTATTTGGTAGTGGTACTTTTAATAAAAGAAAACAGTAGAGACCACATGGGGGCAGGACTAAATCAAAGATCAATATCTCTGTGAATATTCCTGCTATTTATGTTGAAAAGGTCATTTCATGTGAATGAAACTCACTTGTACTGGCTCTACTGGTGCAAATAATGGATAAGTAAAGTCTGATGTAAACACAGAAAGATCACTGATGAAATCTAAAATAAGTATGTAGCCTCTAATGAGCTCCATTTGATTAGAGATCCTCTCTGAAAGTCCTACAGTTTTTTTTTCAATGCAGCATATGCTCTAGACATCAGTCTCTGTCTAGTGTAGGAAGCAGAGCTAGTATTTCTTTGCCTGGTTTTGGCTGTCCATAAAAATGGCTGATAGACATGATCAAATTGACTTTCCATAGCCCAGTGGAATTTCATGGCGTACACATCACCAAAAAATTTACTTTATTATGCTATGAGAGTAGTAAGAAAATATATAAATTGATAGTACATACATTAGGGATCATGGATTTGTGAAGTCCTAGAATTGAGTCCTCGTATTGAAAAAAGAGATTTTAACTCTTGGGAATTTTACTGTCTGTGGTGTTTGAAGAGAAGTTACCATCATTCAAGCTCATAGGAAGTGAGGATTAATTCTCCAGATTTATTGTTGGAGATGCAGTGTATGTTATCCCTTAATGAATTAAAAAAGAACACATAATGTGAAACAGATGATACTGGAGGTTTTCCATAATACAACAAACAGGCTAGATCCAGCCCCTTGAGACTATTTGGATTTTAAGGGATTTAAAATTTTGGCTAAGCAGTGATACTCAGATTACGAGCCCTTTCTTTTAATTGCAGTGTCACTGGCTTTTTTTGTGCTTGATGAGCATCAACCTGTAATGACTAGGGATCCATTTATTATATGTCTGTGGCAATTTTAAAAAGTCCTCACTAAAAAGTCTAGTATATGATTTAAATCAACAACATGAGGCAAATGGCCCAGAGGCTAATTTACCTTAACCTGTAACTCATCCTTAAGTGTTGCAGGTGATTACTCAAACTTGTAGATACAGCACATGCACAGTGGAGAGTGCTGCTACTTTAATCAGCTTCATGAATTGTATTACTTAATTGCAAATGCTAATCACATAATTGTTAAACTGTTAATAACCAGGAATCAGTATGTCATTAATTTGAAATTGCTATAATCACAGAATGCACAAGTGTAGAATTTCACTGGTGAGGTTGGACAATTAGTTTAATTTCTTAATGACAAATGTGTCATAAATGGGTATTGTACGAATAGTAATTAAGTGCAAAAGTATGTGTTTCTTGGCTTTCAATTGTATTTATTTACTTTTCAGACAAGAAAAATACATGAGAACTTTTTTTAAAAAAAAAAAGTCTTACTGAATTTCAGAAAAAAAGTTTCTGTGATTATTTCATCCCAGCATGGGTCTTTTCTAGGGCTGTCCTAGCTTCAGAAAGGGAAAAGGGAAGCAAAATAATCAGCAATTCCTCACAAATGGAGCAAGACCATGTACCGGGCCCAGTCAGCTGATTTTACATTACCAAATGAATCCAGGTCTCTGTGGGTGTTTAATGCTTGTCCTTGCTGCTCTTCCTTTAGAAGTGCTACTTACGGCTCTGCTATGCAGGAAAGTCAGCACACAGCCAGCTACATAATACGTGGTTCTCTGTACTACGTTCCTTGGGAGCACAAGCAGTAAGTTGGAGGTAATTTTCTTCATTTCTGAAACCTTTGTATAATTTATATACCTTGTGTGGGTATGTGCACCAGTTCCTTAAGTCAAGGGGGTAAACAAAACTTGGCCTTACCATGCGCTGATTACACCCATGAGGGAACAGTGATATGTCACTGGTTTTACTGGCTGACTTGACAATGCTTCAATATTAGTTTTCAGAACAGCAACCTCTGATTCACACCTCATCTTCCCACCTCCTCCTTCTGCTTAGGTCCAGTTTGTCCAAACTTAACTTGTGCCCTTTGCTATGACAACCAAGGAAGGGAGATATTGCAAGAGTTTCACGTGGGAGCGTGCAGAGATCTCTTTACTAGGTGTGAAACATTTTCTCTCTCTCTGCCTAGGAAGATACCATTGCAGCCATGAAGATACCACAACTCTCAGTAGGCCCTGTAGACCAAGGAAGTCACTTTATATTAATTTTATTGAAGCAGAACGGAGGCACACAAAGTGGCAAGAACTAAACCCATCTGCAACAGACTCCTGTCGAAAATCTAGTGCATTGCTGGATAGACAAGTATGACTGTATCTCTTGAATCCTTATCTATTACTTTAACACTTACTGTGGTTTGTTTTCAAATAGATTATACACTTGAACATATACATGGGTGTGTCCATTAATATTGCATCGCACTGCAATTTCTATTTCTAATTTCATCAGAAAAACAGGGTAAAAATATGCACATGTAAATTCAGTCGTGTTCATTGTTCAGTCTCAAGCCTCAGTGGAGTAAACTTTTCATGCAGCATGTGAGAAATGAGGCATACTGGCAGCTGTGAACATCTAATTCCCCCTCCAGGGTGCTGACGATGTACACCAAAATAATGTTTTTCACTAATTACATACTGCACTGACCATGGAAGCCTTCCACTATCCCATGGTGGAATAGTAGGGTTCCTACAGCTTTTTCATTTAATTGAAAGTGAGTATGAGGGACTGTTACTATTCTCTTATGGGATCCAGTGAGGCTTCTAAAAATTGCAGAATTTTAGACAACTGGTTAAAACTATACTATATCATTATCTATCCCTTGCTTTCATTTAAAAAAAAAACACCCTTCAAATCCAAGAGAATGTTCAGTAGGCAGGCTTCTACAGAGATGTGTCATGCTGTCAGTTATAAATTAGATGGAAAAAGGGGTTGCCTTACTATTGCTCAAAATTAAAATTCAGGAGCAAGAAAAAAAACAAACCACAAAATAAAACAATGAGTAACTTCTTGGAAGTTATAGGATTTTTTTTCAGCTTTGTGATACAGTTTATTGAATAATTCTTTTGCATTCATTCAAGAGTGATTGTTTTACTGGACATACTATATCATTTAGGTTCAAAATGTGTTTTCACCTTCATTAGTTAGTGCTTAATCTTCCTACTACTGAATTAGCTTTGAGAATAATAGGATTAAATTCTAATATGCAAAAAGTAGTCCTGATTAGACGGGAAAAAGACTTACCTGTGTTTTATACTGCACCATGTGACTTTATAACGTGTGTCTTCAAGCAGTGTAAGGAGAGAACAAACTGGAACACATGGAGTAGAGCAGGTCTTAACAGAGAAGGTGCTTTAGCTGTCCGTCTGTGTTTGTACCTCTGTGAAATGGAGGCGCTGAAGCTTGCACTGCTCTGCATCTCTTTGTGGCAGTGCAGGGTACTTGAAGTGCCAATTTTTGAATATACAGAAAATAAAAAAAGATACATGGAGGTTACTTTAAATTGCAAGCTTGTGGAGCTGAGGACGGTGTTTATTTTTTGGCTGTACTAAACCAAAAAGAGTTTTGCTAGAGAAGCCATTCAGTGATAGCAGCAAGAAGGCAAAGGTGAATTCCACCGAGAAGAATCTGAGTAAGGATGAGAGAGGGCTCCATCAAACAATAAGATGAGCAAGAGATGGATAACTAAAGAAAGAGCAGTTATTTTGCCAGCAGAGACTAGATGATATTTGTTTGTTACGTTTTTGTGAATATTTGAAATTTTGTCAGGTGGGAAGGAGGAAGTTTTCTTTTTACTTCACAGCTTTACCCTGAATATCTGTTTATATTCACAGATGTGGGAGTTGCATGCAATGCTGGTATACGACTTCGGGATTTCTTTGAAGACTTTTAGACTTCTGCTTGTTTCCTATTTGTCCCTCAAAATTAAAGAAGTTAAATACTTTGAGCATGTAACCCTGTGAGTTTGTTGTCAGCTGGGTCTTTTTGAAACAAATTCTGCCATTTACAAGGACAAGTGGAATGGCTTATATGAAAGTACTTTAAAAATCTTGAAAGAAATTGCTTCTGCACGGGAGAGATGTTTTTAGAAGCATTAAGATGAGTTAATTCTGACAAGAATGCTGAGGTTTTAATATGCTAGTTTATATGCTTGAGGCAGTCAGTAATCAAATGCCCAAGTACCATACGTACTGACATTTACAAATCACAAACAGATTTATATATTATGATTCCGGAACTTTATCACAGCAAAATCATACTCTGCTGTTTAAAACAGATGACAGAAGAAGAATTAAAGATTCATGCTTATGAGAATGCAAGCAGCTGTCTAGTGTTTATTATACAGGACAGAAAGTAAAGGAATGCATTTTAAAAAGCTTAAACAGCCTTCAGAGTAAGGTGCTAACTAGATGGTTACCCAGAAGATTTATATTGGGCAAGTCACTTTACCTCTCTGTTTCCCTCCTGTCAAGGAACAATTATTTCTTTCTACTATACCTCATCAGTCTTGCCCATTTAGGCTGTGAGTTATGCTGTGTAGGAATCAGAGCTGCTTCAGAATTTTTTCTTTTGAGTTATTAGATTTCTTTAAAAAGCAATGCCTGCTCCCCCTCAAAAACACCCCTGATTTGTTAAAAGTGAAAATATCTGGAAAAGCCAGCTGTATCTGTGCGAGTTTGAATAACCTTGTTTTGTGGACTTGCCCAGTGATCATGGGACTGAGTCTGACCCTGATCAATGCCTCTGGGCTGGACTCTGACCCACACTGTCCGCTCAGCATCCTGCCTTCTGCTCAGCAAGGTCACAGAATCACAGAATGTTAGGGATTGGAAGGGACCTCGAAAGATCATCTAGTCCAATCCCCCTGCCGGAGCAGGATTACCTAGACCATATCACAACCCCTCCACTCCCCTGCCCTGCTGTCACCCCTGGCTCCCACTCACCTTCCCTTGTGGCAGCAGTCAGCCATTGCTGCTCCCTGACACAAACCCTGGTGTAAAACCACAGGAAGTTTCATTTTTAACTTGTAAAATTGATAGGTGTAATATTTAAGTCAAACACTTCTGATATGGCAGTGTGATTTCTGGGAATTCAATGGAGTTAATGAAGTGAACATGTTAGTGAAGGGTTTAATAATGGGAGTTCTCCACTAACACTCAAGCTTCACATCACAGAGTACTACCATTCAACCAAATGCATTTTGGTTTTGACTCTGTTGACCTCATTCTTTCTTAAAGTGTTTTCAGCATCTCAACGCTGCCTAAGTTCAGGTTTTTGTACAAAATAAATATTACTGCATTTATGAACACCACTAATTATGAAATCCACAACATTTAAAATACTGCCAACATTTTCCTAGTAAGGGAAGAAATTAAGTTTTTTATATAAGCAATGCTTTTTGTTGTTTTTTCTTTTACTTCAGCACATATTCTCTATTAGTCCTTTCCCACAGTAATTCAGTTTTGTTTTTTTGCAAAATTTTGGTGTATTCTGAAAGATTCTGCTCTCCTGAGAGCTGTGAAACATTTATTTCAAATGAAACAAAAAAATCTATCTGTAGTCCTGAAGGGTGAGCCAATCAGCAGTCACCAAAAAAGAAAAGCTAATAATAATAATTATTGCTATATAAGATTATAGAATCATAGAATCATTTTGGTTGGAAAGGACCTTTAATACATTATAGTAAAATTCCTATCTAAAAAAATATTTAATATTTCAATGTAAGAGTAAAAACACAGTGTGCTTGCTATTATTTAAACCAACAGAGAATATGCCTACAAGGTAGACAGAAAAAACAGAAGCATCGACTATTCATTTGCTTCACTGAGAGAGTGAGTAAGCTTTACACGCTAGACCAAAGTGCTGCTGCATCTGAAGTTTTTTAATTTACAGTTCTCCAGAAAGAGGCTCAGAGAAAAAATAAAGAAGAAATATCCAGTTTTGAGGAAAAGCGTCATGTAGGTTCCATTTTTCATTCTTCCTCCTGAAACGTTACATGTTTGTGGATTGCAAGCTGGTCCTGCTGCTTCTTGTCAGAGTGCAGCCCACTGTCACCCTAGGTTACATGATAAAATGGCGTTTGAATAATTCTCCGTGTCTGCTGCACTACTTATCAGTAGCTAGAAAATCACTCCTGTAACAGGAGGAGTGAGAAAGGGTTCCCATGAAACAGAAGGAAGGCTCTAATGCAGAACTAATTTATTTTGCAGACATGATGTCAGTCTCATAATGGTGTGCTTCTTCCTGTACAGAACAGACAACTTTATTTCCGTAAATCACTATAATTTGTGAAAGGCTTCCACATATGCTACCTCATCCTTATTTTCTTCTTTCAGGATTAGAAAAATGCTGAGCACCAAACTACTGTCCAAATGGAAATCAACTTCAGGTCTGAGATATCCTTTTGGCTTTTGTTAACTTTAAAAATGTGGGTATTTCAGGAGAACAGGTTTTTACTGCACTATCACTATTTACTGTCTGGGGTCTAACTTTACAGATCTCAGGAGGAAACCTAAGAAGCAGCTCCCCACATTCAGCAAACATTTTTCTTTTTCCTTCCCATTCCCTTTCTTAATCTAACTTATAGCTTTGTGTCTAACTCTGACCCAGTGTTCTTGCCTTTGAAGCACAGACAGTGGGGTATGTGCACTGGTATTGACTTTGCTGAATAGGCTCCACATGGAAGCAGCCAACTCATCTCTTCATTTTAACCAGCTTTTCTGTCCTTAATCATGTTATTATTTCCAATGCCTGATTGCTTGGAAGTGCTCTCTCTCTTTCCATGCTGAGGTTGTGAGGGAATGTCGTGAAAATTTGAGGCAGGGAGTTTAACTGGAAATCAAAGAACTTATGAATGGCAAGCCCTAGGCAGAAGTTAAAATTCACCATAACTGTGCACAACAACTAAGCAGGCTGACATCGTTGGGTTTAGGCACATATGTGTGAACAAAAAGAAAAAAAGAATCAAATTGCCTGTGTGCTTAGGTAGGTGAGAAGGGAGCGAAATGTAAGACAAAATGAATAGACAGCTTTTTACCAAAGCAGTCTCCTCTGCTGTGGTGTAGAGAGGATTTTCAGACAGGTTAAATATAGAGAGGAAAGAAAATGACTGTGAAGTAGGGAGGACATACATCTCATGTGCTGACTGCTTCTTTTCCAAGATTAGAGCTATATCCATTGACTCAGTTTTATTCCCACAGACCAACTGGCATGTGTTTTACCTATGGGTAGGGCACCTCACCTCTGTCCACTCCAAACTGAGTAAGTTACAGTAAGGTGTAAGATGAGCTGCAGCTGCTTTTGTTTCAGAAGCCTGGGAAGGAGTCTTAAGTTTTTGTTCAAAATATATGTGTGGATCATAGGGTATCTGAAGCTCTCCCAGAGTTGTCCATCTGATTAAAAATGCTAGTGCTTTTCTGGTTATTTTAATCCCATGTTGGTTAAACAGCACAGCATCAAAAGCTGCGGATAAAGAGGAGACAAAATATACTTGTGAGGATGAGCTCATCACTGCCTGGAAATAGAAGTGTCTAGAGTATTAGAGGCTATAAATACCTATATGGGAAAAGATGACTTACAGTGAAACAAAAGCAAGAAGGCTGAATACAAGAAAGGTAAGGATGAAGATCAGAAAGCAGTTCTTAAAGGGAAACCCTCTGTTAGTGTTTGGTACAATCCCCATGGGGAATTAGTCTCCTGGTGAGAAGTCATGGTCTGTAGCTATGGCACTGCATGCAGAATCACGCACTGTGGTGAAGGTGCTCATGCTATTTGGTGTCAAATCCCAAGTCTGTCACAGCTTTCTTGAGTGATGTCAGGCATATCAGCTCACACATCGCTATGGACAAAGGTCTGAGACCAAATCCTGATTCAACTGCCACCCACATTATTTAAAAGCAAGCAAAAGGTTAGCTGAAGCTTCGAATGCCTGCTAAAAAAAGCCTGAGTGGTGCTGGTGCTTTGAGGCAAACCCAAGCATTAGCCCATGTCATCTGGCTGGTTGAGGCACAAGTGGGACCATGGGTGCTCAAAGCAAGTCTGCCTCAATTATATCCTCAGCTCAGCTCTCCCCGAGGACAGGGCAGGTGCTCTGAGCCTATCTGTGGCCAGCAGAGCAGAGAGGAAGCAGCTGACTGTGCAAGAGACATCATCTTCATCTGTAAAATGGGAAGGTGACATAACGAAGGGGCCCCACTTTGTCTCTCATCTGTGTAAACTGGTCCACATACTAAGTGCCTAGCAGAGGTATTCTCTCAGGTGGACTTGTAGGGGTGCTGTGCATAAACCATTTATCAAGCAGCAGAAAATGGACCATTTGATCCATTAAAGAAATGGTCCAGCTTAAAGCCTACAGCAATTGGCCAAACCATTGCAACACGCATTTGTTCATCGACTACTAAATTAATTACTAAATCCATCAAATATGAATTACTGTAGGCTATAATCTACCAATGCCAATGCGGGATGTTCTCCTACTCAGGTATCTGCTTTCCAGCTCTCATCTTCCATTTTTCCATCCTTCCCTAAACTGGAGGGGGCTATATACGACTCCTGGAGAAAGACAAGCTGTCCAGCTGAGGACTGCTAGTGCCTGAACAACAGTTATTATTGTTTCCCTGCATTGCCATCAATATAAATTACAGAATTGTTAATGACAATGGCCCTGAAGGATGGTTCTCCTGATCAGCCAGCAGCTGTTCTGGTATATCCTGGTACTTAAATGTGCTTGTGGGTCTCTGTGTGAGTCAGCCTTTGATGTTTGCAGCTGTAATACAAGGAAGGCAAACAAAACAAAAGATCTCTTTAATTCCAGTGTTGTGCTATCAGCTTGAGCGCTTATTGCATGAGCTGTACATGACCCGGAGTTTGCTGTTGTCTTCTTTTGTTTTTAGAAACAGGAATCACTGCAGGCCAGGCTTGGGCTATGAGTCCATTTGCAGGCTGCGATCAATGTGGTTCTGGTAGCTGCTCGCTGCAGGGTGAGGATTTTCCAGCTGTCCACAATTCCTTCTGTGTGTGCAGGACAGGCACTAACTAACCAAGAAGGAAGATGGCTGTGGATTAGTTTACTAGACCAGAAAACACAGTTCCAGGAATCCCAGCAGCCTTCCTGGGCAAGGCCAGTGCTAGTGTAACTCCAGTGCAATACTTTGGGCTTGTATTGCTCTAATCTGAGGCTTAAATAGGAGCACTGTTCACATGTGAAGATAGGAGCAATCCATTTGTAATTTTGCTTCTTATTTTGTATTGTGAACATGATTTCTTTGTGCTATTTGCACAATGCCCAGCACACCAGTGCTCTCAAAACCCCCAGTTCAATACAGCCATTAATGAGAGTTTGTGTGCATGTCCTATGTTCTGGCTGCTCTGTGCATCTTCTTTGCTGGTTTAAATTCCATCAAGAATGGAGAATACGGCCATATCTGCTCTAGAAATAATTGTGGATGAATTGAAATAGCTGCTTCCAGCAGCTGGAAAAGTGCTCACAATGATAACAGAGTTAAGAGCAGAGGGCTTAACTGATTCCTCCTCTGGCACAGTACTTTTAGTTGCACTAAAAGCACAGATCTTGCCATAGCAGCCTAGCACTGGGTCAGCTGTGCTGGTGTCAGTGTAAGCCCTCAGATTTATGCCTCGCATTTACTGAGCAGAGGAGCTCTGATTGTTTAAGATGTGGCCTTTCCCCAGCTGTTTGCTGTTAAAAGCGGAAAGCCATGCTGGGCTTGTGTGGCTGAAGCAGGCGCCTGGGCCAGCTGGTGGCATGGCCATCTGCAAGGGTTGCAGCAGGATTGCAGCTCAGCCCTCCCAGTCCTCTGTCTGCAACCTGCTTCACTGTGATTACATTTGCAGCTTCCTTTCACGGCCCCTCTGAACAAGGTCTACTGGGTCCTCAAGGTAGGAAAGCTGCTCTGCCTTTCTGTGTGGCTACTAGCAGAGACCCTGAGTGGGATCGTCACCCCTTTTAGTGCCATTTACTCCCACGGTGTCACATCCTCCATAATGTAAGAGCCCACCTCGCAACACTCCAGCCTGTCCTGATATAAGAGGAAACACGTGACTGCCCCTCGGGAAATGCTTCCATGTCTCAATCTCTTGCTGTTGCAACGTGGATTGTCTGTGAGCCCTTGATCGCTCTCCATTGCAGTGTTTCTCAAAGTGGGAGGGTGTGAGGAATGCTGGTCATGCTTTCTGCCTCGGGACACCATTGCCTTTTGTGGAGCTGTAGAGGCAGTATATATTGAAGGTTTACCTTTCTTTAGAAATTGTCAGGCTAGAACAGCGCTGCTGTTTGGCGAAAACAGACATAAAACTGCTTAAGGGAGAAGAAAGAAACTCAGAAAACCTCTTATGCCTGAATAACCATTTCTAGATGGCTGAAGAAAAACATTGTTGATGCAGTGCCAAAGATAAACCAAAAATAAAACGTGCCTGTAATGATTTTCCCAAGCAAATGTGAGACCTGCAAAGTCAGATGTGAATATTGTTTGTGAAAGGAAAAGAGAAGACAAGCACTGTAATGGCTTGTGAAGGTTTCTACATATGCTGTCATAAATATCTCCGGACCATAGCACCATATTTTTGAGGTTTTTACAGGTTATATCTTTTTGAGAAGAAAAAGGACCAGAAGAAGCAATCTCAGTCTAGGAGACTGGGAAGGAAATAATTGTGTTCACCAGATCTATTTGATATGTGCACCGGAAAGGCTCTAGTAAATGACGTTTATATTAGGCATTACTTCCCATCTAGTCCCCTTTTGGCTGGGAAGCACTGACTGTAAAATACAACTGTTATCATGGTGGGATAAAAGTCCACCGTATTTCTTCTTCCAGTGTCAGATGTAACCTCATAGCAGGCAACAGCTCTGGAGCCGAGCAACAAAAGTACATTCATTTTCTAATCTGAAAACTCAGTCTCCAAAATATCAGCTTTATTTTAGGCCTATAGTATTTTCCATCAGCTATAATGCTGGCATAAAATTCACGTACATACCTAGGACATGCAGTCGACATGGAGAGCAGAAGAGGGAAACACAATGAACAAAACCAGACTGAGCACACCCCTTCTGTTTTGTCTCTGGCAGTGTAGAAGGGGCTATATTCATAAAGACACAAGCAGGTGCCACAACAACAGTAAAAGAGCTCTCAGAGGAATTTATAAAAGTAACTTTTATAGTAAACATTTTTTTCTTTAGCTCTGATTACACAACAAATGATAACATGAAATCAAACATGACACCCTACCTGCAGGACTTGACTCTGACAGATGGAGCTGCGTTTATATAGCACCATGTTGCCAGTTCCAATAAAGCAAAATACAGAAAAGCTAAAATCTAATGGGAGAACTAAAATGTTCAGTTCTTGGAAGTAGACCACAAAAAGGTGGGAGCAAAGAGCATGCTAGAGAAAACTCTTACACCGAGATCAAAGGAAAAAGCTTGTCATCAAAGCAGGAGCCCAGTAGGACTGAGAAAGATATTTCTGAATTGCTGGAACTTGATATTACCAAGGGAAACTCAGATATTTCAAGACAAGCAGGGTCAAGGTGCAGATGTACTTAGATCCCACATTATGGGTAAAAATGGGCGTTTCCAAGATTGTTATAAGTTCTGAACAGAAGTTTTACTAAAGATAGCCTCTCGTTCTGGCGAACTTTAAGATCAGCTTCTGGTGTCAATCAACACAGCTCCATTGAAGTAACCATATAAATTCCCAGTTATGTTCAGCGGGGATCTCAAAGCCTGCAGCAAGAACGGTAAGCCTGGGAGTAGCTTTGAGACACCTGTGTTAGCTGTGAATTTTGCATCATTAAGAACTTCTGAAAGTTTAGACGTAAGCCTGTTTTGGGAACATGAATTGCTCAGACTTCACAAGTTCTGTCTTTGTTACAGTATTTAATATTCTGCTTAAGGTCTCAGTTTCCAGTTCTTGGCAATTATACGAGAATTTCAGCTTCTGTTAATTGCTTGGGATTTTGAAGAAGAAACCTGCAAGTAGGCATTGACTGAACCTTGAAGATGAAAATAAGAACCAGAAGGCAAAGAGTAAAAAATTGTCATTTTTAATTGAAATCTCATGGTTCTGAAGCTTTCGGCTTAGGATTGTTGAACTCTTTGGGCTGGCAATACTGGCACATTGCTCATGAGAGCTGAGTGAGTAGTGCTTGTTCAACAAGAATAGCCAAAGCTGCTTTTCTAGGCATGTTAAAAGCTCCAAAATATGCACTATCTACAGACTATTAATTACATATTTTCTTCCCCAAATGCTTGAAATTAAGTGATATCATTTCCAAGCACACAGAGAAGAGCAGAGCAAGGGACTTCTGCCCTTTACCTGCTGTAAAAGTTCGATTTAAACTCCTGCTTTTAAGCATATCAGTAAATCTTTCTATCCTCATGTACGGTAAGCATGAAGATACACTCTGTTAATGACAGTATACTGTTAAGCGTGCAAATATGAGGTGGAAAAGGAATGAAGTTGCTGGTTCTGCCACTCTGGTTCAGATTGGTCAGCAGCTTTGGGATTTTCAGATAACCAGCATGAAATGCAACCCCACCAGCCCACCATGTCCATTCAACTGCACACATGCTGCTGTGCTCTCAATCATGGGAAACATCTGTGGCATCTTGTAGTGAGTGACTGACGCTTATGCCGTGTTATGTTATGTAAAGGGCTTAAGCAGTCATTATTTTTTTTCTGCATGAACAACTTCAAACTAGCCCTGTGAGTGCCATTTAATCCACTGTCTTCTACTATTCATCATAAACTACATAAACCAGAAGTCTTGATCATTTAGTATTTACAGACAGAGAAGGTTTCTTTTTTAGTTAACCAGGACCTGCTACCCAACTCACCTTTCAGTGATATGGTTCTTGGCTATGATATGATGAGTCTTTTTTTGTAAGCAGATGAACTATATTCCTTTTGGTTATATCTTTTGTACTTGCTAAGTGCAGATAATATTTTTTGATAGCTTTTTTTTCCCACTATCTGTTATTTAGAAGACTTCTCAGTGAGACGTGAATCTGAAGGATTTGATCTGTAGTATTCACAATAACTTTGGGGGATCTGAGGTATTTACTGAGTTCAACTAAAAGTATTAAGCAGCGCAACTTATTTCATTTGTTTGTGACAGGGACAGTTGCTGGGGGGAGATGCATAATGCGTCAGATAAATAGTATCTGATGCTGTAGGAAGACATTGTACTCCTAGATTAAATGTATAACAACATGAGCGTGTGAGGAGACCCTTACATCCAGCCCCAGAGGCAGCTGGGACCCTTTAAGGCTAATTGCTTGGAAAACTGGTATCACCTGCACCTTGTGGAGGGTGGGGTGGAGCAGGTGGCCAAGGCTCATTGCAGAAGGAGATTTAAAGAGAGGTGTGCAGAGAAAGTGTCTGGGTTTAGAGGAGTGGTGTGGATAGGAACTGATTCAGAGTGCTTTCTAAGATTTGTAGCTGATCTTCCACTAAGCCCCTTTGATAAGGGGAGATCAAGGATGCTGCTTGCTGAGATGCCTGCTACAAGTTGAAGGACGTGTCTTCTGCCAGACGTTATCAGCTTACGCAGAGGTAATTTATCTATTTGTAAAATGTTTTTCTGGGTGCTTATTTGTATTTCTACACCTTAAAAGTAGATTAAAGTAGGTTGTATATCTGTTAGTGGTTTAATTGTAAAAGCATGCAGAGCCTATCTATGGAGAGCCAAAAGCCCTCATGCAGGGACAAATGAGATACAAAGCTTAGCTTACTGGAACTAAGTGCTTTATCAGGAATGCCAGAACAGCTCGCTACTATATAATAAACAAATAAGTTGTGAAGAAAACTACTGAGCCGAGAGGCTCAGGAGATTGAGAACTTCTAGGCTGTACAATGGGCGTCTGGATTCAGTTCAGAAGGTTGGAAAAATCCCATGATCATTGGACCTGATCTAACCAGATGGAGTTTGGGAATATCCTGGTGGATTTCTGTGCCCTTTGAGTTGCTAGTTTTGAGATACAGCCACAACACATGCTCCCTTCTGACTCTTCTATCTACTTATCCCTGCCCTGTGGTCCTGACTAGGAATCCAGGTTGTAGTTTACACAAGTGACCAAAAGAGAGCAAGGAAATAGGTAGAATAAGGGGGGATTGATTCTTGGCAGGTGACTTATAAAAGTAGCATTTAAACTTTTCTCCTGACTTGTATGTAGCAGTTGCGCACTAACATATTTCATTGTATTAAGTCCTGTATCATTGTGTGAATAGTTGTTGCTTTTGGATTGTTGAAATCTGCATTTCTCTTTTCGGTTATTGGAAATAAAAGCAGTGGAGGAGCTGATGTTTCCCCAGGTATAATGTTACTTTTTAGCACAGTTAAATAAGTTTTTAAAACAAAAAAAAGCCACTTTCATCAAAGAGTACCATGCTAGAAAGAGACAAAGGGGAACAGCACAATTTCGCTATAACCACTTAACAGAAACTGATGCAAAATGCAATATATAATCTTCCAACTGCATCTTGTCAAAAGCTGACACAGAACTATAATCTTGAAGGCTTTTCTTGTATCTGTTCATACATTACATCTGCTTGTTATTAAACTTGACTTTTCTTTCAGAATTATTACATTGATTCATTTCTGTTCCTTTCATCTCACCTCTAAAAATTGCTCAATAGTGAAAATAATAAAAAAGCTTTTCTTGGACAAAATAAGAGATATTACATCCTTTAAATCACCTACTGCTTTTCATCTTCCCACAGGTTTTCTTATTTCTATTGATAGAAACTATAAAATAATTGAGGCCAGACTTCTACCTTTTTTTAAAGTTATTTCATCTTTGCTTTAATGGGAGTAAAGACTTCTGTTGAGTATTACTAGATCTTGCAAGATTTTATTGCAATAGAAATTGCTAATGATAAAAGCTTTTAAAAAATTTTTTCTTCCTCAAATAAGATTTTCACTACAAGGACAGATTAGTTGTAGCCAAAAATGCAATTTTTGCATTGCAGCACATGAAAAGAACTCTGAACTTTCATACAATCCACTGTAAGTTTTCATTGTGTTACAGTTCCCTCTATGGTAGTTTTGCTTGTACTACTATCCAAGCCTGAATAAGCAAGACAAAATAAAACATAACACAAGATTTAACCCCTGGAATATTACTGGCAAAGAGGGAGGAAACCACCCCAGCATCTCCCCTCACCCCAGCACTATCTGAGAGCACAAACACTACCCTAAAGCAATGGCAAGGCATCTGGGGCTGGGCTCTCTGAGGCTGCTGTGCTTGTACTCCTCAATACCTGTGTACTATGGGTTGCTGAGGATCTTCTAGGACTTTCTAGGGACTCTGCCCCGGAAATGTCTTGTAGCAGGTGTTTTGTGTTTCATCTTCTCAGATGTGAAGCTCACAAAGCATTGTTGTGTCAGTAGTAGACTGGTGTTTATAATGCTGAGCAGACCTGAGCTGCTGTGCCTGTGCAGATGGTGATGTAAGTGTGAGCTGTCAGTGAACAAATCCTGTAGAATGAATTTGAGTGTGCAAATGAGTTTAAATTGAATCTGCATTTTTACTGTGAACCATCAGCACAGGAGTTGCATTGTACTAAGTATTAAGGTGCTAATTAAGAAATAACAAATCAGACTCAGACTTCTGTGACTCTCTTGCAACTTCACCATTGACCTGACTAAGCAGCAATTACAATTCAGCAGAACACTTGTTTGATGCAATAAACTACATTTCTCACACCTGTCCTTCAGAAAGATGCTTCAGTGTGGAACTTGGTTTACTTATTCATTTCAAGGTGAATGAGCCTTAGAAACAGCAGTTCCTCCAGGAACTGAAATGTTCTTCAGCTGTGTGCTTTTGGAGATAAGTGCACAAGCTGTGAGGGCTACAATCCTTTAACAATCGGACAAAGCACCATGGGCAACTGCACAGCTGGGCATCCCACAGATGTGATTTGTCTCGAGCCCAGTGTGTGTGCTTAAGAGTTGTAAAGAACTGTGGGACATGAATGAAATATTTTAAGTGGCATTTATTACTTGACCCTCTTGTAGCAATTGCACTAAGTCTGGCATTGACAGGAGCCTGTTCTGTACAGCCTTGCCTTTGACACTGCTCCCCTTCTTAAATGGGCAGCACTCCCACTTTCTCTTTTTTTAAAGTGACAGGAGATTAATTGAACACAGGAGGACTAATTATCAGCTGTGGTGTAGGGAGGCACTTGGTTCTTGCAACTTAAGTTGCAGAACAAAATACGAACACTGTGTGAGATATGAAGTATTTAGTGCTCTTAGAGGCATAGACAAAAAGGACAAATCAATTTAATAAAATACTCTCTTGAAGCATTATTATTGTACTCCCATAGGCAGATTTTTTAAGAACTCAGTATTTAGGCATGCAGAGCAAACTAATTTTGTCAGAGCAAGGGTCTAATATCTCCTCCCTCATATTTCAGTCTAGGAATGCTGTTCCTGTACTCTGATATTTAGTGAATTCTTATCTCCTTTACACAGAAATAATTTTTTCCCCCTAATTTACCCTGCTGCTGTCTTTCCTCTCAGTGCACATGGTTAAATGCTGTGCATAAGCGTTAAAATTGCTGTATGTAGTAATGTACACAGAGGGCATAGACTCTACTGGTAAATAAAAAGATGTCATTGGATAAGGATTGTTTCTTACAGGATGCTCTACCAACCCCTATTAATGCTGCTTCTCCTGAGGGTCTGTCAAAACTACTGTTACAAGCCCTGCCCTGAGGCATACCAGGCTTCCTCCTTCACATCAGGCTGCAATTTGCTGTTCTTTCCAGCTTAAATGCAGCAGATTTCTTTTGAAATCCAATTTACTCGTTTTGATATCTCGGGGAGGTTAGTGCCTAAAGGTAGGTCTCTAAATGCATGCTTAGCTACCTAGATTGCACACCCTAATGAGAGGAGCAGGCTGTTCCCAGCACCTCTGCAGCAGGGCGGCTGATCTCTGTTAGGTGCCAAGCCTGGATTTAAAGGCTCAATCCTGCAGGCTTGAGTGTCTCTTTTTTTTTTTAAAAAAAAAAGTGCCCTCCTATTTTAGTATCTTAAACTTAGTGGTTCAAGGGTTTCAATTTTCCAAAGGGCTTATTTAAAACCTGTGTGCCCTTCTCAGTCCTGGCTGATTGATTGTGAACAACTGCATTGAAACTTGCATTTTGGAGCTGTGTGACTTTTTTTTTTCCTTTTTTTGAGCTATCATGGGTCTAGTCATAATCTCTGTCTACAGCTCCGCAGGCAGGTTTGCTGGGCACAGATTGATGCTTGCTCTCCCTGGCGTGACAGCTCAGGGATGGCACCTGCAGTGGGAGTATTGATCTCCAGGACTTGTCTATTGCTCAGTTATGCTCTCTGCAGAGTTTCAGCTTCTGATTACTACACTTTTTATATTTTTATTCTTTGAGGACATATAGCACTTGAAGGAAGGAAAATGGAGCTTTTGCAGAGGATTTTATGAACTAGATGGTCTTTAGTCATTGACAAAGCGCAGGAGATACCTCATTTTGGCCATATTCGTGCACAGTTCCCCAGCTCTGCTAGTGGGGATTCCTGCTGCTTGTTGTAGAAACCCCTCTAGCTTGTACTGCTGCTTCCTCTTAGCTTGCTGATATCTGCTGGCAAAGTGTTACTGTGGCTCAGTAAACGCTTTCTTTCAGGCTTCTTTGAACTTAAAACTTATGCTTTATTAAAAGCAACTCCAGCTCCCTGGTTGCAGTTTTCCTACTATGTTGCCCCAGTGTGTGTTCTTATAGGGAAGCAGAATAGGTGTGATTTCTACCAGCTTATTTCCCTTTGTTCTATTTTCCCCCCCTTGAAAATAATATTGCTTATAATAATTGCCATCAGCTATTTCTGGCCTGGAAGATATAGCATGTATTATACCATGCAGCTGATTACTGAATATTTCAGAGCACAATCGATGTGGAAAATCGGTCCATTTACAGTTTACAACATCTGTTCAATATTGTGATAATTCCTAAGCAGTCAAGATTTACATTTGTAAATAGCCTTTATGAATTTGAATAAAATTAAAATAGGAAAACCTGGTATGACTTTTTTGCCCTCAATTATGCAGGTTAAGTCAATCCACTGGAAGGTTTATTTAGACCTAACAAATATGAACCATGAGTTACTCCAAGGGGGTTACCTGAGCAGTCTGCTCTGAGTAAGGGAAATCCATGCAATCAAGGTACTATGTGACAAGCTTCTGGTATCCAGAATAATTTTTTTTAAACTAAGCTGCATGTGTTTTGGTAATAGTCATTATTGCTCTCTTCACAACAGGGTTCAGCACACTTTACCAAGCAAATCCATTAGCCATGGGGTGACCTTTACCAGCCAAAAGAGTCCATGTGTTTATGATGGTGCCTATGAGCACATGCTGGCAAGGATAACCCTGGAGACCAATAAAGTCATTGCTCAGGAAAAAGAAAGCTCAGCTCAAAGAGAACAATGTTCTAAAAGAGAATTAAGGTTTTCTGTCTAGGAATTTTCAATCAGACAAGGGTAGTATAGATAAAACAGGGTTTCTGTAGTCTCCTCATTTTTAATTAAAGCTAAAATGGTTCTTCAACAGGCAGGTTGTGTTAACTAATTTAATTCTTTATTTTGTCAGTGAAATTAAACAAACATTCAGGAGTTCAAGGTCCTGAATTTGATAAGTCATAATGAATGCCCTCCCTCACATGTTGACTCAGTAGCACTGGTGAAACTGTTCATGGCTTGAACAGTTATTCAGTATAAGGAATTAAAACCTATATAAGTGCTGAAATTGATTAACCTCTTTGTATAACCTTGGATGAATGTCCTCTTCTGTTGCTACTCTTCTAGGCTGAATTCTTTACACAAGGACTTGGAATATATTTAAAAGCTGAAAATCATGGTCGTCCTTTTCTTCTTCTGTGCTTCGCACAGGCTGGGTGCAGTACAAAGGACCCTTTTGTGCCTGGGCTTGGAGCGGGAATTTTGCATTGCTCTAGCATTTAGCAGGTGGTGCTGCATGTTTTTGTATCCATTGAGCCTTTCAGGGGCTTTATGGTTTAAAGCCGACATACATTATTTCTGGTCTTGATAGACACATTTCTTTTCCAAAGGTGTTTTGAAAGCCTGCAAAGCTTTGCCTAATAGAAGTTCTGCTTGTGTGAGTAGGCTGATTATACTGCATGCCAATAAAAAAAAATTGGTCAATTTTACAAAATATCTTCACTCTATCTGCCATACTGTATTGAGAAACACACAATGTCTTTTGCAGGGAAATTATGAATCCAATTTGAAAGCAGTCAGAAGGCATAATTCTTATGCTGCCCAGAGGCTGATGGATAAGTGAATGCTCTGCACAGAGGAAGGTGTGTTTAGGTGTTCATGAGCTGGAAGCTTGTCTTTTGTTGCATCAGAAAGGGAAGATTAAAACCTAATTTCTTTGTGTGGAAGTCCTGAGAGAAAAGATGTTCCTAAACAGAAAGCAATACAGTCTCTGGCACAGAAGTTGCCCTATTTTCCACTGAATTAAGCAGTTTTGGGGAAAGCTGGGTCACCCCTCAGTTGTCCTCATCAGTACCAAGTCCGTGCAGTTCAAGAGTGTGATTCTCTGCAGTGAGCTGAATTGGCTGATTAATGGAAAACACCATTTTCCCTCAATAGGAATTAGTTTGAACTGTTTAAGCACTTGTATTAAATACTGGGAAATGCAGACAGTAAATGTTCCCTGCTTTATGCCCCTCAAGGCAGGGTGCATCTGAGGCCAGCTGACGTGAAGCCCAGGGCTAAGGCCATAGCTTGGGGAGGTGTCCCTGGACTCAATGGCCCCATGCACCTTCACTGTCCCTCTCCAGCAGTGTGGGACAGTAGCTGTTCTTCCAGGTAAGTGTTCACCCCATGTCTACCTGATCATTAACTGTACATCAGGCTGACCAGCTTGTTTTGCACACAGGATTGCAGTGGAGGGGGGCTGGAGGGGGAAACGCTCAGGAAGGTGCTTGGGAATTAGGGCTCAGCATTTGGCACTGAGATGACTAAGTGAACGCACTTGTAAGCAGATACCTCAAGTTTCAGTCAGCAAATTCTCTTGATATTTCTAAGTTTAGAAAAATTAAATTGAGATGTGTAAAGAAATCTTTTGTAAACAACTTTGTCTCTTTTTTTTTTGTCTTTTGAGCAAAATTGTGTTCCTAGTTATGCTGAGAAATATTGGGTGCAGTCAAGGTTATGTTGGTGGACAAACTGACAATTGAATTCGGACTGCAAAGAACAGTAGCGGTTCTTGGGCAAAGGGGAGATGGTAGGAGTTTAGCTAAACTAAACTTGGTGTGTAATGATGATGATGTTTAAAAAAACCCACTCTCGATTCCAGAAGTGTAAGAGATCCTTCCTTGGTTGGATACACAGTTCTTACATACGTCTGCAGCCTCTCTCCTGGGTACTACGTCAATCCTGCTGCCTCCTTTCCCAGGCAATCACAGCTCTTCAAATGATAAAAGGCAAACATTACATAATGCATACTTGTAAATATTTATAGTTTGCCTTCGATTACGCTTACAAATCATTGCTATTCTCCTGAGTTCCTTCCAGCAGAGGGTATGGGGAAGTTGTTTGCCATGCCTGTCTTTGAAATATTTTTATTGCACAACTTGGTGTTTGAGCTAGTTTGCAGCTGCCTGTTGCATCCTTTACTTTAACCTTATAAGTAAGTTTGTATCTTTGCTTGAACCTGCTGATCCTGCCTGACATTGATCCTACTGCAGATGAGAAAATGGCAGGAATCTTCTGGAAATGGTTTATTTTGAGTCTTAGTTGTCTTCACTGGTTGTGGTTGATATTTAAAATCGTGACAGTGCTGAGAGTGCCTTGGGCCCTGAGCTCTGCTTTGGTGGTGGCTTTGCTATTTTAACACCTATCTTGCCACATAGCATTCTCCAGGACTACTGCAAAGGCTCAGTTACTCTGACCCTGTTTACTTGTTTTCCCTCTTTGTGGTCTCTCATTTGCCTCAATAAGACTGCATTTTATTCTTATTTTTTGTTGTTGTTATAAAAATACTTAGTAAGGATGTTAGTTTTGTTTTCATTATTTGTCTGCGGAGATGCTTTGTGCTGTAGCAAGCCAATGCAAATCTTTGTGCATTTTTATAGACAGTATCTTACCAGCCTTCCCCACAGGCTCATAAAAACCCTGGACCAACTAGGGTCAAAACAGTTTCTTTGACAAAAGCTGCACCTTTCCCAGGACCCAGTCAAAGCTGTACTGATGTTGATTTTCAACTCTTATTTTTGCCTTTCTGTCTTAGGTTGTCGTTTGTGCAAGTATTGTGTTTTCTCAATACGGCTGTGCAAACCTGCTCTCTGTTTGAGCAGCGCTCGTCGTTTGATACTGTCAGCTTCATCTGTCCTGTCCTCTCCTCCCTAACGCAACCCCAAATGTCAGCATCCGTCTGCCAGGTGTTCCTCTTGAAAGGAGCTTGTGCTACTGATAGTGAGGGCTGATCCTGCAAACTGTTGGTAGCATTTTGTCATGATTTGGTTACTGCTGCAATCACTGTGATATCTGAAAACTTATTCCCTACATGTCACTGGGAACTCAAATATCTCCTGTTCCAACTGTAAGTACAGTGCTTCTCAATAAAAAAAAATACAGTGCTCAGATACTGGGTAACCTAAGAATCCCCTTTTTAAAGGAAGGAATCTGAAGTTTAAATTTTGGATAGATATGATGTGATGCAGTTTGTCTACAGTGAAAATGCCTCTTGTGCTTTAGCGCCTGATCCAGGTCTCCCCAATACCAGTGTGACTGCACTGGCTGTGACACAGGCTCTGCAACTGCCTCTTGGGAACAAAAAGCTTTTTCTGGTGTGAACAGCTACCCAACATGTTAACCAGTGGCACATGCTTCTTGAAAATTGACCTTTGGGACTTTTGAAATCCAGAAGATCCCCTTATGTGTTGCATAACTTTCTGCTGCTTCAGGAGGACAGCTGCTGCTTCAATGCAGCTTTGGTTTTTCGTGGAGATCCCAATCACTTTCTCAGTGGCTTTTTCTTGTCTTTATATGAGATACGATACCAGAAGTGGGAGCTAAAAAGTGCACAAATAACTAGTGACATAACTGTTATTGGTGACATAGACTTTCAATACAGTGAACGTGTGGTTTCTTTTTTCTTTTTTTAAATACTGAAAAACAAACTCACAACATGTGCTCCCCCCCACCCCCACCATCCCTGCTGGCTATAGTGTCTATAGGTATTTAGCCCTATTCTGTTAATTTAAAAAAAAAAAGTGCTATTTTCATGGCATTTCTAGATGACAAGACTGGTTTGTGACTGTGCCCTTTCCTGACTGACATGTTGAGTTATTGTCTTGTATTTGTCTTTTTATCCTTCCAATAATTGAACTTATATGAGTTGCTGTGGTGTGATCTGCTGTTATGCAGACAGTGCATTATTTTAATATTAGGAAATGCAACTAATTGAATACAATTTTCTCAGAGCAACTAATCCTCTTCTTCCTCTGTTGATAAAAGGGAGGAGAAAAACACTTGCACTTTCATCAACATCACTGGGAAGTTCCCTGCTGGCTTCATTGCAATCTTTTCACTGATATGAAATGATCATTCAGAGACAGCCATTTCTGGTGAGCTTTCTTATTGGTGGTGGTTTTTTTTTTAACATTCTGTATGAGTATCTGGGAAATCTTGAGGCCTTTTTTTCCCTAAGTCAACTTATTGATCTAATTCTGGATCTTTAGACACTCTTTCCATAGCTTTGTGGATACTTCTGTTTGATAGCATTCATTTGCCTTCTTCACTGATGCCTGAATCTGTTTGCATCTCTGCAGAGGTGCAGAAATGATGCTCACAATATCAGTGTGCTAGAATTGCCCAGTTTGTTTGGGAGATGCTTTTGTGTAGCGAGTCCTTTTACCTGCTATACGAAGATGATTATTGTTTGTTAAAGTTGTATCAAGAAAAAGGTGGATCTCGTGTCTCTCCGCTTCAGTGAGAGCTAACCCAGCCCCCAGTGTAACATATACCGTAATGGAGAAAGTCCAACTTGCATCACCTGAGAAACTACACCATAAAGGTCTTACCCTCACATTTTTTGGGGTTTCCAGTTTGTCAGTCTTTGCAGAATTCAGCTGAGAACTTGTCCTCAAAAATATTGAAAAATTAGAAAACAAAACATGCTGTTTAACATTGGTTGTAGCAAATTGATATTTTAAATGAATGATGATACATTGCAGAGATTAGTGATGGCACAGGAGCATTCTGGGGAAATAATGAGCTGTCTAAATGGTCAGGAAGAAATTTACCTTCATTCTATCACCTCAGATGTGCAGGAGAGAAAAGTGAAATAATTTACATCAGAGCTGTGTACCTCTTAATGCTGTAATATATTAGACTTGTGATGTTGTGACACTAATCACCAAAAAATTCTAGAGCTGTGTCATAAATTAGATTGTGCTGTATCTGATTGGGCTTTTTGTGCTTTATTGACATCAAAAGGCAATTACATTTTGTCCAAACTTAATCCTACCAGTTTAGTGGAGCATGTAAAATATGCCTTGTAATTTGTCCTTTATTGATACCGTATATAAGAGTTTTCTGCAAATGAGAGGCCACTAATTATTTTGATTCTTAAATATTGGGCTTGCCCTTCAGGATATAAACATTAAATTATCTAAATGTACATACAAGAGATACGTATTTTGATCTTTTTAAGGGCTGCATCACACACTGTACTCCATCCCACACTACCACTCAAAGGAATTATCTTAACAGAGTCAATGTAACTGCATAAATGAACTGGGCAAGCCAGGGTTCAACAGATATTCTTATACTAAACTGTGATAAACGCTGAAGTTAACCCTGCATTTGCATAACATCTTTTTCAGTATTTCTCTTCCTTTGGTAATAACCTTGGCACTAAAAAAAAAATCAGCTTGGGCTGATGTAACTTCCTGGCAGATCAAAACAAAAAGGAATTATTTAATAGTGAAAAGGGTGTCTCATACACAAGAAATGAATGACCTTGGAGAAGAGAGAAGTAAGAATAGGACCAAATTGAGCAACACAAAATGCAAAGCTGTATGGACTGAAGGAATGGTGAAATATTTGCTGGTCTAAGTTGGGAGCTCTAACAGCAGCACACTAGACACCAATGTGATGGTGATAAATGCAACTGGAGGAAGAATTAGGACGGGTATTTCCATGAGGGTTTGAGATGTACTGGTGCCTGAGGACTGGTGAGGTCTCTGCAAGAACATATACAGTATGTGGCTCTGGGCATCCAGTGTTTCACATATATCCCAGTAAGGCTTGCAGGCTGCAGGATTGCACCTGGAGCAGACTAACTTTTTTTTGTGCCTGACTGTACATTTTCACTGCTGTTTGTAGAACATGATTAAAAAAAAAACAAATGAATGAGTTTTTTAAATTAAAGAGTCATGTTGGCACTGAACAAAGTTATAAACTGGCTGGGAATGCATGTAGGCAGGTTTTAGGATGAGATTTAGAAAAATGGTTATTGAAATGCCCTCTAATAGGTGTATGGGGAGCGAAAACTGGTGGTTACAAAGGAGCTATATGGTGCTGGCTGTAATAACAGGAACAAAGTGAAGTAACTCACATAGCTCGTGCTTAATTGGGTCTGTTAACAGGCATGTTTGTGTGAAAAGAGGCTAAGGTATGTTTGTTGTTTCCAAAAGTCTCTAATGAAGAAATTTGTGTGTGTAAAAAAAAAAAAAAAAAAAAAAGCATAGTTGATGTCACATGTGGTCTGGGTTGATGATTATTTCAAGGATTGAATGTATATGACAAGTCTAATTTCTGTACTCCTACTGCTAATCACTTAAGCTCACTTTACGGGTTGGAAAGTGTAACCATCTCAAGTGAAAAGCTTTCTTTCCTCTTTAAATAATTTGCTTTTTATTTACTTAAATCCTATTTAGAAAGCTTATTTTCAAATGAATAGAAAATGTTTCTTAATGAATGAACAGCTCTTTTTCCTTTGGAAAGTGGATAAAACAAATTATTTCCCAAACTTTTAAAAGGGAGAGAAACATCTGTTTTGCTTTTTCTTTAAGAAACAGATAAACAGAAAAACTTTATAAACAGATGTTTATAAAGAAATTTTAAAGTTTTATGAATTTATTTTTTCTGATAAGGTAGTAAATATTGTATTAAACAGAACCCAAGCTGTTTTTCATTAGTTCCTGGTTTCTGAACAACTACAACTCGGGCACTGATTTCTGTTTGCAAGTAGTACACCTTTGACCGAAGCTTACTTTTTTTAGAGGATATACATGTCATATTCTCTAATGAAATTGAGCTTGACATTAATTGAATGTCATTCAAAATGTTTATTCTGGCCCAGTCAGAAGCCACACACAGTCTACTTATTCTGTGCAGAGACAGTGGTAGCGATTAGTCATGTTATATGTCAGCTGTAATAGTTGAACAGGAAAGAGGAATGATTTGAATACATGCTGAAAATGAAGATAGCACTGCTTTGCTTATTAAACTGTCTGCAGAACTGATGCATGAAAACAGTTACTTTTTCTCCAGCAGTCTTGGAGATGTTGCATTACAAACATTCACGGTAACTTTATTTTTAGAATGCATTTGAATCATCCAGTATGATCTAGTTGTTGTCCAACTACAGTAACTGAGAGACAAATGCTGTTATGTGTGGCGTTATATCTCATGAAACACACCTTACTGAGATGTACTTTTCTATGTAATTTTGTATCCAGAGCATTTGAATTGAGTTTACTTTAACATACAGATTAGTATCACAGGCAGAAATTCTGACCAAGAGTCTGAAAACAAAAATCGGTGGTTTGGGGCTGTTTGAGACAACAGAAATGAGCTGAGAATTTCCCATCTGGTTTTAGTCTAGCCACCCTAATCTCCACACAAAATCTGTGTGGGCCTAGACTACGAGCATTGTTTTGGCTATGAATTTATACAAACAAGGTAGCAACCACAACAGTGTTGGACTGCAAGCCCGGCAAAGGGGAATTGCATTGGTAGAACTGGGTAGAGCTCATGGCCTTTAGTTGTCATAAAGCTTCATCCCCCAATTTAACTATCTCAGTTGTGCTCCCCAGGAGTCAAAACTAGGAGAATGATGGATTAGTTCATGCTTATTCCATCCATGGGTTTGCTAAGGATGGTGACAACTGGGATGCCAAAAAATTTGCAAAAAAAAAAAAGTTAAATTGTGACTTTGATGTACCAGAGGGCCACAGGTGGACACAAGATAAAATTGGGAAAACCCGCTATTAACAACAGGCTCTTGGAACAGATGAAGACTAACAGTATCTTCTGATTTCTCTGCTGCTTGCTGCATGATAACCATTTGTGGCTTAGAGCAAATGGTCTGATTTAGGTGCACAATGAGAAGACATGGGAATGCCTTTGCCAAAGGCCTCTTGGCCTCATTTGTGCTCTGGTCACTGTCAGGGCAGGAAGAGGAGGGGAATGAGAAACAGGTTCAAAAATATAGCAGATTGAAATATTGTGATACTGGGCAAAGTGCTTAGCTGCCTATTATTAATGTAATAATGGTAGCTGAAAACTGGCCAAGAAATTAAGGTCAGGAGCAGCTGGATGTCTTGGGTCCCTCTATTTTTAGTGTTCATCTTGTGGCAACTCAAGTCCTTCTATTAGCTCATGTGTTCTGTATCCACCCTCTGAACTGGCTCTTTTCTCCAGCACACCTTGTGTGGACTCTTAAATTAAGCCCCCGGAGACATTCAGATATCTTGGTGTACATCCGGAACTGACAGTTTCACTGACACCAGTGCAGCTGAGCTGGGTTTTGAGCTCAGGTCAATAAATGCTAAAATCGTGTTGAATTCTACTTTGACAAAATCAATGGCAAAAGTCATTTGACTACGATCTTGTCTGCACTTAGGCCACTTCATGCTCCTCTGGCATCATAAAGGAGTCATGAATTACACTGTGTCTCATTTTAAAGCCACTTTATGCTGCCAGGGTGATATTGTGGGTTTAGAGTAAATGAAATTTCAGGCTAATTGGCTTTACTGTAAATGAGCATCAGGGCTGTCGACTTGTTTGGACCAAGTCAATAGTGAGAGATGTGTGTGAATGAGTTGCCCAACCCATTTTAGTTGCTGTGTGGCTGAAGTGCATCCTCTGCAAAGATGCACAAAGATAACATCTGTCGGTTCGCAGAGCTCTGTGTGGTGAAGGAGAGGCAGGGATGAGCCTTTCTGTATATATGAATGTAAGCCAGCAGGCAAGAGGCTGAATTATAATGGGAAAAACTATCCTTTTCACTCTGACCATGCTTTGTCATGGTGCCTGGTGTGAAAACTGGAAAGAAATACCATCCCTTGGGAAAGATTGGGAGGGGGGAAAGATATTTCTACTGTTTTCCAGTCGGCATGTTAATGGTTTGCTAAAGTGATGCTGATGGTGCTTTGGACTGATGGGAACTGAATTTTTCTGCAGGCTTGCAAAGTGACTTTGCCTTCTCTCCCCAAATTAACAGCAGCAAAGTCCCTCAGAAGTTTCTCATTACAGGGGATTTATTCTAGATTTTGCATTTCTATCTGTAGCCTTGACCTCTTCTGTGGTTGCTGCCTTGTATGATGCGTGAGGTACTTCAGAAGTAAGGCACTAAACCAAATCAACCATTTTATAGCTGTATTGAAGAGTTAAATGGAAATGGATTGCTGAGACATAACACATATTTTGTAAAAATAGGCAGAAATTCATTTCCTTTCAGTGGTTATAATTAAGGGTTTTTCAGGAGAAAGGTGGAAGAAAAGCTGTTCAATTACACAGAGGGTTGCAGAAATGCTATTGAATTAATCATTTAATCCTTTTAAGTACAATCACTTTCCAATTTTTACCTATTTCGGGCATTTCCCACCTTACATGATACATCCAAGAATAAAAGGTAAAGGTTGGTTATAGCTTCTATTGTGCTTCCTGTCAATCTGTTCCTGAGCAATATCTGAATATGGAACTAAAACGACCATGTGCACGTACTCCTGTATGTGACTGATATACATAGAGGTGAGTAGGTGTGTTCAGTAACTAAATATGTGCAATATGCTCTTATAATTATGTTTTGTGCTGCATATTTTTTGTTATGTGATTATACTAGTTGACCCTCTGCCTCACGTTTAGGGTTTAGTCAGATATGGCAGAATAATACTGTGCATTTAATCAGCAAAAAAGAAGCAAAAGAACAAGCAACATGTAGGGAAAACTTGGAGGAAGAGGATACTTCCCAAGACAAAGGAGTTTCTGTTTAATGTAATGTCTCTTTCCTTCTCCCTCTTTGTGTCTGGCTTCACAGTTGTTGTTCTTGGGAATGAGAGTTATGCCTGAGGTTGGTATGATCTTGGTAACTGTAATACAGGATACAGTTAATGAACAGGGCCAGTTGAAAATGACTGGTGTGTATAAGGATCACTTTCTTGAAATGGTTGTTCACGGTTTGCAGTGTTTTTAACCAACTGTACTATGGGTTACATATTTTTAAATGATTGTGCTTATCTAAATTAGCTTTTATTTTTAATACAGCTCTGACAATGAGTATTTTGATGTAAGCTGTTTCTTAAAGAGATTCTGCAAATTTCATTGAGTTTTGTCTGATGTAAGGATGTAACTTAGTGGGAATACATTACCTGAACCGAAAATTTGCTGTCAGTTTTTCAACAGATGTAGTCCAAGGCAGTTTTCCTTTGTTTATAGAACTGTTGCTGTGGCTGGGTATGCTTTGGTATCCTTTTAAAAATACAGTCAATCCAGCAGACTCAGTCCAGGGTTTAAAGATGAGCATCATAATGCATACAACCTACCAGTCCAGGTATCTCCACTGGTGTCAGAAAAAGAAAAGTTTAAACTGGTGTGGGAAAAAAATAGGATCTCTTATTGCCTTTTTGTGCTCTGCTTACCACTGAAAGTTTCAGTTTTTTTACCTTGCCCATCTGCTCAGAGGCAGCTGTAACTGGTATGGAAAATATATATATTTTGCCCCAGATGCCCTGGTGTTTACAGCGTTAGCTGGCAGAATACTTTTTCATCCATCTTCATAATTCTAGGGAATTTGACTTCTTAGAAATTTGCTCAGTATTGATTTAACTTCATTTCTGTTTAAAGAAAACACGAGAGGACTGTCTCTATAGCTGTGCTATAATAATGGTATTCCCCCAATATCTGATTAATACAGCTGGGAAATATGTTTTTGTTTCACAGTCAAAACAATAACTGGGAAGAGGAACAAGTCAGGCTGAAATGAGAGAGAAACTTTTTGGGATATTTGATGAATCATACTTACACTGATCCGAAACAACTGCAAAGTAAAGCATTCTCTTCTTGTATTTAACTTCTTTTTTTTTTTTTCAATACAATTATTAAAACAAAAATGCCAGGTAGTCTACATGAAATCCTAGGTCAACCTTTTGATATTTCTTCAAGCAAGATGATTTGCTCTTAAGTACCAGAACACACTGAATATTTAAAAAAAAATTAAAAATTATGATGACAACAGCAACCAAAAAAACCTGCAAAATCACTGGGTTTAACTAATACTGTTTGCTGAAATAGGCCAACATGCAAAATAATTCATGTCTCCTTAAATTCAGTTTTTCTGACATTTATCACCTGAATATTTTAGTGAAGAATTATATAAGCCAAATTTAAGAAAGGACCATGTGGAGGCTTTTATGGTAGTATTTTTATTTGTGGACACTATTTGCTGTTAGGAAGCAAACATACATGTGGGGCATCAAGCATCCCTAATGTGACTCCTAATTTAGATTTTGTCATAACTTTCTCTGCATTATAGATGATCTAGACGTAGGGATTGAGTGCACCCTCAGTAAATTTGCAGATGACACCAAGCTGGGTGGGAGTGTCGATCTGCTGGAGGGTAGGAAGGCCCTTCAGAGGGATTTGGACAGGTTAGATAGATGGGCCAAGACCAACGGCATGAGGTTCAACAAGAACAAGTGCCAGGTCTTACACTTTGGCCACAACAACCCCATGCAGCTCTACAGGCTGGGGGAAGAGTGGTTAGAAAGCGGCCCGGTGGAAAGAGACCTGGGGGTGCTGATCGACAGCCGGCTAAACACAAGCCAGCAGTGTGCCCAGGTGGCCAAGAAGGCCAATGGCATCCTGGCCTCTATTAGGAATAGTGTAGCCAGCCAGTCTAGGGAAGTAATTGTCCCTCTCTACTCGGCACTGGTGAGGCCGCATCTTGAGTACTGTGTCCAGTTCTGGGCCCCGCACTTCAAGAAAGACGTTGAGGTGTTGGAGCGAGTCCAGAGGAGGGCGACCAAGCTGGTGAAGGGTCTGGAGGGTCTGACCTACGAGGAACGGCTGAGGGAGCTGGGGTTGTTTAGCCTGGAGAAGAGAAGGCTCCGAGGTAACCTTATTGCAGTCTACAACTACCTGAAGGGAGGTTGTAGTGAAGTGGGAGTTGGCCTCTTCTCCCAGGCAACTAGAGATAGGACAAGAGGGCACAGCCTCAAGCTTTGCCAGGGGAGGTTCAGGTTGGACATCAGGAAGAATTTCTTTTCAGAAAGGGTTATTAGACATTGGAATAGGCTGCCCAGGGAGGTGGTGGAGTCACCATCTCTGGATGTGTTTAAGAAAAGACTGGACATGGCACTTAGTGCCATGATCTAGTTGACATGGTGGTGTAGGGGCAGTGGTTGGACTCGATGATCCCAGAGGTCTCTTCCAACCTGGGTGATTCTGTGATTCTGTGATTCTGTGATTCTGTGATTCTGTGATTCTGTGATTCTGTGATTCTGTGATTCTGTGATTCTGTGATTCTGTGATTCTGTGATTCTGTGATTCTGTGATTCTGTGATTCTGTGATTCTGTGCTGTGATTCTGTGATTCTGTGATTCTGTGATTCTGTGATTCTGTGATTCTGTGATTCTGTGATTCTGTGATTCTGTGATTCTGTGATTCTGTGATTCTGTGATTCTGTGATTCTGTGATTCTGTGATTCTGTGATTCTGTGATTCTGTGATTCTGTGATTCTGTGATTCTGTGATTCTGTGATTCTGTGATTCTGTGATTCTGTGATTCTGTGATTCTGTGATTCTGTGATTCTGTGATTCTGTGATTCTGTGATTCTTAAATCTGAATCTTGCAACCCTATCTCCTCAGCTTATTGTAGGGTTTCTGAAGACTGACATTTTAATATACTTATGACTTGAATCCACTGGTTGCATGTTAAGTGCTGAAAATGGTCATTGAGCCCTGTTCTGGGACCACCAGCTGTTTATTTTCTGTTTGCTCTGAGCAATTCTGAGTTGTGACTCTCCAAAAATGTCTTAGACTGTTTCTTTCAACAAGGAAGAAAGATATTAGTCTTAAATAAGGTGACTGTTTCCAGTGTGTTTGAGGGAGCAGTTTTTCTGGTGCTATTCAGGAAGATGAACTTGGAGAAGGTCTAGGAAAGCTACTACTGCAATATTGACAGGTGGTGTGAGAACTTTGACCAAGCTGGTCTGTATTGCAGAGAAGCCAGATGGAAAAAGACATCTGGATGTGACTGGAAATTGTGGATGTCCCAGCCCTGAGGGATATGGGGAATGGAAATGAAGTGGATGTGCTGCTTGCTGGCAGTGAAGAGAAAACATGGTACCCTCACTATTACTGGGAGATGTCCAGCAGAAAGGACTGAATTGTATGTGTAGGCTCTTGTTCCTAGAGATATGTTGCTGAGCTCACAACATGCACCATCACCTCCTTGTGGCATTTACCCTCCAAAACAGGCTGAGAAATTCCCTTGCCTGGGTAAATGGCGAGCTGCACTATTTTTTCTCAGCGTTGCCCTCCTTGAGGAAGCAGGGGCAAGAGGGCTCACGGTACACAGGAGAGGGGATTCTGAGTGACCCCCAGGAGAGCACTGCCACGTGGACAGGTAGGTCACATCTCCCTCCTGAATGTGGGTGAAATGACGGAGGAGGAATGCCAGAGCACAGAATTGCAGAGTAATAAACCAGCTGGTTTTAATTTTCTCTCAGTTTTTTAAATCTGGTTTGTGTCATACCATCATGACAGTTACTGTTCCCTTTGTGCTTTGAAGTAGATCAATAGGTTTGTTGTTGGGTCAAGACAAAGGGCTTGACAGCCCAGAAAACAAATTACTTTTATTTCCTTTCCTGTTCAGGCTTTCTCTGTCATAGAAGTTAGCTGTAGAAGACTACTATTTTTTTGTCTTTGTATCATCAGGCTGTGTGGGTGTCAAAATATCTGGAATAGATAAAATACCTCTTTATGTTTATTTACCAGCATCTTTTCTGGATTCAGCTTGTCTTTATGGTAATATTTTTGTATATTTCTGTAATGCCGCTACCATCTCTTCTAATGACTGCCCCTCTCTTTGCTTGACAAATAACCAGGCAGCAGATCCCTTTCAAAAAGGACTGTGTTTGTTTGGGAGCAGCTATAGCAATAACTACAGCAATAATAATAAGCTCTTACTTCAACATCAGAGCAGCCAGATGTGTTTTTATTGAAGCAGAATTCTTAATTTCTATAGCAGGAAAAATATTTTCCATATCTCCTTTATATGGAAAGCATGAGTGGAAAGAGATTACATCAGAAATCATCCATTTTGTCATGATACTGACTTTTATTTTCCATTGGGTCCTTTTAAGATTTCTATTTTACAGTCTGTGTCAAAGACCAATTCCAATCAAGACTTACTGCACACTGATGATCTATAAACAGAATTATGAAAAAGGGCATTTGAGGCTCCTGTAAGCATACATGACACTGCACTTCTGAAAAGCCTGTACCCTGTGAGTTTCTCAGTCTCTAGTTTTCATTAGTATACCTTCTGCTCTCCTGTCAAGCAACTCTATAAATCTATGCTTTGGAGCTTTGAGGCACACCCTAGTATGAATGCAATTACTACCCTGGTCTCCTTCCCAAACAACAACTGTGCTGAAGTGGTCATAGGGAGTATAAAGTCTGAGCATTTATCCACCATGCAGCATGGCAGTCCAGTTCTTCTCATGCCAGCATTGGTTTTATGTTCAGTTATGATAAATATGTGCAAAATTGTCCCTTTTGTTTCCTAGAAGTTTGCTTTATCTAGTTGGAGTGTCTTTGAAATTTAGGCTTCTATGAAGAGCTATTTACGTGGAATATAAATCACTATTTCATTTATGACTATTTTTCCCAGAACTGTATAAGTATAAAAAACAATAAATCCTGCTTTAAAAGGAGAGCTGGATTTTCTTTTTATAATTCACAGTACTGTATTTCCACACATGTGACTTTTCAAAGTCCTGGTACATCATATTTATTTCCCCTTACTTGTCTCTTCTATTTTATGGACCATGAAAACTCTGAGGACCACAGTAACTGGTAGCTGTCAAGGTATTTCATATATGGTGAGGGGCATCAAGTATCATGCTTGGAAGATCAGCTTGATAAAGGGGACACAGAGTAGAAAGGTTGCACAGATGTTCTGGGACCACAAGTCTTGAATTTCATAGACCAGGAGTTTGATTATATTCTGAAATTGCTGAAGCAAAGAGTAAATATAAAGCTCTGTGACTAGAAATCCCTGCAGCAGATACATACTGTGTGTTAGATCTTACAATTAAAGCATAGTGGTGCAAAGTATGCTTCCAAAACATGATCTGTAGAATTTGATGCCTACTTCTGAAGGGACTGGGTGTAATGCCCCAATGCCTCAAGTGGAAGGTGGGATTGCTGTTCAGTGTCTCTGCTGTGGCAAGAGCAGGAGAGCCTCCTTTTCTCCTTCCACAGCTTCAGCCAAGCTCTGTTGGCTCTGGATAACCTCTGTTGTTTCATGTTGCACATTGCAGACACAGAATTTCTATGACTTAAGTGTATCTGTTTTCTGTACACTTGAAATTGTTGCTCATTTAACTGTGACTAATAGCCTCTCTTCAGAGATCTCTGCTCAAGCTATTTGAGTTCAGAGCACACAAAAACCCTCATCTAATCAAGCTACACATATAGACGCATCATCAACCTTTGCAGTTGCATTTCCCCACACAGCATCACTGCTTGTCTGACAAAAAGATGTATTTTGGTTCAATTTTGGATTAAACAAATTGTAAAAAGGAATGCTTTGCTCTATCTGATCCAAACAAAAGAGCCACACTGTCTGATTGAGGGCAGCATATCAAATACATGCTGCAACAGAGAAGGGTAAAAATTAATTTTCATTGGGCTTTTTATGGCAATATTGTTCATGACTGGTGCTGAAGTATGAAAAAAAGGAGTTGCTGTGAAATATTAAGTGGCACGAGATACATGACACTTGAAATAGTCTGCCAGCTGAAGACAATGCTGAGATTAAGTGCTATTAATGCTATCTGCTGTATGTGTCCAGTTTGCTCGTATGGTTGGCACTCCTGTTTAACTGAACAAAATTATGGCAAATCAAATTCATACTAAAGTCTGCACGGCTGAAAATGATCTGTAGTGAGGATGTGGGGAAAAATGACAACTTCTTACAGTTAATGTTTAATCAGTTTATTGGCTGTTCTCCTTCAGGCACCATCAAATATAGTGTGTCTAGCCACAGATGTTCCTGATTATATTGTTGTTTTGTTAAATAATGGTTAATACACTTGTTAAGCAGCTTGACAGTAAAATTCCCTTTTTAAATAATCGGGCAAATAAGTTCTTGTATGCTTGGAGGTGTTACTGCACCTGATGGTGGCATAACAGTTATTGGAGTGGTCTCATTTTTGTGGAGGTGAAGAGATCTTTTTAAAATGATGTGTTTTGCAGCATCCCCTTGTACCTAAGGGGCAAAGAGGTGGTCTCCATCTTCTTGTGTGCTCCTGTGCTCACTGGCTATTGCTGTTCCCTTTGGATATACTCTGTCTGGGAGGTGTGGAAGCTACTTGAAAGAACAGGATCTCCTTTGCCCATTGTGGCTGTGTAAATGATCAAATGCTTCCTGGAAGCAGCAGCTGTTGGTTTCTGCAATAGTGGAAACAGCCTAAAATCTCAACTTCACCTGTCCTGTGGAGCCTTTCAGTCCTCAAAAAGAATGTTTTTGTGTTTTTTTTGTTTGTTTTGGTTTTTTTTAGTTTTTTTTTTTGAATTGTCTATATAAAAAGTAGCTCACAATCACTTAAATAACTTCAATCCAAGATAAAACATAAATGGTGTTGATGTTTCATGGTGCTGAAAAAACAAAACTTCAAAGGACATGTTTATGTGCTATCACTCCAAGTGTGATGTTTATATTGGTGACAGATGCTGGGAAAGAAAAACTGTTAGAAAAATGAAGAATCCTAAATAGTTCTTTGTAATGTTATGCACTCTTTTCCTAAGACCAGCTGATAGCAGTCAGTGTGGTCCTTGGGCTCCCCTTCATTCCCTTTCTAGGGATTTCTCATTGAAACTTCTCCAGCCTTTAAATCCAAAGCAACAAGTAAGATGTGAAAGACACAGCATGTTAGGTGTTATGTAGGCTTTTTGTACGTGCATGTTTCCTCTGTGCTTTCTGCCCTTGCCAGTTAATCACATAGTACTAGCACAATGCGTGGTTTCAGTCATTGCTCTTGCTATCTTAACAGCAAATGTTCCTGATCTGAAATACGTCACCCCTGAAAAGCCACCATTTGTTGTGAGGTGATTTAGCATTGGTTTGTCTGTCTGTGTGACCAAGTCCCTCCATGAAGATGGCACTGACTTCTCGTTTGTGTGAAAAATTGGCTGGTTTATGCCTTGTTGATCCAGCCACCGTGATGTGACTTGATGAACCATTTTAATAGAAAACCATTGTCAATAGTTTTTGGATCTGCTGTGATACTTATCTCTAGCATTGTGTTAGTGACACCCTGGGCATCACAGCTGGAAGCGGTGGAAATATCCTTCAGACCTTTCAGGAAGGTGTCAGCAGTGAAAGGCAAGGTCCTTCTGGAAGCTTAGTGATAATTGTATCATTTTGGACTCTAATACCTAAGTCATGCTTGCTTCATCTTGCAGTACGGCTATTCTGCACACTTTCAAAGACAAGGTGTTCTTCCTCTGTATAAGACATTGCTCACAGCAGATAGTAATGGAAATAGTGTTGTGTGTTTTCTACAGCATCACAAATATTTATATCCATCTTGCATCTATGTTATGTTAACATGCCTGGAAGCGTAATGTCAACATAAAACAACAAGCACTGCAAACCAAATACATATTACAGTCACATTGACAATTCAAAATTAAAAAAAACCCCAGTCACATGCAATTGAACTTTGTTTTTCCTGGTTCTCCTCTCTTTGTTAGCAATGCACGTGATTTGCAATTATTTTATTCTATCTGATGTGTTTTTCCAATGGAGGGATTCTATTTGTGACACCTGTCACTATATATGATTTGGTGACAAGAATGCAAAGTTGGCAAATGATCAACTTAATTGGCTTAAGAAAAAAAAGCCCTAGATTTTGTCATGGTGCTACATGCTTGTATTCATTATATTTTCTAATCTATATTATCTGCTCTTCCCATCCCCTTCTTTCAGTTACAGACTGTTCTAAATTACATTAAAATTCTAGATGTTGAGACTGTTCTGATTTCTGCAGGAAACTGACATGTTAACATTTTTGTTGTGAGAAATTTTATTTTAAAAAAAGCAAAAATCCCAAACCCCACCAAAAATAACAAAAAACCCCACCCCAAACCAATTCCCACTGGATCACCAGAAAATAGTTTTTAATATTGGCTGGACAGTAGCTAGATAACAAGTTTTGAGCACTTGTCTTGTGTGTACTTGATGTCTTCAGCAGAAACTAGGAGGGAAGGACACGACACATCCACTGGGACTGGTGGGATGGCTGAGAGTTACTGAGGAGGGCTATGGTTGCAACCAACTGCTTTGTCTAGCTGATGTAAGAGACGATCCAGAATTTGTGGATAATTAGGAGTGCTGTGACTGTGAGGTTAATAGATTGAAACAGAAGACAAGTCTCATCTTTCAGGGAAGAAAGAGCAGTTTGGCAGCTGTCATTGCATATTAGGTGATTTGGTGTGTGCGTGTGTTGAATGTGGAACAGGAAGACTTCCGTGAGGAACTAATGCACTTGTGGAAGATGATATTATTTCCAAACCAGGCAAAGCAGAGCTAAGGAAATGGGCCAGTACATAAAAAAAAAAAAAATAAACTCCTGTGACTGTGTCTAACCTCCTACTTACAACTAAACTGTACTCAAATATCTGAGGTTAAATCCCAGTGTCTTTCCTGCCACTAAAAGTAATCCTTGAAGATGGCTGGTAAATTCCGGCCTGTGTACACTTACACCATTTTATATTTAAACTACATAACAACTATTCTTTTGTAAATGCTAAAGAATGCCTTCTTTCCTCCTTCTACTGTAGCTATTAAGTTATTGCATTGCACAAAATTGCTGTGGTTTGGTGCAGCAATAGATAGGTTCATATAAATGCATAGTTCTTTTCACTACTTGGTGCTGCTTTTAATGACTATTTTTCTGCTTTCCAAGAGAAAAAGAAAGAAGTAGTTGCAGAGCTGTGGTGGGAATCCTGAAATCAGAACCGTGTAATGCTTTTAGTGTGCTGTCAATTAGTCTCTCTGATACAAAACCATGATGAATCCCTTGGTGCCTTTTCCCTGTTGAGACTAATAAAATTCATTTTCAGTTTGCAAGTCTGTAGATGCCCCTTCTGGTCCAAGGGAATAACAAAAGATGTCAAGCTACATGTTAAACTAAAAGAGTGAGAAAGTAGAAAAGGGAAAAAAAACTGTAAATGAAATGAAAAAAAAAAAACTGAGAAAGATATATTTGCAGTTGAATGTAACTGACTTAAGAGGTAGGAGTTATTAAACAAGCCTGAAGTTTAGTACAAGCTTGTCATGGTAGACTGTGTTTGAGTTCATATATCACACTTAGAGCTGTTGCCTTATGTAGAGGAGAAAAAGGAAACAGCTTGGCAAGGCTTGGAAATACTGCTGTGTATTCAAAAAGAAAAATACCTTTTAAAGTTAGAAAATCCCAGGTGAATCCCTGAGTGAGGTAAGCCTGGATGGTCTGCAGAAGCACTTGGGAAGTCATAGGGGAAGCAGGGGATGTGTGTGTCTTACAGGAGAGCTGGCTTGGGGATATGGTGCAGGGCAGGGGGGTAGCCTGGTGTATCCCATGGAGATGCTAGCTCTGTTAGCTTGAGAGGCTGGCTGCTGCTTGGCCTTGGGTAACCCCTCCATGGATGCAATGGTTTTGAGCAAGGAGGTAAACAAGACGAGGATGGATAGAGCAGTCAGCTCTGAAAACACTAAAAGTGAATGCTAATTCCCACCCACCCCACCCCCTGCCCCAAGACAGCCTGGTATGTGACTGTCCTAATTACTGAGTTAATTATTAACACTTTGAGAAATGAAATAATTTGGAAAAATGAGTTTATTTCTGTGGGGAGTCCTTTCCTTTCACCTATGACCATATGTAAGATGTTCTGGGATGTACTTGTTTACTGCTCTACTCCAGTTATTTTTAGGTTGAAGGAATGCATATATTCTTTGGATATCTCTCCTGATAATGCTTCATTTTAGGGAGGCAGGTATTTTAGATATTCATCTATACACAGAAATCTTATTTAAAATTGCAAAGAAGAAAAACTTGGATTTCTCTAAAGAATTTAATTTTAGAGTCAGTTTCTGAGAGGGCTGGGTTAAGCATAGAAGGTAAATGTGACAGAGCAAACAGTCAGGTAGGTGATTATATTCTGATTTACATGACATAAAAGTTTAGAGGTATACAGTGCTCTATCTTTTTTTTTCCTGAAAAAAGAGTCCAGTCAGTAGTCAATGAGAGCCTAATTTACATTGCCAGTACCTTTGACTGTGTGACAGGAGCTGGTTGACAGATAGTATCATAACCTCAGCTATTCTGCCATTTGAGAAAATGCTCGGGTGATATTGAAAGTCAGGAATAGGATATGACCACAAATCACTTCAGAAATGAAGCATTGATTCTGTTTTGAAGAAAGCATGTTGAATACTGGCATGCTGCATTCTTCCGTACTTGGCCAGAAATCTTCAGTGTTTGCGGGTGAAATCATAAGTACATATAAGTACATGTACAAATAATCCGTGTGCTGAGAACTATGCACTCCAAATAGAGCTTCAGTGAGCTTTTAGTGTTGGTTATGTTGTATACTGACTTTCCTGCATAAGGATGAGTTTCTCCTTGAAACAAAATGAAGACTGAGAGCAGATAAAATAATGATGAGATGAAATAAAACTGGTCTATCAGAAGAAATGGCACAGAAATCCAATTTGGGGCAGTAAAATGGGCATACATATTATTTTCTATTGTATGCTATTTCACATGAAGTATGGTTACAACAAGAAATCAATGGAAAATAAAAATTATGTATAGGACAAACCACTAGAAACTGTGAGGCTATGCTTCCCTGTTCAAATTGAAAGGTAAATGCAACATATGAGTTTCATATCTTCCGATAGCTGTAAGCTTGCTTCCTTCCTCTGTTGATGCACTATCTTCAGCTTTATTCTCAGGGTTATTTTGGCAGTGTGTGCCTGTCCTGATTATTCAGCGAAGGCAGACAAATGTTCCGTGTGAACATTTTTAATGCAGTTTCTCTCTTTAACTTCTTTATTTTCAAATTAACCTTTCTTTGAAGCTGTTTGTATTTCATGGCATCAAATCTTTTCTCTTTCAGGATGAATCAGATGCTTACACCATAACTGTACTTAATCCTATTGTGCCACCAGTGTTTGCCCTCTCTGTATTTGCCCCATAGATCACGGTGCTAAACTTAAAGCAATTTGTGTGTGTCTGTGTGTGTATCTTAAACTCCTCAGATACAACCCTCATGTACAATCACTGTGAAATAGCTGGTAGAAATAAGAAAACTGCCTAGAGTATGAGATGTTAAGTTCTTTTTCTCCCTTATATTATACAAAAATGGCCAAAGTAATCTTTTAAATAAAAATATGCTGTTTGTTTTACACATTACAAACAGGGTTTCGATCTGTATTGGTAGTTCCCATGAAGAAACAGGATCCAAATATCAGTGAAGCTTTACTGCTAAACCCCAAAAATTACTGTAGATAAAAAGATATATATTTGGCAACTTTTTTGTGTCAAAGTGGGGAAAAAAAAAGCGGTAACCTTCAGGGAAGTTAACTACAGAAGGGAAGAATTGAGATTTGATTAATATCCTCTTAAGTATCTTTCTCTTGGCTCTAGCTGCTCTTGCGATGAATCTCTGTAGCTTTCCGTGCACTTCTACATCTGTTTCTTTACATTTCTCTTGCATTTACAGTTAAAAAATATACCTTTTTTTCCCCCCTCATCTTGCTCTTTTTTTTTCTTTGTTGTTTGAATCCCCAGTGGCTCACTACCTGTGGTAGAGTAGCTCTCACTCTTGAGCTGCTGGATCCATAGGAGGAACTTTTGAGGTTACCTTTGAAATATTGGAAAGTGGGGGAAATCAGTTAAGTGTCTCAGCTTAACAACCTTCTCTAGAGCCACAGTAACTCAAACTATCTACAGATGAAGATCTACTGGAATTTGAGTCAGTTCATGAATACTTTCTTTTTTCTACCTTTCTACTTAAGTCAAAGGAAATTTTGATTTAAAACAAAACTCAACAAAACGACAAACTTCATCCTGTTATAATCGGCCAATTACCTTTACTAAGCAACAATTTAATTTTTAATCTCTTGACTATAGTGATCGAGATGGCTCTGTGCTTTTGAGATAATTATTCAGTAAAAACCTTTTGAGCTTTCAAGATGCATGAAACTCTGCAAGCTGTAAACCACAAGGTTTACGTAATATGTATGAAGTAGAGACTCTTCAGACAGTGACCCATACAATTTTCTTGGTTTATTTTGTTTGTCTTGGAGTGTTTGGAGTTCTTCAGTGTGCATATAAGAGTATTTTAGTCAGAAATTTGACTAATGGAAAGGCTTATTGATTAAGGAGTTCTTGTCAAATTAATTTCTGGCCTAGCATTTTTCAATTGGCTATAAAACTCTGCTCATGTTCAATGGTGTATTTTTGGTTGCCTGACATGATTCAGTAGCATTATTTCTGCTCTGCTTTAGTATTTCCAAGATCATTGGGTCTCTCCTGGGATGGAAACCTGCCACTCTCCACCCTAAGTGCTCTGTTATCAGCTGTGCTTACTCTGCAAGCTGAATTTCAGTTTGGATGTTGCTGGTTTGTTTTTTGGTGTTTTTTTTGTTTGTTTGTTTTTTTTGCATGTAAGTGCATGAATATGTGACAGTAACAAATATAAGCTGAATCTAATGTGTGGAACCCAGAAATGCTTCTCAGTTCCTGGTTCCTAGTATGCATCTTGGCAGTGTCTCAGCTCTACAGCTCTAAGTTAAGACCCTAGGTATGGATCATTCTGCTCTTTTCATGTAGAGAAAATCCAAGTACATGGACAGAAGAGAGGAAAACTAGATGTGACTGGGACATCACAAAGTAAACAAGCTATGGTTCAACTAGAGAGCAGAACTGCCAGCAGGTCTTCTGGAATCAAAAAGCTTTTATTCTTTTGACAGTAACAACAAAATTTTTGTAGAGGAAAAATCACTTTAAAGAGGAGCCTGTGTTAACTTCTACACCTGAATGGGTTGCTGTGAGCTTTGATATAGCTTTGCCAGTCTGGTTCTCCAGTTCTCATGATACTGTGTCCTATAGATAAGTACATAACTGAATGATAATGCTCTGCTCCAAGGAGGTTGTCGTTACTGCATCTTTTCTGTTGTGCCGATTGCGGTATGATCTGGTTGTAATGCCTCTGCAAGACTACCTTGCTATGCTTCTCTGTGGCTTTATTTATAAAGGGTGAGCTACCAGGATGTCTCAGTTTTACACCTGCACTTGAAGCATTTCACAGCTGCTTGGATCAATAGAGGTTCAGCATCAATTGACTGGATTTGGTGCAAAGAGTTTTTTATCTCTGAGCACTTAGTGATATGATGCTCCTTTATCTGCCTTCCAAAACAGTATTGGCGTTTTGCTCCTACTTTATGAGGATGAGCCAGACACAGGCACCATTATCAGTCACTTTCTGCAGTAGTTTCTCCCTCTTTTCTCATTCAGTAACTGTGATTCATGTTACTTCAGTTATATCAGACAGGATTTTCCTTATGTTGCATGTTGTGGGGGTGTGGTTTTTTTTCTTCCTGTTTGTGGAGGCTATGAGCCCTTCCCAGTGCTGGATGACTCAAGTGTTTTTCTCTGTTACTACCCTCCCTAGGGAATTAATGAAATGACATGTAAGCAGTCATAAAATTAATCCTTGAATTAAGATAGCTGTGTAGGGCTATGACTCAAACCATGCTGAGTCTTGAGGAGCGGAGAGCTGTACTGAGTTGCTTTGGTATTCCACAGTCAGAAAGGACTTTTTCAATCATGAAAGGTTTCCTACACCTTGCAAGCAGCTGGGTTTTTCTGAACTCACAACCTGTGACTGCAGAAAACCTTACTTCCAGTACTGGCTGTTGTGTGAGGGGGCAAGTTATTGACACTGGCCCCTGTCCTAGAAACACCTACGGATTTGCCTGGTGGGATTCTTCTCCCCTATGGATGATGAGTTATGTCCATTGCATTTTCTGAAAGAAATAGTGTGCTTTCACATTGTATGTACTAGAATATATTTATTCTTTGTATTGCCAGGAAAGAAGGTGAGGAAAAAAGAAAGAAAACTGATTTTAAGTATTTGATCCTGTGTTGTGTGTTTTGTGTGGGTTTTTTTTGTTGTTTTTTTTAAATACTTCTATTTATCTTAAAGTTAACAACAGTATTATTTCTTTAGGGTGGATTCTACTTACAATAGCAGAGATTCTTGTGGGCAATTACTCAGGGCAGCAGTTAATTATGGATACTTACTGGCCTGAGTTATGGAAATCCTAATAATAATTCAGGTCTCTTGTGTTTGCAGTTCTATGGAAATTAAATATTACTAAGCAGAATACCTTGTTCAGGAGCTTTTTTCCTTGCACATCTGGGAGGTGTCATTATAACTGAATCCTGGTTTGAACATAATTTGAAGGGGAAAAGTATGTTTCATCCCTGGTGCACGTGTGTAGTCTCCAGCTAACAGCAGCACCTGCATCTTAAAGTGGAAAATGTGCATTTGAGTGGCAAATAAAACAGTTTCATGGAAATTTTTAAATTTCTCTTCTTTGTGGGTGTCACTTAGCAGCTTTAGCTTTGGAGAAGCTCTTGCTTACTTAGAGCACTGAAGCACTGTGTTCTCCATGCACGTGAAGAGATGCTTAGTGATGGGAATTGAAGTGAAGAATTATTTTCTTTTTCCTCATCCTCCTTATGACGTTATCCAGGGATGGATGAGAGACTGAAGGATTTTCCTTAAGCTCTGCTGAGAGCACTTGGTGGAAGTGTAGGAGCCAAGCTGAGAGCTGAGTACTCCTGTCTATCATATCCTTGCTATGACAAGCTTTCATGCACACGTTGCTTTCCCTAGCTATTTGCATGGACTAAATTCTTCTTTATGCTATGAAAGATGTGCTGAAATGTCATAAATCCTTGTGAAAACTATGCATGCTTCTGCAAGACCACAGCAACTGAGAGATCACAATAAATCTGTTCCCATTTGCATTGTCAATAAGAGCTTTATTGGAAAATGTTTGCTTTATGTTGGTCTCATGAGGAACTAAGGGTGCTATTAATGTAGGTATTAACTGTGTCAGAGATGCCTCTGGTATCTCCCAGGCAGATATTTCCATGTCAATATCCCTTGCTTTGAAGGCATTACACTTTGCTCAGGTCTCCTCCCATGGATTTTACTAGAAATCCCATGTCTCGTTTTCCTGTCTACCATTCTTTGTCTATGCCATACTTTCTTGGTCATAACAGCTGTCCCCCTTTACTTCCACTTCATTTTGTAGAAGTACCTCTAGTCTCTTCCTCACCCCTATGTGATGCTTTTGGGGACTGGGGGCACCTTTCAAAACCTGAACCTTCAGCCAGCCTGGAAAGTGAAAACAATCAGAGTGGGACAGAGGGAAGGTCTGCTCAGCCCCACCACGCACCCTCAGCAGCTGCTGGCAGCAGATGCTTAGGGGAAGAGTGTGGGAATAAATCAAACCTGTGGCTCTGATGTACTCTTCTAGCTGCTGGCAGTCTGCAGTTTAGGGACTTTCTGAGCTGGAGATTATATTGTATCTTTGTATTTAATAGTCCTTGATGGTCTTTTCTTCTATGGTAGGACTCCCTACTATCATTTTTGAGCAAACTAGGGTGAGGATATGAATGCTGCAAACAGCTGAGGTATCTAAAATGCATTTACATTTGCAGATGGGATTCAGTCTCACCTCTACATTTTACTGCTTTTTATTGTCTATTTATTAGAATAACTCTGCAAAATGGGAGTTGGCAGTGTGTGTTCCCCTGTATTATCACCAATAGTCAGAAATGGCTTTTGTTTGTTACTTCTGCCACTTTCTTTTTCTATTCTGCTAAACCCTTGGGAGCTTAGATCGGTGAAAAGTATTGTGGATTGCAACAACTTGCTTCTCTGTCCTCTTGTCTGCTTTAGTTTTGAGACTATCTTTTTCAAGTGTTGTATTTATCCTTTTTTTTTTTCCAAGCCTCACTCCTTTCATAAATCAAAAGGGAACTAAAATGGCTGGATTTCATGCATAGCTGTGGGCAAATATGGGTATTTTCTTTATCCTTGTGTCGATATTTAAACAAGATGTGATAGTTTGCTAGAAAGTATGAACAAAAGCCTTCAGTTACTTAAGAATTAAAAATAAATAAATCATGCTCAGTAGAAAGTTTCTTACCATTTTTTTATGCAGCTCTTTAACTGGATATGGTTGAAAATACTTTATTCTTCACACTTGTGGGCCAGTGGTCAGTCTATGTATTCCCCCCTGCCCCTCTTGTCTTGCTGTGCCTTAAAAGCAGGTAACTTTTTACCAGTTGACAGGGCAATGGCTGTCTGGTGGAAAGGTGAGAGGCAGCAACTCCCACAGCACTGCAGCAGGGTACACTGCCCTTGGGTTTGTCAGCTGCTTCTCACTGATTTTGTGCTCTTTGGCTTGAGAGCAGGGAGCATTCATCCTGCTTAGATCACAAGTCAGGCAGCAGCTCACCCATAGCAAACTGCAGCAGTAGGCTAGCAAATAATTCCGTATCAGTGGCTTTAAAGATACTTCTTGGAGACAGGTAGATGCAAAATATTGCTTTTAATATCCTTCCCGACTATTTTCTTTTCCTGCCGATCTTTACAATTGTGTAGCTATGAAGTCACAGACTATTTTGGTCCTCCTCTGTATCTGTGATAATCGTGCCCTAAGGAACATCCTTGAAACATTAGAGAAAAACACATTTTTATCATCAAAGGATAAATATAGGAAGGTGGATACAAGAAACCACGGTGTCTTTCTGAGCTCTGATACCATTGTGCAAATGCAGTGCCCATTGCAGGAGTGCTGAGCATTCACTTTATTTTGCCTCTGCAGGGCGGTGATAACTTCTGCAGCATGCAAGATGAAACATAAATAACCTTCGTCATCTTTAGAAAAGGTACTTGCTGAGAAGTATTGCATTCAGAGCCTTCCTGGGCAAATTGCGAATAACTTAGTTGTTAGGCCCCGGGGTTCCGCCTTGCCAGACTCCGCACGCTGCTGAGATGTGTGCTGAGCTGCTCGGGAGCAATTGAGGCACTCGGAGGGTGGAGGTGGTTGCTGCTTAATAGCACTGGGTTTCAGTCTGTTCCCATTTTGTTTCTAATAAATGTAAATGAAACACTCAGTACCCACCCATAGAGTCCATGGCATTTCTCATCAGAACAGCTGGTGGGACATGATAACAGAAGAGCAAGGGGAAGGACTCTGGCTACTTTCAGTAGAGAAATCACTACTCTAATAGCCATTTATTTAGATTTTCTGAAACTTTGATACTGTCCAGCTGCTAACAGCTCCTTATTAAGCAGCAGCACTTGCTGTCTGTTTGCTCCTGTCAGAGTTTACCTGACTGCTGCCAACTTAAAGCCAGGCTCTTGGATGACACTTATTGGTTTAAACTGTGGTCAAATCCTGTGCAGTTACAAGATTCTCAATGACACAGAATCAAGATCGTGCACAGCCAACTTTCCCCTTTGCAGCCTTTCCTTTGTGAGAAAGGGCTGTGACCATCAAGGACATTTAAAAAAAACCCCAAACCCCAAAACAAACAAGCAAACAAAAAAAACCAACAAAACAAACCCACAAAAAAACACTGATCCAAACCATTCTATGATCTGTTACACTGGATGTCCCTGAAGGGGGATTTAAAATGAATAATGGTGACCTCTTGGGCAAACTAAATAAACTAGCTCCAGAGAGTACAGCAAGACTTGGACTTCAGTTTGCTAATTTTGCTTTGGGGTGGATGGTGGTATTTCATTAAACTTAAGTTGATAAGAGACTTGGCATCTTCCATGGGCTGGTCTTGCCAAATATGGTGCTGATTGTGGATGTGCATAAGGGAGCTTGGGAGGCAGAAGGTCACTGTGATCCTGGGACACAGTTCAGATGTCTCATGCTCTGCTGTCAGGGTTTGATCTTAATTCTGGGTGAACATCTGAATAGCATGTTGGGCTGGTTATGTCATAGGGGCCCTGTCCTCAAACCAGGAGAGACAGGGATATTGCTGTTGTTGGCAGGACTGAAAGCCACTTACAAAAAATCTTTCTTCTCTCTTGTTTCTTCCATTTGGGCCACTTTCTTACAGGCTGTGAATGAAATGAAAGAGGCATTCTCATTTCTTCATCGCACCCTATCAGTGGGAAACCACGTGTTAAATAGAGCTCAGCTTTGTGGTCTGAGGCAACCTGTGCTCTCAAGGCACCACAGTTACTGTCATTTCTCTGTGTTGGGTTAGCAGCGACTGACCCACCAAGTGCAGGTTGCTTAAAAGCAGCGTGGTTGCCCATGGGTTTAAAAGCACAATGTCGGTGTCACAGTAGTTTATTTATATTGGCTGCTTGATGAATTTTTGAATTGCTTTAAATGAGCTTTAGTGAGGGAGGTGTATACTGTTCCAAATAGATTTCTTGATATTCCAAGTTGTGGTAAAAATGTGATCTAGAAAGAGAAAAATATACCTACTTCTTCACTCTGTTATTACCTGAGGGACTGTTCTGCAGGAAGCTTCAGGAAAGGAGGAAAGAGGAGAGCAGAATGGACCAAGTATTTTTGTGTGTGAACTGGAGAGCTGTGTGTTTGGTGTGGGTTTTCTTTTTGAAGTCAGATCTACAGATTTATCAATTCATGCCTATTAGTTTATTTACTTATTTGGAAACTGAACACTCAATTCAAAAATTGAATTGTACTTAATAACCCTATTGCTTTGCCTCATGGAAGTGTTTTTGGGAGCTCAGAGCTTCCATTTTTCCAGGCTGTTACTGCTTACTGGGAGTAAGACGACTATGCACATCACTGTACAGGAAATACCCTTAAAAAATTTACAAAAATAGCACATCACACTCAATAAATATTATATGAAAATGCAGATGAGTTTTGGATCAACTTTCACTTTGCTTCATTTCAGTAGACTAATACAACTAATATAATTTGAAGGAACACTAAAATATTTGAGTCTAAGAAAAGACAAAACAAAGTGTTTCTGTGTTTTGACGCTTTTCTTCAGAAGCTTTCATTTTTAGTGAAAGATGAATTGCACTGTCAACTTTTTATCCTAACCTTAAAAGAAAACTAATGGTGAAGCACCAGGATTCCAAAATGCACTTAGATTCCTCCCACCTAATGAACTCCAATTTGAGTGCTGACATGCAACTTTAGTGTTTCATAGATCTAGAGGCAGGAGACTGATTAAAGCATCATCACTGGAGCTATTTCTGTTCCTTATGATATTCCTTCTTAAAACTTGCCTGTTACCTCAAAGGCCTTTCTGCATACCTTAAGGAGGAGATCTGCAGCTGAGACTCACCAACACTTAAGAATATAACACAGGGAAACTGCTTGTTTCTAGATGTTTATAAAAGCAAAATTATAGTACTGTGGTAATTAAAAGTTGGATGGTAAGATGGGCCTATGTAGCATGTGGGGTAAATTGGAGTGAAAAGCCAAAAAACCCCAATCAAAAAAGATTATTTCCTGTTTGTTTGTTTTTTTTAAGGTAACTGTACAGTGAGGAGCTAGATTTGTGTGACAGCTATGTGATCATCCTTCCTCAACACTGGGCTGTTTGTCCTTCCTTAATAGCTGACTGTATAGTCTAGGAAACTTATTCTGTATACCTAAGATAGTCTAATCTGTATAGTCTAAGAAGCTAAAAAAATTATAACAGTCAAAGGGTGTGTATGGGGAGTGGGTGTTTGCACTTGGGTTATCCTGGATCTAGTGCTTGGCCAGAGCAGGACAAGGAGAGTACAGGAGACTCTGCTTGATATGGGCTGGCTGAAGCCGCGGCAGCTGCTGAATCACTGTCGGGTTGAATTGCTCTGAAGAATCTGATAGACCATGGCTGTTTGCTGTTTTCCCCAAATAGAGCATTTCAAAACCGCTGACTTGACATAGCAGCTACATTTGATGGAACTTCCAGGGAGTGTTTTTGCTTCTGAACCTCCTAAAACTCCTCTGAAATGTTGTTGACCACAGCAATGAGTTTTGTATTGACATTAAAGATAGATTTATTGCACTTAAAGTTTTGCTTCCTTCCAACTTATGAGGTCTTTGAGAGCTGAGATCCAATAATTCCTTGCAAATGGCTACCTCTGCTTTTGAACAAAGCATCTTAAATATGATGTATTACTAGCAGTGTGTGCAAGCATATCCCTTCTGTTGTTTCACAGAAGTGCTGTGTGGGTTATCTTGCTGACAGGAAATTGGAGAGCCATAAAGTACTCAAAATCTAGTAAGATGATAGCTGGACTTACTGTAAGTGTTGGAAATTCCCTTTTCCCTAATGGGGGATTTTTCTGGGAGTGGAGATGTAGATCAGAAGAAATAGTATTAGAACACCTTTTATTAAACTAATATTAATAGACTAAAGCTGTTATTAAAAGCAGAAAGCGATTTACACATCACATTGACTTATGTGTTCAGCCTAGTTGTAGCAACAGCTTGCATCTCCTTGGCTGTTTGCTCAGATACCCTTTGCTTTACTCTGGGTTTGTATTCCTGTAGTCTGCACACACAGCAGACAACACTTGTCCTGGGCATTGTGCAGCCTGTTGTTGATGTTGGTGCATGCTGATGGTCTTGTCCAGATATGGCCAAGTTTTGGTGTTCTGAATTTATCAGTTCTCATAAATTCAACATGGACTGCCATGCCCCTGAGCTCATCAGTCTGTGGGAGTCTTTTATTTGTTTTCTCTAAACAGAAACTTTCTTCTCTTTAGCCTGCTGTTTTCCCATAATTATTTCTCCACTGATACGCAAGGCACCTGCAGAGCCTGCTTGCAGGCGCTCACACAGGAGGAGACACTATGAGATTAGGTGAACACAGGCAATTTTTCCATCCCTAGTAATAAATTCCCTGAAAAATATCTTTCAAGGAATAGCTTATCTGTGAAGTTGTGTGAAACTCTGAGAATAATTTTGGAAGAAAAGAAAGGAATTTACTTTGTTTTAATACCAATGTTTTCAGCTCAAGACTTTGAGAACACCAGATACATGGTTTCAAGACAGGTGCCTCACTATCCCTTGTCTGTTATTCTGTCACCTGAAAGTAAGTTTCAAATGTTGATATTTAGGTCTATTAACCCATACAGGAACAACCCATGCATTTTTTTGCCTTCCCTGGGCCTTCTTTTTGCCACGCTTCACTTTTGTTCACTTTCCCAGACATTTGGTGAATTTTCACTGTTTTATTTAATACCTGTTCATTCTCTGAAGGACAGTAGTTTGACATGTAACAGCAGAGTCTGCTTGCTATTTTTGTCTTTCCTTTTCCTTATCTCTCTCTCCTTTTTTCCCTCCCAGATATTCTTCCTGACTGAATTTTCAATCTTGACCAGAAATCGTTCACACTTTTTTCCTACCACTCTGCTAGTGCCATTTCTGATACCTTCAGTAGCTTATTGCTGGTTTATGTATTTGGAAGAGGGATGTATTCCTGAAGGTGGGGTGAGAGTAAGATGTCCTGATGACTTTCCTGAGGAAGACTTCTTCTGATCAGAGTTGACCACGGATTCTCCTTTTCTCTCAGTAATGTTAGCCTGAAAAAGACCATCATCCCCACCAGCTGGTGGTAGCCAAAAGCACCTACTGTAGCACCACAGGCTACAAATGACTTCCTAATCCATATGACAGACTAACGCTGTGTAATTCAGATGTTCAAGACATGGTTATACCATAGTACAGGGAGACCAGAAGTCATTAGCAGTGTTTGTATTGCCCTAATTCACTGCAATATGTAGGAGTTCATTTAGGAAACATCTATGGTCCAAGAGGATGAATATGCTGTATGGTAGAGAAGACAACAATCTCTGATAAGACTCAACAGGCAGATGTTTGATGTCCTGACCTGGTCTTCAGACTCCTGAGCCTATTGGCAAAGCACAGCAACCTGCCACCTAAGAAGTGTATAAACTTCTATGGCCATCAGCATACCTTGCCCTAGCCTGATCCGTTTTACTCTTAATCATACTATCTCAATCAAAGTTTCTTTTAAGAGTCTGAAGGTTTGAATTCTACATTCCTTTTTTAATTTTTTCAAATAATTTTATATCTCTAAAAAACAGACAGAGGAAAGAAACGTCACTGTCATCTCTCTGTTCTTTTGTCATAAAGCAGGAAAAATGAGGAAATAAAGCCCTGGATAGTTGCAGGATAAGTTTAAAGGGAAAGGAAAGTGCCCTTCTAGTCTTAAATTAACTTTGCTTTCACAGAGAAAACAAGCATAGTCTGCATAGACAATTAAAGTAGATGCATTTTCAGCAGCAGAGAAATCTTATTTGCCTCCAGCCCTTTCCATTTTTCATTACTATCACTGCATTTTCAGAAGAAAATGCGAACAAGTCAATGGAAGCATGGCTGGAAGGATAAAATGATTAGGGAATAATTTTTGTTTGCCAGACCAAACAAAATCAATCACTATTGTTTAGGAACCAAAAGCATTAAACAGCTGAGAGAGATTTCTGGACTTTTACAAAATGTTTTTTTCAGGACAGATAAGGGAGAAGGCTGTCTAACACCCTGAGATGGTGTTTGCAATTGTCAAAATTACACAGCGATATGAAAAATACATATAAAGGGAGTCAACTGTGTATTGGTTTTGTGTTTAAAAATGTAAAAATCAAACCTGACTATTGAAATTCACTCCTGTTCTACAACACATTCTTGTCAGGCAAGAAGTCTTAATGCTTGCATATATAAAATGGAAACAATGTTTCATGAAAATATATATAGTAGGAAAGAAATACCCACTCTGTTTCCTAACAGTGAAGTGTGAACTGGATTAAAATGGAGATCAACTTATTTAACTGATTTACCAAGTTCTTACTAACTTTAATGAAGTATAATGTGGTACTTATGAAATGTTTCTAAGATTTTGATCCTTGCCTCTCTTAAGCCTCCTAGCTTGTTGCTTGGGATGTAGCAGTGGGTCCTGCTGGAAACCTCTGAGACTTTTCTAAGAAATTGTAGCTAATTGTCTGGCAGGTTCAAACTAAACTGTTTTCCTGGTTTCATCTGGAGCTTAGCCCTAAACATCTGAATCAGTGTAGAGGAAGAGGCAGGAATGTGTGGTAAGGTTGGGAGGAAGAAGCTGAAGTTGAGAAAATTGTGAATCTCTCATGTGTGTTCTTAGGAACAAGGGTCTAGTGTGGTAACTAGTACTGAGTTAGTTGACTCTACAGTAAGAGAGTATAGTAATGTCTTTATTTTGAAAAGACAGGATGGAAGAGTGTGTGCAAGCTGTGTTACTGAGGGTAAACTGAGGCATAATGAGGTACAGGTGGAGACTTCAAAGTTGACTAGTGAAATTAGCCAACAAGTGCTTCTAAGATTGCTGTTTTTAAAACACAATATCCCTTTGATGCTATTAATCTCAACTGAGTCTGATCCCAAGTTTTGCAGCTATGTGAAAATCCTGCCTTTTACCACTCCAAAGGGGAAAAAACACCATTTCCTGAGGCTGGGGATATTTCTGCCTTGGTGCATTGAGTTGATTTGTTCTTTCTCTTTCAGTTAAGGTTGTTTTTCTTACCCTAGCAGTCTTGCTCACTGTGCAACTCTCTGCTTTCCCAAAGCCAGCTCCTGTGATCTTTTGCATGCAAGATTATTTTCTTTAGATTAAAATCTAATTATGTATATGAATATGCTTTAAGTCAATTTAAGTGGTCTTGTTTCTACTCCAAAGAACAATGAATCCAGACGATAATAATAAAAATTATGAAACAATAAAGGAAAGGTACACTTGAGAAAGTGTACTGGTACCAACAGACGTAAACTTCTTTTTAATTAAAGATGCTAACACTTAATTCACTAAAAAGCATATTTACCTATGACTAAATTGATGGCTGGGTTTGCAATAAATCCAATCCTTCATGAAAGGAATGCATATTAATTCATGGCTTACTCAAAGCCAACAGGATATTTGTCTACAAAACAAGTGCTAAATTCCTTCAGGTAGAGCACAGCAGTACAGCAAGGACTCATATTAAAAGAAATTTAAAAAAAAATGCTTTTAGAAAGGTGTTTGATCTCATTTAATCAACTCCTAGTAGTATCTCAGGGTTCTGAAAACCAAAAGGTTACCACAATTCAGAGGGGATCTTCACTACATTGCTCACTGGCTACCTTCTAGCCAACAAGGGACCTCTGATGTCCATGCCTCCTCTGCTCTTCTGCCACCCTCTATTGCTGTTTCACCTTTCAACTAGTTTTCTGTTTATGCTGTTGGAAACTTGGTCCTACTTATTATGGTAATAACTGTTAAAACCAATATTTCAATCCTCTGTTGTTTGTCCCATACCTTTTTTATGAAAAAAAACAAGTATGTTAACGAAGAGTTATATTCCTTTCATTTTGTCATCTTCTCATGTGTTGCTGCTTTCCATTCCACCAAAATTCTTTCTTCTCTCCCTTTATCTTTGCCATCATTTCATAGCCCTTGTCTGCAGGCTGTCCATCCTACCTTCTCCTGTCACCAGCTAAAACACAGGGCTCAGAGAACAACAATGACAACAAAAGTTGCATTTTTCTTGGAGACTGGCAGGATAACTCTAGGGCTTGCTTTGGTGACTTTAGGCTGAGCATAGCCTGAAGGCAAAATTCATGCTTTTGCCTGTTGCCACCTCAGGAATGTGCACATTTTTGAGGGAAGTTATAGAAAAGCAACCAGAAAGACGTAAGTGACAAGAAGGACCTGATTTATAAGGCAATATTAAGAGTGCAATATATTTAGATTGAATATGCAAATAGAGCAGAGGACATGATAACTATCTTGAAATACTTGCTCACTAAGACCAACAATGGTGAGGAATTACTATGGGGAGGAACAGAGGGGTATAACTCAGAATAATGGGTTGAAATTAAGAAAAATAAAATGTGGGCTGGATGCCACGATAAAGCTTCATGACACTAAATTCAGAATGCAGAAGAGAAAGAAGAATAAGAAGTGGTGAAAGACCCATCACTTAAGACAGTTTAGAATTAGATGTGAAAATGTAGAAAGTGTACTCTTGAGGGCAATCTTTCACTGGCATGGGGATAGAGTGGATGTTCCTTCTCATCTCTAATTTCTGTGATTCAATGGTGCTGTGATTAGGTGATAATTTTTTTTCTTTGTGCAGACCCAGGATGCTACTTAATATTTTAAGGGAGCTTTTAAAATAATCTATAGCAGCACTGACAGTTAACTTTATCAAACAAATTGAAATACAACATTATGAACCCTAGGTCCATCAGGGGACACTGGAGGATTTAAAGAATAAAATAATAAAAAAGAAATGTGACAAAATACTTTGTGTGGCTTCCTACCAGGCATTCTGAAGACTCATGTCAGCTCTAAAGAAATGCTCTAAGCTCTGTTGACATCTCTTCTTTTGTGAGCTCCAGTGAAGTTAACTGACTGCCCTTCGTTCTGTCACTGGAGGAGCAAAATGTCAAAAATATGTTAAATGGAAACTTGAGCCCATACAGTTGCTCTCTTGTGCACTGTTCATAAGAAGCAAAGAAGAAAGTTAAGCAGATTTTAAAAATGGTCCTTTTTGACCTTTACAGAAGTACTGAATTTAATCCCTTTAGCAAAAAAGATCTTGCTGGTGAAAAGGATTAGGAAGGGGAAAAAAAATCCTGTGTGTCAGAATTGGTCAAGTTTTTGTGACCTAGTACTTGCAGTGCATTTGTTCACTGACCTTTCTTCAGAGGGTTTCATTTTGTGATATGTTTTAGACTGATATCTGAAAATTGCAGGTCACTATTTTGTGTAAGAAGCAATCTTTAAAGGGCTGGTGACGGAAAAAAAAACACACCACCAAACCCAAAATAAAAACCCCACAAACCAACAAACTTCCCTCTGCTGCCTGTTCCCATATCTATCTGCCTGAACTTGATCTGTGGGAACATCTAGGCATGAATTGACAACTCTTTTCTCTGTTTCTCTTCAGCAATTAAAGGCAAAAAGGCTAACAAGCTGCAGGTTTTGGTAATGGAAATACTTGTCCATAGGAACCTCCTGAAAACAAGAATGTCTTTTCCAAAGGAGCAGACAACAGGTGAAAACAAACAGTTTTCATCAACTGTCAACAACCAAATAAAAATGCCGCAACTGATCCAGTTCACAGTGCTCTGCTCAAATTAATATTATCCCACTTACAGGGAGGCTAATTAGCAGGTCTAAGAGCTAATGCTACTGTGTTGCTTCTGGCTCACAAACTTGATTATCAGAGCAATCTCAATCATCTCTGTGTCACAAAGGCATACCCCAAAAGAACCCGTACCAGTGTTTAAGACTAGTTGATAATCTCTCACCTTCTTTTCTATAAAAACATAATTTTTTCCAGCTGGAGGCCAGAGTCTGGAATTGCTTTAGATTTACACAAAGTGTGATTCTGAGGATAGGATCTAATGGTTAGATGCTATTGCAAGGGTGCAAGCTCATTTTGAGATGTTTGAGGACACTGGAAATTCTGGCAAGGTAACATTCACTCAGCATGTTTGCAGGACAAATAGAATTGTCCTGGCACCTCTGAAGTCAATGAGGATTTTGCCATTAATTTAACTTTAGGTCAATGTAACCCATAAGAAATAACACATGTTCTTCTGGAGTTAGTTATTTCATTGTTTATCTATGTTAGAAAGACAACACAGAGCAAAGTGAAGTAGAAAGAGGAGGGAGATGTGAGGGTAAATGAAAAAAAGAGGGGGGGGAAAAATAAGTTATGTTTGTTTGCATGTCTGTGGCAGCTGTGGAGGTAGCACTGTGATTTAATAATGCTACAACGTGCCATGTGTCGCTTCTCTATTGCACACTGATGTAATAATGCAACATGAAGTTGAATTATTTGTAATGTCATATATTGTAAGAATGAGCTGCTTGGAAGTAAACAGCCGAAAAGTGTCTTGATAACAAATTGTGAAGCTAACAAACAGGAAGGAAAAATAGCAAAAAGAAATTGCTGCTGTCTTGTTGTCTCTGGTAAGCTGATATACGTTATTCTGAGCAACTGCACTACAAATTTTGGTGTCTCCAGTAATGACAATGTGCAGTACAATTGTGCCCTGTTATCCGTAATGGTTTGCTATAAACCATAACACTATCCTGCACTTTATGAAAACAAAAAATGGGGTAATGGTATGTTCTGAGATTGTTTTAAATAGGCTTGAAATTATTCTATTGAAGCTGCAAAGTGGCTCGAATTTGCATAAATATTTTACCTATTTTAAATGCAATTCAGGTTGTTAAAAATGCCAACAATCACCTTTATAATTTCTAATTCGTTTCCTACTGGGTCACCACTAAATCTAGCCTGATCGTATCTATTTCACAGTGACATCTGCAGCTGCACAGCCACCTGCCCCTCTGCATATTTGGATTTATCTGTTCAAGGTGATGGCTGCAAATAAAAGAACTAGAAGTTCGAGCATTCGTATCTCATGCAGCCATTTATGAGGGAACTGCAGCTTTCTAGAATCAAAATTTTTCAAGTGGCAGTTCCAGTCCAATTCACTGGATTGAGGTAGAGTTAGCTTCTCATTTATTTTTATTTCTAGTGGATTGTTTTATATGAACCCCAAGTGCCCAACAACAAAACCCTCTGAAAACTAAACTTACAAGCTTGAATTTACAGCAATATGAATGTTGAGTGAAAAGAAGGTAACAGAAGCACTGCAATGGCTAAGTTTTGCAGGCTGGAGTTCCTGAGTCCACCTTACACTTAATAGTGGTAATGCAGAGTAGAAATGGGAAGATATGTTGCTACCCTGTCCTGGGAGGTGCTGGATATTGAAAGAAGTGTGCAGAAAACAGTGCCTGCAGCGTGCAGGTGTGTTATAGGAAGCAGTAATTATGCCCATAGGGTGAGATCATGGGTGCATATTTCTGGGTTTACACTTTGCAACTCCTGTAGTGATAGGTTCAAATAATGCTAATAACATGCCTGCCTAACTACTAATTTACACTGTTGCTCATTTTTAGATACGTAGCAGTTAATGCCTCTGCCCAAGCTCATTTAACTGTGGATGATGTACTTAATATTCTTACAAATATTGACTCACCTTTTTGAAACTTCCTTGGGTCATTATTTTATCACAGCCACAGTATAACTCTACAATATTTTTTTTTAAAAAAATCATTGTTTTTAGATCTATTGCTCTGTCTAGTTCTATTGGCAAGTGAGAGGAAAAAGTGTGTATCCTGCCTATATATTTGTATGTGTTGTTCGCCTGTTTCTCTTGTTTCTAGTATTTTTTTCTTCTAACGGCTTTTTTGGTTTTACTTTTAACCTTTGAATCTAGTGAAACTTCTCCAATGCTCTGTTTCTAGAAATATGATAATAAAATCTGACACTAGTTCAATGTCAGAGTACACCTGAAAGCTAAGTAAAAATTCTATATTTTTAAAGCTATTTTCATTCATTTTTAGTAGAACTTCACATGTCTAGCTTTTTATCTGTCACTGAACATCAAATAGACATTTTAATTGGGTTGTCTACAGTGACACATAAGCAAATTACTCCCTTACTATACTTCTGTATGTTGAGGAACCTTTGTCATGAGCATCATTTCAAGGAATTACTTAATAAAGTACTTTTCTGGATCATGATTCTATTAGGTATTTGATGAATTTGATGCAATCCATTGGATGTTCATCATGATATCTGTGACACTTGCCCAGTCTCCAGAATCTGCTGTTAGGAAATGTTGCCATCTTACTGTATACATCTTCAGTTTTATAAAGTTGTATTTACTTGGTTTTCATTACTTATTTTCTTCTGCATGCTTAATTCACACCTACAGCTTTTAAAGCAAGATCCTCTGTAGACTGAAAACCAGACTGCGATTTGAATTTCTTGTTTTCTCTTGAACTAATATCTGATTCACTGACAGAATTTTATCCTTTACCTTTTGGTATTAATTTATTGATTATCTTATTTCTTGTGTTCTTCTGCATGAAAGAGTCACTTGTTTTCTATAATTTATGAAGACAAAATACTTAATTATAAATGAACTAATTCTCTCTGTAATCAGCATTCTAAACTTATGCACACAAAGATATTATTTGTAGTAGACACTAGGGGCTTGCATTTCACAGTAGAATGGATGCAAGTTAGGAATTCGCTAGGTAGTACCAACTAACTTTGTGCACAGGCGCTGTTGAAATGTATTAAAAGTAACCGAGCATAAGATGGCCTATCCCCAGTCTTGGCATCTGTCTTTAAGATGTTTTGAAATTGTTATACTCTACGTTTTATGTTCCTTATTTCATTTTGTAACAGTTGAAGAAGATCTCACAAAGGAAGCATTGTGGCTGTTGATGTATGTGATATTTGATATTGGAGAGGAATGACTGAACGAATGCATTCTGAAACAGGGTGGTTTTTGCATGTCCTCAATAGTCTGGTTTATTAAATGTTATGTAGTTAGATGGAGCCATTTCCAGTATAATTTTCGTTACCATCTTTTCAGTATAATGCATTTTCAGCTATATCAAGATGGCTGTGTCTGCAGCTGATATCAGCTTGGTTCAGATACAAGATGTGGGATGAAACATGTTATTAAAAAAAAAACAACAAAGAACAAACCCAAAAAACCAACCAAACAAAAAACCCCCAAAACCATGGCAAACAGTAGAAAAGCAGGGAGAAAATAGCATAGCAAAGAAAACCTCCAGAGAGCAAGGAGGTGCTGAACTGTGATTTCATAAAAGACTTAAAGAACAAGAAGCATTGACCCTAGATAACAAGTTAGAAAAGAAGAATTGTTCAGACTCTTAAGGGAATAGATCTAGCTGACATAAAAAATGGAAATCAGGTTTGCCATTTTTAATAGGATGAGAACTGGCTAAAAGGTTGTCACAGAAGTGTTGATGAATGTGAGAGAACACAATTTTTCAAGTATTGGTGATGATAAATGAGCAAAATGAGCAGCCTAGATAGATCTGTAGAAAACTCTATATGACTGGATTATTTGAGTGGTTTCACTACCCTTGTTTTCATGCCAGCACTTCAGTATGGTCACTTAAAACTTTAGAGCTGAGATAAACCAAAACTTTAAGAGACCAGCAGCACAGGGGTCACCTGTGCTTGGTATCTGGGACTTCTGCCAAGCTCAGCAAGGTGCAGCAAAGACATAGTAACCACCAAAGAACACTTTGATAAATGCAGTATTTTTGCACTCTTAACAAAACTCAAAAATCTTGTCCTTGTGCTGCCTTTGTAAAAACAAACAAATCAAAACCCAGAATTGCTAAACGAGTCTTTATTCTGAAAACATGTGAGATAAGGATGCAATAGCTCTCTGATGCTGGATGAAGCGTGCTAAACCACTGAGCTCTGTACAGGAGCACTGGGTAGCCTTGAGTGCTGTGACAAAAGTCCTTGGCATTTGACTACTGTTACTTGCCATTGCTAGCATTCTTGGCACTGGCCAAGGAATGTGATATGTAAGCTCTGAAATTATATCTTTATGCATATTTAGATAGCTGGATACTCTTCTGCATGTATAAACCACAGTAGTCACATAACTACAGGGTATTGACATAACATCAAACACTTCTCTGTAAACCTGGGCCCTTTGTTACTCATGTTCTTCCTTATATGCACATATGTATGCCTACATATATGAAAGGCTTGTGCCTTTTTTCCTTCTTTTGAGTGCTTATTGTTATGGTGGTGCCTTGCAGCATGAGGCTATCTTTACATAACCTGTACTTGAAACGACAGCCTTCCTTCAACTTGCTTTGATTTTATTCATAGAATGGCTATAATTAGAATGTTCACAAGGTTTTAAAGAGGTAACACAGAAGTTTAGATCTTCTTAGGGCTTAACAGTAAATTACTTCTGTGGCTGCCTGACCCACTTGCCAGCACAGCAATGGAGTCTGATCTTCATTCTTTAAGATAGCTTGAAAACTTCTTTCTGTATGCGATGTGGGACTTGGTTGGTGGTTTGTTTTTTATTTTTTTTTCCTTCCTTTTAAGCTATCTGTTTTTTCAAGAGCAATATAATTCTATATAATAACAGTTCATGAATTGTGAATTAGGATGGAAATCCTGCTAACATTGTTACTAGATGAAACTAAAAGCCTTAATTTTATAACAGAGACAAAATGCTATAAGATGCTAATAAAAATGGGGGAAGCTAATGTTATTTTAAAAAAATAAAAGACCTGTTTTCATGGAAAAGTGTTTAAAGAGGTATGTACACGTCTTCCTAACTTTGTCTGACTTTATTAATGAGGAAAAGTAATCTGCATAGCTTTTTCTGTTGATGATCTTTTAGTAATAACTTGAAAGCTTTCAGAAAGTGGTTTTCTTTCCTTTGTTACAGAAACTTTTCATGTCAGTAAAAATACTTTCCCACCAGCAAGCAGGCGAAGTTGCAAGAAAAAAGCGCTGCAAGAGAAAAGACCATGTGGAAAAAAGATGGAAGAGTGCCCTTGAGTATATGTTGAGTGTATTCCCTTTCCTCATTCAGAAACCATCAGTAACAGAGATGTCAATAGAAGAATGAGGATCTTTGTTATATTTTTGAACTGAACATTATCCATATAAATCTAAAACCTTCAGAACTGTAGCTTTACTGTAGATCACTTTATTTCTCTTCTAAAGATTTTTTTCATCCAAATAAATGTTATGAGGTTTTTAAGAAGCCTTTGTAATTAGGATAAATTGGGAAAAACGAATTAGGGGAAGCAATGAGATTTTTTTGTTTTTCTGATCTCACTTAATAGTGGATATAATCAGAATATTGAGGTCATAGGAGAAAGGAAGAAATTCAATAAAATAACATATAAACTATTTTGAGAAATACCTGGAGCCCTGAATTCGTACCTACAAGTATTGGTTTTAAATTAATGCTTTTTAAGGAAAAAAATGATTAAAAGTTGAAATTAAGAGGGGGGAGGAAAGTGATTATGTTGTCATTTCAATAAATAAAGAATACATTTTAAAATTTAAAGAACTTTTTTAGGTGGAAGATTGTAGACTTAAAGCAATATTTAGAAGGGAAGAAAACAGCTCATAAAATATTTTTTAAATTACTTTAATGTGGAGCAGGGATAAATTGCACCAGCCATTCTTTGTTTCTCTTCTATCAATTGTACATTCATCCAACAGTGTCCTTCCCTCTGCCCCCTGCCATGTCATGGGTCCTTTCTCTGCTACATTCCTTGTCTGTATGCATAGATTTGCTGCTTAAAGTGATATATGACCCTTTCACATCAATAGATTGAATAATAGGAGGCCATATAAGAATTAGTTGATGTCTGTCATAAATCAGTGGAACTTATGTGCATATAATTTACTTGTGGAATGTTGGACTATATATGCTATAGAATAATAATTTCAATGATAATAAATAATGGAATGCACTGGGAAGTTGTACAAAGGTTTAACTGTTACATCACTGATGCAAAACAACACTAGAAAATATTAATTTTCAGGAAGTCAAAGCTAAAGAGTTAAGTCGATTAAGAACTGAAAAGTACACTTTTTCGGTTCAGAGATCCAAGTGCTATGTAACTGTCACGGTTATAAAAATAATTATTATAAAAATAATTGTTTTGTATCTATTTCCAATAGTTTAGCAGTGAATATGGTACTTTTATGAAAGGGGGTAAGGAAGATGGCATAGCTGGAAGTTGGGTAATAGGCTTAATGGACGAACAAGCTCATGCGTTCAGGTCTTGAAGACCAGTTGGGTCTATTAATTATTATTATTATTATATAATTATAATTATATTTATTATTTATTTATTATATTTTATTATATGTAATTATAATAATTATTATTATTATTATCAACTTCTTTACTGTAAGGGTGACTGAACACTGGAACAGGCTGCCCAGAGAGGTTGTGGAGTCTCCTTCTCTGGAGACATTCAAAACCCGCCTGGACGCGTTCCTGTGTGATATGGTCTAGGCAATCCTGCCCCGGCAGGGGGATTGGACTAGATGATCTTTCGAGGTCCCTTCCAATCCCTGACATTCTGTGATTCTGTGATTAAAGACCTAGTTTTCCTTTGTGAGCATTTCTTTCTACAGTACGCAATGTGTTACACAATACCTGTGTTTTGCTTTGCTTATGAAGATGCATGTGTGTGTTTCTGGGAGTTTTGGTAGTTCTCACTCTGAGCAGGCAGCTGAGAGTACTGAAGGGGTCTCAAACTGTGTGGGTACATCCACAAGTGCAATCCTGCTTGTCCAGACAAGCAATCGTTTGCTGAAGGAAACAAAAGGCTTAATGCTGGATTTTGGAGAGGAGTGGGACCCTAAAGTGTACATGCTTTTGCAGCAGTATATTTTTCTGACCTGAACTCCCTCTATATCCTTGGGTTATTATTTCCTATGTATTTCTGAAGGCCTAAAACTATTCAGGAGGAAACCTTGTGCATGAGGAGCTTGCAGGAATGAAGGTGGGGTAGCTTAGGCTTAAGTGCCAAAAAGTCATTAATGACAATGTAATATTCAACTTCAAATGTCACTTTGTGCAAGACTTCCCATCCTGAAAGGAGCTGCCTTGTGGTCCACCAGGGCCTATTCCACACAGAGATCAGATGTGAGGAACAGAGCCTGAGGGGGCGAATTATATATCTTTATAATGAGGTCCTTGAATACCCTTCAGTTACAAACCGCCTCTCTGATATGGTCCTTGCAAAGAAGATTAAAAACCTTTCACTTCCTTTCTTAGCAAAGGACCAATTCTCTATTGTCTCTGAAGCACATTCGAGTGTTTTTGAACTTGGTTTTGTTATGGAGCTAAAAGCTGACTTGAAAGAATAGTCACCATGAAGAAAATGGAATAGCAATGCCAGATCTAATGTAGTATTGACAAAAAGCCTTGACTTGGCTCAGAGCACACATTTTCCTGGGTTTGTTTCGGTGATGTTCTCACTTAGTGTAGGCTCCACAACTCACTTTTTTCCTTTTTTTTTTTCTTCTTCCAGTTTTTTTTTTTTCACTGGGTGCACCAGAGTTGGATTTACCAAGAGGCACTTTGGGTTATAGCACAAGATATCTTAATGTCCTCCTACCTTAAAAACCTTTTTACATGAATCTATGAATGAGGTCTATTTGTTATCGAGATTGCTTTTTCTTTTTATGTGAAACTTTTTTTGGAGAGGTTATTTAACTTTCAGTCTCCAGTCCTTTCTATTTGGATCACTTTTCCTTCTCTTTGAACTTTCTCTTCACCTTTCATTATCATTAGGTATTCCATTCTCTGGACGCTTTTCTCACTTGTAGCCTATCACTTCATTTTATTATTTTCTTTCAGCCTCTTGTTCATGTTGAGTAATGTGTTTTTCTTCTCTATCTTTTCACAAAACAGAAAAATATAAGAGCAGGATGCATGAGACTTTTTTATGTGAAAATGAAATCCTCAGCTCAACTCGCTCCATCTATCTCTGATTTCTTATTCATTATCAAAGTGCAGTGGCAAGTAATACCTCAAATATGATAGTCAGCCTCTAGAGACCAAGAGCACGGTGCAAGCCATGTTTCTTATATTAGCATCAGTCCCCTTAATCCCTCACTTCTATCAACTTTTTTAAGAAAATTAATTTCACATGATTATGCTAATATTTTCTTAATGAATTAGAAAAGAAACCTGTGCAGAACATTAATGAATCATTTTAACCATCCCTGCTGTGAGATTTCAAGATCATTCTTTCTGTAAAATATATGAATATTAATATGCACAAAGTTAATTACTGTAATTCTGCTATAGTACAAAAAATATACCGATGTAATATGCAGTAATAGCTACTTATTAAGATGGAAATCTTGAAATTAAAATATTGACCCATAGATATGAAGTGAGGTAAGAAACAATTTTGATGTAATAACCGGCTATTTTAAAGAAATATAATTTGCTATTAACTTCATTCAGTTCATGTAAATAAATATTCTACATAATTTAGTTGTGAGTTTTGCCTCAGATTTGAAATCAATAAGTGTGGGATCTATCTCTTCTAATGTCTAGGGGAATAATATGTTTGCATATGACAGAACCTGACTGTGGAAATTAGAACTAGCAAATTAATCAACATTATAAAATTTTAATACAAGTCTCTGTTATTATTTGGCACTTCATAGGATAACTTAACTTGGCTAATTGTTTTTCTGAAACAATGAGTAGTCAAAGCATTCTAATGACACTAAAGTAGTTGCTGTCTTAGCACTCATATAAATAAATAAATATGTATTTTAATTGATAATTACTTTTTCTGTTCTTCCTAGAACAACGATGACTTTTCCTCTCAGTGGAATAACAGTGCAAATAATCAGTTCTGCCTGCTGTGCTGCAGAAGTTCACTCTCCTTTCCCAGTACAGGAACGGGAGGCACTATTAGCCTGGCTGAACCCTGATGTCCAAATTCTGTTGGAAGCTCTGGGGCAGAGGTATGAAACCCTGCTCACGTGGCTGGGTACTGTATTTGCTTTTCATTCCTGTGTGCTTCAGATGTCTTCACTGCCCACGTCCCACCACATATGAAAAACGGTATTTTTAAGTAATGTTTTTATCAAAGATAGGAAGAAATGTGAGATGTTTCTATAACTTATCTTAGAAACCTTAACAGTTGTTCAAATGGCTGTTCTAAAGCATGTTGTTACTTGACATAAACTTTCTGTGTTATCTCACAAAAAACCTTGATCTTTACAATGATATAACTATACAATCATTTTGTTTTACCTACAGCTAGAGTTAGTAATATACTTCTAGCGAAACAGGAGTAATACGCAGCCATACACACATACAGAAATTTTTATCTACAAAATTGTTATCTAGGCTTGTAAGGTGTTTATTTTTCCTAATGTTTATTATGCTGCTGTCTAACCTAATATTGGTGCAGATCTTCACTGGGACTTTGTCTTGAGAATGCGTTAAGACATGTAATTATTAACAAGTCCAAACTGAATAAGATGCTTCCTTTTCCTCTAAAGACTGTGTATTGCCTACTCCCACTATTGCAACACTTAGCTTTCTTTTACTGCAGGCTTTTTATTTGTGCCAAGCCCACAATTTTCACATTACCATATAGACTATAATTGAACAGGAATAATCCTTTATTAATTTTCTATTAGAGAAAAATCAACACATAAGAAAATCAACACATAAGAATATGAATACCAATAGGGAAATAAAAGCTTTTTAAAAAATCTATTCAGCATACTGACTATAAATTGGAATAATACTCCCTAAGCAGTCTAATATTAAATTGTCAGGTAGTAATAAAATGGTGGCTTAAGTGATTTAAAAATGTCATTAAGTAAAGGGTTTTTTTTAGCTATATAGTTACCGCAGAAATTAAGTGGACAACTGTTATTTTCTTTCATACAAAGAAAATAACTAGCTGAGTGCTGGAAATACTAATTCATAGAAATAGCTTTTTTTTCTTCCTCATGCTTGTATGCCATCTTCTAATACTGCACTATGTGTAGTGTGTGTGTATGTTTGTTTTTGGATTATCTTTTTATGTAATGGTTTTAGATACAATTAACATGAAATCGGGAGAAAACATGATGTATGGAGGAAAGAGAGTTAACCTGGAAATGATGGTCAAGTCAAAGGCATGTCCTGGCACATTAGGACCTCACCACTCCCAGAAGTCAGCAAAAACCAATGTGGTGATGGTTTTGATTTCCTAGCCTGAATGACCAGGTATTAATTCCATGTGTGTCATCTTGAAAGGGCAGACATTGGTCCAAATCCAGAGGGCAAATTCAAATTCACACCTCTCTTTTCCCAGAACCCTCCTTTAATATGCCTTAATACCTTTGCTTGGGAAGGAAGGAGCAGAGGGTCCCAGGCCCTCATTAGAAGTGAATTACTGGTGCTTACTGGGGCCCAAAGCAATCTTCTACATTCAGTCTTACTGTATTTCCACACCATGATTTGAGGGGGAATACACAGCCCCTGTCTAATTACACAATTGGGTTATGGCTGCAGTCTGGGTGTTGCCTGCATGTTCCTCCTAGTGGTCTTGAGCTCTGCAGGGAGCTGGTTTCATTGGTCTGGATTTCATAGCAGAAGGGTTGACACAGTCCTGTGAACTCACCCCTCTTACTACTTTCAGGGAGAACATAAAGCCTTCAGCATTTAATACTTGCTTGAACTGATTGCTTTTGGAAAAATGACACATACAAAAACTGAATTTCCCCCTTCCCTCTCCTGTATTTTGAATAACTTCAAGTAGCAGAAAGGAAAGGTAAATATGTAGACCATGACCTAAAAATGAAAGGTAACAAATGCAATTTTTGGACTTTTTTTAGTCAAATCTTTCCGGTTTCCATTTAAAGGGGAGAAAACAACAACAACAAAAAAAAAAACAACAAAATTTGAATTAAAAAGAAAAAAGCGTTTTCTCAAAAGCTTTGGTTGAAATTACTCTTCATTGAAGTTCCTGTTTGGCTTTCCTGGTGTGCATATGCAAAAAACTTAAAAGCTTCAGAATATGCTTTGTGCGTGTTCCTGCTCATCTTGTTCAATAATTTCAGCTGTTTTCCAGGCAAGCTGTGCATCCTTCTGTGTTTCTGTTAGGGTAACTATCAATAGAATTGAGCCTCAGATAAGTTCTGTTTTCCATGCCAGCCTGGGCTTCAGTGATCATGCACTGGTGGAGTTCACAGTCCTGACGAATATGGGTCAGGCGAAGAGTAAAGTCAAGATCCTGAATTTTAGGAAAGCAAAGTTCCAGCTGTTCAAGGAATTAATGAATAGGACCCTCTGGTAAACTGCCCTCAGGGACAAGGGAGTAGAAAGAGCTGGCAGATCTTTAAGGATCTTTTCCACAGAGCACAAGAGCTCTGGATCCCCAGGTATAAGAAATTAGGCAAGGAAGGCAAGAGACCCACATGGATGAGTCAAGACCTGATGGTCAAACTAAAGGGCAAGAAGAAAAAGTGCAACCTGTGGAAGCAGGGACAGGTATCCTGGGAAGAGTACACGGATGCTGCCCGGTTGTGTAGGGATGGAGTCAGGAAGGCCAAGGTGCAGCTGGAGCTGAACTTGGCAAGGGATGCAAAGAATAATAATGAGTGCTTCTACAGGTATGTCAGCCAGAAAAAGGTCAAAGAAAGCCTACCCCCCTGCTCCCAATGAGGAGGACTGGCAAACTGGTATTAACGGACAAGGAGAAGGCTGAGGTACTCAACATTTTTGCCTCTGTCTTCCCTGGCAACCTCTCTTCCCCCACCTCTTGAGTGGTTGGACTGCAAAGCAAGGACTGGGGGAGCAAAGTCCCTCCCACTGTAAGAGAAGATCAGATCTGTGACCACCTGAGGAACCTAAACATATATAAGTCTGTGGGACCTGATGAGATCCATCTAAGAGTCCTGAGGGAATTGTCTGTGGTTGCCAAGTCACTCTCCATGATACTTGAAAAGTCATAGCAGTCATGTGAAAAGAAGTGTTTTTCATGTCTGTCTCTATCAATAAATTTATAGATGAATATCATGGTTTAGGCTCAGCTGGTGACTAAGCACCACGTGGGTGCTCGATCACTCCTCCCCCTGCAGTGGGATGGCGAGGAAAAAATGTGACGAAAGGCTTGTGGGTTGAGAAAAGGAGAGGGAGATCACTCAGCAATTACTGTCACAGGCAAAACAGACTTGACTTGGGGAAAAAATAATTTATTTTTGAGACATCAAACCAAATCTTCAAACACCTTACCCCATTCCTCCCCCCCCATTTCTTCCCAGTCTTAACTTCACTCCTGTTTTTCTGTACCTCACCCCACTCCCAGCAGTTCAGGGAGATGGGGAATGGGGTTTGCAGTCAGTTCATCATGTCATCCCTGTTGCTCCTTCCTGCTCAGGAAGAGGACTCCCCACACTCTTCCCCTGCTCCAGCATTGGGTCCCTCCCATGGGAGACAGTCCTCCATGAACTTCTCCAATGTGGGTCCTCTCCATGGGCTGCAGTTCTTCACAAACTGCTCCAGTGTGAGTCCGTTCTATAGGGTGCAGTCCTTCCGGAACAGACTGCTGCAGTGTGAGCTTCCCACAGGGTCACAGCCTCCTTTGCGCACATCCATGTGCTCTGGTGTGGGCTCCTCCACGGGCTGCAGGTGGATATCTCCTCCACTATAGACCTCCATGGGTTGCAGGGGCATGGCCTGCCTCACCATAGTCTTTACCATGGGCTGCAGGAGTATCTCTGCTCTGGTGCCTGGAGCATCTCCTCCCCCTCCTTCTTCACTGACCTTGGTGTCTGCAAAGTAGTTTCTTTTGCATCTTACTCCTCTCTCCACTGCAGGTCTTCCAGTAGTTTCTTTTCCCCCTTCTTAACTATGTTATCCCAGAGGTGCTGCCACCATCACTGATGGGCTTGGCCTTGCTCTTGCCCAGAGGCATGTCTCACTTGGAGCTGGGGAAGCTTCTAGCAGCCTCTTACAGGAGCCATCCCTGTAGCCCCTCCCCTACTACCAAACCCCTGCCACACAAACCCAATACAATGAATAAATTTCAAGTTCTGACGGCCAGACCGTGATCATCCCAACTTCATGGAGCACATAAAGCCAACCAATGACTATTGTACCAGCTCACACAACCTCATTCCTGGATAGGAGATTACCTGTTTGAAAGTAATCCACTGGTTATTTAAATATTTCAGAAGGTGGAGAACCTACTGTATCTACTGGAAATATTTTAATATAACTGCTCCAGTGGTTTAAAACCCATGTCTTATTTTCAGTCTGAATTCCAGCTTCTAATTATCCTATCTTGTTATGCTCTCTTCTAAGACAAGAAATATGCTGAAATTTCTCTATCAACTAATGGGGTCTGATGTGTTCATCCTTTACATGTTGTCTTTGGTAAGCTCTTCTCATGCTCCACTTCTGAGTGTAACACTAGATTTCTCTCTAGCGTAACTTCCTATGGCACCGACACACATAAACTCCTTGCTTATGTATTTGTTCACTTCCACATCCCAATAACTGCTGGCTATGAACATGTTGGATAATTTCAACCACAATATAGCTATTCTGATTTTGGCCAACTCATTCTTTTTTTTTCTCTTGTGTTTTTTTTTTGGTCTTCCTGCTTTGAAATTGTTGTCACTTCCCCATGCTTCTGATCTTTGCACTGTTCAGCAATGCAATTTGAAATTTGGGAAAATGAGCTGTAAAATCTAGACTTTTTTATGCTAATATCCAGTTTTTCTTTAATAGTTTCCTAAGACAACAAGGATTTGATCACCAACTCCATCCGTCCTCCTGAGTGTAACCCTTAAACACTCATCCATTTGTGACCCATAGGAGAGTCGCAATGGCAGGTAATTTCCCCCAGGTTTTGGCAATTCAGTGACAGAGTTTGAAGGGACTGCTCCCGGCAGTGAGGCTGTGGCTGGGGTCTGGTTGTGCCTGTGCGCAGCGATGGCTCTTGCACTGCCCTGAGACGGCTTTACCATCACTCTGCTGGCAAACAGGGTCTGTTGGTGAAATCAGAGGAGGTTGCATGTGTTGAAAGGATGTAAGGGGGGGCATATGGGCGGGGGAGGGGGAAATGGGGTACTGCTGTGCCAGCCAGGGGGAGAGTGTGTGGAGTCTGATGCGGAGTTGTGTAGCAATGAGGAATTCAAATGCATGAGAAACTGTATTTCATTAGTTCTGCTGGTATTAGATGTTATCAATCATAATGTAGAGGTATTGTTCTATGAAGGAACCTCATTGTAGTGCTTATTAAATCTAATTCTCTGTCTTCATTGTCCTTGTACAATTTGGAAAATTATTCATGACTAGCTTCTATTTTTATGGGCTCCCCAGACTGCCTACAATCATGTGCAAGAAATGCTTCCAGACATCAGTGGCTTTAAAAGTATTTATGTGAAAGGAAAAATGATCTTTCTTCTCTGTTATATCTCTTCTGAACTGCAAAAATTATCAGTGGGATTAATTCTGAGTTAGACCTAATCTTCTTCCCCTGGCATTCCTGCTCTACCTCTTTCAGATAAATTAAAAAATAGTCTGGCATACACCTGCTCTAACAGGTCAGGATCCTGCTAGTTCAGACTCCCACCACAACTAAGGTGCTGCACGAGAAAGCTGTATAGTTGTCTTCTGGGGATTCATCTTCTATTTCCAAAATACGGGGTCTGTCAATGATATTTGAAATTCAGAGAAGCTATTGCAGGGATGTTGGTAGTGGTACTTGGAATGCTGCGGATGCTGAGCTGGCCCCATGGGACAGATGAAGGTGGCTTTCATAAAGCAGATTGTGTGACTTCAATAGAGTTTAAAAATATTTAGGAAATGTATAAATGAATTAATTAGACCAACAGTTCCTAAACTAAAATATCTAGATATGAGCATAACTAGGCTACTTCTGCCTGAGATACGCAGCACTTGTATGAAACTTAATTGTGGTCACTTGATGGCAAATATCTGGATATTTGAGGAAACCTAGATAAGATGAGATTGGAAGAGCACGCAGGCAGCTTGAAGCCACTGCAACTTGCACCTCTGTGACTGTGAGGAGTGAGCTGGCTTTTTTTATTGAGAAAGGAAAAAGAACTTTACTTTCTGTCAGAGGATATAGCAGCTATATCTTATTTTCAGATGCGTGATCTCTTCTTCATTTTGGCTAGAACGACTGTTTGGGTTCTTAACATTTTAGCTGTCACTTTTGAGTGTTACAAAGACATTTTCATGAAAAGCTTAGCTTTTATGAAGAGCAAATCACTGAAAACAACATGATGATTTTTACAGTTAAATTATGAAAATCACTGATTTTTTTAAGGCATGTGACAGAGAAAATTCTCTTTTAGGGAACATTGAACAATAAGATGTTAGCAGAGGAAAAAACGGATTGACTTAGCTGTGAGAACTGAAACATAGATTAAAATCTTTTTTAAGATGCTAAGAAAAAGAAATTGTCTCTTTAACATATTAATTAAGCATCCAGGAGGAGGAAAAGCAGTTTAATGATATGAATTACATATTCACCACATACTTGCTTAGGTGTTGAAAACAAAGGTGAGAGGTAACACGGGATAGAAATAGCAAATATGCATTTGACTTTAAGATGACTTTGACTTGGCTACAGTCCTGTAATTCTGGGAGCTGCCTTCTGTGACAGACAGTGTGGAAATGTTACAACATGAAGATTAGCAGAAATACAGTATTAAGCTCAAATACTGCAATATGCTCTGAAATGGAAAGAGAATTCCAGTTCTGAACTGTGGATTTCAATTTTGATGTTCAAGTATGTAATTTGGAATTTGTTTTCATGCCTAGATGTATAGTTTTCATGTTAGATTATGCTGAGTCTACCATAGTTCAGAGAGCAAACAAAAGAGTAGAAGCAGTATGGTATAACTTTTAAAACTAACCAGCAGAGCAAGGAATGTACAACTACAGTGAAATATTTGTGAGCATCTTGCAAATCCAATTAGTTACTCATATGAAAAATTGTCAATACTTCTGAATAATAAATCTGTTGGAGGCTTCTGCAGATTGTTCACAGGCAATTTGCAAACAGAAAAAGAGCTGAAATCCCATTGGTGCAATTTTCATTATAAATGACTCATTCAGTCCTGGTGTAGACAAATACATAACACAGGATACACAAAAATGTTTTGAAATACATGTAAGAAGCAATGCAAAGATTCAGCAGAGAGAAACTGGTGCCACTTCTGGAAGAAGGTGAACAGCAACTGACATGGGGCCACACAGAACCCACACCTGACTTCTAGTTGACATCAGTTTCTCACATGGGACAAGTTGTCACTGACATGACCAGACAGAAAATGCTTGGGATGGCTTTTGAATTCAAAGTATCATTTCCCTCTCTCTTTGAAGGTGAAGCCATGCACTAAATAAAACAAATGTTAGCAAAAACATCGTCTCTGGGTATATGTCCTCCTCTGCAGAAAATAAAAAAATACAGAGCACAAAACTATGTGCAAATTTGTTTTGTGTGTGAACTGTGGTTTATCTTGAAATTGGACTGGTGAATTTTGGTTGTTGTCAGAGTAATTCTCCTATCAGTCTTAAACCATTGGTTATATCTGACATATCAAAGCCACATCTTAGTTCATCTGTCTGTGGACCACATAGTTACTCTGAATTGTCACTTTGCCTGGTTTGGACATGTCTGCTCTCAGGCTCTGACAGACTTATTTAAAAAAAACCCCAAAAACAAAAACAAAAAACAAAAAACACAACAACAAAAAAACACAACCAAACAAAAAAACACAAAAAAACCCAACCAAACCCACAAACAAAAAACAAACCAAAACCCCAATAGTGAGTGTAGATCTTGGAGGGAAAAAAAAAAAAAAAAGAAATGTCAAACTCTCAAAAGAAAGGCAGGCAGACAGAGCCAGGAAGACTGGTAATAGGAACCATGGCAAAGATAAGTAATCAACAGAGACAAGTATTGTTACAGTCTGTCAGCTCATACAGAGATAGTTATGATTAGTGTTTTAGATACTCCTGAGCACAGAGAATAAAATCAGACATAGGAATCTTTCCTGTCACAGACAGATGCTTTTGTTGTGCTGAATTGACACTTTGGTTGCATAAGCACAAAAATATCCTTATTTAATTTCTTTCGGATACACAGGACTCTCAGGAGTCCTGTTTTGGGTGGCACTAGATGTTTCTCAATAGAATTTACTCTGAAAGACAAATAATATCTTTAGCTTAGATGGAAATTCAATGAAAAGGGTAGTAAATGTCTTGTATAGCTTGTAATGTCCTATGGCTTGAAGCCTAATATCATTGCATATATCTGTTAGTGGCCAAGACAAAAGCGTCTCTATGCAAAAAGACTTTCTAGGGGAGAGGGCTTTCTACCAGGATTCATTTAAAAAAGGTGTGAGGGGAACAAACATGAAGGGACTTATATGTAGCTGGTTTGAGGTATTTCAAGTTTTTAAAAATCTAATCTATTTTAAAAGACAAGATCAAGAAAATTACATTCTTTTTCCTGCCATAGTGGGTCATCCCATCCACCAAGGCAGGCTGAGGTGATGAAACAAAGGACAAAAGAAAAAAAGGATGAAAGAGGCTTTTAAAAGGATTGAAGTCCATCTGTCCCAGAGCTACCCATCTACTCTGGTTAGTAGTCATTAAATTGGAGATTAAAGTCTTTTCTAACTTACTAACCGTTTGTATGGCATTAGGAGTCCTAATAAGCGTGGAGTGGTATATCCTGAATTTTACCAGCATGCTGTGATGAAGCTTTAGGATGCAATAAACAATAAAGAGGAAACTCAAATAATAAGACCAGATCGGATAGGGCTTTGAGCAACCTGGTCTAGTGGAAGGTGTCCCTGCCCATAGCAGGGGGGTTAGAACTAGATGATCTTTAAGGTCCCTTCCAACCCAAACCGTTCTATGAAGTATCATGCAGCTTAAAGCTGGGAGTGAAGAAATCGGTGTCGGTGTCTGGTTCTGCCCTACTTGTGTAAATAATTTCTGTGCTCTTGTTGCTTAGTTTATTTATCTCTGAAATGGTGCTAATAGCACATATCTTCCTATCTTTTTTCAGTGGTGGATAAAAGGGTACAGTATAAGTAGACGAGGTAGGAGCTTAGCAATATTGGTTTTCCTGATCATAGTCCGCATGCTCTTGGTTCTTTTGAAAAGGAAAAGGCTGAATTTCCTTTAAACAGCTCTGTACTTCACTTTTGGTAGGCCTTTAACTAATAAAGGAAAATATCAAGGAAAAAAAAAATATATATATCAAGGAAAATATCTCCATTTGATCTCTTAGTATCTAATTATAAATAATATTTGTACAATGTTGAAAATAGCTTTAAAAAAGTAAGAACCATAAGAACATGGTTATTTAGTGGTATTCAACTGGAAATATAGTATGAGCAAAATGATTACAGAAAGCTAGATTAAAATATGCCCTACTTGTAGTATCTGTTGAAAGCACATAATAAGTGTCAGTGGGTATTATATATAATTCAGGAAACATTGTCTTTGATAGGCAAGCAACCAAAGAGATATATCCTTCTAAAACCTATTCTCTGTTTTTGGATTATCTTAGAAGAGCCACGATAGTGAATAAACAGTCTGTTGGTATTTGTAATAAACATGAACTGTAAGATCTCAGCCTACAGTAAGTATTTCCTGGAAGAAAAGAGAATGGAGCTCCAAAAAGAGGATGACAAATGCTAAATGAGGAATACCCTTAGGAAACAGGTTTTCTTCTGCCAGGGGAATACATTTCAGATGTGTTCAGCATAAGCTCTTCTTACCAGGGACACTAGAAATTTTACTGTAAAATTCAGTAAGATAAAACTGATACTGTGGGTATTTGAAAATACTGGCAAACAGGCAGGGAGAAGTTTGAGTCATACTGACTTAAATCTAAATTTAACAAATAATTTTAGCTTCTATTAGGTTTAGAAACATTTGTAGGATTTTTGCATTATTATTGTAAATTTTCTCGATATTTTTGGCTGTGTCTTTTTCTTCTTCCTTCTCCCCTTTGTCTTGTTATCAAAGTGTAGCTAAACAGTATTTGTCAACAAACATGTACATCTTGAATTTTTCTTGCTTCAGTTGTATTCCAAATTTTTGTTTTCCATATATGCAATAGAGTGACCACTTCTAACAGGTTGCCCTTCTTTCTTTTTAAGAACTGATGCTTCTTAAGGAAGCCTTTTAAGGTCCAGAAAAATCCTCAATTAGCATAAGTCAGTGCAGTTACTTGAAGCCAATGGAGTTCTGCCAGTTAACACCATCTGATGATCTGACTTTGTTTCTTTTAACATTTTAAATGATTTCTTTTTGTTACTGTTTAAATAATCTTTCATGTTAGGCCAACTCAGTTTCTCCCCCACAATAAGAAAACTTCTAGCTCCTTTAAACAGCTTTCACACTTTACATTCTTCAGAGGCTGTAAAGTTTTGATGTCATATGGTGCTAAGCCAGTAACAGTGCTGTGTCCAGGATGCTATGGATCTGACAGCTGTGCTACTCTTCTACTATTAAAAACACAGCAACATCTACAAAACTGCAATAGGGTGTTTAACTACCAGTAGTTACTATTTTCTCACAAAATCTTTCAAACACTCTTTGATTAGTGCATAGGGCGATTGGTTGTTTGCTTCTAAATTAATTTGTGCTGAACTGCTTTCTCCTTCTGTTGAACAATTTACTAAGATACTTAGAATCTGTTTGGGTCTTAGTATTTTGTCTGCAGAGTTCAGTAGTTCACACGGATTTGGCATGAGCTCTCCAGCAGTGAGGCTTATGTTTTCTTACCTCTGTTTGTTGTGACAACGCTTATCTTTCCCTGTTAACTTCAGTCAATTTTGTAGTCTAGAAGTGTACTAAAAGTCATGGAGGTCTTGGCTAATTACTGTGCCACAAACACAAGCCCTCTTGCTCCAGGTAGAGCCATAGCGCAGTATTCACACTACTTGAATTCAAGCATTTCCTAGGTATCCTAAATTAGACAATTCATCTCCCTAGGCTTCTTGAAGTCACAAGAGAGACAAAGTCTTTTTGGAAAGTGCTTCAGAGTAAAAGCATAAAAAGGGCTGCAAGCCATCCCCTGTAGAAGCCTGTTTTTCTCCACTGGCTGTATGTAGGGAATGGGGCGAGAAACCTTCTCATGTAGGTTGTGTGCGCCATTCTGACTGAATCAGAGAAAATGAGGTTGGAAAGGAGATCTTTCATGTAATTTTTCTTCTTAAATCTTGGATGAAGAATCAGCCATTCCTGAGAAACGGCTGAGTAACTAGTTCTTAAGTTTCCTCTGATGACGAGACTATATCTCAGACTATTGATTTTTGTGTCCTAATTATGCTGTCCATTGTCCTGATGGCCACCCTGAATATTTCCTTTCTGCAGCTCAAGCCTGTTGCTTCTATGTAATCCATAGCAAAGATGGAGAGCATCCTCCTATGATGCATATCCTTCCCCCTGCCCCCCTCCATGATGGCATGGTATCAGTGACTCATGCTCTTGTCATCCATGATTAGTCCTTTTCTAAAACACTGTAATCAAGCAGCTCTTCCCTATCAACTTCATAGATGCATATTTCTCTAATGTGTTGTTTTTTACCTTTCTTTGGTGAATTGTGAACTTTATTTTCAACCTCTTCCCCAGTATGTCAATTTTCTGTCTTTCCTTACCTTCAACCTTTCATGCTTACAGCCCTTATGAGTTTGTGCCATCTGGAAATCTAATAACTGTGTTCTTTACTCTGCCAAGGTAATGAAAGCAGTGGACAGACCCCAGTCTCAGAGGACCCCACTTAATATCTCTTTTCAGACTGATGCTGAACCAGTGATATCTACACTTAAAGGATTTGTTAGTACTCCTATTTGGGTATTTCTTTCAGATGACTGCACTGGGTGAGAGAAAGTGGTGACTGCCCCAAGATGTGCCCCATTACTCCTCCTGCTATGATTTGAGACAGAGATAGCTGGGGCAACCCATTCCTCTTTGCCACAGGAGAGACCACTAGGTCCGCTACACTAACTGTGAAGCTACACAACTTCTCTAGCTATGTGGCCTTACACACTATAACGGGGGGTGTGTGGGGGGGAAAAAACAAAAACCTAAACAAATATTTCTTTGATGCTTTTCTCTTCGCAAGTTGATGTGGCCTGTTATGTATTTTTTTCTTGTTACTTTCTAGACTTTTTCAAAAGATTCCTGTGCTTTCTAGTGTTTTCTGAATTGCTAATGTATTCCTTCCTGCTCTTGAGCCATCGCCTGTCTAGCTAAATGACCTAATTAATCTGGTGGTTCCCAATTTCCTAAGCAATCTTGAATGTGAAATCTCATCAAAGTACTCTTTGGAAATCTGAATATGCTTATATTTCCACTTAATTTTCCTAATCTAAAATAGCACTAATATAAAACTGTAGCAGATTTGTTAGTTAAGTGTAACCTCCAGTGATTTAAGCCGCACTCAAGTTCTGTACTTATCAAAAAGCTCCAACAGATGGTATATAGTTATAGCATCAGCTTAGGACCCAGGAAATCTTAAATGGCAGTTTCTTACTAAATCACAGACTATTCTCTCATCTTGAGTCATTTAAACTCCTCATTGCCTAAATTCCCTTTTTGTAATTTGAGTTAAGAACGCTTACTCTTTTATTTGCTCTCTTCTGTTCCAACTTCAAGGACAAGGACTTTGTTTTCTAAAACATTTAAAAATGTGGGTAAAACAAAAAGTCTGTCTCAAGCAGATTAAGATTTTTCAGTCTATTGAATTATATTTTTCCTATTCACTTCCTAAAATCATACTTGTATGAGATAGTAATAGATAGTCTGTTCAAGGAATCCTTCCTTCAATTAACAGGGTGGTGTCAGGGCAATGGTTGGACTCGATGATTCCTGAGGTCTCTTCCAACCTGGTTGATTCTGTGATTCTGTGAATTAGGACTTTCTCTGGCAAACGGTTACTGTCTTCCTAGGACAGCTTTTCTGGACATATCAGGTGTGTATAGATGTTCCTCTATTGCTACTTTACTAAATGTTTGGCCAAAATATTAGTATTGTTATAGAATAATGGAAGGACTTCAGTGATGGAATGACATTCTTCATAAAAACAAGAAAATGCTATTTATTACAACTGGGTTACATATTGTGTTACAACCCTGTGCTCAGACTTTAATTAAACTAAGAGGCTGATATTCTGCTTTGGATAGAAGTGAAAATACCTGTTCTAGTATTAGGAGGAGCCTAATAATGCAGATGGTAGTGGTAGGGGCTGTACAAACATAGAAGAGACAGTGTCCCTCAACATTCAGTCTCAGTGGTGGTTGTAAGGCCACGTAGAGACAGATACTAAACCTAGCTCTATGCTGCTCTACTTCAGTATGGTTTGATATTCTGAATTATAGTTTCCAGCTCAGGCTTAACTATGTGCTGACAGTACATGAGCCAGTGAGTTAAAACGAGGGCAGCTGGACTAGATGATTGTTGTAAGACTCTTCTGACTGAACTATTCTATTCTATATCAACCCTGTAATTGTTTTGTGTTCTGCCTAGAAAGGTTAGTGGTCAAAGGGAAAGACTGTGCATGTCTTGTCAGTCAACACCCCACAGAAATACCTTATGTAATTCCTATTGTTATCACTACAGGGATAACAAACAGAGATCGACTGGCAAAGGAGCAAAATAACCCTAGAACCTGATGCTTGTGAGCAACTCAGATTCTAATGAAATTTATTTTAATTTTTTTTTCCCATTCAGAATACCCAGTCATGGTTGCTGACTTTGAAAGAGGGTGTTTTCAGCTGCTTTAAATTAATTTCGAGATAAACTTTCTGGTACATGCTCAAGAGTTGTGTTGGTTTTGCTGCAATATCTGCTTAGCAAAACCTGATGTTTTAAAGTAATGACCTTAACATTGTGATTTCCAGTTAAGAGACATTCCTGTAACTCAGTTCCTTCTATTGAGCAGAGAAATCAATAATAACAGGTTTTAGGACTCATGCTGTATATGCACAAAATACATTTTAATGCGATGCTATATTTGAGTTTTCACTGTGGGGATTATATTGGAAAACTAGGCTGAAAATGTATTTGTTTTAGCAAGCAGATTTCATAGAATTTTGAGCTGTAGAACTCAATGTATTTTTTTTACGGTGAAGCTAAGACTTTCAGTGATGATGATTATCAAATATGAAATGCAAAGAGTAAGTTCTGTGTTGGGTGCTTATTCATAGTGCATAGTAATCTTTACACAGTGAGTTCCCTTGGGATGTTTTACAATTCAGGACAATAAGTAAGACCTTATAGCTTTTCTCATCAGCTACACTTTCTACTTATAAATTCTATGTAGGCTATATAACCATAGGTGAATATCTTTATTAAAACAAGCTACTAGATAAATAAGTTTTCCAGTTACAATCACAAATGCATGTGTCATTAAACACACTGGAAAGGCTCAACACATTGCAGCTGTCAATGCATTCTGTATAACTCTTATTTACATTAACATCAGAAATTTTCTGGTATGAACATATGAAACTAGACTATGCAATGTCATGGTAATAAATGGAGTATTTTTCTGAACTCTGCTCCCAGATCTAGATTCTGCCTTTAAAACCACTCCCTGAGATGCTCTGTGTTGGGCACAACTGGATTATATGAGTGACTATGGTGAAAGTATTGAGGCTCGGAACACCATGCTTGCTTTCTGTAGGGACTACTTGGAAAGTACCACGTCCCCTTTCTTGACCCATTGTATCTGCCATGTGGGTCTTGGATCTGATGGCTGTTTTATACAACTCTCTGAACTTTGACATTTTCCACAGATGTAAGCCAAGATCAGAAAGGAAGAACAGTGGTGTCATCCATCCCATCTTGCTCCATGTCCAGTACTTTAGATAGAGTGTGCCTTGTAGGCGTCCACTAGTTTTCTGAAACCATTCCTATCTTGAGAGGATAATGTGTAGAAGCAAAGAATCCATCAGTTTTCATGCCTTTCATTTGGAATAACTGGATTTCAGACCTCTCTGAATTACTAATGTTTTGCCATGTTTTTCTACCTTCCTCTGTTGGCTCACATCAAGCATTGTATTTTGTGATCATTTGTCCCCAAGGAAATTCAGACTTCAATGCCATGATTAGGCATATTTCTTTATGCTATTTAACTAATATTAGGTAACTAATACTAGGTTGCTTCATTTTAATGTCAGTCATCGAGCATAACTTTTAGTAACTTGCACAAATTTTAAACTACAAGGCACGTGTAACTTTTGCCAGGCATCTCAAACTGAAGCCCCCTATTAGATGTTTGCTTCTGTGTCTTGTAGGTAGATGCTGAAGAGGATGCTCATCGTGTTCTTCCCCCACTTACTATACCAGTGCCTCTTTCAGGAGGTTACGGCTGGAAACGCTGCTACGTATTCATTCCAGACACTCTACTCCACAATAATCAATAACCGTAAAACAAGTAATGATGTCTTTAATATACACTTCCACCTCTATCACCCATTCCGCCCTTAAGCGGGCTATAAAACAGAATTTTTAACATTTCAGTGGTGCTGTGAACCATTCCATCTGGCTTCACTAATGCTAATTATATGAAACTTTTTTTCCCACCAGTGAGTTTTCAATTCCTCTTTCTTTGTTTTGCAGATTCCTGTTACTGATACTGTGGTAACTGAAGTGTTTCTTGTCTTTCCTTCCTACTTCAGCTGAGTTCATTCATGAAATCTTGGACTTCTCTGTGCTTCACTTGTTTATTTCATCAGCTTGCCTTTATATTGATAGTTTAAAATCTCCCTTGTTGCTCCAGTTAGTCCACAGCAGAGATTAACCCCTTTTCTGGTTGATAATGGCCCCTCAGGTCTCTTTTTCACCAGAAAAATGGATTGATATTCCATCTTGAAAACTTCAAGCTTTCAGTCTCGGAAGTTCCAGCAAGTCTTGTACAAAGATAGTCCATCCTCCAGCTTTTGTTCTGCTCAGAAATGGTCTTTAGGAAAATAATTTCAAATTTGTTGTGCTGCTAATTCTTCTGCGAGCTGAAGATCCCTAAGGTCTTCTGTGACTTGCCTGGGTGATATCCTGAAGGTGTGCCACTGTGCACCACTGCTGGTGAACACTCAAAAAATTCCCCCGCACTACACGTGCACATTGCATAGAGGAAACGTATAGCATTTTTGGTCCTTTGCTGGATTGTATGTCCTGTTTTTACATCTCTGCTAATGGCTGTGTGTTATAGTAGTTGTAAAAGGTTACTGGGTAGTTGCGTGCTCCTTCTTAAATATGTCATTGAGTTTGTCCCCAGAAGCTTTGTGCTGTGTTCCTCCAGTGAGGAGTGCTGCAGCGCCTGGCTCCGGATTCAGTAATTCTGCTTTGAATGCCAGTCGATTCCTCTCCCCTCTCAGTCCCAAATCACACATGATTTGCCTTTGCTATTTCCAGCTCCTGCTCTCTCCAGGTCTGCTTTAGGTTTGATGCATCTGGCATCCATGAACTCCTAAATCAATTCTGCTCTTTGGCAGACAGATAAGGAGTAAAATACTTTTTTTTCCCTCACAATGTCTGGTGTGGACTCAGTTGTACACCTCACATGGTATTACAAGTCCTCTGCCAATGATAACCCAGGTGTTTTATCTTAGAGGCTAATATAAACTGCCCCTAAGTGCTGCTCAAGTTCACTCAAAAGAATAAATATACAAGCCTGTGTAAAAATATTAGCTGGTGTTGTATATACACATGATAATTTAAAACTAGTATTTATTTTCCCTATGAGTGCACTCTGTCACAGGTCAGCAAGTCTGATCTCTCTTTAGAGTTGTAATTTTAGTTTGCTGACTTTAATAAAAAAGATGGACAGAATTCTTGATGGCACAAGTTATCTTCATAAATAAGCAATAATGGAGAGGACATCAGAAATACAAGGTAAAGAACACAGCGCCTTTAAAGCAGTGTAAATTATGGGCAACAGTAATGAATAGCCTGTCATTATAAATGTTGAATTTAGTTAGAATATAACTGTCATACTCTCTGCAGACATAAGTGTTCAAATCCTACTCATTTGGGTTGGAGGGGTACAGGAATATTTCAGACCTGGGGTTGGACTTTTTCAGAAAGGATTTTGGAAAAGTTATGGTGAACAATTTACGGACTGTGGCTATGGGTAGGTTTTGAGCATCTTGATTAAAGAGAAGATATATATTCCAGTGCAAATTGAAAATGTACTTCATGAGCAATGTCCTTAGTTTGGTTTTTTTTTTAGAGTTTGAGACACCTGTTCTCATACAGAAGCACTCTTGCTCAAATACCAAGGCAGACTTCACATGACTCTGGCTGAACTCTGGCCTCTGCTCACAACCACCTTTCATGACTGTGCTGCATCTCTTTAATCATATGTTGGGAGGATAGAGGAGGGCTGAAATACCCAGCTGTGTCCTGATAAATCTTTACTTACTCAAGGATGATGTCTAGTCAGTTCCAATGCAGCCTCAAGATTTATTCTGTTGTATGCTGAGATTAGCAGCTGGATTTTAATAGTTTGCTGGATGCTTGCTGTACTGAAGTAAATAGATTAAAGGTGTGGAGGAGAGCGGAAAGTAGCTGTTGTGTTCCAGATCTTGATTCCTCTGCTGGATGTCAAGCCAATAGGGAAACTGGGACATCAGCATGTTCTGAATAGTTAAAACACAAGGTTGCTCAGCTTTGTGGAAAACGTGTACCTAATAAAAGTCGTTAAGGAGCTGAAATTTTAATATTAAATATTTTAGTAATGAGAAATGATGTAAAGAAATATTATTAAAAAATAATCTTTTGATATTTCAGACTTCTGTTTTTCAATTTTTTTTTCCCAAAGTAATATTTGTTTTATTGCGATTTATTACAAAATAGGATATTGTCTTAAAACACAAAGGCAATGAAATATTTTTTTTCTCTCAGTCTGTTTCAAACAGATCTGCTGTCTGTGCTGATTTACTGAAAATAGGAAAACCTAAATGAAAAAAAAATTTGGGGGGAACCCCCCAAACACAAATTTAAAACAGCTAACAATGCAAAAAAGCCCCCCAAAACCCAAAGGTTAAATACTAAGGAGAGAAATTTTCTAATGTGGGTAAGAGGAATTTTGCTCACATGACCTGGCTCATTAAAGCTATTGAAGTGGAACTTCTCCTAAGAAGACAGCTGCTCAAGCGTGTAATTGTTTGCAGGGCAAACTCCTAGTCTATAGCACACTGCATTTTGTTAGCATACTGTAAAAATGCATAGTGATATAAACATACAATAATTCTGTAATTAGAATTACATCAGGCATAATGTTTTTTCATTAGAAAGAACATTGGCTGCTTATAATTAAGATTTTGAAGTGTGTGTTTCTGTGTTCTCTCAAGCTAGCTAATTAATGTCTTCAAGCCTTGCACACAAAAGGAATCAAATCTTCAGTCCTATATATGACTTAGAAAACTGTTACATCAATTTGTTACAGTAATTAACATTTAATATAATTTTCACCTGTGATTGATCAGCCTACCCCTCATTTGAATCAAAACTTGTCTAATTCCCACTTACCAGCAAACAGATTAGCAAACGATTCAATTCACCTTAGAAATTTAAGTGTCTGATAAATATTGGCTGTGAATCAGACCAGTAAATGAACTATGTCAATTTACAGCTGTGAGCCTTATTAATTATCTAAAGAAAAAAGTGTATGTGTTCATAAATCGTTGATAAAGTCACAGGAACATCTGTAATATGTCTTTAAAAATAACATTATATTATGTTGTTTTGTATATATACAAGCACGTGCTTGTATATATACGTATATATACAAGCACGTGCTTGTATATATATATATAGAATAAAGTTGAATACAGCTCTTGGGCATGAGCATGGCAGATGTGAGGCCATGGCTCTTTTGCTGCTGATGTTGGACTGCTGCCCTTTTTGCACTGGATCTAATGTATGGCCATAACTTGTTTGTTTAGTTCATGAAGGCATCTTCCATTTTACGTCTTCTAGGAGAATTTTAGAAATTCAAGTGAAAGTCCTTGGTGTAGACTTTCCTGTCTACAAGCTCTAGGTTTGTAATTTTCTGTGAACAGTATATCTGTAAGGCTCCAAAAAGGCATTGTAATTCTACCTGGGATTATTATTTTAGCTGGAATATGCTGAAAGAAATATATTTAGAAGCAGCTTCCAGCAGAAACATTCCAAGAACACATAGAATGAAATGTTCTAAAAGTGTTGCTAAAGGACAGAAAAGCCAAAAGGCACGAAGAATGAAGGAGTTGGGCAAGATATTAACAAGACAGCAGAGAAGGGGGAATGGAGGATACTTCATGTCAATCATTAGTTCTAAATATAGAATTACACATTTTCTACTAGGTATAAAACTTTTTCCTTTCATTATCTTAGCAATACTTATTAATGAATTACAGGATGGTATAGATGTAAATGAAGCAAATTGAAACCACCTGTATATCTGTCTTAGTCCCAATTGGAAAATTGTATTCCTGTGTGAGAGAACTAATTTCCCCCAAAAAACAGGATAGTGTGTCGAACAACATGCTTTACTGGTGACCAGATTTGTTATTTCAGTGGTTAGTGTTACTCATCATAGAATCATTCATGTTTGTTTGTTTCAAATAAAGCAGACAGCTATCTGGAAGTGACAGAGGGGAGTATCAGTCCATGCAAACACGAGCAGAACTGTTGCTTTAGACTTGGTATCAGAAACTGTAGTACTGAGATGGTTATAATAGGAGCAAGATCGAGTTGCTCACCTGACCATAGTAATCTGTCCCTTTATTGCCCACCTCCTGAAACACTGCAGCGCTGCATACTAATACCTACCACTGTGCATGGAATGCACAATGCCCCAGTTTGCATTGTATTCCAGGAATAAAGTAATAGTTCCTGCTTTAGTGAGTTTCTGAAATGCATGTTATTAACATAATATTAATTACAGTCAATTGTGTTCTGTGTCTCCTTCCCTCACCCTTGGTTGAGTTGCCATAATGCTGTAATTGCTTGATGTGAAGATTAGGTGTCTCATGGGTAATGCCTGTGAAATCTTATTTTTCTATTGTAGTCCATTAAGAAGGTGCTAATATTAACCCAAGAGTCTGAGGTCAGTGTACAGTCCATGAATTTGTCGAAGTATGCTTGTTGTTGTACATACAAGTCTTTGGTTATAAAAGGCTTGACTGTTTCCTTGCAGTGATCCAACTTTTCCAAATCTTGAGTGTAAGCATAGATTGCATAGGAGACAACTAACATAATAAGTGCATGATTTAAGCATTTTGGAAAAAAAAATATTACCCATTTTATGATACTGAAGGCAAGCTAGGAAGATGCAAAATGTAAATTAAGTTGAGAAATCAATAAAGCTTTCAATACCTTTAATTATTGACCCCAGTACAAAACAGTCAACTTTCCATTGATTGTACTGAAAAGACAAGAAGGGGAAATTAAATATTAGTGGTTCCACTGTAGCTGTCTGCTCTTAAAGCTTCTGCAATTCTTTTATCTAGCCAAATGGGAAACAAAGTATTCTGTCACTTCTGATGGAAGCAGCATATGGCAATTGTACAAACCATGTTCAGTTTTCCTGTTCCCTCAGCTTCTTGAATAACAGCAATTAGAATTTCAAGACACTGGTTGGATCCCATGGTCTTTGGTTCTGTACTTTTTTTTTTTCAAATCACACCTGACAGGAACAGAATTGATTCATATACCTAAAGGTATTGGCCCAAACTTGCTCTTGGTGCAAGTTCATTGACTGAAGGGTCCTAAGGGAGTTTGGCTCACTTCTATTGATTGCAATGAATTTGCATGACTCAAAAGACACTATCCACATTTTTCCATGAGACTGCCTATTACTATATAAATATTTTTGTCTATTTATGCCCTGTCCAGAGAGGTGCTAAATGGTGTGGAATCAATGTGAGCAATCACAAACAAGCACATCACAGTGCTCTGGCTACTAGTTGGTGTCACCTGTTTTACTAAGTCAATAACAGGAAGGCTGAAAGAGGCTTTGAAAGTGGTTTCTGACAGCTGCTTGCTTCAAATGTTGCATTGCTGATTTACGTATTGCTGAAATTGTAGTTCCTGTTGTATTTTGCCAGTAATGCTCCTGTAGCTTAATGGCATAGTGGATTCACGGGGGAATTGCAACCTTGAACATGCCTTCATGGAAAAATTCAGAATAAAAGTCTTACAATGGTATTTCCTGTCTGCCTTTTTTCAGGTCACTTGACAGCACTTTATTTTATCAGTCAGTCTGACTCTTCAAAGTACTTTTGCAGTTTAGTTGAGTGGATTTACTTAGATTTGCCAGTGCTATCTCAGATGAAAAATTAGTAATGTCTGTCTTAAATGACAGTTTAATTAGAAGTTGTATAGCTCCCTGTTGGATCTGACTTTACCTTTCTTTATGATGTCCAAATACATCGTGTTTGCCTTGTATTTCATTTTTTAAATACTGGATGCAAACAGCAGATGTTGAAAGATTCATTTAATATTTAAAAAAGTACATATGATGCGATGAATGCTGCCTCTAAAACCATGGTATCCTTAAGTTAAAGATGAATGTGGCCACATGTTTGGTCTACCTGGGCAGGGACATGCTCTGGGAATGATCTTCTTGTGTCCCACTTGTCTGATTCAGAGTACCTCTTGGTCCTTATGGTCACTTGATTAAGAAATACCTTGAAATTTGTCTCAGTCAAGCAAGCATAAGTTTTACACAACTACTACTCAAAATAAATTAATTGTAGAGCAGAGGAAAAGCATGAACTGACACATATATATACACACAGATATCTATATAAAGTTGGGCCAATGATTGCCTATTAAGATATGCAGCAGCAGAAGAGACTGTTCTGAATATACAGGAATGGTTGTGAGTTACTAAACAGCTTCCAAAACTGTGAAAAGAACTGATGACCGCAGTCTCACTTTGTTTCTCTCCTTCATGTCAGCTTTCTCAGCGACTTATTTTGCAAGAACTTCAAGCAAGAGGTCTCTTCCCTTTGTGTTTGAAGAGTGCTCACCTATTAAAGCCCTGGTAGGAGGCCTTACATGCTACCATAATAGAAAAAAATAATTGGATTTTGTTTGTTTTCATTCCGAGTACTTACAAATGACTAGTGATGAGGATGAATATTCACTCATAAAAGTAGAACTGGCTTTTGTTCTACTGAAAAAGTGCATTTTGAACAGTCTGGTGTTATTGTGGGATTATAAGAAGTGTAAGCTGTGCCTTATGCTGCTATTCATATGCTTCTCACTTTACTGGCATTAGACTCATCAATCCATTTTTTTTTCTCTTCTGTATTTGTGACTGAAGTTTTAGAAAAGCTTTTAATTTGACATCAACCAGTTTATGGAAAAAGATTCCTAAATTCTCTGAACACTTACAAGAGTACTGCTTTAGCAGCTCAAATGACCCCATCTTAATTTTTGTGCCCTCAGGACTTGACTCCAGAATTTGTCCCTAAGTGTAGCTTTCATGTTGACCTCTCAGGATACGGTATTCAAATTCTTACACCAACATAATTGTAGTAATCTCAAGGAACTGGATAAGGATTATTTGTGTGGTACTGTCAGGTTACTGCAGGCTGTCTACTCCCATTCCTTACCAGGTAGCAGATCCAGAAGAACTGGTGGTGGAAGATACATAGGTCTATAAATGCTTTTGGGGCATGGATTTGTAATTGGAAGGACACAAAATGGAATTATTAAGTCACAGATTCAGAACCAAAAATGGGAATTATTTTATTTTCTTAGAAAATTAATAATTGTTAAGCTTGCTACTACAAGGTGTTCTGAAAGTCAAAATTACAGTTATATTTAAGAGGTCTGTATAGATTCATGAGGGATAAGTCCATTAATGGTTATTTAAAATGATGAGTCTTATTTACATTTCTAATTCAGGAAATCTATTAACTTTTTTTTGACAGAGGATGTGAGGGGGATGCTGATGTTATCCATGCTCTCTTGCTTATACTCTTCCCCTAAGCAGTTTCTGTTCATTACTTATTAGAAACACGAGTCTGGATCTTGTTCACTTTGGTCTCAGCCAGGATGGCAGTTAGTGTTCTTCAGGGCCAGAGCACAGAGCCTTCGAGGTTTTGCCCGGACTGCTATTAGAGAGTCTAACTTGCATTAATCTTCAGCTGGCATGTATTTTTTTTTTGAAACCTAATATATGAGATTTCTTGGGGTTCTGCACCTGCAGAACGTGTGCCTGTGTGCACATTGTGTTATTCCTTGCAAATATGACGTAGTCTATTTTGGCTAGCAATGTCTGGTAATGGCTGTCTGCAGCCTCACCCACTTGAACCACCTTCTCTGTATGCCCCTACTCCACCGTGTTGCTCTGACTGCAGTCTCCCTGATCGCAGCAGATCTTTCTGACCCAGTTCTCATCTTTGCACTTTATATAGTTGTGTTATATTCCTCTTTTTTCATTGTCCTTGATGCATCAAAAATAAAGTCACTTAGCCTGATCTTGCAGATAAACAGCAGACTTGATTTATTGAGTCTGAAGAAGCGATTTGGCCATGGCAGAAGAAAAAAAATTACCTGGCTCATTCCAATGCAGTGTTGAAACATGCAAACTATTTGGCATGTTTAAAACCAAAGTGCTCTTTCTGCTTTAATTTGTGTATGCAATTGGCTAAAAATAATAATAATATGTTTTGAAAGCAAGACTTATCTTGCATTTTAATCTGTATAATCAATCCATAGCCAAGAAATAATGATCCTGATTCTATATATTCTTTGTGTGAGAAAATAAGAATAACATAGGCATGAAAATTATCACCTGTGTCTATTGAGTCTGTTAGTGTCAGAATAATTACTGTTTTTTAAAATAAAACTATTCTAGCTCCTGTGGGATGTATCAGCGTATCCTAGAAGGGGTTGGCACCAGAAGTCAATAGACAGAAGGAGGAGGAAGGGCAACCACAGCTCATGTGAATGGTTTCTCCGGGGAAGCCAGCTGGCTTGGACTTCTTGGGAACTCATGGGAATTGCTGCCAGGGAGCAGTTATCTGTTGTCTCCTGAGAGCTGGAGAGATCTCTAGGGGGAGGATGGGTGGCAGGATAAACTGTCCTGGTGGTTGGCAGAGGTTCTCTGTTGGGGCAGCCCATGGTGACCTGCTGGGTTGCAAAAGGGCTGTCAAATTGGTTGAAGCTTAGACAAGGAAAAGTATCTGTGCACTTCCAGAAGCTACAGGTAAAGGCAAATGAAAAGAAGAGAGAGTGCAAGTGGGGTGGTTTGGTTTGCTGGCCTCTCCAGAGGCGGATTGGTGGCACGGGATGAGACAGAGGCATTGAAGTGTCCTCTCATCTGTTAACTTTCTTAAGGTGTGAGCAAGGAGTGAGGGCGTAATTCTCTGCAGAAGGAGCTGTGGTTGAGGTTTCTCCTGGACCTGTCACTAAAGTCTTGAGGGAATGCTTAGAGGGGAGCGACAGCAGCAAAGGCAGCAGACCTAGAAGTACTTCTGTTGAGAGTTTTGAGAATTATGTGCATGAACGAACACTTTTATTGGTGGGCAGTTCTGCTAAGGGGTTTGGAGAATGAGACACTTGGAATCTTATTGTCGCATGTTAACTTTCATTTATAAATACTGCAAAATATTTATAAAAAAAAAGAAACTATAATTAAAACTTCACATGTATCCACCTTTATAGCTTATATCCTCCTCTTAATGCATTAATTGCTTAGAGTCCAGATTTGCCTCTTAATGCAGTAATTGCGATTTAAAAATATCTGTTGAAGCTCTACACTTCTAATGGTGTGCTGCCTCAGACTGTGGAATAAAGAAACGAAATGACTGAATTTTAATTTCGGAAGCTAATGTATGTTTTTAATCCATCTTCATTGAACGTTAAAAGCACTTTATTTTTAATAAACTTGAGGGTGAATGAGAAATCATTTTGTTCCTGTGACTAATATAGAAATGGGTTTCTGTCCTTTGAAATGTATAGTCTATGTGGAAATGAAAATGAATTTTCAACTTGGAAACAGCTTTATTGACACTTTAAAATGGAGTGAGAATGGCAAAGTTCCTTAAGTTGAACCTGGAGAAACAGAGATGCACTATTAGTTTTAATAAGTCATTTCGTTGTCAGTGACCAAATAATTACTGTAAATTGTATATGTAACAATAATCCCTGAGTGTTACTCATTATAAACAGTTAGTTAATGATGTGATAAGCTAAAAGCATAAGGTGATAAGGAAGGTGGTTAATTTCAGTAGTGACAGATTTCCCTCGGAGTACAGTATCATAATTTATATGCTCTGCAGCAGTTAGAATGGCAACAATTTTGCAAATGCGATCTGTACCCAGTGACTTTCACTAATAGCAAACTACAGATATGCACAAATAAAAAAATGTTATTTTGGATTATTTGAAAAATATTGTATCTTGAAACCATCAATGTATATTAATAAATAAAAAAGCACTCATGATGAAAGCAGTGAAATGAAACGGTATAACACTACTGATTTCATTAGACAATCAGAAATAACTTCTTAGTCCATACAATGTGTTCTCAAGTTTCCCAGTATAGCTAACATATCGTAGATAAGGCTTGAATATGCACAGATGCAAACTCAAAAAATTGGTTGGATTTCCTTTTGTATTTTTGAGTCCTATGTGTTATTTCAAATATTTGCCCTTGACTTCCATCAATTACTTAGGGTGTGGGTGCCCTAGTTATTCATATCTCCTGTACTTCAGAACTACTTAAGGCTGTGTATTGAGTGCCATGTGCAATATTCTTTCCTCGTTATTTTTGGTCATAATTTGTCATTGTAGTAAATCACAGTCACCACTACTGTCTGGCAGGATTTGGTTCTCTTTGCCTCTACAGTACTTGGATTAGCAGAAAAAAAAGAGACCCTGCCTAGTTCTCCACTGTGGTGAGCCAGGGCTATCACTGTCCATGCCAGATGATTGCAAACCAAGAGCAGGTCACCACTGAATCTGATTGCCACAAGGCCTTTTAAAATAAACATGTAAACATCTGAGAGAATCAGCTTATTACTTTAACGTGTATGCTGTCATAGGCAGTAGTGTACGTGTGAAAACAGGTCTGAGATGGTGACTAGGGTGTCAAGGTCTGTAACTCAAGTCCTGGGGTTAGGTGACCACTTTGCATCTGCTTTGGCGGAGCAGACCTTTGAGCTGTGTCTTTCTGGTTTTGCACTACCAGAAATGCAACATGCTACAAGAAAAGGCTGACAAGGATTGCAACAGCACTGGTGACTGGTATGCAACATAGTGTTTTAAAATACATTCATTTAGCTAGCAGTGTTAGCAACCCAACTGGTCAGCAGAGGACTCTGTACAAATTGATTTTGGATTACATTAGGCCTGATTTGAGTCTTTCCTCAGTGTCTTGAGTGACGTGTGCCACAGTGCAGAACTGGCTCAGGAGCAGCTTTGGGTGTATGGGGTTGTGCCAGGGAGTGTCTCACTGTGACCCACAACAGCAAGTTACACCCTCCTGGGGGGGGCTTTGGTCCCATATCGCAGACACTAAGTATGCTGAATGACATACTCTGGGAGCTGTAATTACAGTGCAGGAATAAATCCCTTTCATCCTTCTGTCCCCTTCAAAGACCCTTTTTCATCATTCGCCAAACCTATGCAGGAAGAATAGGAGGATAGGATTAATATCTGTCATGTCTCTTGGGCCATTCCTTAGATATCCACAAGCTCTGAGCCTAGCCCAGGCTTTCTTATTTAATGGTCTAACTAGGTGTAATTAAGTTTACTATCAAATATAGAAGCTACTGGCTCCTGTCTGAACTTTGTCTAAAGATTTATCATTGTAATAAGATTAAACTAATAATTGCATTGAGTTTGTTTTAGCTCAAAATGATTTTGCTAATCAGAACACTGTTTGCCAACTTGGTAAATAACCTTCTACTTGTATTAAATGGAAAAATTATGTAAACTGAAAGCACAGGGTAATAACTGTAAAGAACAATCATTTCAATGACTTGAACAGGGATGGCCAATTACTTAATAACCTCTTCATATGGAGAGGGACCTTTTTGATAGGGATCTATTAATACCTTCAGATTTAAACTGCCTAAATTCTCAGTCTTCAAATTAGACATAGAAAATGCATCAATTATTATGACTATATGAGACTAATATGTATGGGAATAGCTGTATATAATAACCCTGTAAAATGGAAAACTTTGAGACATGAAGCTTAACTAAAGCTGTCTTTGTCTTGGCATTAATCCATAACACGTGTTTAATCGAGCAAGTGAAAACTGTCATTTGAAATATTTTTTTCATAGAAAAATAGCTTTTTTCATCAAAATGGAGAACTTGGCAGAAGTTTGATTTCAACAGGGTTGTTTGATGAAAACACCAATCTCTTTCTATCAGGAGTTAGATCAAGGGTAATATATTCAAATGTGCCCAAGTGATTTAAAGAATTGAACTGAATTTCTGAAGCTAACATAGGCATTTTACATGTTTCCAGAGAAGTGGGCTTCTAAGGCACCTGAGTAATTTTCCTTTTCAAAAAAACACCTACACGTTTATTTTTATATTAAGTAGAAAAATGTCAGGAAAATTTTCTTGTCAGATGAGGTATTTAACCTAATCTTCTATTCATTGCTAGTCACAAAATTTGAATATTTAAAGAATAAGCATTAAGAAAAATAGCTTTTACATTTTTTTTCTAAAGTCAGGTTGAAATGCTGATTTAGGATAAGAATGTGATGAATCTGACAAGGCCAGATCCATGAGTAAGATCCTGGTATCATAACCATCAACTCCTGCAGGCCCCTGGGAGATGAGATGCTATCTTCTCCCTGGCCCAGAGGTTGTAGTGGGCAGGTAATGATTATATCCTGACCTCCTCATTTATTGCCTGGCTGTTCTCGAGCTATCCGCACTGCAGCGGACCCATGGTGTTTTTAGCTGCTAACTAACAATGTGATAAATCTGCTGTGTATGATCCTGTAGACATTCACTAGTGATGGTTTCTATCAGTCCTGAGCAAGGTCTGCTCTGCCTGCAGCCCCTGCTCTTGGCTCAATCCCTTGACAAAGCTGCAAGCTTTGAGCCACTATGGGATTACACCCTCCCTGTTGCAGGGCATGTGGGTTTCTGCAGCTCTTTGCAGCAATGAAAAGATCCATTAAACTGTATGGGCTTGTTTCAAGAATTCCCTGAGAGAACTTTATACAAGAATTTCTCCAGGCAGTCAGGATTTATGTAACAATGGAAAAAAATTACAGTTACTCATTGCTTTCTCTCTGCTTAGGAGTGAAAACAGAAAGGAACAGTAATGCACTATTATCATCATGGCTTTTTGGCATGTGACCTTTTATGCAAAGAACAGTACTGACAGTAGAATAGATACCAAATGTGTGTGCATGCAAACGCAGCCACAAACACTTAACTATTCTAACAAAAAATGGATTAACGTGGCTTTTAAGAAGTTTCTTGGAAAACTGTTTCAGACACATTGGGTAACTTCAGCTGCTTCCCTCAGGCTGAAATAATGCTTCCCTCATCACAAAAATAGAGAAATAGTTCATGTTTGAATTCCAGTAGTGATCTGTGAATGATGAAGCATGTGAACTGTACGAGAAGCAGCAGGGAAAAAAGCAAAAAGGGACACGAAGCAGTGATAAGACTGGACATGTGTTAGGTAAGGTGGAGTCACTAAAGGGCCTTAGAAAGGACAGCTGCTTGTACAATGGAGAGACAGGACACAATGTTTGCACTAGTTTGAGTCATCCCACCATGTTTCTGTGACGGCAACTGTATCATAGTTTTCGTGCTGCACAACGGCTTCCAGCTCCTGTTTGCTGCCCATGCTGCGTGCATTGGTGTAGATGCACTTCAGTTGGGCTGTTGATCCTGCCACCTTTTTGGGGGGAAAACCCTAATTCCTACATGACCATTCTCAGGTGTTTCTGTGGTTTCTAACCCATCAATAACTCTTGTGTTGTTCTGTCACATGGTTCTCCATCCCCTACTTCCACTGAGATGTCAGACTGAAGGACCTCGCTAGCACGCTGTCGCACTAACATTGGTGTTCTGCCCCCAGGCTTAGCTTCTAACTTTGTGATTCTGAGAACCAAACTTTAATGTTCTTGTGCCTGCTGAGATACTGCCTGTGGTATTTTACATTCAGAGACTGAACAGGGTGGATTAGGATTGAGTACAGAGTCAGCGAGTCTCTAAATAATAATGTATCAGAGGAAGATCTTGTGGGAGGAGGAACAGAAACAAAAAGCATTGATGTTAGGTCAGCCGAACACTTAAAGGAGAGTGGCTTTAGTAGGAGGTTGCGATAGTTTTGCAGCTAGGCAGAGGAAGACTAGAGATTGTAACAATAAGCCAGAAACAAGATAAGATATCTAGACATCAATAACACTTACTGCATGAAAGATCTATCAAAGAAATACAGTAGACTTAGCAATAAAAGGCAAGGATGTTTTTAGTTTTTTGGGTTCTTATCCCTTTTCTTGCACAGTTTGTACTCAGTGACCTGTCTCATCTCTGTGTGTTAGGAATCTCATCTGAAAAAGAAATTTTGTTTAAACTTGCAGCTTCCATTTGTGAATTGAAGAATTTCTGCAGAATAGCTAGCAGTTGCCTTTAAAGAAAGGCACAAAAATTAGATCAATTATTGAAGAGGATTTGCTGAACTTTAGATCATAAGTCTCATGGCTGAAAAATGTAAATGTATTCAATTGTGGTGCCACCCACATGCAATGTCATAATGATTATTGCAATTAAATGTATTATTGTTAATGCATAATATAATTATAAATTGTTAGAATGATAATTAATATACCTTTCAGTATAATGCATACCTAAAAGTTAACCAGCTCTGCATATGAGAGGGGTGAAGCAGTCATTGGTAGAGAACCTCTAATTAACAGTATAGTATTAGACAATTGACACTATAATATTAGACATACCTAACAAGCAAGAGCATCCCATAAGAAAAAGCTTAGAAAAAAAGAAAACACAACATAATGAACCAGATCTTCAGTAAGAGATCCTCTATGGATGGTGAAATCCCTCCAAAGCCAGGCAATGCATCCTTTTCCCTCTGCACAAGCACCTGCAAAACATAAGGCAATAAGCTCAATTCAGAAGGATTCCGTTTTCCAGGAGTCTTATTTTTGTTGATTTTTGGAAATGGCTCATTGCAATGTCATTAATTTAGAATGATTTTGAATTAGGGTGTTAGTGTAGCAAGTAACCATGTTTGACTGTACTCATTCATTCTGTGTTTGATTATATTCATAAATGTAATCCCTATGACTCCTAGCTGCTGGGGCTGGGGATGGACAGGCAGCACGCATGCCTTCTCACGGCATAGGGTCTGCAGATGGCCTCGGTCAAAACACCTGTTGCATCTGTCCATATCTGTTTCCCACCATAGATATAAAAAAGGAGTTTGGAAGTCAGTGAAGAGCCACTAAGCTATAGAATGCTAAATAGTCTTTACAGCAGAAAATCTTCTACAGAATTTTAACTTAGTAAGTTAAAAGCACAGTCCAGGTGCACAGCTAAATGTTCCTGCTGCTATGAGGGCATCACACAGTATGGTAGCTGAACCATAATTAACCTTACACTGCTAGTGTATCCCTAAGGAAAATAAGCAGCTACGTGATGATTATGGTTTTCCTCCCCTCAGCCAGGTTGTTATGCAGTCTTTCCCACTCACGTACAAGCCTCAGAACTTGAGCAGAGCTTGCACAGGTGCCAGTGCTCAGAGGCTGCGATGCAATGCGAAGGTTCTGTTGTGTAGACCTTTTTTACAGGATTGTTGTGACAACTGCTGCCTTGTGCATTTGTGCGTGGAACCCTTGTAAGATGCCAGGTTTGGTAAAAACATGAGAATAAATAGTGTTAATTTGTTGATATCGTATTATATGGACCAAAGGGCAATGGATTTTCAGACTAGACTTGTGAGTTTTGGACAGTTGTTAAGATAAATACTATAATAGAAGCCACCAGTCATCTTTTAAGATGATTTTAGGTATGTGTTTGTGAAGCAATTAGGATAAAAATACCACTCCCCTTATGCACATATTGATTTTAAAGCTATGTTTATTCAATATTTATCTGTCTTGCTCCTACACGATTCAAGATCATTAGAAAAATGGGTCCAAGAGTCCATCCTGAGGTGGTACAGAGGTGAAAATCATACTGCTGGTACCTGGGCTGGCAGCAATATTTAATTTTTCAGTCTGTCTAGCCTTGGGATTCCTTTTGGTCAGAGAAAGCAGTGAAAAGGACTCAACCCGATCTCTTCTGTTGCATTTTGACTACTTTTCCTGAATCCTTTTCTGATGCTTATTTGGTTTCTAAAATATCAAAATCAAAGTGACTTTTCAGCTTGCTTTGCTTCTTCAGAGCAATTTTCTGGAAAGATCCTATTCTTTTCAGCAGTTTAGCTTTCCAGACCATGGCTGCTTGTCTTTCACACTAAGGGTATCTTCCTTCATGGGATTCTTCTCTGAATATTGTAATAATTTAGAAAAACAATAACAACAAATCTTTTAAAGAATGGATGATCTCTATTGTGAAATTCATGCCCTTAAATCAGGGCAAGGAGCCAGGATGAGATATTTAGTGGTGTGGCCACAGAGAAAGGGGGTCATTGGCGCAGTGCGATGAGTTAGAGGGGTGAGAGATGCTTGTAGGAAGCTGAAGGAAACCTGAGTGTGCAGGAGTTGCTTCTCTTTGGTCATGTATGCTCCTGTTAAATGGATATGTGCTGTGGTTTCATCCAAGGTTTCCCAAAGTGAATGAGAAAAGTACCTGAAAACTGTTATCTGATTTCTTAATTTATGTAGTAATTCCTGCATGAGAGTGATTAACTGGCTGGGTTTCAAACCTTCTCAACCTTTAAATACCTGCTAGCATGTCCCCTTACTGGAGAGTCTCCCATCCTGATCCAGACTCAACTCTCAACCCAAATTACAGAATCACAGAATGTTAGGGATTGGAAGGGACCTCGAAATATCATCTAGTCCAATGCCCCTGCCAGAGCAGGATTACCTAGATCATGTCACACAGCAATGCATCCAGACGAGTTTTGAATGTCTCCAGAGAAGGAGACTCCACAACCTCTCTGGGCAGCCTGTTCCCGTGTTTGGTTACTCTCACCGTAAAGAAGTTTTTCCTCATATTTATGTGGAACCTCCTGTGTTCCAGCTTGTACCCGTTGCCCCTTGTCCTGTCAATGGATGTCACTGAGAAGAGCCTGGCTCCATCCTCATGACACTTGCCCTTTACATATTTATAAACATTAATGAAAAAAATTAGCACGTAACTCACATGAGTCGCACTCCTGGATCTCACTGTGCTCTGGATCTGGATCTTTGGTGTCTTGTCCTCGCTGGATCTTTAAGGACAGACCTTTCCCAGAGACTTGCCTCTAGGATTTTTAGATGCTAAGCAAGCTCAAGAATTTGCAAAATGATGTGACCAAGTGCTGATATAGAAAGTGTTCATCCAGCTCTGGCTAAAAATCAGATGTGCTGTTGCTTCTTTTTCAGTGCTATGATAAAGATGTGATGTTTGGGTCTCTGACTGTTGTTGGAGTAAGGTATGACCTTTTAGGGCACAAAACAACTTTAGTCTTCAGTAAAGCTGTGCACTTGTGGCAGCTGTTCAGGAGAGACGGGTTTTGTTCAGCTAAAAATAAGAATCTAAGCTTTGGCTTATAAAAGTTTGATTTACCCAGAAGAGAAAAGAAAAATTATCTTATATGGACTATTCTTATCTGTTTTGTTCGCTGGTGTACACACACAGATCTTCATACTGTCAGTTCTTCATCTTTACACAGAAACTTCAGAAGCAATCTCAGATATAGACAGAAATGAACCAGCCTTTGCTCTGCTTTCTATTCTTTATGGCCTGTGGGCTTGTGCAGTGTATCTAGTTCTGCTAATAAGGAAGGAGCTGAAGATTTCTTCTGCCTAAATCAGTTCATATCCTGTTCAAATATATTATTTGATTAATTACTTCTGTTTCTGTTTATATGTTTATATTCACGTATTGGCAAGTTTGTTTTCAGCAGCTTCACTGTAAGAATTGAGCCTGAGTTATATTAGTCATCAGCAGTCAGTAATAGTAGTCAAAGTATTACTTTGAATGTTCTAAAAAGTTCCTTTTTTGGAGAAGTGGCAGAACTGAAGGTGCAGAAGTGATTTTTCACCAGCATGCTCTCACTTATTATCTGAACATTTACATCAAATTATCCTTCAGCAGTCACCTGAAATAGACTTGTTATCAGCCTCAGCTATTTCAGTTTCAGGCTGAACAGATAAAAAAATCTGGGGCTGTTAAAATGCAAAAATTGACATTTCCTCAAATCAAAGGCAGGTGGGCTGCAGAACTTTCCATGAGCTATTAAGTGGATAGGGATACTCTATCCCCACCCTTTATTTTTTTTTTTTTTTTTCCCCCCCCTCTCTCCATTTATATTCTGGTTTTATGTTGGACTGTCGTTGCTAAGATTTGTCAGGTTTTGCTTTTTGTTTTGAAGGTTCCATTCCTGTAGAGGTAAGCTCTGGGGAAGTGATTTAGTTCACTCTGATGGTCCATCAGACCAGCCTAATGTGTATGTGTCCCTCTGGTAATTGTTACAACATTGGTTTTAAAAATAAGAGACCGAAATCTTGACAAAAAAAGGTTACTGACCTATAGTAAGTCAGTGAGAGCTTCTAGTGACCTGCTTCATGAAACGGATAGGCTACTGTATTCTGTACTAATTGTAGTTTAAGGTTAGTGGTTTCATATTTGTGTATACAGTGTCCTACTCAAATGTATGTAGTGATGTGCAAACTTGCTGTGTGGAAAGGTAGAAGAGACGTGGCATAGTGCCAGATTTAGATTTAGTTACAAAAACACCTTCTGTAGGCTGTATTGTGCTCATAGCTATATGAGTAGCAAGACAGATGATGGGCTGGTTCATTTGGCAGTAAAACATGAATTGAAACAAACAATGTAAAAGTCATTAGAGAAGCAGAAAGTTGGGAGGTGGATATCGGTTGGAGCAGGAAGGAATTTGGGCGATGCAGAGGAAAAGAACTAGAAGATGGAAGAAGATGATAACTCATGGTGTCTATTCTATGTACCTCAAAAAACAGCTTCACACTTTTTTCCAGAAAGTGGTGGGCTGCCTTTGGTGACAAGAAATGGAGTGGTTAGGCTCAGTGCAACTGCAGATCCCTAGGCTTAATTCCTTGTTCCAGTGCCCTTTATCACCTGACTAATTTATTTCCAGATCAACAAAAATATTTAAGAATCCCCACACACATTAAAGCAGGTTTTGTTTAACTTGCTCCCATCTTAAAGATCAAATTTCTTTTAGTTTTCCATCTGCAAAATATGAATAATAGTATACTATCCTACTGAAGCTGCTGAAAAGTTAAAAGAACACAAAAGTGGGAGATGCTTCAAATAATGTAAGTCCCAGAAACTGAAAGACAGATGTGAGAAAAGAATATAGCCTAGGTATGAATCACTCCTTTGAAGATGTTTCTGCTTGTTGCTTTTGCATAGAAACTTGTACTTTAGGATACTTTCATTTTGATTATATGTCTATTGAATAGTTGAATGGCTTTTACACTCATTGTAACACCAAAGCAAAAGTCATAGGAAAGCAATTTAGAGAAATTCATCCTCATAAGACAAGCAAACCTTTCACCTTTCCCAATTGCAGCAATCTGACAATTCGTTATAGTTCTAGGTTCTTTGATTGCTATTGCAAAAAAAACCTTCCTACCCCTGTGCATTCTCAAAACATCTTTTGCTTGTGCCCTTTCAGCTTGAATTATGTCTGTTGGGAAATAATAACATAAATTAAAAAAGGGATGAAAGGATTGTTAAATGTTTGTGTATTGGTCTTCTGCCCCAAAAGTGAGTGCACCTTCAAAAGTAAACATATAAAGGATCTTACGTGGCTTTTTCTTCAGTCTAAAATTGTCCTTGGATTGCAACTTGCATCATGTTACTTGTGTCAAGTAAAAAGAATTCTTAAACAAGACTTTTTTTAAGAGCTCTATAGATGTGTATGTTAAAAAAAAGTATTGTATGTCTAAATATTTGCATCAATACACTGTAACACTTTCATTTAATATCCACTCCAATTCCAAGAAAAAGTGAATTAACCATATATATCATTCCTTTAAAGCACTTAACAATGTCTGTTTAATAAAAAAAAGTAATTCTAGCTGGAATGGAAATCTAGGGAGTGCATGTCTGTCTGAAGATGTGAGATAAAGGTGTTTTTTATGAATGAACAGGGTTCATAGTGGTTTGGTATGAAGTATAGATTTGGCCTACTTTTTAAACAACATGCTGTTGCATACCACTTGGATAATTTTTGGTAAATTCATGCTTCACATGGAGTTTTAAGAAAATATGAAATTCATTTTACATTTGCATGAGTTCTGAACTTGTATAAAAATAGCTGGTTTATTATGATATCTTCTTGTGTTTTAATATGCTAAACTTTCTCTCTTAGAAATATTTCAAATGTTATGGAAGGAGCATGTTCTTTGTGTCTGACTTTAGCTTACTAGCGCTCACTTAAAAAAAAAAAAAGCAGCAAAAGAAAACTGAAATCCTGGTATAATACTACTAAAATACTTTAAAGGCTATGGTAAGAATGGATTATACAGTCTATCCCTATAAGTTGCTTTGGGAATTCAAACCAAATGCAAATGTAGTAAGAGTAATCAGAGGCATGCAGCTGTGGTAGGTAGGTATAGCGTGAGAAACAGGTAGGTCCTAGTACTGATTCAGTCATGGACTGTCCAGGAGGCCTGGAAAAGTGTTCTCAGCTGTGTCTGCCTTTGCCCTCCTACCCTTGTTTTGATAGTGTCTTGGTGCAGAATCCTGACCTCAGTCTGAGGGCAACAGAGGTATAAAAGCTGTAATTCAGCTGGCCATGGCGCAGGGGTGTCCTTGGTGTCTCACACTCACCTTTCCATTTTCTTGTAAGACTCATCTCTGAGATGACTTTGAAACCCCATCATTTTTTCTTTAAGTTACTGTAATAAATTTACTGTTCACAGAGGAGGTTAGATTGATAGCCCCAGTGAATAAAATTATTCACGAGGCAGGTAGTTACAGTATAGGCAGGGATCAATCTCGTAATTGTCATACTCTTGACTTTGAGGACTTCCATTAGTGGGACTTCTGGCTCTGAATGGCCCAACAGGAAACCAATCTGATTCCTTATACTTGTCCATAAATAAAAAAAAAAATCAGTAAAAGACTTGAAGAAAAAACACAAAATACCAGTCATTCAACTGCAAGCAGAGCACATAGCACAGCTGCACTGAAGTGGGAGGCCAGTAGTGGCTATGTGGAGTTAATGCCCTTGGCCTGGAAAAAAGCAGCCCAAGAGCTGTTCTACCTCAAAATGGGCTAAAATGCCTATGGAGAGCTGAAACCAGGGCTTGAATATTGGAGACACCAGGGAACCCTGGAAGTGCTAAAACCTTACCACGGCTGCACTTACCTTTTTACTCCACTGAGAGCAAGGTGAAGGAGTGCTCCAAGATCATCTGACCTCTCCCTTCACCTTTGCCAGGGCATTTTTAACACAATTATCCTTTTCCTGGCTTGTTAAGCTTATTTAAGGAACAGATTAAAAGCACACTACGCTTTTGCAGTGGCTGCACCTCATCAGAAAAAAATGGCCCTAGGTGACCCATCCCGATGTTAAAGTCAGCCACCTTGATGCTGAAGGAGACTGAGATGTTTCTGTTCTGCCTTTGTTGCCATTGTTTTTACTTGAGCTGCTTATAAAAATTTATGTTATTGTAAACTAGAAGTGCTACTTCTCAGAGAGAGAGTTTCTGGTGTGTCTGTCTATGGCTTTTTTATTATTTTCTCTTAAGCCATTGGAACTTTTCTGATTTCAGTTATGTAGGCATAAGGTCAAACTAACTTCCCAGCAAATTAATGCATTGGATTGAAATGTGTCTTTGCATAACAAGATACAGGTTATCATGCCTTTGCTCATGCCTTTGTTTTATTTATGGAATACTCTGGAGAGTGTAGAATGAAAAATTAAATTAGAACCTGAGTCACAGTTTCCATCACACAGCCTGAGCTTGGCCTTCTTCAGAACATAATTTTGCAAAAGTGTCTGTTCATTGGTACATCAAGAGGTATATCTGTGCATTAACCAAAGCACTGTGCATCATGGTATGCAGCTTGCAACAGCCATCTGCTCAAATACCCTTTCCTTTTCACTGTAGCCAATCTGAGTCTAAAATATTGATAAACAATGTCTGCTGCTAAATTAAGACTGAAAGAGTAAACCGGGGAATGAACGTAAGCAATAATTTTCCCAGATATTCATACTACTTGTGCTCCTGTTAATATCGCAGTGATAAGGAACATTAAAAATCTGACACATGTAGTCATTGTTTTCAAGTGATGAAGGACAAAAACTTTAGGTAGGGCTAGCATAGAGATGATAAAAATATACTCCCAAACAACTCATCTGTCCACAGACATCTTAGTTGCTGTGTGTTGTAGTCACTTGTATAGCTGTACATAAAACATTGTGCATTGTGTTAGTCACCTCTAAGTGTGTTGTTGAAGATAATATTTATAGGGGTAAAGTGGAAATTGTTTTATTGATTTTTCTAATCAAAGAACCACTTCTAAATATCTCCCATCCAATGTTTCAATGTTAAGAAGCTACCCTCTTTGACAATAATGGAGAAGGATTAAGAAAAAAGTCTTTGTTTTCTGTCTGCTCTTCATTATCATCTCTCTAGTCCATCTAACAAAAAGGTAGAGCTTTGTGAACTGCAGTGGCTTACAGAAGAGATACTTTCCTGGCAATTGGTTTCTGAACTGATGTCAGGAACAACTCAGTTGCCTGTACAGAAATTGGAAGAGAAATCCAGCCCTTCACTCTGGTCGAGGGCCAGTCTGCCAGGCATGGGACAGTGTGGGTCCATCCACAACGGAGCAGAAGCATGACATGTCAAAGCAGGGTTTAAAGCGGCTTGTTCTGGTACAGCAAGCAAGGGGTTGAGGAAAACCTGTAGAAACCTTTGTAGGGTTTAAGATGTATACTCAAAGCAGCTAGCCCAAGAGAGCTCTGTGTCGCTGTGGATATATTGCTATTGGTACCCAAGTTGGATGTTTTAAAGCTACTTGGAGGAGTTGCAGTTGTATCTCTGGCTCCAGGGTAGACATATGCAGAGGCAAGAGCTCCAACCTCATATATCTCACTGTTTTAAAGTAAACATATGGTAGAAAGAGAAAAAGAAGCAGTTCCTAAAGATGGAACAATTTATCCAGCTAGTTAAGAGCATTTGGTGGTTTCACATGCAGTCCTCCTGGGTGCATGTACCAGATTGGCTATAGACCCAAGCAGTTCAAATGACTGTTTGCTGCCATATATTGTGGGTGGGGGGAGGACCCCAGTGTCAACAGGTTGCCTGAAGAGTGCTGTGTGCCTTGTGAAATCCTTACATCTATTGATGAGTGTCAGGAGGATACTATCACTTTGTCTGCTGAACTCTATTATCTGTTGTCATCTGTGAGCAGAGCTGGTGTGGGCTCTTGTTAGAGCTCAGCAGTACCTGAGACACCACAAAGTTCTTCTGATGTTAAAATATAAGAAAGGGAAGTGAGATATGAGAAAAATCAGGCTTGGACAGGGGAGAGGACTCTATCTCAAAATCTTTTTTGAGAAACCTGTACTTACAGTGTAATAAACATTCCTTTCCTTAACTGTTCGCTGGCTCAACAGAACGATTTGGGAATTTTTGCTACCTTACCCTTCCTCTCTAAATTCCCAACCCTCTATTAAAATTTCCTATTAAAATCCAGCAGTTGCCCTGTTCTGCAGCCTCCAGAAACACCTTTTTGTCCAAATGAGATCTGTGATAATGTATGTCAGAAACAGAAAGGACTTTTCTGCAGTTATTTTATTATGTATAGACAGTGGCACTAGAGGAATACAGGCATACTCAAAGTAAGCGAAGAGATGGTGTGTCAGAGAGATGACTGCTGAGGAGAGCACTCGCCATCACGGCCACAGTAATAATAATATTTGTAAAGCCATTTTACTACCTGCTTCTAAAAATTTCAGCTGCCTTGCCTTCTTGTGCTGTGGTTTCCAGGTTCCCAGAGGCTGCTCCTTGACCGTCCTGCATCTGCCCAGACCGGCTGCTGTTTCTCCCCAATATAACAGGAATCAGCAGATCCCTTGTTCATCTGCTGTTTCATGTTAAATCGGTGAAAACTTTATTTCCAGTGTGTGCTTGATAGTCGCTTCCAGCTCTTGCCTGCTTTGAGCAAGCCCCTTTCCCAGGCTGGTGGCCATACAGTGCTGTGACCTTGATTTAGATAATTTTGCTCTCTCTCTTATCACTGTCTCACTTTCTCTGCTTCTTAAGTGTTCAGCCACCCTAGGATCTCCACTGTATTGAGCGGTCTGACTTTCAGGGAAGTTAATTAAACTCCCAGCCTTAATGCTACTTTAATGTTTGCTGTCTTAATTTGATTTTTATGCATGTAGTTGTCTCCATCAAAATGCCAACATTTGCTGTAAATTAAACACAGTAGTGTATGATGCTTAGATTACCAAATGACTGCAGCATTTTAGATGCTACAATTTCACATAGTGACAAGAAATGCCTTGGTTCTTGACTCATGTAAACAGTATTTCTTACAACTGTGAAGACAGAAAATTGCATCTTTTTACCACAAATGAAGATACATAACAAATCTAAGAACAAACAAAATATACTTTTTGTCCAGTCATAAGTTGTACTTTTATTTGGAGATCTTAAAACACTACTCTGAGATTGATGCTATATAGCAAGTGCTGATCTGAGACACTTGTGCATTGTATAATGTTATGAAGATAGAAATCTGTATTTTTAATATCTTATTTGCAGTGAAATGGCTAATTGGAAACTGTAAAATGTGTCTATGGCATTTTTACTTACTGCCTGGCTGTGGGTTTTGTCTTTTTTTAAATGCTGTTTCAGCACATTCCTGGCTAATAAGGATAGGCGTTTTACATCATTTTAGCAAAGTGGAACACTGGAATTATATGACTGAAAATCTATATTGTCATTTTTCATTTTCGTTATTACTCTTTCCTAATTAAGCAATAAATATAAGCTATGTTGATGTGTAGGATTATGGCAAGCTTTCTTGCATACTGCAAAGAATGAGAGAGTAAGTGGAAAAGGATTCTAGCTACCCTTGGAAACATATAAAATTAATCGTTCAGCATGTTGCCTGCTTACCTTCTCACAAGGATGAAAACATCATCTATTTGCCAAGCTTCTGCAAAAATATTAAATTCTTCCAAACCCTGAGCAAATTAATGGTTGCACAGGTGGGTGAGGCCAAATAAAGCCTTGAGAGCAAGTCAAGAAAGGTACCAATTACTGTTCATTTCAACAAGAGGGTTGTGGGGTCAACAGTGCCTTTAAGCCAAGTGTGCTGTGTCTTGTCCTTTGTGTGACCCAGTCAATGTGGGAGGTGTTGGAAGACACTGAGGCCATGATCCCACTGGAGACATGGGAGAGGGCTGAAAATGCTATCGGTAGGAGCTAAGGTGAGGGGAGTGTGTGGGGTTTTGTGTGTTTTGTGCAGATCCTGGGTGACTTGTGCAGGGAAGAGAACTGAAGCATGGAAGCAGGCGGAACGGAAGAGGAGAGCAGAACAGGGGTAACACTAGGATTCGGGAGGCTCCCCAGGTGATGAAAATAGGTGTAAGTAGTATGAGAACCAGCTCTTTCCTGCCCATATCACATGGTGAGAGTTGTTTGATCATCATCTTGGGGCAGCTTGTTTTTGGTAATTTAGCACATCTGTCCTTGTGTTTGCCAAATGTGATCTTGGTATTTGATCCCTGTCCCCGTCCTTTGCCTCTCTGTTTCTCTTTTTTAGCTGTCCTGTCTGAAGTCAGGGACCCGTTTTGGTTTTTGCTGCCAACACGGTTTAGTTATATCAATCTTTTAAAAATTGCTGGCCTTGAGCATACAATTGTAGGTCAAGAGTGTGGTTGGGGCATGTGACAAAAAAAGAACAACTGTCCCCAAGCCATGCATCTGTAAAATTCTCTGGTAAATTGGAAATTAACATAGTTCTTTGGCATTTTTTGAGGGCAAACTGCCTCTACTTACCTTTTCAGTGTCACTGCAATGAAGAGAAGATGTGATACGATTGAATTCTGTTGACTGTGTAAATCTTATGACCATCTAATGAACACATTTCCATATATTTTTCTAAGGAAGAGAGAAGAAAATATATGCTTTTTCTTCTGACTGTAGTTTCTTGAAATTTGGTAAAATAGAAAGGACAATATCATGTGAGCAGGGTTATGTCAAATCCCTACTGTTTATTCCACGTGAAGTGAGGAAGAAAAGGAAGTGACAAAAATAGTAATCTGAACCATGAAATACCTCATGTTGTTATTTAAGAGATTGTGTGAGTCATAGGGAGCCATAATTTTGTAAACAGGTGCAGTGATTTCTGTAGTGCAGAGAACTAATGAGGAACAGTGACTCTAGCTTGGTTAGAACAACACTGCATTGCAACACGCGGTGCTGAGTACTCTGACGGTATAAAGCAATGGTCTGGAGTTTCAGGAGATTTTAATCTAGATATCTTTGGCGGATCATTTCACTTTGCACTGCTTCTGTTTCACCATCTGTAAGACAGGCAGGATAATACAAAAAAGGGCATTGAAAGCTACTGATGAAAAGTTAGATGGCAGCATCTAACATCCACTGCTGTGGAAGATCTGTTGAATTTGCAGCATGGGTATGACTCCACTGCCTTACGGGCTGTAGCTTCCCAAATCAACTGATCCCAATGATTTCGTGTCCCAGGCAGAATTTGTAGCTATGTCTGTTTGCATTCAATCAAAGAAATTACAGGTACGTTGCAAAATCGTTATCAACATGAGTAGTTATGCACAGGTAAACTGCTGGTAAATAATAACTACTGTTCAGAGCCCCTTGGCCTCCGAACAAACCACAGACCAAGTTCAAAGATCTGGAGGAGGCAAAGGAGGGAAAGATCCTTAAATAAACTCTTAATTATTACTGCTTTTTGCACAGTGAATGGGGCATATTGCTGCATGGTTTCAACTACCTGTAAAAACACTCAAGCTACAAGTTTGCAGAAACTTTGAATAGAGTCTCTATAGAGAGCTTTTTGGTGCTTTGATAATTTATGGATGTCAGAAGAGCACTGGTGAACCTGTGGATGAGACAGTGCCCCTAGATAAATGTGCATGGTGAGGAAGTAGAGAGAATTCATCTCAAAGCATCTTTAAGGACTCAAGAGGAAGGTAGAGGAAAGGAACTGCCTTTAAGCTATTCCTGTGTATGTACAGAAAGTTCCAAGTAGAGCTTGCTCCATCGATCTGATACCACTGATCTGGAAAGGAAGAGTTTTGTTATCCAGGCCTGAAGAACAAATAACTTCAGCAGTTAAAACACATACCAAGCTAGGGCTGAACCTTAGGTCTGATGCAGATGCAGCCTACCATGTCATTATACCCTTTGAAGTTGACCCTGTACCTGATCACCTCCAAGCTTTTCTGCTTCTGAGCCATTTCAGGAACTTAGACTTGCTCTGTTGGCAAGGAATCCATGATCAGCTATGTCACTCTATTCTTCCTGACTTCTGGCCATTCTGCTCTCTACTCTGTTCCTCTGAAGCCCATAAGTAGGAAAAGACAGTGGTCTACAGACTGATTTCTTCAAGTGTTTTATGTCACAAGGCACAAAGAAATGTGTGCCTTCTGACAGGAGCCATCTCCATGTCACACTGAGGAAGTGAGCACATGCAGATAGCTGAAGTGGAGGCTCTATAATATGTTATATTATAGTATATCATAACATTATTATTATTATATTAGAGAAAAGGAGGAGCAGCTTATGTGGTTTGTACTTATTTAAGGCAACCTTATGGCCAACTCTTACTATGGATGGACATAAATGTTTTAATGTAACCAAAGACTAAGCTGTGTCTTTTTCCTTCTGTTTCCTAGCTTTGCTTCTTAGCTCATTTATTCAATACTCTACAATGCATATCTCTATTTTTTTTTTTTAAGCTTATGGCTTCATTTCTTGAGTCTGCAGTCTTAGCAAATACTGAGCTATTATAATAATTCTGTTTATACAGCTTCTACTTTGAAAACAAACCAGAGCAGTCCTTCCATGTCTGCTAAGCTCAGAAATGTACTCACCGTGTTCCTCCTATGCTCTGAATATAACAAGCATAAAATGGCTTCCTTACGGATGTTTTCTCCCACTCCTGTGGAATGAAGTATTTGTGAAGTACCACTGGGTATTTATTGTTTCTCCACCTAACTCAGCTTTGAATTAACTTGATCACAGAAATCCTGCAGCTCTTGCTGCTGTTTCAGCATGAAGTCATGCTTGTTTAGAGAAAAATAAGGTCAGAAAAATTTCAATGAAATGCTTTATTCCTGTGAGAATTTGTCTATTTGTCAACACACATACAGACCTGACTGATGTGGTGCCACTGCAACGTAGGCCCTGCCCTTAGGTAAATTCTTTTTGGAAACTTGATGAATTTCATCCTTTCCTCCTACCTCATAAATATCCCTTTGGTGTATTCTCTTGAGGGTGCCAGTGCCTCAGTTTGGGCTCTCAGTAGCATCCATATACCAGGGAGTAGGATTCAACCTACCTGACTTCAGATATCATCTGGACTACACACAATGGGAAAATAAATAGGTAGTGAGGAAAATAAGCACTTCTTTTTCCTTCACAGGGAAAGATAAACCACGGCATAGGAGAACTTATTTCTCTCCATTATATAGAAAGGAAATGCTTAAATGCAACCATCTGCACTGCTAATATCTAAATTTGGTGATTGGACCTCAGTCCTTTCATCAGCTCTGATCCAACTTCATTAATAGCTCCCTCATTTGTAATTAGATAATGTCTGGCTACAATTGTTAAGTGTCCCCAGTATTATTGCTGTTTGTTTCTTTTTTTGAATTATCAAGTTTTTCATTGGAAGGTGCACTGTTTTCTTGCAGAAATTCCCCATACACCAGGGAAGGAAGCAAGGCATAAAATGCATTGGATATTCCATTATTCAGAAAGAACTGGTGTATTTTAATTCTCTCTGCCAGCAACTAGCCAATTTTCTTGAATTGATGTATTTCCTGAGTCTTCTGTGTCTGAGATCTTAAAGTAGCAGAACAAGGACAGGCAGTGAAACCAACTACTGCAGAAATGAATATTGAGCTGCAATTACAGTTTTTTAATGCAAGATCCCTATTTCTTGGTCAGATCAGGATAGTTTAATACAAAAAAGTTACTGGGAGTTTTGAAAATGAATGGCCAAAGGCAATTGCCAGGTAACTCCAGCCCCATCGTAAGAGCTCTACATGTTCTTAAAGCTCTGCCATTTTTCAGTAGCCCCAAAGAGTTTATTATATGCATAAGAACTGGAGGTCTGGGGAGGTTCATTTAGACCCCAGATCCAATTGCAGAGAAGGCTGGAAGGGCCTGGAGCCGTGAAATGAACAGGACTGAAATCCTTTCTTTTCAGTTTGTCATTTAACACTTGCAAGTCCCTACTTTAGGGACTTTAGCCTTGCGCAGTGACGCACAGTCACCTCTGCAGCTACTTGAGTGCAATCTTTCACGTAGGGGATGATTCAGCTGGTAAAATTACACTACTTTGAAATTAGTTTGGTGCTTAGCATTTAATATTCTTCTCTTTTGCTCTGCAATTAGCTTTTACTAATGCAATTTAATCTATTTGTAACATTTCTTGAAAATCATAGTAGACATGATTTGAAATGAAGCTAAATCTCTTGAACTTTTCCTTATGTTAATTTGAAATGCCAACAGGGCACCAACTGCTGTGAAAATTAATGAATGAGCTACACCAGACTGTCTTTCATTTCATTTGAATGACTTCACACTTAGAAAGCATATGTGACAAACAAACTATTATCCAACCCCACAGATGATGTTGGTACGAGAAGAATTTTACTGCTTGTGGGGCTGCATAGACAGATTGTGGGTCCTGATTTCTTTGCAAGCACATTTCAGAGTACAGCTCTGCAGGAGAGGCAACTCCCTTCAGAAAGATGTGTTTTCTTATAAAGAAACTTTTTAAGTGTGTGAAATATTATTAAAATAAAAATATATAGCACTGTGGTAGCATTTTTCTCTGACAGTGCTTTGCTCCTCATTTAAAAAAATCTCAAAGACGACACAGCTTTCTTAAGAGTAAGGGTAATTTGTGTTACTACTTAAACATTAAGCTGCAAAAACTGTAATGCTGCCGCAGATCTGAGTTGAGTTAACTTACACCTTGCACAATAACTTTGTTCAAAACTGCAGATTGCGCTTTTTCCTTGTCCTGAAGAGCTGGGGAAGTGGTTGGTCTTAACAGTTAAAGCAGACCTTCTGTGCAACAAAATGAATTTCAGGAGAGAATAAAACTTCTTGACTTCTTAGAAAAGGTTATGAGCCAAAAGAAAATAAACACATGCAGATAAATTGTTTTCTTAGGCAGCGTCAGTCATGTCATATCTACCAAAGCCAGTTGCAGAATTTTTACCCAATGATCAGAAGTGCTGTGTTGAGTGCTTGGGCAACTCTGCTGTCATTCTCTGCTAAAATTCCCTTTGCAATTCTGGAATTTGGCTTTTTTTCTTTCAGACACTACAGTACTTACTTGATCGCATTTCTGCGGACAAAGTTTTAATATCTTTCTCTTTAAGTACATGCTTATATTCTACTATAGTCTTGACACCAACATAGACATAAGCTCACTGCTTGCTGGGGATGGTTTGTTGACTCAGATGGGAAATTCAGTTCTTCAGTTTTAACTGGAAGTAGTAAATAGACTTTTTTGTTCCACCATTTGGAGTCTCTGATAACAAATGAAAATAAAATCAAACTGTGTGATCAGTGACACAACATTCATTCCTAGATAAATTATCAAATAAGCAATTTTACTTACACCCAGATTAAATAACTGGCACCAAAACCAATACATTATTTTGTTATATTCTGCATTGCAGTCATATAATGAAAAGACTAATTGGATTTGGACTTGGAAAAATGCCACCGCTGTGCTCCAAAAATTGAAACATTGACTAAATTGTGAAATAAAATGAAAGTATGGGGCAGAGTTATTCTGGCTCTTGTAATGCAAAAGACTCACAATTTCTTCTCTGATTTAGGCTTGATATTTAATGGGAGTAATGGCAATGTTGTGCAAGTAGATACAAGCTGTTTAATGGAAACAAAATAATACAATGTTTAAAGGCATCTTTTGGAAATGGGACATGAAGAGGCTTGTCAACAGTGAGCCCATGTCAGAGTGAGAATTGGTGATGGACTCAGCTGGACACAGACCTCCTCTGCCTTGGTAAAGCCAGGGCACATATGTTCATTTTGCGTCACGCGGGGCAACCGTCTCTCCAAGCGTGCCTGTGCTGCATTCAAGGACAGACAAGGTCCTCTTTCGTGTCATTTTTCATTGCTGTTCTGGATAAGTGGCATCCTTACTCTCTGCTTGTTGTCAGACACCAAAGCAGTTTCAGACATAATTTATGGGTATGATTTATACATCAAAACACCTGCCAAACTGAATGCTTAAAAAGTAAATTTTAGAAGTCTGGAGAGGGATGTATAAACAGCACACATTAGGGTGTGATTTCAGGACTGTTTGTTCACAGAGGTTTTAAACTGGCATCTGCCTTGTGCCTCCTGGAAGCAACAACTGTGTAGATTATCGCATAGTGCAACCCTCGGTATGCCAGAGTGCAGCGGTTAGGGTTGCTCAGCTATAGGGAAGGACGTGTATGGCTTTACATAGCAAAACTGCACTGAGAATTGCTTTGATTGCTTAAAACTCTTACTCTGTAGGGTGTGTGGATTGTCAATTCCCACATCATGAGTACTTAATATTACTGGATAAATTAGTGGATAATTAGATATCTTACAAAATTGTTGTGAATGAGGTTTTATGAGATATTCATAATGGATGTTTTTAGGCCAAAAGTGTTAGACCATTTCACAGTTTTGGGATTTCTGCAAAACATCCTGGTCTATTTTTATGTCATTTGGCTCAGGAAAGTCCTTGATCTCGAATCACCAAGCCCTACATGTGAATGTTGTGGTTGGGTTCACTATGCTCATATTCTGACTTTTCTTTCAATGTCTGCAATCTTCCACTAATCTTCTTATTATTGCTCTGGTTATTCAAATGAATTCTTTTAGGCTGATAAAATTTTTTTTTCATATTCCCACCTTTTCATACCCCACCAAAATGAAATAAATTTGATTTCTTTTTTTTTAATTTTTGCATTTTTTTTAAGATAAAAATTCAAATATTGTATCTGAAAATGTCAGAATGAAATATTTCAACATTTCTCACCTTGTTTCTGAAACTTTTTTTCAGCTGCATGCCTTGGACAGTTTCTCTGTGAATTCCTGAATAGTATGCTTGATCCAAAACTGAATTTTTAAGCAATAAATCAATACATATCCAACAAAAATATTTACTGTTCTATAGCGTTTAAGAAGAATATAAACTGATAAATATTCCTGGTACGCAAACAGCATTTCAGTACAGTCTGTATTGAAATTTCTTTTGTAGTACCCTGTATAAAAAACCAGAAAAGCTAATAGGAAGGGAATTGTCATCCCTTCAGTTGGTCAAGAGATGGGAGCTGTTGAGACAGTGCTGCGCAAACATGACATTTTATTGGTATCATAGCATGTCGTAGGTAGGGATCTGTCAACACTTTCTTTATTAACCTTGGTGTTTGGGCAGTCACATCTACCAAGTTGAAATTTCTTCCTCAGCCAGTGCTTGTTGTTTAAGTTCTCTCAGCTCACAAAAATAGTTTAAGCTAGTTTGTTTCCAAATTTAGAGCTGCAGGACACAAAAGCACAACAATAAGAAATAACAGGTTTCTGGGTCCTATTCTGGCTTTGTGCTCCTACTCTGAATTTATTAACCTGCTAGTATATATAACGTTATTTTTCATCTGTTATGTTTAACTCATGATACTTTGCAGGAGAAAAAGGGACTGTGGTGTTGCTTTTTATTCTGAGATTATCAGGATGCTTGGAAATGCTGTCAACTATTTTTCATATTGATTGATTTGTTAGGTCACATTCTCTGCTTTGTGTCTGTGCAAGACTCGTATGAACCTAACTAAGAGCAAAATAAACATCTCTGTTGTAAGAGAGAGACTGTCTCTTCATCTTAAATTATGAATCCGTAAGACTGAGGCGAGGAATTATTTTGGTCTTGCATAATATGAATAATGCATGTAGCACCATTATACACATCCTGCACGTTGTGGAACCAGAATGTACTGTTATGTTAATAAACATTCATAATGCTCACCATAACCATTCTGAATGTTTTGTTGCCAAAAGAAATTGTGATCCCAAGGACATTCAGAAATGTCAGTCTTATTACTATACGCAATTATTAAAACTTAAACTTATAGCGGTATTATCCCACCCCTCCATTTGACATGGGCAATTAGTCAAAATCTCTGGGTCTTGTCGCTTTTTTCTGTTATGTTCGTAAGGGAGTTGGTTGTTTCTTATATGCAATCTTATTTAATTAAAAAAATGCAAAACCTCCTGTTTTTCTGAACACAAGGAGAATCAAACAGGAGACACATTAATCCCTTTAAATTCTCAGCTTCTTTTAAACTGCATTTAAACCCCAAATCTTTCTATCACATCAGCAGTGTTTCCTAAGGCTGTGGGAGCAGCCTGCAAGTTGATTTCTTTATTTCCTCTCTCCCCATTCCTGCAATTTCCCTCGCTTGCACCCAAAAATGTCTGCTTTCAACCTAGTTTCTGGCTACGTCAATATTCAGGAAAGGACAGTGAAGCTTCATTGGTTGTGTACCCCAGTCTCATCTTATTCTCTCTGTTTTTTGCCTGCCTGGGAGAGCCTGTGAAAGCTGAAAAAATGCTGTTGGAAACTGGTAGAGGAGCTCTGGCCCAACGTGGTACCATGTGGCCAGCTTTCAGAAATATATGGAGATTAGATTGCTGATTTGCCTAATTAGGGTCAAAGAACAGCTAATTTGTGGATTTAAATGGCTTGGGGGCTCTGTCTCACCCCTTGCACATGGATAAATTTGAAGAAAATTCAGGTGAATTTGAAATTCAAACTTAATGAAGATGAGATACAGAGGGGGACTCTGCTATCAACAATCCCTTTGATAACAACAGAGGCCGTGGAAAAAAATAATCTGTCATTTTAGTTGCTTTAATAATTGTGGAAAATAGAATAATCTACTCTAGAAGGGGTTACAGGGTTTCTCCTTAAAACAAATTTTATGATATTTTAGTAAACTGGTGTAATCATCTGTAATCATCTATTCCAGAAGATGAAGCTTTGTTTTGTTTTGTTTCTATTTTAAGGCTGTATGCAAGTTAAGTAAGATAGTCAATGACGTTTATAAGTGAACTTATTTGCTACATTCACAGAGAGATGAAAGTCTGTCAACAAAGTGTTTTTTTCAAAGTTGCAACAAGTATTTTCCTTTGTGGGAAACACAAAATTAACTACCCAGTTATAGTAACAAAGCATTCAATAATTGTGTGTGTTTGTTTTAAACCATTAGTTCTGGGACATTTATTCTTACCTGTCTAATAGTTACTTTATCGGGAAAGGAGTTGACATTAAAGAGGCCATTTACAATGATTCAAAGGTTAGTTTAGAAGACAAATCTCTTTGGGTATAAGAAGTGGAAAAGGAGTCTCTTATCCTCATCAGTGTAGAAAATTTATGTATTTCTCTCATTGCATCGCTTCAGAAATTATTCTTATATGGAACCATAGCTTTTAAGGACAAACTGGGACATTTGATCATTTATCTCTGACCTTGTGTAATAGGGGCCATGGAATTTTATCTTATGTTGAACCTGTTGATTTCAGCTCCACAGCTGTATATATTCTACAGAGGTCTTCAGCCTTGATTTGAAGCCAACAAGGTATGATAATCATAGCTTTTTATGGTAACATGCTCCAATAATTAATCATCCATATAAATACAAATGTGTGTCTTCTTTCTTAAACTTATTTATGCTGATTCCCAGACTTTAGTCCCCAATCTCACTGCTAAACCTCTTTGCATTCTTCTCCTTCTACCCATTTCTGATAGATCTGTTTTCTACCAGAGCTCTTCCGAGAGAGTGTTTATGTGGAGGACTGCTGAGGTTGCAGTATGTCCCTGTGACAGTGAGTGATAACTGAAGGTTCAGCATTAATTTGTTTTATGGTTACGTGCAATTGTTTACCAAGCTGCTTGTCATCCTTGAAGGGCAATGGCCAAATCCTGACCAAGTTTTAGCTAGAAAGCTCTTCTTGACATGACATTATAAACCATGCTTTTAGGTGAGATAGAAATAGCAAGGAAGTACCATGTGAAAAAAATCAGCAACCAGAGGTTTACTTTTCTTAATTTCTCTAGGCATAATCTGCTCTGTAAAATCCTAGAGCCCTACCACAGCTGTCCAAGGTATAGGATAAACGTGAGGGTGTACCAGTGACTTTTCCTTTTTATGTGCTGGTTCATTTCATTCTTTCTTTCATTTGTTCTTTAGTTCACTCTTCTGCTTCCCTTTGGGTTCCATGCACAGTTCTCAGAAGTGTGTCCACTCTAAGGATTCATCCCCCATAATGGCCGTGTCAAGCAAGGCTGTTACTGATTTTGGCTTCCGTCAGTGGCTACAGCAGCCTTTACCGTCTTCCTAAATACATGTTTTCCAAGAGAATAATACATTTGCTATACTGAGTACCTTCCTAATTTCTCCTTTTGTTTTTTTTTGTTTGTTTGTTTTTATTTTTCTTGCCTAGAGTGAGATTTTATTATGTTTTGGGATCTTGCCAGAACATCAATCTTCAGACAAAATAAGAGTCTTTAGGCTGTTGTATTTGCTGTTTAGTTTTTTGGGGGGGATTTTGAAAAGGGGAACCACACTACAAGTAACTTATATTTATACGTACATTCAGATCAGTTATTGTTTGTTAAGTCTGTAAGAACAAGTGTATTCCTGGCATGTGACTTGTTAAAACTTTCACTCCTGGTGATGTTACTTTTTCTTTAATGCTTAAAGTTTTTCTGCTTTCAGTCCTTAAAGCAAAGAAATAGGAACTTGTACAATTGCCCCTTTGGTCACAGCTTGTCTATTGTGGTTGCTGCTGAGCATTAACATAGGCTTATATACCATTTCCCCTGTGATTTCCTTTCCACGTTGCTGCATAGAATTCAAACCTAACAAGGTACTAATTAGAAAATTGAATTTAATCTTCTCTGTAAACTGAGTTTTTCTGATCAGGAAAAAAATTCCTTCTCTCCTTCTCCCTTCAACTTTGTGGTTTCAGCTCTTTCCTCTTCTCCTTTATTTTTGCTGTTTGTGAAGTTTTGTTAAATATTCATGTTTCTATTTTACTAGTAATTCAGAGCCATCAATGATGGGTATGAAATTGTGGCTAGCCCCATGTCCATCTAGTGGTGTCAAAAGTCAAGTCCTCAATTGGTTCACTTGCCTATTTCCAGTAAGATCCTGTTTATTGGTGTCATTATTAGGAAACATGATATTTACAGGCAAGTAAAAGAAAAAGAGAAAAATGTGCGTCATTTTCTGTATCCTGACCTGTCTTTAGATCACTTTCTCCTACATTGCATACTATCATTCACTGTCTTTATCCCCTCGTTCCAGGAAATTGTTGCTCAAAGATGATGCTGGGAGAAAGGATGGCCTAGTAGTTGCTACTTTTAATGGAGAATCAGAGACCCTTTATCTTCTAATCTCTTCATTTTCTCCTGGTTTAGACATAAAAATATAAAACTTGCAACAAAGAGCACATGAGAGATCATTGGTTTGCATTTTTCTTTGTTCCTAATATGGAACGGCTTTTCTTGAAGACTTCAAATATTTTGTAGAATCATAGAATGATTTTGGTTGGAAGGGATCTTAAAGATCATCTAGTTCCAACCCCCCTGCCACAGGCAAGGACACCTATCCACTAGACCAGGATGCTCAAAGTCTCGTTCAATCTGGCCTTAAACACTGGATGATTTCTATACTCTGGACTATATTTCTATAGTCTCGGTTTCTATACCTCCCAGAAAGTTTCCTAACAGCATGGTAATTGAGGAAATTGTTATATGTTATGTTATTACATACATTTGCATTTACTGCAGTTGGTTGCAGTAAAGAAAGCTCATGAAGAAATTTTAGGTTGGTATTTGTGTAAAGAGAAGTAATTCAGTAAGTTGCGTTTAAAGATCTATAGTATTTTACGACTTATTAGAAGTCTATTGCTACATGTTCAAGGCTGCTGCATACCTTTGAATAGAGGTATGAAAAAATCTTGAGAAGAGACAAAAAAAAGCTCCCTATGAAGAAAGTAGAACTTAAAGGATATATGAGGACTTTGGACTGGTCATCTTGCGTCCAGCTCTGGGGTCCCCAACATAAGAAGGACATGGAGCTGTTGGAACGAGTCCAGAGGAGGGCCACGAAGATGATCAGAGGGCTGGAGCACCTCTCCTATGAAGACAGGCTGAGAGAATTGGGGCTCTTCAGCCTGGAGAAGAGAAGGCTCTGGGGAGACCTCATAGCAGCCTTCCAGTACCTGAAGGGGGCCTACAGGAAAGTTGGAGAGGGGCTTTTTACAAGGGCATGTAGTGATAGGACGAGGGGTAACAGTTTTAAACGGAAAGGGGGGAGATTTAGATTAGATATTAGGAAGAAATTCTTTCCTGTGTGGGTGATGAGACACTGGAACAGGTTGCCCAGAGAAGTTGTGGCTGCCCCCCTCCCTGGCAGTGTTCAAGGTCAGGTTGGATGGGGCTTTGAGCAACCTGGTCTAGTGGAAGGTGTCCCTGCCTGTGGCAGGGGGATTGGAACTAGATGATCTTTAAGGTCCCTTCCAACTGAAACCATTCTATGACCTTCATAATGTTACCATCCTTAGTGCATAAGCGAGCTGAGCTTTCCTAGTCAATAAGCCAGTAGGGCAGCATCTTAAAAGACAAAGAGGAAATATTGACTCGTCAGAAAAACCTACTGGTAGAATTTTTTGTAGGATTCATGATACTGTGTTCGCTAATTAAAAAGGTCTCAGTTTTGTGTGTGTTGAGCTTGGCCTCAGAGGTAGCAAAGTTTACAGCACAGCCAGCTGTTTTCAAATTCTATCATTGCCTACTCAAAAGCAGGAGACACAAATTTTCTTGCTCATTCACTGAACTGAATGTCATCCTCAGGCCATTCTTCTGGTCCTCACTTTGAAAGAATGCTAATTACTTTCTAATTGCAGCAAGCTGGCATCAAATCAATCTCTACTCAGACAAAATTTCCATGCCTGTCACACAATAAAAGACTTGTATGTTCATGAGCTCCTTTGATTCTGCTTAGAAGTTACACATTTAAATCTGCTTTAAAATATGATTTCCATTTGATGGAAAAAATATATTTCATAAACCTATCTAATTATATTTAGAAAGCAGTGTCTGAAAGAAGATTAATTCCTTTTCTCATCAAATGAACATCTCTGGAAAATGTCTTCTCTTTTAAGTTGATATTTCCTTGACAACCAAAACAAGGCTGAGAAGAGAAATATCTGAACCTAAAAAATTAGTTCTTTCAGATTTTTCAGTCTTTTTATTGAGGCTTTTTTTAAGGTGCAGAATTTTTTGCAATTTTTTAAGGTGCAGAAGTCTATCTGGAGAGCTTGCCCTTGTATCTTTGAGTAATTGCAATATTTAAAATCGTGTACAATGTGGAGGCATGCAGTGTGGTCTAGTGCACAATTAACATCTGTTGGGTAGTTTATTTCTTTGGCGTGTTTCCAACTTGCGCTAAGAATGTGAGTACAGAATAAGTCAAACAGTTTGTCCGAGTTCTTCAACCAGGTAACGGTGGCTTACGGAGCGCTTGAGCAATTATACATGTTTATGCAACGGGTGTTAACAAGTGACTAGTAGAATAAGCATTTTGTGACTACTGCAGGACCTCAGTAAATGCTTCCTAGTAGGTTTGTGTATTGAAATTACTGGACACTGGCATGTTTACATTTGCCAGAGTGCCTAGTTCATTAGCAGAAAAGAAAAATCCATACATTGAGAGGAAAGGAAGAAGGAGAGCTGCATAATAATAACATAGATCCAACTCCTAATTTAAAAATGAGGGAGTGTTTGCTGGGTTTAGTTTTCATTATGTTAATAAATCTGTATCTCGTCCACTTTGCTCATTTTTGCACTCATTTAGCTTCACAGAAAGCTCTTAGATTAATTTTTATGTTCCACCTATGCCTGAAAAAAATGCTTGTTTTATTAGATAATATGTATTACAACTGTCAAGTATTCTATAGAGAACAGGGAGTTGTCCGAATCACTGCAGTAATCTTACTCTTAGCAATAACATTTTTGACAGTGGTCATGGAATGAGTTCCTGTAGCAGTTTCTTTTTCTGGTTAATTCAAAGAGTTTGAAACTGGTTGCTTTCAAATACCAGAGAGAAACAGTAATTGGGCTGCTGAGCATCAATTCAGTTGCTAGAGTTGCTGCATTACTTCAGTCCTTAAAAATATTTACTGCGCTAGTCTTTGTAATATCACTGGGATTAGGTGGAGTGTTCTGGAGGATTGCTGTAAAATATGGTCAGATATTTTATGTTTTGTTTTTTTTTTCTTAAGAATAAGGAGACTTTGCTGACTGTGATAAAGTAAAGGAATATTAACAGAATATGCACAGCTGTGCAGCGCCACAATATGGCAACAAAGATGTTTGTGTCTTATAAAATGCTGTCCTAGTGGTTAAAGGATCAGATTTTCAAAAACAAACTAATTCTTAATTTATTCCATTTCCATTTGTTTTGGGTAGAACTACAGTTTTTGATACACTCAGAGATATGAAATAGATGCTTTAGCTGTGTAAATCCATCACCAGCAATCTTGAAATGTCCACTCAGCTGCTCCCAACCACTAGAGGAATCCGACTCTACCTGGGTACCTGGTTCTCCAGCACCACAGCAAGTAAAAGACGCACAAAAACTCTTGCTACTCCAGCAATGTAGCCCTACTTGACATGAAGTGAGGTCGTCAGAAAACTTGTTCTTTGGGTTCCTCTGTTTAATATGACCAGAAGCACCACTTTGGAGCTTTCCACGCATGTACAGGGGGAGCAAGAGAGTCTCTACTGCTGGGAGGTCCAGCAGTCAGGGGTTCCTTGGGACAAGGCATGGTCTGGCTCAAATCCCTGCTCTGGGCCCTGGGCACACAGGAGAGCCGGAGACCATGTACTGCTTTTGCCTGCCCTCTAAAGGGGCAACACAATGATAGTTATTACAGACATCCTCAGGATGATCATAAAGGCATTATCTGAAATTTATGGTTTTCAGTGACTTTGGCTTTGAACTGGGCCCTTGGAGACATACTTTACATTTGGGCAGAAACAGAGACTTGGAGCTTCACACTGGTAGCTTTAAAGGATTTTAAACAGATACTTTTCCTGGCCTAATCCTTTGATCATGTCTCCCTCTTTGCAGATCTTCACTCACTTTCCATCAAATGAGGTACACATCTTTTTCTTCTAGTCTTTCCTAGACTACCTTCAGACTGCCAATGATTTCTGACTTAGTATTGCTTTTTATCTTCAGGGAATTTACCAATAGTGTTGCCAGCTGTCATAGTTGTTTTAATCTGACAAATGCACTGGCTGTGTCAGGTTTTCTTTGTTGTTGATAGTGATATTTTATTTAAACTATACATACTACTCCAAATAATGTCAATTTTCTTCTTGCATGTCTGTATGCAGTCTTGAGACTGCATCTCGAGGTTGTGACTTTGTCCTGGTTTGGCTCAAACCAGGCCAAATAGTCTTAGAGAACCCAAGGTCACTGCTTACGAGTAAAGAGCCGAAGGGGGTTGTACCTGCAGGGAGTAGTGGACGGGGCAGGTGACCCAGGATTGACCAGCAAGGTATTCCATCCCATACATGTCATTCTCACTTTCCTGTTTATCACTAACCCACTGCCTCCTGGAGGTGGGGCCCAGGAGGGAGGGGCCCTCCTGTCTCCCACTGATTGGTACCAGCTTTGCCAAATCTCCAGTTAAAAGCCTGCAGGTGTGATGGCAGTGGAGCTTTTGCATTTTGCCCTCTGCCCGTGCTGGGTGGAGCTACTGCATTTTCCCCTCTGCCCGTGCTGGGTGGAGGTACTGCCTTTTCCCCTCTGCCTGTACTGGGGGGAGCAATTCTGCCTGAGGAGGATTTCCAAGCTCTTGATCTTGGTTTTGTACATATTTGTATATATTTGGTTATTTCTATTATTATTGTTATTATATTCTTTTTCATTATTATAGTTTATTAAAACTGTTTTAACTTTCCAACCCATAAGTCTCTCTCCCTTTTCCCTTTCCCTTCCCCTTAGGTGGGGGGGAGAGGGTTAACAGAGAGCATCTGCCACCTGGTTAATAGCTGGCCCAGCTTTAAACCGTGACAGATTTAATTGGCGCCCAACGTGGGGCTCGAGAGAAGCTCCAACAGGTTACTCTGATAAGTTGAATCCTGGCTCTGGTGGGAGGAGACACAGAGAGCTCAGCTGAGAGAATATCACATTTCTTCCTTTGAGATTTACGAGGGGTTGGAAAGTTAAAACAGATAGTGAAGATGGTGATGTCATTTTTGAATGCTGTGTTATCTCATCTTTTTATGGAGTTTCTTTCACAGTTGAGTATTGCAATGATGCCTTACCTGCCGTGGGCACTGTGTTATTGCTTGCTTCTTATGAATGTTTACATGCAGTTTAGCAGTGGGCGCTGGTCGAAATGTATTGTTTTGGTATGGGGTTTGATACTGATTTATGCTGTGATAAACTGGGCAGTTAATATTCCGATCTCTTATCTCTATGACACAATGATGGGCAGCTTTAATCGCGAATCAGTAGCAGCAACTTCATCTGCACGCTCCAAGCGTCCTTTAGCTGATTCTGTTAATGATTACACTTCCAGTTTTACTTTGGGAAATAGCACCTTCTCCTTTTCTGCCAAGCTGATTCCACTAGATTTTGCGAAATTAGGATGGTGCTGTCTAGGTGGCATGTTTTTATTTTTGGTTGTCCTGAATGTGTTTCTGATGTGGGATAAGATTAAATATCGATGCAGGGACAGTTGTAGGTGTTATGCAGCCACCTCAGATCCTACAGTGTGTACTGCCGCTACAGCCACTAAACCCACTGAAACCTCAGCAGCCTGTACCACAGCTGCTACACCCCCCAAGATGGCCACTGCAGCTACTCAGACTCTCAGCACTCCCACGACAGCCACTGCATCTACTCAGACTCCAGCATCTATCGAATCTGTACCAATTGCTCCTGTAACCAGGAAGAAATACCAAAAGAAATCAGCTCGTGAAGTGAAGGATGATGACTCGGAGCCTTCTAAGGCAGAGCCATCATATGACCCAGGTGAGGGCCCTTCTCAGGCAGAGTTAGGGCCTGACACAGATGGGGGTTTCCTCGATCGTCCTTTTAAAGCAGACCCATCACAGAAGAAAGGCCCTTCTAAAGCAGAACTATCACAAGAGGACTCGGACGTAGAGATAACCTACCACTCCTTATCCCTGAAGGCCTGAGAAATATAAGGAAAGACTTCAGCCGTTATGACAGTGAACCTATTATTACCTGGTTGCTCCGATGCTGGGATAATGGGGCAGACAGCATGCAATTGGATGGCAGAGAAGCCAGACAGTTGGGATCCCTGTCCAGAGATGGTGGTATTGATAAAGCGCTCGCAAGAAAGTCAAACACTGTCAGTCTCTGGAGGCGACTCTTGTCAGCTGTAAAGAGCAGGTATCCCTATAAAGATGATGTTATGAGCCACCTAAGCAAATGGACCACTATAGAAAAAGGTATTAACTACCTTAGAGAACTGGCTGTGCAAGAGATCATTTATAGACACCCACGGGACATTGTAGATCCTGTAGATCCTGATGAAGTGGAATGCAACCGATCCATGTTCCGGAAGGTTGTGAAGAATGCTCCACCGACATATACCCATACATTGTCAATATTAGTATGGGGAGAAGATGCTATGGCACGATCTAGTGTGGGCGAAATGGCTAACTGTATGCGACAGTATGAAGATAGTATTTCTTCCCCACTGCAGGCACGCATCTCGGCTGTGGAAAAACTGACTAAGGAGAACAAGGACTCATTTAAACAACTGTCAGACAAACTGTCCATGATAGAGAATAAACTTGACTCTCTACCTACACAGGTGCGCGTTGCAGCTGTTAAGAGAAAACGTTCTCCTACAGGACCAGCTCAAAGGAAAAGGAACACATCACGAGGTATCCTGTGGTTTGCCCTGCGTGGTTATGGGGAGGACATGAGCAGATGGCATGGACAACCTACCAGTACCCTACAGGCACGAGTACGTGAGTTGCAAGCTAAAAGAAATACCAGAGAGAATTTTTCTAGGAGGATGGTTGCTCCAGTTACCAGTGAGCAGGACCCCAGTCAGGGGAGATGGGCCTCAAATCACTTTTTCCCAAGTGTGAATAGGAGAAATGAAGGTCCAGTCCCTGTGAGCAGCATGAATCCATTTCTTAATTAGGGGGGCCCTGCCTCCAGCCAGGTGGAGGAGAGGGACAACCGGATTTATTGGACTGTGTGGATTCGATGGCCTGGCACATTAAAACCACAAAGGTATCGAGCCCTGGTAGACACTGGTGCACAGTGCACCCTAATGCCATCGGATCATAAAGGGGCAGAATCTATCAGTATTTCAGGAGTAACAGGAGGATCTCAAGTGTTATCTGTATTGGAGGCCGAAGTGAGCCTAACTAAAAATGAATGGAAAAAGCACCCCATTGTGACTGGCCCAGATGCTCCGTGCATCCTTGGCATAGACTACCTCAAGAGAGGGTATTTTAAGGACCCAAAAGGGTACAGGTGGGCCTTTGGTATAGCAGCTGTAGAGACTGAGGACATTAAACAGCTGTCTACCTTGCCTGGCCTCTCAGAAGATCCTTCTGTTGTGGGGTTGCTGAAGGTTGAAGAACAACAGGTGCCAATTGCTACTACCACGGTGCACCGACGACAATATCGCACCAATCGAGACTCCCTGATCCCCATTCATAAACTGATTAGACAATTAGAAAATCAAGGAGTGATTACCAAGACTCGCTCACCCTTTAATAGTCCTATATGGCCAGTGCGAAAGTCTGATGGAGAATGGAGATTAACTGTGGACTATCGTGGCCTAAATGAAGTTACGCCACCGCTGAGTGCTGCTGTGCCAGACATGCTAGAACTTCAATACGAACTGGAGTCAAAGGCAGCCAAGTGGTACGCCACCATAGACATTGCTAATGCCTTTTTCTCTATTCCTTTGGCACCAAAGTGCAGGCCACAGTTTGCTTTTACCTGGAGAGGTATCCAGTATACCTGGAATCGACTGCCCCAGGGGTGGAAACACAGTCCTACTATTTGCCATGGACTGATCCAGACTGCACTAGAAAAGGGTGGAGCTCCAGAACATTTGCAATACATTGATGACATCATTGTGTGGGGTGATACATCAGCAGAAGTTTTTGACAAAGGGGAGAAAATAATCCAAATTCTTCTGAAAGCTGGTTTTGCCATAAAAAGGGGCAAGGTCAAGGGACCTGCCCGGGAGATCCAGTTTTTAGGGATTAAATGGCAAGATGGGCGTCGCCAGATCCCGATAGAGGTGATCAACAAAATAACAGCAATGTCCGCACCAACTAACAAAAAGGAAACACAAGCCTTCTTAGGCGTTGTGGGTTTCTGGAGAATGCATATTCCAGATTACAGCCAGATTGTACGCCCTCTTTATCAAGTGACCAGAAAGAAGAATGATTTTCAGTGGGGCCCTGAACAACGACAGGCTTTTGAACAGATTAAACAAGAGATTGTGCATGCAGTAGCCCTTGGACCAGTCCGTACGGGACAAGATGTTAAAAATGTGCTCTACACCTCAGCTGGGGACAATGGTCCTACCTGGAGCCTCTGGCAGAAAGTGCCCGGGGAGACTCGAGGTCGACCCCTAGGATTTTGGAGTCGAGGATACAAGGGCTCCGAGGCCAATTACACTCCAACTGAAAAAGAGATACTGGCAGCATATGAAGGAGTTAGAGCTGCTTCAGAGGTAATTGGTACTGAAGCACAACTTCTCCTAGCACCTCGACTACCAGTACTAGGCTGGATGTTCAAGGGTAAGGTTCCCACTACCCATCATGCAACTGATGTGACATGGAGTAAATGGATTGCATTAATTACGCAGAGGGCTCGAATAGGAAACCCTAATCGCCCAGGAATCTTAGAAGTGATCATGGACTGGCCAGAAGGCAAAGACTTCGGAATGCCACCAGAAAAGGAGGTGACACGTGCTGAAGAAGCCCCACCATATAATGAACTACCAGAGGATGAGAAGCAGTATGCCCTGTTCACCGATGGATCCTGCCGTCTTGTAGGAAAGCATCGGAAGTGGAAAGCTGCTGTATGGAGTCCCATACGACGAGTCACAGAAGCCACAGAAGGACAAGGTGAATCAAGTCAATTTGCAGAAGTAAAAGCCATCCAGCTGGCTTTAGACATTGCTAAACGAGAAAAGTGGCCAAGGCTGTATCTTTATACTGACTCATGGATGGTGGCAAATGCCTTGTGGGGGTGGTTAAAGCAGTGGAAGCAAAGCAACTGGCAGCGCAAAGGGAAACCTATTTGGGCTGCTAAATTGTGGCAAGATATTGCTGCTCGGCTAGAGAAACTAGTCGTGAAGGCACGTCATGTAGATGCTCACGTACCTAAAAGTCGGGCAACTGAGGAACATCGAAACAACCAACAAGCGGATCAAGCTGCTAAAGTGTTCCAAATAGATTTGGACTGGGAACACAAAGGTGAACTATTTTTAGCTCGGTGGGCTCATGACACTTCAGGTCATCAAGGGAGAGATGCAACATACAGATGGGCTCGTGACCGAGGGGTGGACTTAACCATGGACTCTATTGCACAGGTTATCCATGATTGTGAAACATGCGCCGCAATTAAGCAAGCCAAACGGTTAAAACCTTTGTGGTATGGGGGGCGGTGGTTGAAATATAAATATGGGGAGGCCTGGCAAATTGACTATATCACACTCCCTCAAACCCGCCAGGGTAAACGTTATGTGCTTACCATGGTGGAGGCGACCACCGGATGGTTGGAAACATACGCTGTGCCCCATGCCACTGCCCGGAACACTATCCTGGGCCTCGAAAAGCAAATCTTGTGGCGACATGGCACGCCAGAGAGAATTGAGTCGGACAATGGGACTCATTTCAAAAACAGTCTCATAGACAACTGGGCCAAAGAGCATGGCATCGAATGGGTATATCACATCCCCTATCATGCACCAGCCTCTGGGAAAATTGAACGGTATAATGGGCTGTTAAAAACTACCCTGAAAGCAATGGGGGGTGGAACCTTTAAAAACTGGGATAAACATCTGGCACAAGCTACCTGGTTAGTTAACACCAGGGGATCTATCAATCGAGCTGGCCCTGCTCAGTCAGACCTTCTACATACAGTAGAAGGAGATAAAGTCCCTGTGGTGCATGAAAGGAATCTATTGGGAAAAACTGTCTGGATTGTTCCTGCAACGGGCAAAGGTAAACCCATTCGTAGGATTGCTTTTGCTCAGGGACCTGGATGTACTTGGTGGGTGATGTTGCAAGATGGTGAAGTCCGATGTGTCCCTGAAGGTGATCTGATTATGGGTGAGACTACTTAAGTCTGAACTGCATGTTGTTGCTGCATAAGTGTCTTTTAGGTTAAGACAGTGGTGATGCGACCGGAGCTAGCTTCATCAAGTGGCGTCCAGTAACCTCCTCGAGTCTGACATCTTTAACCTGCAACCCGTGGGCACGAACCATGACAAAAGAGAGACTGCTAGCCAGAAAGACTGCTGAGAGACTGCTAACCAGATGCAAACCCACAATCCTGAACCAAATGAACTTGATGGACTTTTTGCATAAAGATGAATCATAGACTAGTGATATGTATATATATATTTGAAAATGAAAAGGTAGTGGTGATCTGAGTATGACATGAATGGTATGGAATAAGGGGTGGAATGTCCTGGTTTGGCTCAAACCAGGCCAAATAGTCTTAGAGAACCCAAGGTCACTGCTTACGAGTAAAGAGCCGAAGGGGGTTGTACCTGCAGGGAGTAGTGGACGGGGCAGGTGACCCAGGATTGACCAGCAAGGTATTCCATCCCATACATGTCATTCTCACTTTCCTGTTTATCACTAACCCACTGCCTCCTGGAGGTGGGGCCCAGGAGGGAGGGGCCCTCCTGTCTCCCACTGATTGGTACCAGCTTTGCCAAATCTCCAGTTAAAAGCCTGCAGGTGTGATGGCAGTGGAGCTTTTGCATTTTGCCCTCTGCCCGTGCTGGGTGGAGCTACTGCATTTTCCCCTCTGCCCGTGCTGGGTGGAGGTACTGCCTTTTCCCCTCTGCCTGTACTGGGGGGAGCAATTCTGCCTGAGGAGGATTTCCAAGCTCTTGATCTTGGTTTTGTACATATTTGTATATATTTGGTTATTTCTATTATTATTGTTATTATATTCTTTTTCATTATTATAGTTTATTAAAACTGTTTTAACTTTCCAACCCATAAGTCTCTCTCCCTTTTCCCTTTCCATTTCCCTTAGGTGGGGGGGAGAGGGTTAACAGAGAGCATCTGCCACCTGGTTAATAGCTGGCCCAGCTTTAAACCGTGACAGACTTCCAATTTCTCTTTGTAATCTCTAAAACAGTTTGACATTAAAATATGTTAGTACGTATGTGCTTCATTACAAAATGGACTTTCAGGATTTCATTAGCATCCGGTGTGTTGCTTAGTGTCTTCTTGTACAGCTAATTAAATGTTATGTGTTATGAATAATTGTATTTTATTTTGTCTTAACAATACAGTAGGCTGCTACAGGAAAGAAATAAGTGAATGATCAAGAGCATCATTGTGTGTTTTATTTAGCTCTTCTGTACTCTCTTTTCATAATAATAATAATCACCACAGTGGCCAGATGTGTAAAAGTCTAATTTACAGATGCAGTGGGCTCATAATAACTCCAGCAGAATTCAGTCCTATCTGCAGATGCTCAGCATTTTGAGATTCAGATCTGTAATGACTGTTATTTCCTAATGTTAAAACAAGCCAGTGCATCAGCTGTTGTTTTTAATATATGCTGTACAGCATGATTATGTTGTCTATCTGCATTACCTACCAACAGCAGTGGCCTGCATCTTTGAGCTTTGTTGAATTATAAAAGACTGCATGGGATGAGCCTGGATTTACCAACCCCAATGACTACTGTAGTAGGCTGTACTGAGTTTAAAAGGATGACTTTGGGATGTGTTGAGTTCTCACTGAGATCATCCTTAATGTGTTACGTCACCGAGATCTGAACTCAAATCACTCTGAAGGCACAGAGTTTTTCAGCTTACATCAGGGAGCACCTCCCGAGGTCAGTAAGTCCATCTCTCTTCCACAAAAGTAAACCCAACTTCATCTTCAACTTCATTGGCCTTCCTAGGCTAATGTCTCCTTAATCTCACCTTAAAAGCCTTTAGGATTCAGGCATCTCTTCCAGTACTCATTCTTCTTAAAGTTTGAGCTCATATATATAATCAATAGTCTCTTCCTAAACTTAAGCAAACTTCATTTTATTGACGTTTCCTCACAAAGCTCATGTTATCTGGACTTCTGATTTTCCTTGTTGATGTCTTGGGATAATCCCACGTGAAGCTCCTGAATTCATCCATTTAACCTTAACATTGGTCTGCCTGTACCTCATTTCCACAAGTTTTGAAATGGAGGTAATAACATTACCCTTACTATCAAGGTTTTCTGAGGATACATTCATAAAATATTATGAATCTCTAATAAAAAGAGGCTTGTAAGCACCTAAAGCAGTCAGAAAGATAGGCATATAGCCATCACACTAAATATCAGGTTTAATGTGCATTTTATGCACCTCTTATAAATGAAGTTATGTACGTAAATTACAGTATTGGCTTATTTATGCCTTTGATACAAAATGTTTTACTTTTTTTTTTTTTTTTTGGCCAGAGGTAAGAGTGAAGATCCCAGAGCCTTTGAGTAGTTCTTACCCAGGATTGCAGGGGTCAGCCAGGACTGGAAGGGAGACTGCCGGTTCTACTCCTGGCATGCTGCTGAACCTCTTCCCTGCAACCAGGGATAGGGACTCTTGTTCCATGTTTGCTCTTATCTCCCAAAATGAAAATAGGCCTATTTAGCAGTGAAATACCACATTTTCCTGTTTAACTGAGGAGAGTGGGGTAACTAAGTATTTTAGCAAGTATTGCCTTTCTGGTGGTAAATACTGGACCTTCCTTCTGAAATCTGTCAAAACCTACAGCTGCTCACAGGAACCCTAGTGTGCTGAACCATGTAGTGCCCTAATGAAATGTCAGGCCCAGAACAGGATGAGACATCTACAATCTTATTGAGTGGTCGCTCTGACATAAGGATTTGATTCAAGGCCATCAGATGAAAAGCTTTTAGATCAGTCTGCTGTGTTATATAGACCCAGTTCTGTGATTTCTAATTTGCACTTGTGTTTTGCAATCCACACTGCATAAACTGGCCTTTCTTCAGTGGTATCAAAGAGCCAAAGAAACAACAGATGAACTGGGACAAAGAATAATAATTTGAAAACTACAGAAGTTACTTGCTGACTGATTGCATGTCCTTTACGAAACGCCAACCTTGCTGGCATCTGAAGAACCAGCATCAAAGTTCAGTACCCTTCTGTCATGACAGTAAAAGAGCAAGAGCAAAACAGAAGGAAGAATAGCAGTGTATATAATTCTTTTGTTCCTTAGCAATACCACAAGGTTATTCCTTGCCTGAAAGACACAGAATTAGCAATTGCAACACAACAGTGGCTCTGGTTGAAAAGTGCTGTGTTCCCTGGACGTCAGAGAGAAGATCATGGTGCTCTGTAATACATCTTTCAGTAAACAGCACTGATAACAAAAGATCCTCGCAGGCTTCCCGAGCAGCTTTGATGCCACACTGAGCACTGAGAAATCACAGCAGGCACTTGCTATGGTGTGAAAATGGACACTATTCTACTCATCTGTTTTAGGAATCTCTTCTAAACACCTGAGCAGCGTAAACTATTCATCAGTAGCTGCTATTTAACATGTTTTGTTAACCAGCTATGTTAAAAGTACCTTAGCAGTTATACATAGGTTGTTTTATTTGAGTTCAGGAATATAGATGTTTTCAGACTACTTGCTTAGACAGAGGCAGAGGCATCAGGGAAACAAAATATGGAGGTACTTGTTATTCTTTTAAAATAATTTTTTTAAAAAAACTTTTAAGTTTGCCCCAAAATACCAAGAATAAAGCTGACAGCTGGTAATTCATGACTGAAAGGCATATAGAACAGATGGGATTCATTTACTGTCAGCCAATGATACAAAACCCAAATACATTACTGCAATGAAAGAGTTGGAAGAACACCGTTCCTAGGCTTTTAGATAAACTTGTCCCAGCAGCTGTTCAGTGATATCAGTTTCTAGTTAAGGATGTATTCTGATTTGTCAGATATTGGATACTTTTCATGAATAATTCTGAAAATTCAGAAAAAAAGTTTTCAGGAATGGAATTTTCCACTTTTTCAATTGCAATGGTTTACTGCAGTTGAAGGTGTAGTTTTACTTGGGATAGATAGCTCTTCCAAAAATGTTTTTGATGTATTTCCTCTGTTGTCAGTTTTCCTGTTTAGCCTTCCTGAAGACCCCTGTTGGTCAGTGGTTTCTGACAATGATGAGTTTTAAACCAAAGATTCTGGGTTGATGAAAGCTTTTGGAGTGGCATTTGTGTCTGGAGTTATTCCTCATTTACAGGAAATTAGTGTCTGACCCACAGAGCAGCTTTTCTACCAGCATTTGCACTATTCCTGCAATTCGCCAAGCTTGCACTTTGCTAGTCCTCTCAGGAAGTGAGGCGACACCAGTGCTAGAACTGGCAGGCAGGTCCATTGCCAACAATTTCTCACTATTTGCCTCAAGGCAGCTTCTCTTCATCTTTGCTGCAGTTGCAGAGGCTGTCAGATTTCAGCTTCAAGTAGTGTAAGAATATGTAGTTTACATATGCTTTCCATAGTTCAAATCCAGCTTCGAGGATCATATTTTCATATCTTTACCCAGAAAAACTATAATATTCATTTCTGCATACAGAACTCAACTTAGACTTGACGGTCATCTGTTTTGTTTGCTTGCTGGCATTTCTCACCAGGTACATCCCTAAAAGAACAGTGCATTTTCTGTGTGGGATACCAGACTGTATTTGCACTTGAGTGCAAATGGCATCACAGTGTACATGTTGGAGGTTTTAGGAACTTACTGCCTGTGCATCTAGTCTGTAAACTGGGCTTTAAACTCTTCCCCTGGCACTGGACGTATGGTGGCAATGCAGCAGATGGGAAAAGGAGTAGTACAGCAGATTTCTGTGGCAACCCAACAGCCCACTGCTTGCCCAGTGTTGACTGTCTTAAACTAGTGTTGTAATTTAAATGTGCCCAACAGGAACCTTGTGTTATCTGGAGGTGTTGGGGCTTTCTGATACTGCCGGAATAAAGGAGAATCAAGCTCTTAATGATTCTCAACATATGTCTTAGTCCATTAGCAGCTATTGGGGGTAACTCTACTAAAACTGATCTTTTTAGACTCCTCCTCTAGTCAATGGGGAGAGACAGGCAATTCAAAACAACCGCATTAGGCTCCTGATCAGAATTGTTCTCTGGAGAAACTCATCTTACCCTCGCTAGGCTGAAGTTAGCTTTTCTGCGTGCTCCTGGGCTCCCTCCCCAGCTCCTTCCTGCCCCAGTTTGGTGCTTCCCCCACCGAGCAGGCACAGTGCATGCCCTGCTTTGTGAATGAAGCCACAGGAAAATGCTGTGTTTTGCTCTACAAAACTGACACAGTTAATTTGTCTTAATTTTGTGAGCATATACTTATTTCACTAATAACAAATGGAAGCATTCTGGTACATGCCAAGCAGATATACTTCTGCAGAACAGGCTGACAGCCCAGAAATAGGCTTTTCAAGATATGTGGTGACGCATGTTTGAGACATTATGGTTATAAATGAGCACCTAAAGTGAAAATTAGCAAGCTAGTCTAATTTATTAAACCTGTGTTTAGATTTTATACACACACCTGCTGCTGGATCAATTACTGCTAAGATATGTTCACTGTAGTATCATAAAATCAGTACATGAATTAATTCCAGTCTGCTTGTTTGATGTAATAGGGAGCTTTATTGTAACATCTAGAACACAGCTAAATCAGTTTGTGATTTCATGTTAGTTACTATATATCTAATACAACAATTTTATATATAGTGAAAGAACAAACTGCAGTTAGACAGGAAGGAATGCTCATCTTCATTTCCAAGTAATTCTGAAAATAACCAAGTAGAAAAAGTATTTCAATTACTTTGCGCTGACTGCAGGAATTAGTCATTTCCATTTTAGAGTATTTGATTTGTAATTGATTTGTTTTGCATCTTTTTTTTTTACTCTCATTTTTCTACTGGACTAGATCAGACTTCTAAGAGAAGTGTGCTTCGTAATTACTTTTTGCATCTTTTTCCAAAACATAGTCATTGGTGTTACCGTTTATGTAAAGTCATTTTAGTTGGCAATTTTGTGATGCTTGCCTATTGGGGATATGATTCCAGATTAGTTTTGCAGGCTATATTTCTCTCAGAAGAAAAAAAAACAACAATGAAACCAGACAAAGATTATAATAATTCTTTGATTTCTTGAGTATATGTTTGAGAGTCTCTTCTGTTATTTTACTAAATGGTGACTACTTTGGTTTCTGTGCATCTGCAGCAAATCAAACTGCTTTGAATATTTCCTACTGGGATACCATGGATTACATATTTGTCTTCAAACTTTTCATCTTTCCACTGTCCCATCATGTAAGAATTTGCCTGAGATCACAGAGCACAAGGAGCAGTCCTGCCTTCTTGCTGCTTTGCAAAATAGTCTGTGCATGTAAGTGCATACGTGGCTCTGCAGTGCTGTGGGTTCTCTTGCATTACCTGACTTGACAGTTGGGATAGATCATCTCTGCTGCTGTTGATTTTTGTCAGGGGAGATACACTGTGCCCAAGGTATGACATGCCTCTGCTGTGGAAAGGGTGATTTAGCAGTGGGCTGCAAAATGAATCTCAGACTGAAAGCTAAGATTTGGCTGGCTTGGGCTGCTTGCTTAAAAAAAAAAAAAAAAAAAAAAAGGTCAACAAAACAAACCAAAGTAATGGCACATCTTGTTAAGTGACATTTGAAGTATTATTTTTCCTATGGTTTTTCAAGAAGATTAATTTCCAGAGAGGCTGGATAGATCATGTCCACTGCACAGATTTCATCTTAAAACTGAAAGTAGTCATTTGTATATTTTGAAAAATTTTATGGCATTTTCTTGATGTATAATACTTCCCTAGGCTGTTGCAACCAAAGTACTTGATGGGTTGAATACTTGACTGTGGGGAGGGATGTTGTAAGCTTAGTTAATATACCTTTATGAGACTCTCTTAAATAGAAAATAATAATGTAGGAATTCACAGCAATACAGACTAACCTCTTTCTGAGGGCTCATTTGGTGACCAGAAGACTACTTATCAGTTTTGGCAGATCTTAGAAAGATTGTTTTGTCACTAGACTAAAACTGGGATCTGCCTTTTCTTGCCAGATCTGTTGAAGATTTCATGACTGATGTTGGGGAAATCCCCGAGTTTTTCTGTGTCATATTTAATGTCACTGTGCCTTGTTTAATTACATTGCAGATAATGGGGATAAAAGGCATGGCACAGAGATGAGCAAAGATAATGTCTTTTTTCTGGCAGCAACTGGTTTTGCTGTGCAAGTGTGCCTACCACAGTGATGTCCTTTTGATGAGGGCAACTTCAGCATTAGTATCCCCAAAATAAACAGTAATAGTACTGAACAATACTTCAGTTTGATGTACACTCAGTACTACTGTAATTAGAAGTTCTGTAAATAATGAAGCAATAAATAGGTGTGCCATAAGATTCAGTGCTATTTCTGTAAATGATTGTCTGCAATGCAATGTCTGTGGGTGATAGTCTTCCAGATGCTCTGAGGAAACCCATGATCTCAAAAGCAAAATATGAGTTCTTTTACTGGAATGGAAAACTCTAGCAAGGAGTTAAAGTGGTGCTAACTTAGAAAATCATAAAGTACCCATTAAGTTTGTCTTTACTAAGTTATAGTAAAAGAGTAGTAGAAGCTTCTCAGAACTAATTTTGACCACTGTTGATTGTGTGTATATATTTTAGTATTTACCTTTTCCATTGTTTGTGAGCATCTTTAAGCCATCCACTGATATAAAAAAATAATGAAGGTAAATGAGAGGACTTCTGTGATGTTCAACAGTCATGATACCTTACAATTAGGTAGTAAATATAGGATTTTTTTCTGAGCATATTGGGAGAGTTTCAATAGGACTGATAATTCTGAAAATTGGAAAGATTTTCCTGAAGTGAGTAAATGATTTCAGAGTGAAATAACCATAATTGGAAATGTTAGTTTTCTGATTTTCTGTATGTTTGACTAGCTTATTGCTTTCACTGCAGTGATAATTGCAGTACCAGGACGTTAGTGAACGTTTAAGAATTGTGTGTAGCTTAGGCTCCTTTGTAAGGGATATACAGTTCCCTCACCGTCTGCTTTTTTGCCTCTAACTACAATGGTGGATGAGAGCATCTGGTTGTTTCTCTGCAAATGCATTTAATATATTGTCTGCATAAATGGGAAGGGAACTTATGGCCCTTGGAATAAAAACCATGTGTATATTCCCTCTTGGCAAATATGGGAATTTCTGTATAATTTTTCTTCTTGAGTTGTATTTCAAATATATCCTCTTTCTTTAGTAATTTGTAACATTAATTTCTTCTCGTTTTTCTCATCCTTTCATAATTCTTCAATGCTATTTACAGAAGTTGTACCCATGTACCAACTAGTAGTCAAGACTTCAGGGCCAGAGAGGGAGCATGTAGAAGGAATAAAACCAACTTAACATATATAGACTGCTAGTTTAAGGAGATCGTGGTTCAAGGGCCCCAGAGTGGGAGAGGAAATTGAATCCTGTTCTCTTCTGCCTGTGGAGAGTATTCCAGTCACAAGACTACTGCATTAAAATAGGCCGCAGAGCTTCTGCTCGTGGCTGCTGTTGGTTCAGTCGCGGTTTGGAGACGCCTCCTTCCCTGTGGGGTCCTTGATGACTCGGGCTGAGTTCTAGATTGCAACACTTAACTTGTAGGTACCTAATTAGATCTGTCTGTGAGAAATGCTCAGGGTCGTATGGGGAGTCTGTGTCAGGGGAACAGGGTACTGATCCTCCAACATAAACCAGTGAGAGGTCATGGTGTTTGGTAAAGCTGGAGGCAGATAAACTTACCAAGCAACTATTTTTATTCAAATTCATTTATCATTTAAAAAAAAAAGAAATTGATTTAAATTCTTTCAGTTTTTGCTGAAACAGTCTTAACTGAATAGCAGTTTAACACTGGTGACCTCTGCAGATCCCTCTGAATGTGGATAATCATCCCATTCATAGAGGCACATGCATCACAGTGCCACATACATTTCAATCCATCAATAACTTCACAGAAGCCTAAAATTGTTTCATTTTAAAACCTAATCTAATGATAGAAGAGGGATAAAAGTATTAGCCTGAGGCAATGAAAAGGTACATTTTGCATAAACTGTTATTCCTCAGCCAACTGAACATTAGCTTATAAACCCAATGTAAAATTTGCATTGGTGATGGTGGAAATTGATGGTTCTGCAGGATTGTGGATAAGGTCCTATGCTTTTGCAACAAAAGGATCTCAATCCCTGCTATTATTATTACATTTCTTGTGGTTTTAACAAGAAAGTTTGCTATAACAGAGCAGTGAATTCAGAAGGCTTTTCTGGCATTGTCTTCCCTTTTTCTATTGCTTCTTAGTTTTTTCTTAAATCTCCTCCATCATTAATCCTATGTCTCACACATTGACATTAAAGTGTCTTTTATGCTATGCCTACACAGGGCAGTGTAGCACTGTGTAAGCTTACTCATGGTAGCTCTGAATGAGCTAGCTCAAATAATGGGACATAGCAGTGCACTTATTGGGTGTCATCTATTGCATTCTGCTTCTCATTAGGACTCTTGCAGAGCCAGCTCCGGTATTTTTGATTGGTGCAGTACTGAGCCAAGTAGAAATCCTCTTGATAGTATTGTGCAAGATGCAGCTATTTGGGGATGTACAAATGCATAGAAAGACACACCCCTAAAAAAAAACCCCTTTGTTCTCATTTTAGAACAATATTATTTAACAAAGAAGTGTCAGAAGAAATTAAAAAGGATAAGAGTACAAGTAATCCGATGGAATTTACAAAATGGACAAAATTATATCGAAATGCTGTCATGGATATAAAATATCCATATCAGACTGAAGAGAGAAAAGATATTTAATGAGGGAGAGAGAATAGCTTAAAATAATGTGAAGTGGGTATAAATGTGACGTGATATGACATAAATTGAATCAGGTTGAACTGAGTAACAGAACTGAGTTGCTAACAGCAGAGGAACATGACTTGCTCTGCTAACACATACGGGGGTGTCATGATGAGGACAGGAGCTTCTGATCTGCAGAAAAACCCGAGTGCTGGCTGTGGTGCTACCACAGACACCATCTCCACTCTCAGCCCTCACTCATCTCAGCTGTTGGTTACCAGCTGTGGCATACACAAACTTTTATTTTCCCTTTTACGGCAGTGTATTTTTGATGGTGAGTTTTTGTGTACTCCCTCCCTCGCCACAAAGTTCATGTGCTTTGTTCCCACAGCTGCTAGGGGATGGATGGAGAAAAAGTAGTGCAATTCCTACCATCACCTGTTCTGTTTGTAGAGAGAAAAATAGCATAGCATATTGTCCATAGCATGTCCTGACTCCTCTCCATTCACCCTATCCAATTTATCTGACATTCCTGTAAGGGCTGGTGTGGCCATGAAGGAACATAGCAAAGCATTTCTCCTACAAGCGGTGAAGGATCCCAATTTCCACTCAGATGCTCCCAGTAGGTTTAGTCCAGGTGAGCTGGCCAGCTCTTTCTGCACGTGGCCACCCATGTTCGCCAGCTGATGTAGGAAAGCACTCTGCATTGTGATGGGATTGCTGTGTTGCTTGTCCTCTTTATTTCATCTGAGTGTCAAGGCACAAAGTTATCACCATCATTTAAATTGGATTATTGCAGTCAGTGTGTTTTATCGTATCACTTCTAAGGCCTAGCGATGTGGAACACATTAATTGGTACTTGTTGGGATGCACAGGGCTTCTCAAGTGTATGAAGGCTTTAAGCATCATTCAAAAAGTAATGCCATGACCTAAAACCTCTTAAACCATCAGCAAGCTTTAAAAGAGGCCATTCTATGTATAAAGTAATATTGGGAGAGGAGGAAAGAAAGATATTAAAAAAAAAAAGTGAAGATTGTTCTTCACTTCTGTTCATTGCACAGTTACCAAAATCAATGTGTCTGCAAATGTAACTTGTCTCATAAATCATTAGGTCACAAACCTGCACAATGTCAATGTGTTGTCACTATCCTATTAAATTAAATTACCAACCAAGGTAATACTTAACAGCACATTTCACAGGGAACAATGTTTTAATGTATTGAAGACGCCTAATAAATATAGCAGTCAGCTAATATGATTTGCAGGCTTTAGACAGAAGAAATACTAGAGAGATAAAGATAAAAGAGGGTGAAAAAAAAGACATCTAGTCACTAGAGATATAACGTACTGAAATACTGGACTGGCATAATAACAAATGTCCTACTAAATCCCTACCCAGTAATTATCAAAGATGGGTTGAATGGATTATATTTGGATTTGGAACCTGCAAACACAAGGGGATAGGTAGACTTACAGGTAACTGGGACACTCAGTTGAGCTACAGGAAAAACTAAATGGTGAACTCTAAACCTTATTTTTACTGAATGTTCCCTGCAACTATGTTTATAAAAAGCAGGGACAGGCTGTCAGCTCCTGAAGAAAACAGTGAAATACGCTGATTTACACCTATTCCAACTCCCAGATATTTTAAGATAAAATCATATTTCAATTCTAAAGCCTTATGAAGGGCTCCACCTTGAATGGTGATACCCTCCTTGCTCTTCTGTTTATCCAATATGGGAGTAGCTTGTTTTCTTTTTTTATTTTTTTGGCAAAAGCCAAAGTTTAAACACATTTCTCACAATCCTGATCCTCCTATCCAGTGCTTTAGAAGAAGGATGAGAGCTTGAAGAACTACTATTATAAGAGTAAGTGGAGAATAAATAACCAGCAAGTTCAGGCTTCTGCATGGACAGTTTGATGGGTGCGCAGTCCAAGTGGCAGTCCAGGCCAGGGTAATAGTGTGTAATACTGAATATTTTAATGATTAAAGTCTGGGACCTTAGAGCTTTTGGGTATTAGTCCAGCATGTTAGAGTGCCTAAAGATGGCACTTGCAGTCCAACATTACATTTGGCATAATGAAATGAAAGCCCGGCACTGCTGGCCAAAAATGAGCTACATAATGATGTTGTATAAAGAGTTGTTCTAGGTGCATCAGAAGTGATCATTGTCACATTTTTGCTGTTCAGCACAGAGGAACTTCTGTGGCCATGTCTAATATTAACTATGCCACGTTCAGTTCTCAGCTTCTGTGCCTTCCCCCAAGAAGAAAATGCAAGTCAAATGTCAGAATTTGATCCCTCTCAAGACGTAGGGAAAGAGGAAGGCAGGAGGCAAAGGTGATGAAGGAAAAGGTGGTTTAAGTAATAGCAGCTCATATGCTATTGCTTTCTGTTGTTTGGCAAGAGGAAAGGCACCACGAGAAGAAGGAGTTGGTGTACGGTCACGGTCTGAGATCCTACAGGGATTTAGTTAGCTGAAACACAGACATGCAATTGGATGTAATATACTTTGTAGGTATGAAATTTACGTTTTTATTTATTGATGTAATGCATAATGCAAAATGTTATCTAGCAATGGGATAAAACTCTCATTGTAAGCTCAATTTTATTTTTGCGTTTTGAAAATAATATAGTGTATGCACATTTTTAAAATCTGTGGATATCTTCTGTTTTTACAGGAAGCTATAATCTTATTCTCTAACACTATTCTATTGTTATATAATGCTAATGACTGTGATTAGGCTCTGAATCTTATGGCTTGAGATCATCTTTATTTTTATGAGGTATTTTATGTTCATTCTAAATTATGGCATAAAACATTTATTGTTTTGTAAAGAAAAAGGAAGTGTCTATTTGAAAGACATGACATTATATTGAAGTTCAAACCACTTCTTGTTAGGACATATTTTACAATTTGTTTTGCTGGGTGCAATTGTGATGGAGCATTTTGTTCCAGCACCATCACCAGGGAAAACTATGCTCATGGACTACCTATTCTTTAGGTAGGGACAGGACAAGAGTTCTCTATAAAACAGCAAGCACAGCGAGGTTTTGGTAAGTGTGTTTGAGCCTGCATAGTCAGGTAAAATTCTGGCCCTAGCAGTGTACACAGGAATTTTTTGGTCAACTTAAAAAACCTGGAATATTGTTCCTTACTACAAAATTTTCACCACTTAAATTCACATGTTGACAAATCCTGAACTCCTTTCAAATGCAAGGTTCATCTCTGTGTCCCCATACACAATACAGTAATTCTAACCTGTGATTTCAAATGGAGCTATTTGCAGAGGTATGGTACCGATGGACTTGGCAGGCAGCACAGCACTCGACTCGACTTTCTCTGCTGTCATGACAGTCACAATCACAGAGGCAAAAGTACCATGTCTGTATTCACTCCTAAAAACATCTACATTTGTTTTTCAGCACTGACAAGATGGAGTAGTTGCTTAGCTGACAGCAAATGGTTTAATCTAGCTATCAAACAAATCTTATCATGAGCTAATTTTATTTATTGTACTGGTCCCTATAGAAAATAATTAAGCCGAATTGCTTCTTCATTTTTACAGTGAAGACGTCTTGTTCGGCCCATCTGTTTGGGAGCCCTATTTCACATTTTCCTTCATTGCCACTTCAAAGGTGACTGCATTTTTTCATGTTTTCTGCCCCTCTATTTGCCAGCTGCATTGATTTTCATAGTCATGCCATATTTCCTGCTATCTAACAGATTCCCCTCCCCTGTTCCCACCTCTAAATCAATATTTTTAATACTTCAAGAACTCATCAGTAAGAATGGCTGTAAAATATAGTCACTTCATTAACAGTTGTCTGTTGCTTGATTCTGAAAGCTATTTGCACTTACAATTTCCTTCAGATATTGTAAAAATTTTTTTAGGACTGAAATTCACTGAGGTCAGTCCAAGGCAAACAATTTTTTCATTTCTGTAATTTCACTGGAAATAAGACTTATAAAACTGTTAACTAACTTTAAGGGCATTCAAAGACTCATTTGAAAGATCATGTATATTTAGTTCATTGTTGCAAAATGCATTCACAGTTTCACTGATTGCAAGGCACAAGCAGTGCGATTGGGAGCGTGTAGCAGTCCTGTACGTTACAGATCTCTATCAGCCACTGACGCTGTATTTCTAGCATAGGTTGTTATGATTTCTAAAATTCAGCAAAGTGAATAAGCAGAAAACAATTTTTTTTTCTCTAGAGCTCAAGGAATTGGACATTTGGATGTCCTTAAGCAGTCTCAAGCACAGCCTTTCTATCTAGAAAAGACAGGGGGCCAACAGCAGTTGTACTAGGGATGAGATATGGTTTAATGCCTGCTATGGTTTATTGCCTGCTAAGTGGGTAACACTGGATAACAAGCAAAAATATTTTGTACTTACTATAATCCTTAAACGGTGGGCTTAGATCCTTCATTAAGAGTCTTCTTTAGCTGATGTATTGCCTGTACAGTCTGGGTAGAACCATGGCCACGCTGAGGTCAATAGAAAAGCTGAATTGGATGTTTACAGTATTTTGTTGTTAATCTTTCCATGTAGCACTTGTGTTATTTATAAGTATATATCAATTCAGTCTGGGTAGTTTAATTTTTTTTTATAGGAGGAGGACAGGAAGAATTTCAACATCGATCAAACAGTTGAATATGTCGCAGTTTTCATTCACATGCAAACTAAACATTCATTACCATGTCTGGCATGTATAGTTTACGGTAATCAGAATAAGAACAGCATGTAACATTATAAAATGCTTACAATATAATTTAATATACTTCAATTACAATGTAATTGCATATTCCTATATGTAATTTATTTATTTCTGTTAAAATTATATTATAGTTATTTGTCCTAATCTGTGTACATTAGGGAAGCACTGAGAGGGTTGAGATGAGACTGAAAACCTGTTGGCCTGATCAGCAACAGCAGTAGGAAAGTAGTCCTGAATATGCACTTCTGACCAGTGGAACAGGCAAATGGAGTCTAGTCTGTCAGCCCTTGCAGTTGACTTCTGAGATGGCAGGAGAACCTGTGTCTCTCTTTGCTGGAGACAAAGTTGGGTAGTTATATGCCTACTTTTGGCATGCAACGTGTTGAGAATCTCAGCTTTGGACTGGTCGTTATTTCTGGAATTTATAGGGAGATCTGTGTTGATTTGCATGGACAAGCAGTGCCAGTTAATGGAGCTGTTTGCAGTTGACCATCGCTCGGAAGTTAGTGACCCCACAGCTGGCTCTTTGGAACTGACATTGGAAGCACTTTTTATTGTAAAGTAAAATACATCAGTTTTAATCAGAAATCTAAAGGCCATCTCTGATGACCTTGGGGTTTTTTGTTGATGAGGGTGACTGTCATATCTTGTTTTGAGAGACCATTATTTACAGAGGTATTTGGAGTGATTTCTAGGATATTATCCCACCCTAAGCTAGGGGATATATGGTGAGTCCATAGGAGGCAGCGGCTTCTGCCTCACTGGTGCAAATGGACAGGATGAGGTGTTAACAGAAATCTCATTTTCACAAATGGAGACAACTGAGGCAACAAATCTCACTGTTTAGCCATACAGCAAATCTGTGTCAGACTTGACATGAAACACTACTGTTTCCCTCTTAGTGCCTTACTGCAGAGCCATCCTTCCTTTTCCAGAAAATAGATTGATAAAGGTTTTAAAAATAAATAGGACGCTAACATTTTGTGGTAAGATTATTTCAAGGACAGTTTATTTGCCTAAACAAAAGCAGATTGCTAGTACAGTACAGTAGAACGGTGGTCCTTCTGTTCAGCACTGAATGAAGCTTTCTTTCAATATGAAGTATAGTCTTTTCCAGGAACTATTCTCTCTCTTTGGCACATTCCACTTATAGATAGTGTTAGACTGGGCATATGAACTAATCTTTGTTCTAGACTTCGTTTGCAGGCCATGGCTTCTATTATATTTAAGTACTTCTCCTTGAAGCTCTAAACCAAGGGCAACTTCAAAAGTGGGCAGCTTCTATTAAATGTAATTACTTTAATCTGAAGCTTATGCTAAAGGTGAGGCTGCTAAACAAGGGTAGCCACTAAATTAGAGCAGCTGCAGCTAAGAGCATGAATAGTAAAAGTACCTCTATTAAATGAAAGATAGTAATTAATCAAGGAGGGATTATAAATGAAGCTATGTGGGGTCTGTTTCTAATTGTGTATTATGCCATTGTCAAAACCAGAAACCGTCTCTTCATGTTCCTCTCTTGTAAATGACCAATAAGATACATAATATCTACATCCTTGGGCACCTACAGGTTCATAGCCTAATGAGGTTTAATGCAACACTGTTACTTGTTTATATGCTCTTATTTTTAATTCAGCACGAAATGCTTTTGAACGAGAATGCTTAGGATTTTCAACGGCAACTGTTGGACTCAGGAACACAAAGCCAAGAATTACGTTCGTGCTATAGAACCATTTATTTCTCTTTCTAACCATATTTTTTGACTCTTTCAATTTGTGGTCAACCCTATTAACATGTCTTCCCAATACTCATGGGGTAGCTTATCATTCAGATCTTCCAAGTGACCTTTTCTTCTTAGACCCTGTCTATCAAGTCAGATTTCCTAACTTGGTCTATGCTGTCGTGCTTTACCAGAACTCTGATGATTCACTGGCTTTCAGTTCCTCCAAATGCTTCCAGGGGTTTGTTTTTACCTATTAAATCCCAATCTTCTGTTCCTTATTTGAAGGAAGTGATACAGTACTTCTTGACTACCTTCTATGGGATAACAAAAATTTCAACCCAGTCTTACAGTCATTATTCAGGCAATACTTCCCCCAAATTCCAGAGACAAACTGGACATGCAGAAATTGAAGGATGTGGTGCCTTGCCTAGTGCATCATTGAAGGAAAATTTATGTGAAGGGCTTGATAACTAAACTACCTGTTTTAATGGAATGCTCAGATTTTTGTCAGTAGGCATAATGGGAAAATATAATGTGTTCTTACTGGGATAAAATGCCAGCAGGAGATAGAGAATCCAACTCTGTTTTCTATCTTGACAGTTAAAACTAATATCAGGTAAAAAAAATAGTTGAAATAGGCTGGGTTTTCTTTGTGAGGTTAAAGGAAGCAGATAAGAGCAGTTTCACACAGGGAAGAGATCAGGTAAATAACATCTTTACAGCATTTATGCTTTTTGAGTAACTGGAGCAATTTCCCTTTCAGTTTTTAGGGAATCGTTCTCAGATCTAATACTGACTGAGTCAGCTCTGTGAAATATTTTTCAGCATTCAAAAGTCTTCTAAAGCGGCTTATTTTCTCCACTGTTGTCTTCCCCATCTCACGCATCAGTTCCTCTCTGTCACAGCTTTTCAAACACAGTCTGTTGGCATGCAGACTGCTGTATCAGAGGCTTGATTTCTATAACCATTGTGTGGGAGAGGCTGTGCAAAAGGAAGAGAGCTCTTTAGACTCATTCTCAGTATTAGAGTTCACCTCGAGAATTTTGCTTCAAAGCACAGCATGACATAGACAAATTCTGAGCAGTTTCTTACTCTCTCATTTTCTTTACATGTAAAATATTCTGTATAATGTAAGTGCCATAAAAGAAAACAAACCCACTCTTAATAGCTGCTTTTAAATTCAGCTTAAAATACAATGACATAACCCATAGTGATGCTCATCCACACTATTAACTTCTAACACCTTGGAAGATATAAGGACCATAATCTCTCAGTAATCTGGTAGTTTACCAGACCACCAGTTCAAATCTCACATCTTCAGTGGGAAAAATTAGGTTAAAAAGCAGTGAGCAAAGTAGAGTTAAGAATGCTATTAAATTATAGGCTGCTTAATGGGGATGTTGTTTCACTGCAAGATGAGATGGAGCTTCTGTGGCAGTCCCTGGAGTCTTGTCACCAGCTGCTAATGACTGATGGCCCTCTGCAGGAGCTGTGATTGCATTCTCAGTTAAAACTTCATTTTGTCACAGAACAAGTTCCACCAAAATAAATGAGAGAGAAGGGATAGAACCCTTCTTTGCCTTTCAGCAGCTTTTCTAGTTCACAGCAGTAAAGGAGGTGCTTCAAATTGCATCTTCTTCAATTCCTCCAAACACAACTGACATCTCTTTAATTCAAAAGTTGCTGACAGTTACATGATGCACATTAGAGGTGAACCATGAAATGTTCTCAAGACATGTCTTAGGGTTAAGGTTATGAGTCCAAGAAAACAAGCCTGGAGCTGCACGCAAGCTTTCTTTCCTAGCTGTGCTGCTACTTGAACTGCAATCAGAACAATTCTGGCCCTGGGACCGTTCAGGAATCTGAAATCCAGAGCCATCAGTAAAATTTATTATAGGCACCTTTTAAGTTGAAACTATGTATCTGGGTCTCGATCCATGATGTTAGTGCCCTTCTGACTTCTCTTTGCCTTAGGTGCAGGATCCCTTCTGAGCTCAGCAGCAGTACTGGGACAGCCCACACAAGTGGTTATGTCACTTGAAATCACAGAGTGGGGTCTGTTCAGTTTTCTGCAACTCTGTTTAATGCTAGATGATAGTCTCAGTACTGGAATGTAATGGAAAAGCTAGTCTCAAAACAGTACCTACTGCAGCGTCTTTTGTTGAGGAAAATAAAATCTATCTTGAAATGAGTAACAGGTTTTGCCTATTTACTCTTGTACTTCCTTACCCAACAAATTAAATTTGTTTGGCTTTTCTGAATTTTTACTTATTAAAAGATAAAAACACACTCTGCACATTTTCCTGTGCCCTGTTTCGTGTTCATTAAGGACAAATATAATTAGTATTAAAAAAAAAATTCCTCAAGCTGCCATTACCCAAAGTAATTTCATTCAAGTTCACTAGCTTAGCATCATCTAAGAAATACTTTGTAGGATTTTTTTGCTTCTGTTTAGTAAGATAACAGAAATGGCAATAAAACAACTAGTGCTAAAAAGAGGTGAGGAGAAGGATCCAGCTGATAAATGTCTGAATTAATTGAAATATTCTTCTGAGAACTGTTTCAATGTAGGTCATTACAAGTATGTGAGACTGAAGTTTCCCTCTAAAGCCCTGATGCAAGGCCAATTGACAGTGACGATTAAATTCCTGTTAATTTTAAATAAGATTTGAATGAAACCTGAGCTTCTGCTGCAGGATGTGGAGGCTGACATCCACAAAGGCACTTTGACTGGGTAACACTCAGCATTACAACACCCCAGCATTTGCAGATGGCTAAAGAGAGCTGGATCCACGAAGCTGGAGGCAACCATTTTGTGCATCTCTAACAAAGTCACTTTGGGTCTTTTAGGCGCAAAGCAGCACATTCAAAGACATTAGGATGCCTCAGGGTTTGTCTGGGTCCTTTGTGGTCTCCTGCGAACACCTGGGTAATTGAGAAATATGCAGGTACCTTTGTAGAGTTTAAGCCTCCAGCCTTAACCTGCCAACTTTAATAGAACTAATATTTTACCAGCCACTAAAACAAGACAGATACTTACCTTACAGTGATGTGGGTTATATTCTGCTTGCTCACTGGGATGAAACAACATCCACCAATTCCAGCCATATGAACTGCCATTGGAGCCTGCAATGATAAAGCAAAATATAGTGGGAGATTTTCATGCATATGACTCTAAAGGATATGACCTGCCAATTATCAGTGAATTTGAATAACCATTTATTTCAAGTCGTGCTATTGCATCTTCTCCTCCCAATCTGGAGATGTGCAACAATAGAACTCCCCTATCCAAATTTCACAGAGATGCTTATGTTTGAGACGCCTGGTTTACTTGTGATCCCTGAAATGGTTCACAGATCAGTATTTTATATTGATAATGTTTTAATGTTTGCATTCAATGTATTCTTATTTTGCGTATTTTTGCAACACTGACTTTCTAAGGAAAAGCTGGGGATTGATTGTTGAGTAGTATGTGGAAGAAATCCCTTGTGCTGAGTTCCAAAATTGTCATGGCTTGATTAAAAAAACCTCACAAACATATTTCAAGGTAATACTTACTGTGAGAAAGATGTCTCTTACAAAGAAACTAGACAAAAACATTTGTTGGAAAATGAATTCTCTTCCCTTCCTGGAGTTTCACTGAATTACTACTAGGATCTGTGCCTGCCCTGGTGTGTATTGCCTTGTACTGTATCTATTCAGAGTTCTTGCTTCATTGCAAATCCAGTATAATCACCAAAACCTGCAAAAGCATTTCAGATGAAAGCTTCAGGATTAATCACTCACTGTAAAGTTACATCATAAAATAGTTTCTGAAGGATGCATCATGTCTGAAGAAGAGAAGGCTCTGCGGAGAGTTTATTGAGACCTTCCACTATAAATAGAGGGCTTATAAGAAAGATGGAGAAAGACTTTTTACCAGGGCCTGTAGCGATTGGACAGGGGGCAATGGTTTTAAACTTGGAAGAGGGTAGATTTAGATTAGATATAAGGAAGACATTTTTTATTATGAGGGTGGTGAGACAGGATACGCGGAGAAGTTGTGAACGCTACATCATTGGAAGTGTTCAAAGTCAGGTTGGATGGGGCTTTGAGCAACCTAACCTAGTGAAAGGTGTCCCTGTCCATCCATGGCAGAGGGGTTGGACTGGAAACTGTTTGAAAGTCACTTCCAACACAAACTATTCTATGATATGTGTTCATATCCTGATAAAACTCCCCAGCTGAGGAGCACACAGGTTTAGGTTGTGGCCAGTGTCACAGTTTCTCTGGGGAGAGCCGAACTGTGTCAGAGTTGGACCCACCGTTGTGTATTAGTGGCAGCAGTTCTCAGCTTGAGTGTACTGAAAGCTGAAGCCAGAGACCATTTTCTCTTGTAGCTCTATCTGTGAAACAGGTTACTGGTGAAAGAGAAAAATGAGCTGCTCTTTACAGCTGTAGTCTTTTTACTTTGCAATGAAACAAGCTTTCAGGATGAACATTAAGAAAAGGTAAACAAATATCTTTTTCTCTAAAATCTTTTTTTTAAAGACCTTTGGCTTCAAAAGGAACTGCTCAGTTACAGAAGGTATGATTGTTTTAAGTATTTCGTCTGAGAATTTACTCGTTTTAGGTTTTAATGAGATTTTTCTGGAAACAAATGACTGTTTATTATGGGAAAGGGCACTGAAATCTGGATCCCAGTCAAAACTTCTAAATCAGGGAAAGACTCATTTCAGCATAGTAGAGTTTATACTATGGTTCTCAAAAATGCTCAGGTTATTTAGGACTTTTCTACTTCACTAGGAAGGGCATTCTTAATTCAACAGCTGCTTCTAAAAAACAATGACACCTTTAATTTTTCAAACTGCTTATTGCTGAAAGAAAAAATTTGTTGTGTATAAACTTCAGGCATATGCTGTTACTTTAAGTAAGTAAAGAACTTCATTGACACGTTTACTGCTTGTTATGGATTTGTTGTTTGTATCTTATTAAAATGCCTTTCTTTTTTATTGTCAAGTACCTCCTGTTTTCATGTCAAAATTACACGGATCACATTTCTGTTCCTCTAATGATCATTTCAAGTAATTCAGCATATCCAAGGTAAAGCTATGTGGAAAAGGTTGTATTTTTCTTTACCTCTTCTTTCCTACTGTTAGATGTCACAGCCCATTATAACCAGTTCAGTATATAAATAGAAGTGATGTGAATACCTAGTAACATCATTGTTTATTTTTAATATGCATTATTAAATATTTATTGTTATTTATTTTAAATTCCAGTTTATAGCATGAGAAAGGATCAGTAGCATAACTGATTTTCCACAGGATGTTTAAGTGGTCACAACACCCACTAAATTTATCTTGTAATGAAAAATCAGACATGCATATATATTCTCATTTTAGGCTAGCCGGACAGTCCTGTCCCTCCACTCTTCTTTTGCCTTTTTGCAGCACTTTAATTTTGTGCTGACATAAAGCACACCTGGACTTTGTGGGACTTGTTGTATCGACAAGCTTTTCATGTTTTGCCAGTCAAATTAAAGATGTTCCGTGAGGTTTCATGTAATTGGCTTCTTGTGTCTCTCTTGGACACAGTTATGTATTCTGCAATAAATAGGAAGCAATGTATCATAAAAAACTGTCTGCATTTTATGTCCCTAGTGTTGTTTTGTTAACTCCAGCTTGCTGAAAGAAACAAAGCATCCTCGTCTTGGCAAACGGGTTTTTATAAATGAGGGTATGTTTCTTAGTCTCATTATTTCCTTACTGGACCAAAATAAAGGCATAAATTAGGGTATTGGGGGAATAGTCAATCGATTTATTATGATTTATCTTGTGCTTTTGGGTCTCTTGTTTTCCTGGCAGGTGGACAGAAATAGATTGAGTAGCAGATTCGATACGAAAAACAGGCTTATTGAGGGAAAGGGCTGGAGTTCAACTTTGCGTTATCTTGGTTCTCCCTCACAGCAAAATTCTCAGTGTCTGTCCAAAGATGCTTTGCAGATTATTCAGCACAAAACTGCTTTCTGCATTTGCTGGATTTGTTCCTTCATCTAATGGTTGTTGGGAAGTGGCAAATACCAGTCAGAGGCACCACTGCTCCTGTTGCTTAATCCACAGAGCATGTCTGGCTTGGATCATCCCAGACAGACCCACGCAGGGAAACAATATGTGGTCCACTTGGCTCTGCTCTGTGCTCTTTCTGGCAGTCCTGACCCTTCCCCATATGAAGTGTCCTAAATCTGTGGGCCGTGTGCCCCAACCATGCACTCATACCATGTTTGAGCCCTGCTGTGTAGTAGGGAAGCATGGTGCCAGGGAAGGAGCTGGGAGACCTGCCAGGAAAGAGCCAGCTCCTCTCCTCCCTGGACACACCCCTGTGGAGGAGTCCCCTCCTGGACCCACAGTGCCACCACGGCCCTGCCATACAGGGAGCTGCTGAGATTGCAGGCTGCATGTCTCACATGCATGCCTGCTTGGACAATGCTGTCTGGGTGGCAGGATGGGGATTTCTAAGAAATTCCCATCTGCAGAGCAGCCCCTAGATCCATAGGGACTCCTCAGCCACTGTGTCCATCACCACCCATAGCAGTTAGTCCATGTGTTAGTGAGTGAACTTCTGTCTGTCTACTGATCCATGCTCCTGTGTCTCACTGCTGATTAGAGGGGATGCTGAAGTTTAAAACAATAGCCTTCATCAAAGCAAAAATTACTAGTTTTGGCAAAAACTAGTTTTTGCAAAAGCTACTTTAATATTCATAGCTATAAATATGCACTCCAGATTGCGGTAAGATAGTCATGTATAGAAGAGCGTGCGCATGACTGGGAGGAAGTTTGTCCATGTGTGTATTTACACACGCAGAGGCGGATTGCTGCACACCTGCCGGAGCGCAGGACTGTGCGAGTGCACTGTCCCTGGGGAGCTCCTGCAGTGCTTGGGCTTGCTCTGAGCACAGGGAGATTGCGCGTTGCTGCAGGGTCCTGATGGCCGAGGACAGCAGCAGCCTCTCGTTTGTCGACATAGTTCCACATTTAGATGTTCCTCCATGTCATGTGATACAAACGTGTTCTTTTTTTACCTTCTATTGTTCACAGGAGATTTAACACATACTAAACCAACAAGAAGGGGAAGTCGAGAGGAAGAGTTTGATTTAACTCGCTAGTGACTCATAGACCTCCTGTTCCCTACTTTTATTTTGATTTGTTTTGAAACGTGAGACTTAACTATCTAGTTATCTGAAATAAAAGGACGAAATCAGTCTTAAAAATTCTGCTTAACTCCTGCATTTCTAAGATCTGCTGTGTCTTTATAAGAAGGATGTATAGAAGAATGAGATAGAAGGTTAAAATTTGATCTCTTCACTGGTTGCACTGCTTTTTCATGGGAAAATCGCTCCTTTCACCTAACTCCACCCAGAAAAAAAACCAACTTTCTTGATCTACAATACTTTGTTAAAACACCTACTTTTCCAAATGACTTAAAAATTATTTGAATGCTGTATGAAATTGTAAGGCTAATGTACCCATTTTGCTATGCTAGTTGAATTTTGCAGTTTAGACACTAAAGCTGCGCTTGCTTTGATTTGATGCTGTCCCTTGGTGGCTGCTTATGTTGCCTGCAGTCTTGCACTGCTTTTGCATAACGCCAGGGGAACAAGCTATTTCAAGAAAATATCACTCTCTGTTGCCCAAATCCCATTCGTTTTCCCTGTGTGCCTGAAGGCCAAAAGGCAAAGCAGCTGGTGTCATTCTGGTGTGCAAGGGGAAAAGCTCTGGCTGTGAAATCTGAATCCCTTGTGCAGCATGAGGAGAAGGAGCCCTCAACATACAGAATTAGAAAAAAGTAGTTTCTAAAAATAAACCCACCCCTTTACATTTTAGGATTGTTTGCATGCTTTCAGGTTTTTTTCCCAGAATATGGCAAACAAATTTCTTATTTAAGAGCTGAGAGCTGGGCCATGTTAGCTGTTATTTTAATCGTACCAGCTTCTTAGCTTCAGGGATTTGTAGGTATGAAAGTGGCTACCTTTCAGCCTGTGATAACTAGCTGGTTAGCAAATGCATAAGTCACGACCCTGCTCCACAGATGAGGCATGTCTGAATGCTTGGGTGTTGGTCCTGGACTCTGTGGTGCAGTGGCACATGTAAAGCTGAGGGAAGAGATGTTCTTGGTAGGAGCATCTATTTTAAGCAATGTACTATCAAACGTACGTGTGTAACAAAACATGTTTTGATGATCTTAAAGGTATTTTCCAACCAAAATGTTTCTATGATTCTATGTTTAATCCCAGGTTATACTTATCTAGGGTGTAAAGAAGCCCTGTGGTTTAATGAAGACAGAGAAGCTGGGGGAAAAAGAAAAAGAAAAAAAAGAAAAAGAAAAAAACCTGATAATTAACAGAACCATGGTGCTCATCTGGAAGTCCTTGGGCAGATGAATAGCTTTCACCAGAGATTTTGCCCTGAGATTCTTTATTAGCCTAGTGCAACTTGCTCAAGTGAGAGTACTCAGTCACACGAGGATTGCATTTATCTTTGTGTGATGCAAGGAAAGAAACAGTTTTATTTTTGCAGAGGTCAGGGGTCTCTCAGCAGGATCACTATTTTGCCCTAGTTTACTCAGATCACCTCTATCACCATCAAAAGCCATATACAACATGTCCTGTTTAATATCTTCCATCTTTGGAAGTCCTTTTCCCCTTTACATAGTCCAAAAAAAAGCTGGCTGCCTTTTGAATCCATCTCTTCTTTTTGGACAGTCCCATCTTCATCAGCATATCATCAAGGGCTTTCATTTGGATGGTGCATTGCGCTAATCTGTACCGAGATACAATTACTTCAGTGACGTATTGCTAAGGAAGCACTGCCAACTGGCAGGGATGGCTTTTGCGATGCGCACTAACTGTTACACCATTATGTAAGGGTAATGAACTATTTTTTGAAAGCCTTAGCACTGGGTTAGAAAGTGAAAAAGCATATGATCACATGCACAGCAAAGCTTCTGAAAGCTTACCCAGCCTGTTATGTTTATAGTTTTAAATGACTGATGGAAACTTTCTGTCTTTATTTTTGCAAGTGAACAAGTATCTGCTGTTGCAACTGCTGGTTAACAGGCTCTTTTCTCCATATGGAGTGGATCCAATTATATGCTCTAGGCCATCCCAAAAGAAGCACAGAAGTAGGTAGCTCAAAGCAGGGCTATTTCATAAAGGAGAGACATAGGAGTGTGGAGAGAGTGTAATCTTTGGTGTACTTAAATCGGCTGTATTGAGAGGGAGTCTGCCTTTCCTTCCCTTCTGAAAATGGCAGTTGTAATGGTAGAGAGGAAGGTACATGGTGACTTTAATTTTAAGGCTGATCATTCCTTATTTTCCCTTTTCTTTTCTCTTATTGTTCTCTTTATTATTTATTTATTTATTCATTCTATACTAAAATATGTACAGGGCATATTTTTGTTTCATCCAAAACTCCGTGAAAAAAGTGGTGCTTTTCCTGCTGACTTTGGTGACCTTTGGATCAAACTGCTAGTGCCGTTTCTGCGACAGTTTTGGCAATAAATTCAAAGATCTTGCACACAAAACTAACTTTTTTTGACATTTATAAATAGTGACAAATTATCTTTAAAACTTCTGGAGGAAAAGCTGCACACTATGAAGGCATTTCTTAGTGTTCCAATTTTTTTTATTACATTTTGGGGTTGTACTTTTGTCATCCTGGACATCTGTGTCCCCTGCTTAAATTCAGTTTACAGTATTAAATAAAACTGTATTCTTCAATAATTATTTCTCCCACGATCTTTCTCTTCTCTGTCATTGTCAGCCATTCCACTGTCTTCCACCCAATGCACTTTTTCCAGCTTGAGGACAGAATGTCTGCTGATGGCAACTGGGAAAATGCAATAAAACAGTCGTTTACAACAGATTACAATTTGGTCCCCTGTCATTTTTTAACTCCTTCTCCATTAATAGCCCGATTAAATTCTTCTTCCCTATCTTCCACACCCCCTGTAAAATTTGCCCTTTTCTTGTCAGCTTTATAAGAAATAATTCTTAAACCACCCGGATTTTGGTCATATTCTATAGTGTTGTTCCTTCTAGCTTCCTTGGTTGCATGTTGCCCAACTTAAAACTTACAAAGAAAATATTTTCTTATTCTCTACTACATCAGCCACAGCATCTCTTAATTGGCCTCATCTTTTTGATCTTGTTTCTTTCTCTTCAGTGATCCACATGAAATCTTTTGCTCAGCGCAGGGCAATGAGCATTTCAGCAGGATAAGCAGCTTGAGGGACTTCTGTGGATCAAAGATTCAATATTAAGCTCTTTTGCAGTCAGAAATCATACATGGCTGCCTACTAATTGGTAGAAAGAGAAAGCGCTGGGAATACTTATGTCGATAAACACTTGCAGGAGTACTCCTGCTGGAAGTGTCAAAAACATTCTCTGTAATATAGCTTGTGGTGGGTACCCACCTTTTTTTTGTCAAAACTTAGTGTGCTTTATTCCTATTTCTGACTTTGGCATGTTGTTTTGCTTTCTAATGGGCTCTTCTGAATCTTATCTCTTTGGAAGCTCCTGGTCACTCTCCAGAACTGATTGCATTAATCAGGTGGGATAATTTCTGGTCTCTCATTAGGGAGCTGTAACTTCATCTGGACAGGAGCACAAGTTATAAATCTTTTTTTCTAGCATGGAGATTCCAAACATATGCATTTGCATGAGTACTTGTGGATGTTTACAGTTTGAATATTTATGTAAATACATTTCCATGCAGAACTCAAGCATTTCTTGAGAATCTGAAATGTATGATTCGTCTGTTTTTCTTCATGTTTCCTTTTCTATCCTAAATCTTACAGATCAGAGAGTTATCTGATGATCCTCTTCAGTTTTTCCTCAATTTTACTTTCCTTTTCTCTTCACTTGAGGGGGCTTTTTACTTTTCATTCATGAAAATGATTCACTGTTCATTTATTCCACTATACTCTTGCTGAGACTCTGCAGGTCACTTTATAGCCTACTGTGCCAGCAGTTAACTGAGATTCCTTGGTCTCTTTTTCTCTTCCGAAAGCAACTATTTCCTCCGAATTGACAGCGTAATCCAGTGTAGTTTAAAGCCAAGTTACTTCTGCTAGTAACATTTCATAGTTTACGGGTTTAACTTCGTGTGCTCAATAGCATTGTACTGTGCTTCATGTTTATGACCCGTCTTTTGGCTTTCTACTCCTATGTACTCTCACCCTGTGTGGGGTGGCTCGGATTTTGTTAAATGAGCAAACCTTAATGTTGATTTTGGTTTTCTGGGTGACAGTAATGGAAACTGTGGGTACTCGTTCTTCACAGCACGTTTCACCAGGATTGTATTTAGAACTTCCTCCCAGTCACATTAGGAAGTGATTGAATATCAATGTGGAAATAGTGTACATTGACCAACAGGTGAAGAAGCCCCAGGGTGCCTTTCTGGCAGATTATCAAAAGGTCTTTCTAGGAGTTAAAATCCATTTGTCTCAGTGTGGCTATTTTTATCCTACAGTCTAGTATGAGGCCACTTCACCTCTTCCCTTCCTCACCATGGGTAACAAATGAAAAATTTCAAAGGCTGCTGATTACTGTGCATTTTCACAGTAGGTCAGGTGTTTAGCACAGGTGTTTCTGAAATAGCATCATGTTGGTAAAGGGCGCTGTGCTTGATGGTTTTACAATTTCCGCTTCTATCCTTGTGAAGTAGGAGCCTTCCACGTGTAACACAGGCTGCAATTTAAGTTTATAAAAATGGTGGTTAGCTCAAGAGTAGAGAGCGTGGTTTTGGATCTTATTCACAAAGCACAGCTTCAGCTGGTGAAGCTGTCAGAGATCTGGCAGACCCAGTAAAGCTGTGGGTCTGAGATATTACCCTGGTGAATTTAGCTGTTTTAGGCTCTGGAAATCAGTCAAACTGAATTGCTGATTTCTCTTCATGCTAATTGTTATTCCTAAACATTTATGAAATTATTTCAGTCAAGGACGGATTGACAAGCTATTCTTTTCTTCTATTCATTATTTACTAAACATGTTGTAACTTTATTACATTTTCTTGTATTTCTATGCAAATTATCAAAATTTTTAAAAGAAGAAAAAAATCTATGTTGTATAACAAATACGGCAGCTCTGGTACAACTGATTACTTGTGCTAAAAGTCATGAAACGTGCAAGATAAATGAACATTTTTATGTAGCTGTCAGGGAATTCACACAAGACTGCAATATAATTCAGTACAACACAACAAACAATGAATAATACAGCTCCAGAAATAACAGCAATCAGACTTCAATGCTTTAATTTATGAATATATTTGCACATTAATTTTGTATTTGTGTAGTCAAGGATGGATGCTTTGTTTTTCTTCCATGTCTTCTTTTCTATTGGCAATATTCTATTATTATTTTCATTACTATTATTATTAGTTTTTGTTATTTTTTTGTTTTGTATTATATTAGAACTCAGAGCCAAATAATAAACAAGGCTTTCTTGTGCAAACTGCTTTGCTAACATATAAAAAAGAGATAGGTGCTGTCCTGAATATGTTACAGGATGCAAAGATGCTGGGAAAACATAGGACTAAAATGAATACATTTTGCGTAATGTTTAGTATGTCAGATAATACAGTGTAATACTGTACATTTGTGCTTAGAGTTTAAAAGAAAATAGGCATAAATACAACCTTATTTTTGCTTTGCCAGTGATGTAATAAGGCAGGACTTTTGATGTTTCACCAGCAGCTCTACCTGCAAAGGAATTCAGATGTGGTGGGCTTGTCCCACATAAGTCCCCAAACACATAGGAAAACATAAGCCTATTAATTTTCCTTCAGAAGGGAGGGATCTAAGAAGATCTCACAACTCTAGGGTGCTACCAGGATACCCAGTGCATCCTTGGTCAAGAGGTAAAAAGGTAACTGTAAGGGCAGAAACAGAAGAAAGAAATACATACGTATAGGACTCTTGGCTAGCAGGTAGGCAACAGTCTCTCAGATAAACCTTAGACATTTTTTCTCCCAAGTTATCATTAATTGTCTTCCTGGCAGAGCGTTGGACCAATACATCTGTGATATGATTTACCTGTATCTATAGCAATCTGTTCAAGCAGGTGATGTTACACTTTGGAGTGCAGATCCTGCACGTATTTATGCTGTAGTCAAGAATTCCAAATCTGTTTACTTGCTTTTGACAGAGAACCTAATGCAGAAACTGCTGCTTTGGAGTTTTATTTTTTCACTCTTCATGCACAAGATTGAATTTTAAAATGGTCCTTCTGCTTCGTATTCCATAGTCCCGCCACCACCTGTAACTCTCTTTGGATAATTTTAGATTTTCCTCTGCTTTTAACATCCAGTCTAGCATTTGAGCCAAGACCTGCTTTCTCTTTGTGACACTGTCACTCCACTGACCTTGTGCCCGTCTCTTTTATGAAAAACAAACAATAGTGAAAGTCACATTCAGAATGAGATCCTGATGTAGGGATCCTCTGTTGAATGTTATCTCTTATTTCAGCAGCTTTGCTGGCTTCAGCACTTGGAAACATTTATATTCCATGCTGACTGGGATGCATGCTTTTTTTTTTAAGTATTCTTCTAATCTTCTCCTTCAGTGTGTACTTAACCAGTTCATTCAGACTCACTTTCTGAGAATGAGCTTGGCAGGCAAGGTACAGGGAGCAGAGCGGTGCTCTTATGAGTGGATACAGGCTGTTCAGCTCCATTTTGAGTAGATATCTTTACTTTCTCAGACACAGTAAAGATACCAAACATTTGGAACATTTTGAGGAATGCTGTGTGACTTACAGCATCTTTTCATAAAACTTAAAAAAAAAGGTAATTGTCATGTTTCAATGTTAATTCAAAATCCTTTTCTTTTTCTTCCTTCCTACTTACTTGATGAAACATTTCCCTTTTACCTGGCGGTGCTCTGGACAGTTAAGGTGAAAGAATATATTGTGGAAAGAAATACCTTATAGAATAAATGAAAGAAAGAAATAATAAATTCAGGTAGTCGTGCAGCTTCAGAGAAAAACAGGACAACTGTGCTGTAGGTACTGACATTATTAAAGTCACTTGCTATGTAGGGTGAGAGGGTAGGTCTGATTCTCACACTGAGGTGATTAAGAGATAATGTTGCTGTTCAATTTCCAACTGCCACATCAGCTTATTCCTCTTTTCTCCCATTTTATATCGGTCCCAGAAGCAGTTTACATGCAAATATACCTATTTTATAACAAGTTCAGATCTTGTGGGAATCCAGTCCAGTCACACAACTGGGAACATCTTCAATATTTTTCTGCTGGCAGAGCTCCAGGCAGGTCTGCATCACACAGTGGAGGTGCCAGGATGGCTGCTTTGTTTTGCTGGCAGTGCAAGGGTCCTCCAGTTGAAGCATGGATGAACGCTTTTCAGGGAACACGCATTTACCTTTGTAAATTCAATACGTCTCATCTGTGCCTCTAGTACCTATATTTATTCAGTGTTAATAAGCTGAGTAGAGGGGTAGGAAGTCCTGATTCTCCTGAGAAATTAAAACTGTCTGTGAAAGTGAGGTTTTCAAAACATTGCCTTCACGTGCATGACCTGTCTCAGGTTTTCCATTCCTGCAGAAACTTTCCATGCAATTTTGTAAAATATTTTCTCATGAAGTCACTTTAAATAAAACAAAATGAAGTGCAATGACGAAATCACAGTAATACACAGTAGTTCAATATTGATCTGTTCAAATTGTTATGCTCAGTCCTACTTGGAAAGGGGAATTTGGGCTGACAGATACATTGCCTCTGGCTGACTTGGTTATGTACCTTCCCTAGTGGGTTGTTCCAGATCAAGGACTTGGCTAGAAGATACTGATCTGTGGGCTGGGCTTCTTTTCAGTGGCAACCAGAGCATGATGGCTGTTACATGCCAAAATCTCTCTCTGTACTGGAGTCAGGATGTTCAAGGGCACAGACCTGTATTTAATATCTTGGAAGTGTTTCTAGGTCCATTGATTGAAAGATAGCCACAATCCTCTTCAGCTTCAACTGAAATTTGTGAAAATGTTGCTGCTAGTGACTCACTGGGACTACAATGAATCTTGTGGGTTTTAACTGTGTCTCATGGTGTCCTTGATAAAGTTTGATTGCTCACTAGTTTTGCCTGGACCACATCCAAAAGTCCATGAAAACCAGTGAGCTTTATAATTATACTCCAAAGTGCCAGAGTTGTCATCCTTTATATTTCCATTTCTTCCTAAAGAAATTAAAATGAGGGATATCACAGTTCCGATCATATCTTCTCTTATAATTCTTTCTTAGAGTACTTTGGGTGCAATCTTTCAAGTACAAAATATTATGTGCTTAAAACTCTTACAGTTCTTTTCTTAATCTTAGTCAGAGTTAACATTTCAATGTCTCACTTGTATTTCAACGTATCTTAGTGGATGTCTTTTGGGAGTTTATGACTACATGTGAATATTATGATCCAAGGCAACCTTTAAAACAGGAACATGGTATAACTTGATAGTAGGAACATTATAAATTAAAAAGAAGCTGGTCTTGCCTTTTATTTCCTTTTTTTTTTTTTTTTGGACCTGCTGTCCAAAACTTGTTTAGGCTTGCCTTTGAATTTCCTGATCAATGTTTCACAACAATCATTTCCCCAACTGTATTCTTAAGCCATAGCTTCATCTCTGTCTCCCAGTCTCCTCTTTCATTTGGTCACGTGCATACATGGTATAGACAATATCCATAAATTATTACAACTAGGGCAATCTACAGTGACCAGAACCTCTGTCTCAATCAAGATACCAGCATGGACTGAGAGATAAGGGTGCAAACAGGCTGATGAGAAAATCATCAGATTCTGTGGAAGTGTAAATACTCCACAAAGTTCTGGTGCATCAGTGGCGGGATGGAGCTGTTAAGTTGTCTGAAGTAAAACTTTTGTAGCTCCTCATAAATGGTCTGTTGGATTGTGGTAAGAGTTGGAGAGTCTTTGGCTTTACCTTTGGAAAGCATATCCTAAAAATTAACTCGAGGAAAATTTATTTCCAAGCCAGAGGCAAAGCCAATATCAAAATACTACAGAATATCTTCCCTCAGCCAGCCCTTGAACTCTGTCAACAACCCTAATAACTTCAATAATTCTAATATTAGTACATCACACAACTCTAATAACTTTTTTTTTTTTATCAGAGAGTTTGTCACCTGTGATGTGTTAGCTAGGATCACTCAACATTTTTCAGGAACAAGTACTTGAACAAAGAAGCAAATTCATACCTGGACTCTTGGCAAATACCACAATTATGGTGGCACTATTTTGGTTTTATTTTCATTTCCTGGTGGTGCTCTGTCTTAATATAAAATGCTCAGGAACCAAAGTCCCCTGTCATTTATATTTACATTGGAGCCAAATCCTGCAGCATCACTGAAACCTGAGAAACAATTTTTGGAGGAGCGTTTACAGTATTCCCAGCCAAAGGTATAGTGGGTTCCATTTGGGACCTAAGAAACCCTAAAAAAAAAAAAATCCTTATTTATTCTTCTCTTGATGAGAATTAGAGCAAATAAATTTAACGTTTTCCAGCCTAACAATGAAAATTAGTGCAGCAACTAGCTGTCAGCTAACATTTTCAGTTGGCCAGGAGCCCTGTTTGAAGCTGGTAAGCACTTGCACATCACTTCAGGTACTTGTTGCTCAGCAACTCAGGCATCAGAGAGCAATATCTGGTCTCAGTTATGTGAATTATGATAGCTTAGACTGGTGCCAATCTGGACTCCTGTTTACATGTCTAGATTCATATTTAAATGCCTACAATTAAATACACAGGTTTGTTCATTCAGCTTTTGGACCACAAATGTAATAGATATGAGTTAATTTGCTGTGTGACTTTACCAGGAGGGGTATTGCCTTTCTGTCCTATCTATTGCCATTCTTTAAAAAGTAGTGATATAGGACAACCCACCCAAAGGCAACATTTGTAAGCCTGTTCAGAAATTGAGGGTTTAGAAATAAAAGCATGACTTCACCAGGCATTTGATCAGCCTCTTGAGTTTAGCTTCAGAAATCAATGGAATATTTCTTTGACTTTGGTGGGCTTTGGATCAAGCCCTGTAAGACACCATGCAAAAAAAGGAGAGGGGTGACCTATCATTTTGTAACAGTGCTGCTGACTTTTCTCTCTTCTGGATCCTCTTTTAAGGCTTCACCTGTTCTGACTAAACCAGTTGGCACCTGACATTTGGATAATGGCTCAGCTGAAGCACACACAGGCAGCAGGCTGAGTTTACCCTTTGACTTCCATCTTCCCTTTCTGATATGATGCATGGCATTTGCGTTGCCTTACTGCGCTGCTTCTGAACCTGAAAACTTCGCTTATGTGTGCTGCTGAGAGATGCAGAGGTGATCACAGATCAGATACACCTTTTCCTGCCGAACACTTGTCACTCTGGTTAATTACAGAGATGGAAAAGCACTTTAAAGACTTGTTTGATTCTGTCTCTCTCTCATCTTCATTTTGCCTTGTGTATTTTTTTCAGTTGCCTAAATGTGGGAACATCCTTTATCTTTCATCTACCCAGGACTGTCTTTAAAAGGCACAAAGTATTTTGACACACAAAGATCATTTTTTCCCTCCCCTGTTGTCTAAAATGGCAGTCAGATCACATGCATTGTTTACTCTTTTGACATCTTTCCAATCCAATTATTATCATCTATCATGGTAATGCCTTGATTACCTTGACAAGGTATCATTATATTACAGCAGCTGTTCCAGCTGCTTTGCAGAGCAAAGTTGGCAATAGCAGGGCAGAGACTATATCGAGAGGTTGTTCTCAAGTTAAGTGGTTTAAGCTGAGAAAGTCTTTAATAAAGGAATCTGAAGTGGTCCATCATGTAATGATTAAAAAGCAAGTTGGATCGGTGTGCAGACTACTCTGTTATGGCTTGTTCATGGTACTCTAAATGGAGAGCATCCCTTGTTTCATGTCTGACCAGTTCTTGATTACCCCTAATGACTCATCATAATAAATGTAGTACTAATTTACTGAGATGTTTCAAGTATTAATTCCTCCCTGTAGTTGCTTGGACATGACATGCTCTCTTTTTAGTGTAAAAGCTTGCCAAGTTCTACCCACAAATAATTTTTAAAAGTAATTAAAGCAAAAAGGCTCAACCATTTTTTTTCTGAAAGAGTCGTGAAATGATAATCATATCTGTAATTTATTCTGATGTTTCAAAATTACGTGGATATTGGTTTTTTCCCTAGTGTTTTTGTATTCTATTTTGCCTAAAGGAGTGTGTATGTGGGTATATTGACTATATTTGAATCTGACCCACTCAATTACCTTATTGTTTACAGTGACCATCCACTGAAACTTTGATATACATGCTTCAAATTATGATGTCGCTAATTCAGTTAGATTTTCTTGCTAATCTACCTACAGAAACATTAAACATTAAAAGGAATGTAGGAGCTGTCAAATATAGTCTCGCTGATTTGCATATTTATTTTGCTTAATTTTTAAATAAATAAATTATTCAATGATCACAGAATCACACAGAATCACAGAATGTTAGGGATTGGAAGGGACCTCGAAAGATCATCTAGTCCAATCCCCCTTTAAATCACCTCTGATGTTTTGATCAATGACCCTGCTGGCCTCTCCAGATAATTGCCTTCAAAGAAATCATCAAGGCTCTTTTTTGCTATTCTACAATGTGACAAAGCATTGACAAAGCATCTTCACTCTGTTCCATGTCATACGCAGATAATGTAGTATTATATTTCCTTTGATCTTCTGTAGTAATGTGAGTTTAAGATGATGTTTTTAAATAGCCAAATCATGTTGCATCTCTATATAATTGAGTGAAGTTATGTCATTAAGCAAAATGTGTTGAGATTACAAAACAATCTTAGGATTTAGATGCATGGTTTAGATACATATCTTGTATTAAAATTAATGAGAATGCCAATGAGTTCTCTGCATCATTCTGAATATTTCAGCAAAAAGCTACAACTTGAGGCTTTTTAGAAGTAAATGATTATTGATGTACATTATCCTTCATATTGAAATTGATTTAATAGCCAGATAAATATGATAACCAAATGCGTTTTATATGAAGTATCTCTTTGCTTTACACTACACAAGCAGACAATACCAACACAGCAAGAGAAATAGGCTAAAAATAACTCACAAGCCATAGGTCCATTAATCTTGTTTCCCACCTCTTCAATAGCGAAAACTAAGCTTATTTTGACAAGAGGAAATGTAGGCGCTCTCAATTAAATGTTCAATCACATGTAGTCTCGGGGATGTTATTCATAGCTTATTAAACATATATATGCATTATATTTAAAGACATAAGTTTGTTATTTTTTAACGACTTTCTTGTAACTTTGGATATTGATACAATTAAACTTTCTTCAAGGGAAGAAATAGATTCCGAGTTCATGTGTGTTTTAGCAAGAGTTGCATTGGTAAATTTCAGATTAAAGATACTCTTTGCCTGTTGCTAGTACCAATCATTGTGTGACTACCCTAAAGGACCTGGAAGGAAGATCAGATAATAAACTGGGTGTCTTAGTTGATGTTATGACTACATGTGTTGTTGAGTTTAGGCATAAAAATGTTAATACTTTCTGCTCGTTGGTCTAATCAAGTTCCCTTTGAAGCCTGTGCCTGTATTTGTGCTGTAAATTCTTGCTCCTGATGGAGAAAGGCATCGTTCCAGTATGTCCTTTCCAGCTGAAACTGCCATATCTTGCTTTCAAGAAACAGAGGAGTGACTAGTAGGCATTGAAAGGTTACAGAGCCATGATATCCTCCCATTTTTTGAGATCAAACTGGAGACAATAGTCCCCATCTATTCTGTGTAGTCATGTCGCAAACCCTGATCTTTATTAGCTTTCAGCAAAGCTCATATTGCAGCTTTTTTCCCCCCACAAATAGTGACTAAGTGAGTTATTTGAAAAAAAAGATCAAAAATTCATTCTAAAGCTGAAGTGACCAGCCCAGATACTATGGTCTAGATGCATCAGACTCTTCACAATGCACCATGCAAGGAAATTGTTGATCAAGTATTGCGTGCTTCAGGCTGAGTAACTAGATACAGCTTACCCCCAAGATCACTTGGAATGGTTTGTGCCAGGAACTTAGATGTTTGCGCTTAGTCTGTAAAAAGAAACTTTAACATGTGTGTTAGGCTGCTTCACCTCTTTCTAGATAGGGAGGAAAATCTTGATTTCTCTGCCGGTGCGATGTCAGTAGAAAACTATTGATTTCAGTCTAGTTATACCAGGGACACTCAGACATGAAGCAAAAATGAACTAAGCCTTAATTTTTGATAGATGAGTTTCTTGTCCATATCAGTGGCAGATGAATGAAAACTAATATTGTAGTATTCTTTAAATGACTTGTTATTAACTATATGCAAAGCAATGATGTAACAACTAGGGTGCAAGAAGCACGATAAAGATGACTTGACATTTCACAAACCATATTGTAGAAGACTATTTATTTTCCTCACAGTCTGTGAATGATTAAAAAAAGGAACTAAAGAAGACAAAAAAATATCACTGAGGTCTAAATGAAATATATATGTATTCCATTAGTTAAAATAAAACCATTCTAATATCTACCTGTGAGCTTCCTTGTTGATACACTGTGTGATTTGTTTTAGGCATTTCAGAAGTTGTAAAAACCATTTCTACATAATACTTCTACAGAAATGTGCTTCTGCACGAGCATAAAGTCTTCCCTGTGAGTCCTGTGTGGAGAAGTTAAGGATCATATGTCAGACTACCCACTGGAGTCTGCAAAAAGGAATTTGTAGTAACTATCAAAAAGTTATGATTATTTTGTGCATCTGGATGAACAAAGTATTGACTATGTCTTCTCAAAAGATTAGCACAATACTGTCACAGGTTACTTTCTCTCTAGAAGGTTACATACAGGAGCAAGACAATGCATGTTCCTCATTCTTCTGGAAGATTAAATTTGTGACTTTACAGGGTTACAGTGCAAACTGTAGGTTGTTGTAAATGGCAGAAAAGGCCACCTGGAGTGTCTATTTGAAATAACTGATGGGTGTTTTTTTTCTTTCCTATGATCAGATAAAAAGTGAAATTCAAATTCACTCAAAAAACATTTGGGGTTGTTTTTCTGTTGTTCACTTTTCAGTTTCTTTGACTGAAATGGTTCCTTTTTTTTTAATATGAAAAGCACACAGTCCTTGAGATAGTTTTGTTCTGATGGATGTTGAATCTGGCTCAAATCCTAAAAATATTTATTTACCCACTCAGTATTAAGCACAGGAGAAAACACCTGGCTAGAGAAAAAAAATAGTGTGTAAAATGTCCCATAGATGTGTGATTTAAATGAAGAAAGAGACACATTACTCTGAAAAATGAGACTGCTATTGTTGGCAATTGATATCGTAGTATTAAATATTTTTTTTGCTATGCCTCCATTACAACAGTTTCAAAATACTTGTGCAGCTTATAACAACACAAATATGCAAGTGTCTTAAGTTATTTGTAAGTCATTCCATTTGCAATAGCTACAGTAGATGACAAAAAAGAATATTTTAAATGAGCGTGTTATTTGGGAGATGAAACACTTTGGGAAAAGCATAAAAATGATTTTCTAAACAGAGTTCAAGCTAGTCCATGTGATATAATTTTGTATGGCTGTCATTTCTGGTTTTATTACTCAGTGAGTTGGGAGACATCATGTGACTAAACAAGTTTTATCTTACTGGAAAATTTCTTAAGAAGGCTATTTTACACACAGTTTTATGAAATGCCAGTTATTTTCCAGTTAAACAAAGTTTCCAATGAGCTTCCTTAGGAAGCCTCCACCAGTCCCTTTCACTCCCTCAAAACTTCAAAGGTACATTCAAATATTACCTCAAATACTCAATTCTTCTTTACTTTTTCTTTGCTCTATGAAGTGTTTAGAAACGTGAATTTGGAAATGAAAAACCTGTAATTTGAGGGACATGAGGGCTGAGGTACAAAGCACCATCAAAAGAAGGCACATAGTGGGGCAGAACCCTGCCACATGCCCTCTCATTCTCTATCAGGGCACATTAAGAAAGAATTTAAGTAAGTATCTTGTTGTGCCTAAACCCTAAAAGATATTGTATAATATGTGCTTTTATGTACTCTTTTTATCACTTTTCTCAGTTTGTGTCACAACGTTAATGCTTTCTTAATGCTGTTTTCGAGTGTGAGTTAGACTTTTTTTTTTTTTTATGATAGTTAATAGCTTGACAGAAGTCTTTAAGTTGTGATTAGAACATGCCTCCAGCTTAAACTATATTTGCAGTCTCTGGTTAATTTTGAATTGTTAGGAAAAATACACCCGTGTTTTTTGCTAAGAGTTACATTGTAGTTCTGTGCACTGACTGCTAAATCCAAATGTGCTACAGTACAATGGAAGACATAAGCATTATTTTGTGGAAAAAAATTAACTCAGTTCATAGTTGTTTTTCTCTTCGGCATTGTTCACTTTGGGGCTGAACAATCTCTTAGTTTAGAGTGTATCATTCGCGCAGACAGTAACACCTGCATCCTCATCATGTCAGCTGCTCTTATCCTGTCCATGTCACTAGGGGAGTCCGTGAGACTTTCTGCGCATCAATTTTTTAACTTTTTCCTTTTATCCAGAGTTTTGTTAATTTAGAAAGTGACTGAGGAATGATATGGTTAAATCAAAACCTTCGAAAGAACATACAACAAAATGTTCATGTAAGAACTGTAGGATTAACAAAAATTATTTTATTTTTAGTTTTATTTTTGTCTTGGCTATTAACAGCATTTTTGCAAAAGTTTTGAGTGTTTTTAGTAATGGAAAATCCTGTTATTTTCCAATTTATTTGTTTCCACACCCACAGGGGGGTCTGGATCAAGTGAAGACTGGTTAAGGTGCTGTATTACACAAAGGAGATGGGGATAAAGGGTTGCATTTCTATTGCCCCTGTTCGACATGATGCTTTTGGGAGCATCTCTCTGGAACTTCAATAACTTGAAGGAGGAATCAAGCTGGAACCAGATAATAGCAAGAATTTAACTGGATTTTAGATCCAGCCTGGTTTGTAAGGGGTTGTGGAATCCATCAGGCTGGAAGTCATCGTAAATGTGCCTGTTTTCTGCTCTCATAATTTGTGTTACCCCATAGCCTACTAAAATATGCAGATGCTACTGAGAATAATCAAGCATAGCATCTTCTCATATTTTAATATAAACTAGCTTATCAGCTGATAAGAAAAAGATGCATGTCATGTAATCAAGGAAAATGAGATAAATATTAGCATATTAAATAACCTCTACCCATAAATATTATTCTGAGCTTTCAGCATTTCAAGGTGAGAATGTCCTTTGTGAAGAGAAGCAAACTTCTATGTATATAAAAGAAAATTAACTTAGTGTTAGTAATTTGCTATATTCCCTTTTCAATTATCTTTGATATTTGTCTTTGAGTAAGAATTATCACTTTCAGAATCTAACTTTTTTCTACCACTCTGTCCTTGAATTAAAACACTCTTTATGGCATCCCATTTGTTGCCATGGAAATGAATGTAACGACAGAGTCAACATTGTGGATTCTCTGGATGAAAAAGTAGGGGGGGGTGAATTGTGGGGGGAAAGGCAAATATTGAATTTGAATAGATTTCTTTTGGACTTAGTGACTGAGAAAAATGGATGTTGACTGAAAGAAGAATGGCTTAAAATCTAATGTACGCAAAAGGTTTTGAATCTGTAGGAAAAAAAATAATTTTTTTTTCCATAAGAAAGCTACATTTTGCAGCTTTGACCATCTAGGACAGTGGTGTTTCACTGTAGCTTGGAAGGAGACCTCTGATAACTTTTGAAGAGTGGTGTCCTATGAGAGCTGTGTCATCTCTGTGCTTATTCGTGAGGAGTGGGACTGTGTCAGCCAGCTGTTTTCCTGCTCAGCTGCTCTGCAGAGATTCAGAGCGATGGTGGACCTAGCTTTTAGTATATTTGAGGCATTTGGCTAGAGATGCGCGTGTTGCTACAGAATCATGCCTGTTTGCTGCATCTCTGCATATCTAGATTTTGTGAAGATGCCACAGGCTTACAGCTGTGTTGGACGCAATGGTTGTGCAGGTCTTGATAGCTTCTTTGCTGATGATTAGCTTTCGCTGATTAGATGTTACTGAGTCAGCAGGCAGGAAGGAAAAAGTTCATGCTTTGTTTTCTTTTTGTGATGAGTAACTGTTTATGCCATGGAGTCTGTTGAAACCAGTCCCTCATGCTTGCACAAAAACTGCTTCAGAAGAAATGTTAGCTTGCTGCTCTGGAGCTGGTTAGTGCCTCCAAGTCTTACGAAAGGTTCAGATTTGCCTGCTCACATGAGTGAAACTTGGGTCTGTATATTCTTCTCCATTTTACCATGTGAATATAGAATGCAGCTATAATTGTTGCCGTGGGATGCTTTAGGATAATATCACTTACCTAGTCATTAGGAAGGAAGATGGCTTTCTTGTAGCTGTAAAGGCTTTCGCTTTTTCCAATCACATAAGGATTATTTCCCTTCAATAGTAAATGAATAATGGGAAACTAATAAGAAAGGGATATGCCAATTTCTTCTCTCTGACTAGCTATGCTCTTTGGGAATGTTAATAACTGTGGAAATGGCCTTGGCTCACTTTTCAGGAATGAAATGAGATTGACTTTTTAATGTCCATTATATGCTCTCAGGGACCAGTATTATGATCTGTGTCTTTCTTTTTGGAGTTGCAAAGAAGGGAGGTGTCTCCCTTACCACCTCACCTGGCCATGAACATCATCTATTCTACAAGCTCTAAAACATGCAGATGAACTGGTTGGGTTTGGAGACCCAAAGCTGTAGCATCTTGCTGTGGTACAATAAAGATCCCTGTAACAGAAATATTCTAAAACATTGATTTTCCATGAAACTCTGTGATTACCTTAAATTCAGTTTAGCGCTAATTCTTTAGAGGAACTCTAATTTTCCTGAATTAACAGGGATCCTTTGGGACCTCATGGACATATGTTATCAATGATCTGTCAGCCCTAACAATAAATGTGAAGTCATATTTTGATGACTACAGGCTTTGGATAAGCCTGTAACTGACTTGTTCAATACTTCAGTATCCTCTACTAAGGTAAAAACCTCACTTATTTGTATTCTATTTTAATACAACTTTTATCAATCCCTCCTTGAAAGGGACAGCTTTTAGCTAGATTATTTTGTTACAATCGAACTACATAATCTTCTGTCATTCAGTCTTAGTTGTTGTCCTGTCATTATGATGATCTTTGATAGATGTAACTGAAGTATATTTTAGCCAAGGCAAAACATTTAGCATATTTAGTCTCCAGCTGCACAAATTTGGTTCATTTCAATTCAGTACTACTAGATGGAAGTGCCACAGAGGGTAACCTCATGGAGGCAAGGGTCAATCCTCTATCATTGTTTTCCCTATTTAATCAAAGGGACCTTCAATATTTTTCCCTGCATGTTCAGCTACCATTGATGTATCTTTCCACAGGTATTAGTCTAACTTCGCCTATGAACCTTGAGGATAGAGGTTCGACACTCCCCTTAATCTGTTTCAGAGCTCAGCTCCTCTTATTCGCATCTTCCATGCTGCACTTTATAATACAGACTGTTAATTTTCTCTTTATAGCATCTCTTTTGTGTGTGTTTAAGGAATGTTGTACAGCCCACATTCCACTGTCTTGTCTAGACTAACCAGTAACAGCTCTTTCAGACTTCCCTCATAGGTAATACTTTCAAGTTGTAGAATGACTTTTATTGATCACCTCTGGACTCCCTCTAATTGTGCATGTGTCTTGTATGTTGCAGTGTCCCATGTGGAGCACATTCCTTTAGCTAAGGTTTTACCAAAGCTGAAATGACTGAAGTGTTCTTTCACTTGCCTTACAGGCTATACTTCCAGTAGAAAATATCTACATTTGAGCAAGATTGATTTTTTTTCACAGTAATATGATACTATTGATTCATTTTCAGCTCGTTACACACTGTCTTGTCACAGATCCTTCCAAAGAGCAGCTGTTTTGATATCTGTTCCAGGATCTGTTCCAGTCCTTATTTGATTGACCTTGTTATGGATCTGCACTGGGCAATATAGTCACCTAGTCCAGCGTAGTGTAATCAGTTTGGAAGGACTCCTGCTTGTATGTGCATAACACAGCTCTACTGATCAACAGGTTGCATCACCTAAGCCAAAGCCTGTTGTGCGGTGTCCTTAAGAATGAGAGAAAAAGGGTTGCTGAGAGCAGGTGGTTTGACAGCCATGATTATAACTTGAACATCCCATTCCCTAAAGTTTAGTTCCATGGTTGTCAAGCTCGTGAAGAATTTCAGTCCCATACTTTCATAGTGGTGGTTAAATATACCCAAAATGACACATGGTCTCTCTTTGTAAAGGTAAATGTCATCCATGAGATGTATACTCCACAAGACTTTTACAGTCTACAGTTTTATACCTACAAAAAAGCGCTTTGATCAAGTTAGTGGTCTGCATTTTAATGGATTATACAGCCCTAAGTAATTACTGATGCGCTGTATTGAATGTCTTATGACAAGTCAGTAAGGCAAAAGCTTTGCATGTGGATATTAAAAATATTTCAATGTGGTTTTTTGGCCAGAGGTTTGTATCAAATGGAATAAATTGTCTTGAAGACACAGCATTCTAGTAAACTAGAGATATCAATTATATTTGAAAACTCTAACAATTATTAAGCTTCAAAGAAAATATTTTTAAGGATTTATTTTTAGCACCTAAAATTATATTTTTAATACTGCATCCTACGGACTGTTTTTTTTTTTAACACAATACAATTTATGAGACATAACTCGTAAGCATGTCTACCTGGACCAGTGTTTTGTCATGCATGTGTAATTTTCCATTTCTGGTGAAGTATTGTGTCAAAACCAGACATTCAGTAAGGGAAACTCCGAGGATGTACACAACCAAAACTTCATAAAAAGTTTTTCATTAGCTTCAACTTTGGTGGAAACAATTTTTTCTCTTTTCTCACAAAGTAAATTTTGATGAGAAAATAGAAATTGACAGTTGAACGTGCCCACTTCTGACATTATTTATGTAGTCACATGTAACTCCCAATAAGATCAGGAAAACAGATTGTTTCCTTGCATTAAGTATTTTGCACTGGTCACCTTACATTTGATGAAATCAGATTCAACCCCAAATTGTGCTATATGATGTGATCTCAAAATATTCTGGTTGCTTGCTTCTGTTACCCATATTAAGAAAACCAAGCTATTTTCATGGCTCATTTTATTCATCAGAGGAATTTTTACACTACTATCAAGACTGCTTGTCATGGCATTTTCACTTTGTGTGTTTAATCAAGTTACAATGTGTGGTCTCTTGTTAAGGAACAAAGAAATTGGTGGTTCCAACATTAGTGGAACAATGCAAACTACTGAGTATTTTCAAGAATGGTTTTTGTAAGGATGAAAAAATGGTGGTGTGACATAGAAAGAGTTATTAGATATTCAAATACCACCTGGTTGAGAGCTTATGTTGTGTTACAAGACTAAGAGAAGCTGTTGTAGAGAGGGCAGAAAAGGAAGTTTGCTTCCCCTTGTCTAGCTGGGCTTATGTGTGAGCAATTAACTTGGGATATAGACTGCTTTGTCTTGGGTTGGAATTTGTTTCTACAGGCCGAAATCAGGATCTGAAAGAGGACATCTTTGAAGCCTTGGCTGAGACATGGCTGAGATGCATTCTTGCAGTATTGTACTCTGGGTTATACTATATGCGGACTCTGTGCTAGACTGACTGTTACATCATCTGAGATCACTGTCTGATGATTAATGCATTTTAGTGAAAAGAAGGGCTTTTTGGCTTCTGCTGCTGAAGTGGCTGGTTATATTGACAATGCTTTGCTTTGTTTTGCTTTTTCTTCCTCCAGTAACAGGCTAACGCTGTCCACCTTACGTCACTGAGTAACCCCTCGAAACCATTCCCATCAATGGGTAGGAGATAATTAAATGTTATTTCACTTTTAAAATAATTTTATGCTTTTCTGTTTGATTGTTTATCTATAGTCACTGAATAAAGCCCACGAAAGTGTCATTATTTGTATGTGAATTTGAATCAACATATTTGTTTAGCTTTTAAAGGCACAAGAGCAAAGCACAAACAGAGTTCTTCATCTGACTTTTAGAAAGCAAAGGCAGAGGCCCTCTAATTGCTGTAGTCCTTTGACTAATTACCTCTTATAACTATAGTTAAGCTGCAATTGATTCTGTAATAATTGGGTGTTACCAGGGATGATGCATATCGGAAAGCGAATCTTTGGTAGGAAAAGATTGCCAAGTCAGATACACTGTAATTATTCAAGGACAGACAGTTTTGAAAAACAAGCGTATAAGAAGGTCAGGCTGAGCAATTATTTTGGTTTAGAACAACCATTCTCTGGCATGTTATTACTTGCTGTACGCCCTACACAGCTCTGATCAGTGTCAGGAAACAGCCAATAAGCTTATGCTTGTGACTCCTGTGGCCAACCAAAGACACATGTTAAAATGAGGCAGCTCTCTGACAGTAAATGGGAAGCTCTGAAGACTTTTACACTAAGTAATAATTTTCAAATGTGAATTAATAAGCATGTCTCACAAAGAGCTCAGTATGTTGTATTTTCAGTATTTTTTAAAGTCTGGCTGTAAGTCTTACAATGAGAACTCAGTTCTTTGAGTAGCTGATCTGTAAAACAGGCTAGCTGACAGCAGGCCATGAGATTGCAGTTATCAAAAAGTATTGATAAATAATTTGGGTCTTTGAGTGTTCTCAGGTCACTGAGCTAGAGTTCATGGGGGTCCTGGTGACCAAAAGTTACGGACATGCTGGTCTGCAACTGACTTCCTTGGGGTTGGCCATCAGAAGGCAACATCACATATCTGTTTACGCAGAGGCAGAACACTGGAAAACATACCTGGGCTTTACTGAATATATCTGAATAAAATCCTCAAATCGTGTCCCAGCGTGCTCTATGCTCATATTAAAACATAGTGAAACTGGGCTTACATTCTCGAGGGGCACAGATCCCCATGTTTGCAAAAACATCTATCTAGTCAGGGATCTGGAGGGATTGTCTCCAGAATACAGTAGTACCTGTTTCCAAATATGACTGACACATCTAATTGGCTATTGATAGAAATGCTGCTTTTTCCTAAAGTGGAAATACACTGAAACTAAGTGTAAGGCCTGAGGATGATAAAGCAGGTAGTGAAAATCAAAGGAAGATTGCTTGTTTCAGATAGTGTTTGGTTGATTTTCTCTACAGTACCTGGAAAATATGATATCATGGGTAGACTGTTCTAGCAGCCAGAAAAAAAATGTCAAGGGTGTCCCAGCCATGCAGATTTACATTGGAGTTTAATATCTATGTACTACCCTGCAACTACTGATAAATAATCAGAGGAGGAATAAGAGTATTTGTGTAGAATCTCTGTATATGCATAAAGGAGAAGAATGCTGTATGTGTTAGCATTCACTTATAACATAAGTGCATATGAGTGAGTGAATGGAGTTTGAGTGCACTTCTTGATAATTTTTTTTTTTATACAGAAATGAGTATTGCAGAATGACTCTTAAATAATCTGGTAAATCACTGTGTAGCAACAGCACTGCACTAAATAAATTGCTGCTACTGGCAGAGAAACTTATTCTAATCTTAAGTCCTTCCCTACTCCAAGTAACATCAGAAAAAAAAAAAGTCTTGTTATAAGCACAAAGATGCCAGGAGAATAGGGAGCAGGCTCTAAGGGCATCGTGGAAAGTAGATGAGAGACAGGGTGCTGTGTAAAGCTAGAGACAGAAAAGGAGAGGTAGCAGCAGATGGGATCTATAAGCTTATCAAGATACTGCCTCCCAAGCAGAAATGGGTCACATTGGGTGGAAACAAAGCAACCACAGGACAACAGAAGAGTGACCTGATAAAATGCAATATACTGAAAAGGAAGGAGAAGCTCCAGGGGTGGGGGAGGGAGGATGCTCTGTGAGGCGAACATTGAAGCTGACAAATGAAGGGCAGAGTACAAGCAAACAAGGGGACAAACCTGCAAGTGATTAAATAGACAATTCAAAAGACATTAAGTTCCCGTGGAAGACAGATGGAGTTGACATTAGGAGAAGAAAGCTGCAAATAGAAATGGGAAGAGCAACTGAACATTGGTTTCCTCTCTAGGGAAGAATTCTGTGTAGTCTTTTTTTTTTTTTTTTTTTTTTAAACAGAATTGGCAAAGCAGATGACAAACTCATAGAGGAATGATGGTTTTTCTTTTATTCACTTCCAGTAGATCTTGTTTGCGTGCAGATCTGATCTCTGCCCTCCAATGAATCATAAGTGTCTGGTATGCCAGACGCTCAAACTGATTAATTTGTATTAACACTGCTAATATATGGGACAGCTTACGCTGACTATCACTAATAGCTGTCTGGTGCAGGATTACCTGAGTTTACTGTGAAAAAGGATCAGTATGATTTTTATAGATAATTGCACATTATGGCTGTGTGTGCATGATGAGCATTAGAAAGAGGCCTCTACTACACAACTCAGATGTGAGTCCAGAGTTTGATACTCCCCTCTAATTTGGATGTGTTCAGTTTTGACTTGGCTCATTATGAATGGAGAGACCAGCTGCAAAATTCAGATGCTGTTCTAAATTTGGAATCTGAAACTTGCCAGAGGTCAGGGACTTTCAGAGATAAAAGTGAGGTTTAGAACTGTCTGTAATAGGAAGATAATATATATTTTAGAAGGAGTGACTTCAGACTTCCTCTCGTCTGTGATTTACTAGGTATATCACACAGTGAAGGTTTTTATGAAAACTCTGTTTGCGTGACCCTCAGTGACAGTTCTGTGTTCTGTCTGGATCAGATTCTGATCCTTTACACCCTAAATCCTTTGTAAATCTGTAATGTTTCTATCAGACGTGAGAATGGAGTAGGATAAGGGAATAGTATCTGTATGGCATATATGAGCATACATGTCATTTATGATTATAACACAGCATTTGTGATTCCAGACTACTCTTTACAAGTTCTTAGGTCTAAATCAGAAAAACAATTCCATGCTTATGGCAGGATTTAGGCAGAATTTAGATTCTAAATTCCAAAACTGTAAGCCAAAATACCTGGTTCAGCTCTCTGCTCTTTCCTGAAACTGGGTGTCTGTGTCTTTGACCTGATAGTTTTTGTAGGTGCCTCAGCAGCTGATGCTGTGTCCAGTTCTCATAGGGATCCTAGTTGGCTGATGTGCCCAAAACAACCTTACAGCTAGGCAGAATTATACTCATCAGAAAATGCAGAGGTTTATTATTCACCTTCTCATTACTGTAGTTCAGGTCTTTCCATGTCAAACCCAAATGTCAGGCAATATTGTTGGGATCCTGTGGGAGTAAGAGTGGGAAACCAGGAAACCTGCACAGCACCACAGAGATCAAATACTGCATGCTGGTCTTAGCTGGCATACCAATTCATAGTACTGAAATTTTGTATTATGCTAGTAAGCAGTTCATGCTAGTGTGCTTCTGGGAAGGAGAGAGATGGGGAACTGTACTGTAAAGAGTCTTCACCAGGAGGGGTTGGAGGGGAACACTATGCTACGCGGAGGTTGCTGTCGAGCACTGCTGATCAGTTAAAACCCACACAGGGAAGGGAGCAGACCTCTACCTGCATCCTTGGCTCTGAGAGATGACTAAAGAACACAGCATGAATTGCACACAAGGCTTGCCACATGGCACTGCTAAATATCTAATGTGAAGCTGAAACCTGAATCGTTCAAGTGTCACCCTGCATAAATTTTTCAGGTACTCCCAATGAACATGCTGTAGATTTTTGTTTCCTACATCTTGTCCATGATCTATGGCTTATATTAAGGTTTCATGTATTTAAAATACCTTGCTTAATGCTTCCTTTTTTTTTTTTTCTTTATAATAACCCTGTGAGTTTTGAATAGAGCCCATCTGGCTGTATTTTAACAAGAATATTTTGTTCTTTATGTAGTTCTGTGGAAACACTGACTTTTCTCAATATGTTTCCTCCCTCTTTGGGGGGGAGGTGTTGCCCTCCCTGCTATCCAAAAACAGCCCCCTTCATCCCTAATTTTCATTACATTCCAGAGATTGTAAAATCTGTATACTGATTCTGCAGATTTAATTAGTGCAATTTCATCAATATTAAATTTCTTTCATTATAGAATACTTGATCGTTTAAAACCGTTTACAAGTTTACCATCTTGTGAAGGGCAGGCTTGTTGCTTTGATGTGAAGGAGGTCGGTAATCACTTTCTGGAAGAGAGCAGACACAAGAAGATGTAGCAGCTGATTCTAGGTAGAGAGGGTTGAAATCAATGAAGAAAGCTCAGAAAACATCTGAAAATAAAATTGTCATTGATGAAAGAGGCTCAAGATGTGAAAAATTATAGATATGAGCCTTCTGAAAGTAAAACTGATATGGCAAACTGAAATGAAAAGGTGATGGGAGGACTGACTGGCTCAAGTGGCTTGTCATTTGTAGGGAAAGTTTTGTGCCTGGGTCAGTGGCTTGAATTTGCACAGACTTACACATGACTACTGTTGAAAAGTTATTAAAATGTTCTTTTATTTATTTCTTCGGATTGATGTCATGAGAATCATTATGATGCTTTAGTTATGTTACTTGTGACAGCTGATACCCAAGACTTGATGCCAGGTTCACAAGGACGTTTAAATGCTTCGTGTGTATTAAGCATGTTTGCATTGCAGTTAATCACATGCTTAAAATGCATGTATAACCTTAAATTTCGGTCATGTCTGAATGAACCTTGTATCACACTTGTCAATTAAGCAGGACTATCAATACTGTGTGGGGTCCTACTGAGTATGGTTGGTTTGTGCTTCCGTGCTTATGCCAGTCCAGCCATAAATGTAACTGTCCACATTTATTGGTGTAAATCAGGAGTACACTGAAAGCAATGGTTTTCTTAATTGTTTTGTTATCTTTTATAGATGCACAGTTATTTTCCTGATTTTTTTCCTATTAATTCTTTTTGTGCGAAACAGTGAGCTGGAATTTTTTTGACTGTCTTGAATTTCAAAGGGAGCTCGTATCCGACTGAGACATGCACTGCAGAAGCACTTTTCTGGATTGTCTTTGTTCACAGTTGGGAAGCGAGGATGCTCCAATTTCTGGGCAGGATGTTTTGTTTTCCATTGCATTTGTTTGCTTTTGCTTTCTCTGTTGTGTGCATGCGTTTGGATTTAAGTGTTTACCAATTCTGCCAGATCTGTTAAGAGAGTGATCACTCCAGGCAGGAAGAGCAGATGAGGCTTCTTAGACCTTCATCCTGTATGTGGAACAACTCAGGAGGTGAAAATTCCCTAACTTAAGTCTCATTTCAGGGTCTGAACTGGAGTGACTCTTAAAGCAGTGTCAGCCCAGTGTCAGGAGCCTGGTAGACAGGCACATTTTGATGGCAATACTCTTAAAACTTCTTGTTTTCTCTGGTGAGATAGCAAAGGTTATCCCTGTAAATGAGTGCCACAAACCTCCAGGCAAAGTGTGGCTTCAGGGTGCACATTTTGGCAGACACAGTCAGACAGCAGTACTTGCCTTTACATAGATGCGTCCTGCCACTATGTCCTCTCCTTGCCATAATCTTTGGAGGAAATATGGCATTGTTTTATGAGTACTGTTAGAGGACCTACAGAAGCCCTGATGTCAAAAATGAAGTTGATGGTTTGGTGCTGTTTAGCAGCATCCCAGGTATACAGCCTTTCCTATCACCTAAGCATTCTTGCTTGCTGGTTCCATGCTGTGGTCCATGGAGAACTGAGGTATAATTAAGCCAGGATTGCCCTGGCTCAGTAGTGAAAAGGGGCTTTGCTACACTGGAGAGTTTTCTGTGATGTCTGTGTATAAACTATACGTCTTACCTGTAATTTTACTTATTTTAGAACTAGATCTAAGACAACATTGACTGAACAGCTTTTGCATGTAGGGGAAGGTGACAAGAATGTTATGGCAATTAGCGCAGCACTAAATTGCTCAATAAGTTCGAGCTCAAGTAAAGACAGCTGTAAACCTTGGAGGAGCTGTCATGCCCATCCAGTGAGAAGTTCAGCATCTGAAATGTTTGTTTAGAGACATGGCTGAGGAAATCAAGCCTTTATACACATTATGTATAATCTGAAAAGAGGCTCTGGATGAAGTCGTATGGAAGGGTTGATCCAAGTATGTTAAATCAGGTGAGGTGATATGCAATTAGCAACAACTTGTTAGGTGAAACACTGCATGAAAAGCCTTAGTGTGCCTCCCAACAAACACAATCCGCTGGGAATAAGAAAAGTGATCATTGCTGCTAGACTTGATAAAGACACGAGTAAATTTTACCTGTCGATACAGCAGGATTTTTATATCCTCCTTAGTAGCAACCAGTTCGTCTGGAGGTGCAACATCTAAATAGCTGGCTTGCTGACTTGCTTGTTATGTCAGTAATATGAGCAGAATTCTCAGAGTTTTGGCATTTTAGTTATATAAATCCAGACTTGAGACCTGTCTAAATCTTGACAGAGAGTGAAGGGAAAAAAAAAAGCACTCTGGATTACTTTTATCGCGGTGAGATGAACTCTGCACCAGAAGTGCCTGTGGTCTCAATTTCCTCCAAAAGGAAAGTGGATGAGTAGCTCGTGTAGACGCATATTGTAGAATTGCATAGATTTTAATCCTATAGGATAGAAAACAGGTATAATAATGGGGTCATACCCATTGTTAAGGATATCACTACTAACTATGCCTTCTATTATGCAATTTTCAGAAGGTGTGCATCAGAGAATGATTTGTTTTCAGTGTTTCTCTGTCATTAATTGCCTGCTATGACAGTCTTTTCACCTATTACATTTGTGTAATGCGTAGTCATCTCCAACCTGCACGGGTTAGTGTGACACCGATTAAAGCTCAAAATGAAGAAGCAAGTGTTATGAGAGAAGCGTGGGTTTGTGCTCAAAATAAGCACTTAACTGAACTAGTACGCACTGCGTTACCCATTGTGCTTCATTCTAGAGTTTCCTGAATCATAATCAAGGTGACTAATGGCCCTGCAGTCTTCACGGGAAAGTAACTATTTGCATGGCAGGATGAAAAGGAGTCAACATTAGACAATTTCAAAGATAAGACAAATTCAAACTATGGCTTGTGTCACCTTCCCTTTCCCTGACATTAGAGCAGTCTAATAATAGAATATATTTTTTACATGGGACTTTAACCTTCCACAGTCTGTCTTGCACAAGTGACAATGAGCCATCTATCATTCACATAAAGGTTCAATTTAAACCCATAAATGTGTGATGAAAAGATGAAATTCAGAAGAAGTGGTGGCTTTCTCTTTTACCTCCTTCCTTATACTTGTTTTGTATATTTGCATATGTTATTAGTTGGAGAGTTGTATTTGTAAAAGGAAGGCAGACTTGCACAGCTGGGAATATGTTGTTTTTCTTTAAAGTTTGCTTCTAATCTTTGAATCCTTTTACTCATTATGAAAGGCTCACATGAGATGAATTCTCTAATTACAATTGCAAATAGGATCTCATGGACTAATGCCTTATTTTTATGGTTAGGGTAACTGACTGCCCTGCTCCCAGGTTGTGGAAATCCAGGCTAAAGGAAGTTGCAAGGGGTCGCTTAGCTCATCTTCCAGCTCCAAGGCAGGACTAGCTGTACCTGCCCCATTTCTGACAAAACTTAAACCTCCAGCCTTGAAGACTGCCTGTGGAGCTTGAAGAGTTTGTGCCAAGGTTTCACAGCAGAGAAAGATATAGATTAGACATTCAGAGGAACTCCTAGAGCACTCTCGTACTCCAGGTTAAAACTGTTAATACTTGCCTTTATCACAAACAGATTACTGCCATATTGCAGAAAACTTTTATATACTTGACTACAGCTGTTGCATGCCTCTTCATTTCCCCTAGCCAAAATAAAGGGCATTCTAGCAACTTTTTTCTTGTATTTGCTAACATTTCCTGAGATGCTGGTTATTCTCATTCACCTCCTCTGGAATCCGTCCAGCAAGTCCAGCTCAGTCTCCCTTGAACTGCAGTGTAGTGCCTTATGCTGGATACAGTAATTTCTCAAGGCTGTCCTACTGGGTAGCAGAACATTGCTGTACTTCACATGTTTCTCGTGACACTCTTGTTCATACATCTAGGTACATTTTTTTGCCTTTCTCTGAGTAGCTTTTGTGCTGTGTTATTATCTAGATACTTCTCTGTTGACCTTCTCCTTCGCCTCTAGTCCCTCACCTGGAGTTTGCACAGCTGATTATTTGTCTCTGTGTAAAATGCGGAACTTGCCTTTATCAAATTGCATCTTCTTTCTCCCCCCCCCGCCCCCGGCCCGAATTGTTTCTCCAATTAGTCAGGCTTGCTTTGAATTCCAGACCTGTCCTCCTCAGTTTGAGGATGTCTGTGAATTTAAAAGCTTGTTCACTACTCCATCATTAAGGTCACTAATGAAAAAATATTGAATAGCTCTGCATTTGGATATAACCCAGGCAATACTGCTCACTATACCTTCCACTTTGGCAATGACAAAGTGATTCTCTGACTATAGTTTTCCAGCCAGTTAGATACCTCCTTGATAGGCATTGTTCCCCGGTTCATTTGTGAAATACTAGCAGTAGAAAAACAACTGCCTACCTCTTAAATTTGGTCACCATATTTCTGTTTCTTTGATAAACAATGAAGAGAGCAGACATCCATCCATGGTAAAACTTTGAACGAAAATTTGTGCTCGTACAAACCAAAGCTGTTCTTGTTGCTAAAATAGGAAGTAGTCTTAAACCCTGCCTATGTAGTGAAACCAGCACGATCTCTCTGCCACAACCATAGCAAGTCTGTGGATCTGTTCCCTTCCAGGGAGGCTGGACTAGATCTTCGCTGAAGACACCTGTCTCTGTTGTCCTGACCTTTGGACTGCTTTGAATTTTCCATCTACATATCAGCAGATGCACAATTTTGGTGTCCAGTGATCAGACCTCCAAATATAAATACCACACAGACATCCTCTGCGGTTCATAGAGAATGGAGATATACAGGTTTCCCATAATTTTCTGGCCCTTCTTTTCTCCCCCCGGGGGAAAACCAAACAACTCAACCAACTGAAATATCTCTTTCTTCAATTCTATCCAGTTCTCAGCAGGGATTTATGCTTTCTTGAGCAACAGCTACTTCTCATTTTATTTCTGAGACCTGTTTAAAAAGGGGATGCCATTCATTACAACATATCGGGGTATCGGCAGGCAGAGATTGTTTCAAGTAACTCATTTTATTCTTTTTAGTTTTCCTCTCCAACCGATTCATTAATAAGGGATGCGGTAATGGAGCAGAGTCTTTCAAACAGTTATAGGAACACATAGCTGGGCAAAGTCTGGTTTCCAGGACCAGGTTGATTAGAATTTGGAAAACGGCAATGAATACAAGTTGCAAGTAGAATTAACAAGACTGTGGTTTATTGTTTAAACACTAAAATTTCTTAAACTGTCAGCAGCCAGTAACCTAATCCTCGCATAGATTTGAGCTTGAAATAGGTGTGCTTGTTGAATAAGAAAAAGTAATGTGAGGCTATATTACTTTATATCATTCTGCTGCTTATAAAGGGTTCAAATGAGGAGATTTTTTAAGTTGAACTACATTAGCTGCTGCATTGCTGAGTACATATAAAAATCTGGTTGTATACATTTAAGTCTTCATGCAAATCAAGAAGTTGACAACCGGTTCTGCTTTTTCCTACTCTGTTCGTTTCATCGGCTGAGTAGAGTTGCAAGCTAAGATTTTACTTATCACTTGTAATAGTTTTCTCACATACAATACATTTATTTGAAATCAATGTTGATGGCCTGGAAGCCACTCTAAAGTAGTGGCAGATCTGAAAGTATGACAATGAGAGTCAATTTTTGACGCAGGAGTGTTTGCTGATAAATTGCCTGAAAGCTTTAGAAGTGAGAAGTAAGTTTTTTTGATGTGTTAATACCAAGAGCAACATCCTCTTTAAAATAATGACAGTCTTGTGTATATAGTGTAATGGATATTTTAAAGGAGGTAATGCATCCATACCTCTACTGGGTATTATTATTTATTATGAGGAATGGTTTTAATGTGCAATACAGATATTGCTCAGCAGTAATCAGTAGGTTCTAGATTTTCTTTTATATGGACCCAGGTGGCAATTAAAGTTAAAACAAATGTCAAATGCTGTTGTCCAAGATACAATCTCAATAATTGGTGATCTTGGAAAGAACAGGAATTTAGAGAAGTGCCTAGTTCAAATGGTATTTCAAAGAGCTAAGCAATGCAATCAGTGCTTGAGGGCAATATGCAGATTTTCAGAAAGAGAGAATCTTATCAAGAGTAGAGTGACAAGTATAATTAGGAGCTTAAACAGACCAGGTAAGAAAAAAATAACAATTAAGACAAACTTGCAGATCTTAAAATGTAAATGTTTGAGTTAAACGTGTTTGTTAAAGCATTCAAATGTGCAACTGACAAAAAACTTTCAAGTACAACAGAAAAAAAAAGCAATTTAAATTACTTTAAAATGAGAACAGAGATTAGCAACTTCTGTCTAAAGGTACATAGGCAAGAAAATGGAAATATTTGTTTCTTTGAGAACAACAATCACAGTCATAGTGCCAGGCTGAGGAAATTGCAAGAGGGATCACATGAGAAGATTCTTACCCTGAGAATGACTCAAAGCCAAGAAAATAGGCTCTCAGACCTGGAGTCCTTCCTGGTGCTCAGTCCCAGTGAGTCTCCCCCGGAGATCCTTGCTGGTCCTGGTCCCAAGGTGCTGGGTGGCGTATTGTCAGTTCAGCTTGCAAGGGGGGTCAGTCCCCCATCAGCAGAGTTAGCCAGAAACATTTTCTGTTTCTGTTTCTTGGAAATCCTTGGACGAGTGAGTTACAGGTGAATGTTGTCTTCATATTACCTTTAATAGATTTCCTTGTGCGTTTCTCTTGTGCTTGCTCTAAGAAATTTTGAAGTTTCCATGTAATTTATAAACTCATAGTAGGTTATTCTTAGATCTGCTACAGGTAAATATTTTGTCTTTAGGATAGCTAAGAAAAATAAAATTAAAATAAAATGAAAATAAAATAAAAATCATAGCTGTAAGGCTCCCACTGACTTCCATGGGATTAGATTCATCCTTTAATCTCATTGACAAAAATGAATCTGCAATAGCAGTCATTTGTAATTGAGGGAAAGATGGCTGGATTATTCTTTTCAACAGATTAAGACTGCAGATGAAATAGATTTATGGTACCATTTCAAAGTCAATAGTAGTATGATGATTTGCTCTTTATATCCATTGACAATTTTCTAGAAAATAGCCATGCTAGTTCTGCAGATTTACGGAAACCTACAGTGATAAACCTAAAAGAAAATGCTGCCTAATTTGAATACTGGGAAAAAAGATGCTTTCCTTGCATTAAAAAACTGGTGAGAAGTAAACTAGCTAATTTTGTGAAACTAAGAGCACCACTACAATTTTATTTCCTCTGAATGGTTTAGACGACAAATGACAAAATGTATAGTCTATAGAAAGAAATAGCTAAGAAATAGCTGTCTTGTAATGGCAAATGTAAAAGCAAAATTGAGTTGGGTAATCATTTTCCTTTTAGAGCTGGCCACAACTGTAAAGAAACTTAATTCACTGCAATTTATGTTGCTAATGTTTGAATGCATATTAACATGGCACTATGATGATAAGGAGCACAAATAAAAAGGAGATTACTGAGGGCATGTTGAGAATTTGCTTTTTCCATTCCTAGTTTTAGCCACAAAGACTGATTTCTAAACTCTAGTTTCCTTTTGTCTGCAGCATTTATATTAGTAAAAGTCCCATGGATCTTGTTGCAGTGGGCTATTGTGACCTTCATTCAAACACTGGTTGTTGTCAGGTTTTATAAGCTTTGCTGAGGAACAGGGACCCATGGGACCCCTCAGCATCAAGCCCTTTGGTTAGTGGTGTATGTTATGAGAAAATGCAGAATTACAGTGTTGTGCAATGAGAGGAGAACTGTGAATGGGGAAAGGAAAGACCTTGTGCTTCAGGGCATAGCGCTCTCTTCAACGTGTGAAAACCAGAAAGAAACTTTCATTATATCTCTTTCCAGTCTTGCAAGGAACCCTGTGAAAGGAAAATTTCTGTGAAGCTGTTGCTATTGACAAGGGCCTAACACAGTAGTGAGAAACTGAGAGGCTACTTTTTAAGCAGGTGCTTACAAATTTCTTCAAACTCTTCAAAGCCGCTTCTAAACCATGCTAGACAAAGTCAAATCACTCAATGGAACTGAAAGTGATGATTTCCAAAGTACAAACCCAAAAAGTTCAAGGAACTCGAGCAGTTTAGAACACTTTGTCTTGAGATATATTTAATTGACTAAAAAACCTGAACACAACAAAAAGTAGGTAGCATTGATGGAACTAATAGGAAGCAATAGGAACTAATTGGTTTATTATAAATGAGAGTCCTAATATATTTCTGATAGAGAGGACAGCACATCTGCCATCAATAGTAGCATCAGACATTGACACAGCATGACCTGTGCTTCTGCCAGGTCTGTTGAATAATAAAAACTTTCTAGGGATGGAAGTGAAATCCTCTACTTACATTGTTTACTGTGGCATATCTCTGTATAGCGGATCTTTTGATTTTTGAATTATACCATTATCACATGTGATATCCCACCACCATTTATTACCTGCTGAATAATATATACCATGTTACAGGGTATTGTCTCCAGATTTTATTTCACACATTTTACTAAAATAGTCAATAAAAGGTTATTGCAGTTTATTCTGCTACTTTTGGTCTTTCCAAAAAAAAGGCAAAAAAAAGCACAAAATCTGTGAACTCTTGAAAAATTAGATCTGCTTGGGTTATTCTTTAATATAAATATTCTATCTAAAATTTCTCTGAAAGGAAGGTGTTGTTTTAGCAACACCTGACCAGTGTTAAAAGTCCCTTGAACAACTGCTTGCACAGGTGATGTTTGACTTCTACCTACTCAAGATCCTTTAGGTCATCAGACTATCAGGTTCCTCTACGCACAGAGAAGTTTATGAAAATGCCATCCAACAGTTCAATAAGTAGATAATTTGTAAATGTTTCCTTTCTTAACTTTTCCTTAACTTTCTGTTAAAGTCTCTTAGAGGAACATGCAGCACAGATTAGTTGTGTACAAAGCTGGTGATGTCCTGGTATGTTGCTGTGGGGAGCTGCTGTGAGGGATGAGGTGTAAAGTAATGTGGAATTTGAAATCTGCTTTTTCTGAAGGGCTATCTGCAGTCCAGCTAATGCAGAGACAGCCTAAAGAATTTGCCTTAGGCTGGATGAATGGAGTGGGCATTGTGGAGATGGAGGTTTAGCATCCTAAATTGACAGTATTCTCTTAAACTTAAGGTGTAACGGTCTTTTGGATTGCAGATGAAGCAGATTTTCTTTAAACGTGACCTTAAAACTGCAGTAATATTTACAGCAGGCTAGACATTCACATCTATAACTCTGTAAAGGCACATGCAACGTAAAATCAAAACATAGAATAACATTGGCTGTTGTCAAATTTTTGTAGAGGTTCTGCTGGGACTTCCTCTTCCTCAGAAGGAAGACATATGCTTGAAAGCTTCAGTCTTCCTGACCTGCCTTCCACACCACATAGACCAGAAATCTGCAGGTTTTAGGCTTTTGCTAAGCACACACTTAAAAAGGAAAAAAAAATATAATTTACTGAACAGGTACTTCAGCAGACAGTTTGTTTTTCTATCCCTAGGCCGCAAATGAAAGGCATGCTTAATACCCACAACAGCTATATAATTAAAATTTTCCCACATAGGTAAACTACCAGATCTCCTTTGGTTTAAAAAAAAAACCCTATCACAGATGAAAAAATAAACTATATTTGTTCAGTTTAAGACTTGGATTTGGGTGTAGAGTGTGAGTTTGTTTGGAAGTGGATTGCAATAGCAGTGGCAGCATGCTCTGTGCTGATCTGATCCAGCACCCTCTGAAACCAGAGAAGCAAATCAGACCTTGTTGAAATGAATCTATTTCACCCCTGATGTTTCAAAGGGATTCAGTTTCTTTGAATATTTCTGCCAGAGCAACTGTTATATGAACAAAGCTAGTCTGTAAAAAGTAGCTTTCACAGAAATGGCAAATACACATGAGATCAGGATATGCATAAACTGAAATAATTGTTAAACCTTCTGCACCAGGATTTAACTGAGCTCTCAAAAAGATATTTTCCTACTTGATAATCATCTACACTTCCAGTATTATGACCTCACCCCAGTTAACTCTTAGTTAACTAACAGTTATAAATTTCAGGGGAACACCACAGTGGCAAAGATGGTCTTGGAAATCAAGCTTTTTACCTTCATAAGTGACTGAAGCTGATTATTCAAGATCCCATCAGACATACCTCTGAGTCTTTGTGGGTCTTCTCATAGTAGTTTACTTTTCTAAACTTTCTTTTGTCATTCAGTACATGAAAGTCTCAGGTATGAGCACTGCAGTGATCAATGTTTGGAGAAGAAGAGTGGCAGCTAAAGTATCTGGTTTATTTTCTTTGCATCTGTAATAACTCAGAATTAGAGCTTCCCTGTGCCTCTCTTCAGTGAAAAAGGAATAGATAAACTCATGACTCTTGAAAAGCACTTGGAGACTCATGGGTAGTAAGCAGAAAAAAGTAAGTTAACATGGTTATTTGTTGACACAAGGAACGGTGTAATCAAAGTACATCCCCCAAAAGTGCATATGCATAACTATTTGGTTCCAATCAACTACAATGATTATATTGCTATGCTAAATTAAGTTTTATATTGGCACAAGTAAACCCTAATTTTATTTGTACTGCCTTTTAGTAACAGATCCCCTAAAAAGTAATGCTTTGAATCATACACATCTCATGTTTGCATCTGTTTCTGCAGTATTTTTGTCCAAAAAGCTCTTGGAAACTCTACAGATAAGATATGTGAAAAAGACTTGGAGGAATAGTATTTATGAGTTGTCTTTCCTCTTTAGCTTTTCCAAAATATAGAGGAAATGCTGAAGACCTGCTGGATATTTCTGTTTCTGCAACTGGTGAGCAAATATTCGTTGGCTCTTCCAAGGATCTGTAGTCTGTGTTCTCATTAATGTTCACCTTGAAATGGATGAACTGTGTTTTCAGACAAATTCAGGGAAGCATGTTGCTTTCTACTATGTATAAGAATTTAAGGAAACTCTACAGATAAGATATGTGAAAAAGACTTGGAGGAATAGTATTTATGAGTTGTCTTTCCTCTTTAGCATTTCCAAAATATAGAGGAAATGCTGAAGACCTACTGGATATTTCTGTTTCTGCAACTGGTGAGCAAATATTCGTTGGCTCTTCCAAGGATCTGTAGTCTGTGTTCTCATTAATGTTCACCTTGAAATGGATGAACTGTGTTTTCAGACAAATTCAGGGAAGCATGTTGCTTTCTACTATGTATAAGAATTTAAGCAGAGACCAAATTTCTTTCTCTAGCTCTTCTTCATTCACAGCTTCCGGAAATGTTTACAGCAAAATTTCAGAGCAGTTTCTGCTTCATTAGTTGGATGTTTCTTGTGTGCCATTAGTAAACAACTGCACATATCAAATATATTTCCTTTTACAAGTTAGATTGCATAGGGTACAATATTGCAGCATCGTAGCAAGCCTTCAATGCCAGGTGTTACAGGAGAGGAAGATTATTTCCTATAAAGACAAACATAATCTCACTTATATTCACCATCTCACATCCATATACTCTTAAGCACCAAGATGTGTGTGTACAAGTAGCCCAGGTACCAAGAAGTGTATCCAGGGGAACTGAAGAGGATTTTTGCAATGAAAATAGTACAAGGGGTACTGCCCAGCAAACCTGTGTTATATCTCCCAGGTTCTTGGGCTGATGACCATGTGTTGGTTTTAGACACATCTTTCTGCACTCATTAGCAGCTGACAGCAATTGTGATCTTCTGCCTCCCCATCCTCTCCTGCCTCTTTGAGTCATCAGGGTTTACTCACAGTCCTTTGCCTCCTGGTTTGCATGTCATGGGAAGCTGCACATCCTGAGTGCTGGGCTCTGGATGACCTGCTAATCCAGGAGCCATTAGCACCTGCTCCTCCTATAGCTGTTCTTCTGCTATTGCTCCCATTTCTTCTCCATTTGTATCAATCTTCATATTTCTATTAAGATTTTGCAATTGACAGGATCACTGGTGCTATGTTACCATGTGCAGAGAGGTGGTTCCAGGCCAGCTGACCCATGTGGGGCATGCAACCATTCACTGCTCAAGCATTCACACTACTTAGCGTATTTGCACCAAAACTGGAGGATCCAGACACTGTTTTAACATTTCTTCCACTAATTAAGTTTGCCTTAGAAAGTTTTGCAGATAGAAGGAAGCTTTTAGATTAATGACAATAAAATCAAATCTCCAAAGTTTTTAAAATGTTCTGCCTGTCTGTCTGAAAAGCAGATTAAAGGACAGTTTTGAGTTAATACAAAATGTTGCCTGAAAGAATTCACTCAACATGGGTGAAAATACATACATTCTGACATGGATTAAAAAAGAAAAAATAAATTGTATGAAGTGAGAATAAAACCGTAGCATGGGATCTTGGCAAAACTGACAAGTTTTCTAGAATAAACAGTTTCTCTCTAGGTATTTTAGGCTCTGTAATAAACAGTACAGTTATATAATTGTAAATAACTTCATTAGCTGCCAGAGCTGATTAAAAAGTGGTTTATATATCAACTTTAAAAAACTCTCTCTCTTGCTACTCTGCTAAACTGATAATAAAGAAGAAGTTATTCCTTTATTGAACTGAGCTCTAGTTTTGAATTATGTACGCAGAGAAGTAACATTCCTGGAAATAAGGTGTGCAGCTGTTCCACAGCTGTCCACAGCTGTGCATCTCAAAGCACTGTACAAGGACATGCTGTGCTGCCTCTGTTTCTTGTGCTGGACCAAGGCTGTTGCTTATCTGCTGGAGGAGCAGGAGAGCACCCATGGTTCTGGAGGTCCACTGCACCATCCTGCTGTTTCTTTGCTTGCATTGTACTAGTGCCTTAAAGCTGTTCTGTGGTTGGATGGAGTTTAAAGAGGAAGAAAAAAATACCTGTTGCACTGTGTTTTGGTCAAGGAAAGTTTTCCACTATTTCTCAGACTCCTTTCCAGCTCCTGGGTGTAATGGCATTTGACGAAATGGAGTACAAATAGGCCAACTGGACACAGTTATGTACAGGCCAGCCTGCAATCAATACTATTCTTTATCTTTCCCATGCATCTAGTAGTTAGCCCAGCTCCCATGCAGCAGGGATGCCTGGTGTCTGTGTGCTACATTACTGTGTGAGTTACCTGTATATTTAGCCTTCTGTGAGAACAGTGAAGGTGTTTTGTATCCTCACCTCATTTACTCTCATTTACGTCTTACGATCGTTATTTTCCATCTCACAATTGCCCTTTCATTTAAATGTTTTTAAGTACTGTACATTATCCTCAGGGTGAAAGAGGACAAGTATTAGAGATTCCATATCTGGTTTAAAGAAAGGAACCAGCACTTGGGTAATTAAAGGACTATTTAACTAGGTGAATCTGAGAAACCATTAGGATGCTTACTTCTAGTTTTTAAGCAAAGTGAGTCTGTAGACACTTGCCCAACTTCAAGACAAAGAAAACTGGCCCAATAAAAAACAGCCTTTGACTTGTGGCATCTTCTTCTGTTATAGTTTTAGCGGGTGAAGCAAGGGAGGAAGAAATCCTGTCTTCAACAAAATGATATAAAAAAGACAAAATGTGATTCTTGGTGTAGGTTTACATGATCGCCCTTGCTTTCACATATGATCCAGGCTGAAAACAGTGACGTTAATTTCGTGAGCCACAGGTGATCATTTTGTTACAAGCATCAGCCTCTGAGCTTCTGATCTTGGGTCATATTCCTGGGTTTAAGAATGCTCTTGCTGGTATTTCTACAATTCTTTTTGAAATAAGGAGCAAATTAAAAGAGAAGACAAGGTGAATTGAAAGCCACAGAAAAAAAAAACCTGCTCTAGAGGGGAATGTGTTTGTTCTCTTTTCCTGTGAGCTGCTATCTGATTATCCTCTCGTTTTTAACCCCAAGAAAGTTAGCACTTCTTCTGAGTGCTACATACTGGCCAACGAAATTGGTAAACAAATATCAGGGATAGCAGCATGGGAAAGAGATGCATGAACTCAATACTTACATTATTAATGGGCAGCTTGGCATTCAGAATTCGGGGTGTAGCTCTGGAGGTATGGAGGTGGTTGTATTTTATTTCCTTGAGCTCGACACTCTTTGTTGCCAAAAGCAAGTTTCTGTTATTCAGCTTACTTTAGATACTCAACAGCGCTGTTTAATAATTCAGTTTACCTGAACCTGGGACTAAAATAAATAAATACAAGTGAATGGAATTGCACAAACCCTGTGTGCTGGGGCCTTTATTGTACCTTTCAGCACTGTAAAGGAACTGTTATGCTCAAAACCTTGTTTGTAGGCAAAGAGGAAATACACTTTACATATATAGACAAGGATTTATCATAAGGACAATTGAACACTTAACAGTTTAAATCAAGAACCATGATCATATTCATGCTTTCTTTTTCCTCACGCTGGGATCGAGTTGGGATCACCTTTATGTTAGCTATCACACTTTTACACCTTTTTCTTTCTTTATTGATCTGCAGCTCCAATTAATTTCCAAATGAACTTACTGTATGTGGTGCCTTGTACACGTATTAGATACTCTTCCTCTGTTTTCTTTGTTACCCCCAAACCCTGTTTTGTCCAGCTCCAGGTCTGTGTGTCTTTAACCATGGATAAGTTATCTATAACCATGGGGTATTCAGTGCCAGCCCATGCCCCATCCTGTACCACCACCTGCCCTCTCGTCTCTGCACCGCATTGTGTGTGTCTCCTTCTCTGAGCCCCAGCTCTCGTACCAGCCTGTATTTCTCTACACTGTGTTATGGTGTTAGCTCTAAATATCTCATTCTGCATAGAACAACTGCTTGTTAGTGCTATCTCTACCAAACTAGGGTTGTAGCTCACAAAGATAAACAAAAATAAACCAAATTAGCCACAGATGCCTGGTAAATCAGGGAAATTGCTGTCACAGTTAAACCAAGTAAAACAAAGCTGCAGGCAGGATGAGAAACACTCAGAACAAGCCTGATGAACCTCTGTCCTCAGGCCTTGCAAACTCAGTACATAGCTTATGGCCTGTTACTAGCAACAATAATACTGTATTACGGCTTCAAAGGATACTATCAAAACGATCAACAACAGTAATCCCATGGCATAAGATCACTAGTTTCATCTTAGAACTATAGTGCTTAAAATACTTATCTTATACTTAAACATAGCCATACAAAAGACGAAAACATGAAAACTTTAGGATATTTCTTCCTCATATAGAAATCTGTAATTTCTTTAGATGGACATTCCCAGATATGAACTGTATTATAGTGCAGGAAAAGCTGACAGCATATACAAATGCTGAAGAAATCAAACCAAGCCACCATTGTAACAACTCCTCAACTGAACCCAGCTACAGTCAAATTCAAATGACTACACAGTTTCAACTGGGAAGTTGAAATGGAAGTTAGATACACCTAAACAACTATAAATCTACTTGCACAAAACATTGTTTCTAATTTATTTTAGTGCTTACAATCCGGGACTAGAGGCAAGTGATCTTTCCATGCAGGGTACAATACATTTTTGTCTCTGATCTGAACCTGACACATGTAAGTGAGGCAGCAGGGGCTCAGCATTTATGGATTGAAGGACTGACAAGGCAAACTCAAAAAACATGTCAGCCAGAGCTTCCCAACAGAGTGACAGGGCTGTGGTGTTGCTGTAGATTATATACACATTTTAACAGGGCACCCATTATACCAAAGGATTCACCCAATATTGAGTTGACCTATAGCTTTTGGTAAGCTCAAACTTAATAAAAGATTAAAGCTTTTGAAATGTCAGAGTTTATGAACAGAAAGAAAGAGGAATGAATGGAGAAGAGCAATGAGTGTATTCTTTCCTTTGGTGGGGCTGGGCAGTTAACTGTGGAGTTACTGCATAGGGGGAAGAAACAAGGGTTCAGTAATACTATGACAAAGTTTTTAAGATAAATGGATGAGTACCGATTTAATGACAGCTTCATGACTAGCCATGATAGGGGAAGAATTTTGGTAACACTCACTCCAGCTGTACCGATCACTTATTAAATATGCTTCAATTAAAGTTCTCTAGAGAAAAGTACTTCTGCTGTTCAGCATTTTGGCAAAAGAGAAAAAAATATTAATTGTATGATGTCTTCCATATTTCTTTAGTCTGTCTCATCCTATGGTATCAAGAATGATTATGGTGTCCAAACAGGTAGTTCATTTATTTTCTTCCATGTTAAAGAGAGAAATATTTTCTCAAGACTTGCTTCTTCTTTCTGACCTCTGTTGAAAACACTCATCTTGATGGTTTGACCAAATAATAACTTATCTTTCAGGAAGCTTAATTGTGAAGTGTCCTACATTAGTCAGCAAGGAAAATGTGAATTACAAATGTGGGTCTCCTGAAAAGTTTCATCAATTCCTTCTATTGTCCCAAGCTCTCTTTTGGTTTGGACCATTTAGTTCCTCAGTGACACAACGCTCATCTGTGGAGCACAAACAATAACAACAACAATCAGTGCATTACAAGAAAACTGTGGGGTACTGATATGGTAATGTGTTTTTTCTTTCTACCTACAGGTAGGAAGTGAATGTACATATTTAGGAGTTAGGAAAACAGCTCAAAGTGCATCATCAGCTTGTTTTATACTACTGTAAAATACTGTAAAATAGCAGCAGCTATTTCAAGTAACCCATAATCTACAAAAGAAGTATGGGGAGAAGGCATAGTTGGCTGACTGCAGACAGTAATGATCAGCATTAGGTAAGAAACAGAATGAGTCTTTTGTTTTCCAGCTCTGTTTGTTCCCCAGAAGCTCCTGATATGCATCCCAGGGATGCTTATCATCTCTCTAACAGGCGATGTTTTGAAACCCTCTAGCAAATCTCCTACTTTTCATCCAACATTGGGCAAGTTACCACAAAGGGCTAAGGAACAAAAGAAGGTGGCCAGGTCAGAAACACAGTGGAAGTCTTCTGTTTACCAGCCTCCTAGCTAGGTTTGCTCAGAAATGTCACAGGATGAATTATCTGACAGGAAAATGCAGGAATAGAGCTCATTTCATAGAAAGACACACTATACCATTGATAACTGTCAAAGGTAGATTTTGATAACTAATAATAGAAAGGTCAGAGTTGAAAATGTAATAGCTAATACATCGTTTTCCCAGAAACTAAGGAGCTACTATAGGTTATCAAGGACATCTGTAATAGTTTCAGTCTAGTAATTGTGGGTAGTTTAAGGGCAGACTCTTGTCATTTAGGTCTTTCTGTGATCTATTTATTCATCCTCCTGGTAGAGCAATAAAAATTCTTCTTCTCTAGAAGTCATATAGAAAATAACAAATACGAGAGTAATGATGTGACATTCTGTCATAGCCTGTGATTTGTTAGACAGCCTTTCTGCAGACTTTTTTTGGAAGATGGTATTAAATAAACATATTTGCAAAAGGAAACTTTACTCTCCTTAAGTGGTTTTCTGATAAATCGTATGTAGTCTTTGGACTTCGTCTAGAGAACATTTTCCTGGAACAGTGATGTTCCATGTCATTTACAACTATCCTAAAAAGCCATTATGTAAATTGTAGTTACCTGCTAACTCAGCTCTGGATAGTCATGACAAAGATATACCTAGAATATGTGTTTTGGTCATCAAAAATACATCATGAAAAGTGAGTAATTAATAATACATCATGTCTAGTGAGGATCCGGAAGAGCAACTCTTCCTCCTTTGTGGCAAAAACTTCACAGGTGCTGACAATCAGGCTTAAGCAGGGCTTGACTCAAAGGATGTGGAGAAAGTTCAAGGTTAACCTCTCAAGAAGGGGTTTCTGAGAGGGCTTTGACAACAAAATCACTCTCCTTAGGAGAGAAAACTTGTCTTTAGGATGACTGAAATAGCACTGTTGTTTGGACTACAGGAGAACAAAGCTCCTTTTGGTTTTTTTTTGCATTTGAAGGAGTCAGGATACGACAATATCTTTAGAGTGTCTGTAGGTTCCTTCTGTTATGTACAAGGAGCCTAAGGCTAATCTGTACTTATTTATGAAATATCTTTAAACTATAACTTCTTCATACTATACTGTGCAGATATTTGCTAGGCATTTCATGTAAATTCAAATGACTTTTGCCCATAAAATGTACATTCAGTTTTTTATTTTCTGATATTTATAATCTAGAAATGTAGAGATAGCATGTTGGCAGGACTGCGTCTTTGGTTATATGCTGTTCTCTCTTCCTTGCAGCACAGAATTTGAGAGGATAAAACCCAGTAAAGCTGAAGCCCTCTGTAGTATAATGCCTCCTGAATCACCAGTTTGAATTTATGTTTGAAGCTTTGTCTTGAGATGAGTTACAACCTGTCATTGTAACAATGTCGTAAAATCATAAAAATTGAGGATATTACAGATTTTCTTTTATTTCTGCCAAAAAATATTTAGTTGCAAAAGTTGTGCTTCGAGCAGGGGTTAGGGAAGCAGAGTCTGACACCTCTGTACCTTTAAAGCATTTTTGTTCCAGAAACTGGGAGTTCAGCTTTTTCCAAAGAAGAAAGTTGTCAAGTTGGCCAACAGAAACACAAGTGTCTAAAATCACCCCTGATTTTGTCACTAATCTTGTGCACTTTAATTAAAATTTAATCTTTCTTTGTATTGCTACCAAATACTTCTCTTATTGCGGTTACTTTTCAGCCTGCTGAGTTCTTCCAGTTTGCTGTGTAGCTTTCATTGTTTTATTTGTCTGAAATGTGCAATCATGGTTTCAATTTTATTATGGATAGCAATAGGCAGGGAATTGGGGTTAGATTTGATGACAAGAGTATTTGAAAGGAACCCTGAAATTGCTTATGTCAGAACTCCCCTTATATACATTTTAGAATGTAAAACATTGTACCATTTTTTTGTCAAACAGAACTGACTAGAATAAGCAGAATTTTTGTCCCATGGGAAACTACTTAGAGCAGGTGTAGAGTTGTTGTGAAACATAAGATTTTGTCCCATCTCCTCCTTCCTTGATAGCATCTGTGCAGTTAGGGCAAAGAGGGAGAATAACAGCCTGAGGATAATTCATGTGTGAAGCTTTCCCTTGATGGGGCCTCTGCAGGAAATTTCACGTTAGTGTGCATTGGCAAGTTCATGAATGACACCAGGGAAATGACTCACCTCCAGGAGTCTATATCTGTCACTGAGGAAGATGGAAGAGTCGAACTCTTCTGACTGAAGAGATAACAAACTGCCGAACAGCTGGTGGCCAGCTGCCAGCAGCTGCCCAGGAGCACAGCCGTTGTGGAAAAGTCTGTAAGAGGTTAGATCTACTAGCTGGGCATCTTGGAAAGCTGAACATACGCCCAAGGCATTAAATTCTGTTTTCTTTTAAATGCTTTGGTGTCGAATGAGTGTTCTTTGTTTTTAAAGCTGCCTGGTCATTAGTTATCATTGCCTTTTGTCCCAGGAGAGAAGAATCACAGACACAGAAAAAGTCAGGACACCTGAGCAAACTGTGCCTGTCCACAGCAGAGGGTGTCTCAGAGCCCTGCTGATGAGATGCAATATCATGTCAGATACCCTCAGGAAAATAAAGCACAAGGCTCAAAGTCTGTGAGAGATTATCCCAAGGAGAGCATAAAGGAAGAGAAGTGTCATTAGCCTAGAGATGGTGGCATGGGTTTTCTGGCACATAGCTTCATCCCACACAGGGGCAAAAATTGGCACAGTTGCTTTAAAGATGTTCTCCTCATCTCCACCAAAAGCTGAAACACTTCAGGTTGCCTAAACCATCCACTCCACCTGTCCGTGTGGCTGCTGTTTCTCGTGATCCCTTCCCCTCCCATCTAAGTTAGACTTCACTGCCAAAAAAGTTTAATAACTGTGGCATATTGGTACACCTCTCTGCACCTGGGAAGGTGCACCTGTGAGCCCAGGCCATCTAGAGAAAATGCTGTGATGCATCTGGATTAGCAAACAGAATTACCTAGCAGAACTGAAAAATACTTATGTTTTTACATATACTGTCCTTACTATGCTTGAATAGCTTTATATTCTCCTGTGTAAGGCTTCCTTGCTACTGCAAACAAGTTGGTTCTGTAAATATCTATTTTACATGCACAGACAGAGTATATATAGATATCTCCAATTTTCTAGCAGGACTTCTTCAGAGGAACCCAAGAAAACCAAAACATCTTTTAAAATAGTGGGTTTTTTCACATCTTCCAGTGGACAATAATAAAGACAAGAATCTTTAATTTACTGTTCTAGTATGCACATTTTCAGATTTTACATCTCTGGAGGAATATAGTTTTTAAAAATGCCAGTATTTTACCTTACATTTTTATTTTCGTTGTTTCTGTAAATGTCTGATATCTTCTGAGAGGAATAAACTAAATAATAAGGATACTTCTTACACTCACATTTTTGGAACCACATTTCATATGTGGATCCGAGATGTGAATGCCCCCTCCCTGGCAGTGTTTAAGGCAGATTGGATGAGGCTTTGAGCAATGTGGTCTAGTGGAAAAGTGTCCCTGCCTGTGGCAGGGGGGTTGGAACTAAATGATCTTTAAGGTCCCTTCCAACCCAAACCATTCAATGATTCTATGATATTGTTTTTGGATTAAAAAATATTTCAGTAATATTTTAATATGCCACACCATTTTAATATTTGATGTTAATGTATTAAAGCCACTCTTTGTTTTATAAAGAATTATTTTTGGTTCATTTTTTAACATCATAAGATGTGTATATAACCTTGGAAAACTAATAATTTCTGGCTGTACAAGGGTTGCTGAGGGATTATTGATTTTTAATTGATATTAAAAGACTGGAATATTCATATTGATATTCCTTCTTAGTAGCAACTCGATAATACTTTATGTGAATCATGTAGGGATATAAAGAATGCTCTACTACTTCCTACCCCATCTTCTTGTAAGATACAAGCCAGCATTTGGATAGGTCAGTTGAAAGTTAATCTTTAAGCACAAACATAAAGAACTTGCATAGCTACTGACTCCAGGGGGTGATTTGTGCAATGTTACAATAGGTTATTTAGAAAAATGATACTTTGTGTTGTCTACTCTTGCATTCTCTAGGGAGAGCAAGATGTCAGTTCCCATTAGCAGGATCTTGACCTTGGATGCTCCCAAATGGGTATACTACTGCTGCTAATTGCCTGTGTCTTAAACACAGTAACCCTATAATATAAACAAAAGGGTATAGCAATTTCAGCAAACCCATCAGTGTTTACTGAAATTTTTCTCTGGTGTAGTCAAGATCCACCATAGATCAAGGAAGGATCTTGGCAGAGAAGAATTTGGGATTGTATCTGGCCCAAATTTTAGCTACAATGACCAAAAATAGGTCACTCTTCTAGACACATTCTCCATAGGCTGACTCAGCAAAAGCTCCAGAATTTTTACTGGAATCTTGTAAATACATGCCTTGAGATGCATTTTTTTTTTGTTTAATGGTTCACATTTTCCCTCAAGAATTGACATAATGAGGTGCTGGGCTTCAGAACTCATAAACAGGTGGAAAGATGCTGCAACTGTAAAGAGCTTTGAATCAGACTCATATTTAGCAAATAATAGATGTATAGAAACACCAAATGTAATGTAAACAACTTTAGATGCATTAGTACAACATTAAAGAGAAACATTGAAAAATCGCAGTGTTGAAGAGCTTAAAGAGAAAGTGACAAATTTCTGAAATATGAAGAGCTTTTCAAAGAGAGTTAAAAAGAAAGACCGTTTCCTGTTCCCCAATGGCTAGAACAGTGGATTTGACCCAAGGTTAAGGCAATTAATGGGAATTATTTTCAACATCTATAATGAGGTGTCTCATGGAAGGCAAATTGGCAAGTGCTCAGCCTGGTACTCGGGTGCTCTGTGAACGGAAAAGGCTCCAGTAGATGGTGCTCAAGAATATGCAGCTTTGTTTCTGGTTCTGTGAGACCAGCTAATCTGTGCACACAGCTATGTGTGAGCAGCTTTCTGCATAACTTGCAGAGTGCCTTGAAAAAAGGCCAGATCTCAAGAGAAATCCTATACATCCTGTGCATCTTGTACATTCTAAATAATGACTGGAACCCTCTGGGTCACGATCTCCCCAAAAGAAGGGTCAGTGCAATTCTTTCTTCTTTTGACAGGTCTAAGATGAATCAGTAGCAAGTCATGATTGGTGTTGTCAAGTGATGCTGACAAATTTGACAATGAGGGCACTGCTGATTGCCCTAAAACCATATTTTTATCCAAAAAATTGTATTGCTTGGTTTATTCATAGCATTCCTTTCCTGCAGAATTGTCAGTGTCAGAAAAGGTCTCTAGGTTTTGTAGGAGATATTGTCTGTGCTGAAACGCAACTTCTTTCTCACTTCATTTTGACTGTGGATTTGGTATCAGCAATCTGTCTGTAAAAGTCTCCTCAGTGTTAAAGACAAGTTTAAAAATATGTAGGAAAAATAGTTAAATCTCATGCATTTTTTAAGGTATTTTACTGAATATTTTACTGTTCTGCTGTAGTTTGTACCAGGCTCTAGAGAGTCTCAGTCTCCACCAAACACATATTTCCACGAAGGGACTGTCTAGGGAGGAGCCCTACCACAAGTAATTAAAAAATAATATTTTTTTTCCTTTGTTCTTAGAATTTGGGGCTTTTTTGTACTATTTGTGTTTATTGGTTCCTTAAATAGCATGGCATGGCACTGTTTACACAGAATTATCTTCCAGGATTTTTCATTTCATACTTCATTTACGGATTACCAAAGTGCTTCCCCATGCTGGGGGCATACATGCATCTTTAACACCAAGTGAAAGACTTCTACTGATGTGGGTTCTTTTCTTAGTTGTCTTCTTTATAACTGTCTAAACCCCTTGGACGTTTTGGTTTTGTACTAGATTATAAAAAATTAACCATGAGTGCAACATTAACATTTAAGTGTGTATGCTGCTTCTGTGTTATCTTAGAGTCTCATCTGTTCAGTGTCTTTCAATGTTTGATTTAAACTTTGTTAAGCACACTAAAAAAGGGAATAGCACAGAGGACATCATCCAGCCTCTGAGAGATGTTTTTCTTGGTTCAAATTTGAGCTGCATTGATATTATATGAGTCAGTGACAGAGGTGGTGGAATTTAGTTAGCACTTGCTAACACGCCTTTTCCAGCCTGGTGATCAGTGCAACTTCTCTGCAAGCCATCAGCAACAGTGAACTCGCACTGTGAAATGCAGCCAAAGCCTGGCCACCGCCTCCTTTTTGGATGGGTAGGTTGGTAGAAAATCAAGGGCAAGTGAAAGAGTGAAATGGTGCTTTAGTGGGCAAGTGGTGCAGTGTCGATTTGTTGTTGCACTTGAGTTGTGCAGCCATTGTTGTTCATGTCCCTGCAGATGCTGCAGAGACTCTCCCACAAGAAGATGGTTGTGCAATTCCTCTCCCTCTTTGGCAGCTGGAAGTTTTCATTTTACTGTTACTTTTAGGCTGAAAACTGTTTTTTTCAGCTTGAGATTCTCAAGCCAGTGATCTAACTTCAGATCTGAGAGCTCAGGCCAGGATTGCCTCTACTTAAGGGAGTGGTAGTTGCACCTTCCAGGTAAAAAATAAATCCAATAATCAGAATTGCTCAGAGATGGGGGGTAACTATGGAAACCGGTGATTTGTGGGCAGAAGATACTCTTACAAAGGCCCAGTCAAACATCTAGTAAACTGCAACTCCTCAAATCATCAGGCAAGGCAATGATTAGTTGGAAAATAGCATTTGTATTCTTTTGCTTTGGCTAGCAGTAACCTAGTCTAAGGACCCAGACTGGGTGGGAATCTTGATTTAGTACCCTAGTGACTGTGGTTCACGTGTTTCACCAGAAATGGAGGGCATCGCAGGTGTATTTTGGGGCCACAGAAGGACAGAAAGCATTGCAGCATCTGGTAGAGACAGCAGGAGTACAGTTTGGTTCATGATAAATAAATCCAACTGGCAAACACACCGGAGAAGTGAGCCTGTCTTTAATTTTCCACCATAATTACTGGTATGGTGCTGGGTTTGGTATCAGTTATAATGAATAGGTTGCCTAAAGTCCAATGGATTATCAAAGAACTGTGCAAAATAATTTAGGAAGCTATGGGAGAGACTAAGTTTTTTTTAATACCAGGCACTTTATCGTGCGAGTCGCAGAAACATTTGTGGGTTTTCAGAAGCCTTAATGGCCTGCTATTTGAAAATATGTATTTTTAGACATTCTCTGTCCAAACATCTAATCTGAAAATTACTGCCTGTAATGCTTGCATAAAGTGTTTTTACAAGAATATTTATCACAGCTCTTGTTGCTATAGCATGTACAATAGATTGTCTGAGAAACACATCCCTAGGCTTGCCATCCAGATGCCTTTCCCTGTTTCACCATAAAGAGTTTTCTTTGAACATGTCTGTGAATCTAAAAATGGAAAATAAAAAGATCATATAATCTTTGGATACCTTTTGAATGATAATAGTAAAAAATAAAATTGAAGATTGAAATTATCCATAGAAACAACTACTGAGTACAAGACTGGAAAAGACCTCCTCTACCATCAAGCTTAGTCTTCTGCAATCTCAGATAATCCTGTAAAAGTATATTAGAGGTGTGTCTGCAGTACTCTTCTTATTCCATGAAACAAAAACCATGTTTAGGGCATGAAACATTTCTTCATTTCCCTGTAATAGGATATGTTCATTGGTTAAAATCTCATTATACTAACTACTAAAACAGGGTATTCATCTTTCTGACAGCCGAATCTTCTGCATCAGCTTTCTAGGGAAACCTTTCATCTATTTCATGCATTCTTTCAGGGCAACAACGAGGAATAGCTTCTTTCTTAATCACTTCCTTCATCACTAATTCTTGTTTAAAGGAGTACTACCTTATTCTAAGGCAATATTCTGGCTGAACATCTGTGAAAAAACATGCGAACAATGTATTGCTATGTAATAGGGTTTGGCTTTGGTACTATATCTTTTTAAAATTTTTATTAACTACTGGAATAATCTGGTTTTTTTTTTGTCTTTCACCGCAGATTTGCAAAATGCTCAATAAAGCATGTTTTTGTGCAAGCTGACAACTAGAAGATGCAGTTCTATGCCTCAATTTAATTTCACAGTCTTGTTAAATTTTGAAGAGATGATACTTCTCATCTATGAAAGATAATTTATATTAGATGTTGGATATTTAATATTATATTCAGAGGTATAGACCAGTTCTCGTTTTTAAAAGTACATATATAGTAACGGCTCTTTGACACTGAGGGTTAAGTACAGGGGTGGACAGAGGGAATCCAGCTGGATGTAAAGGCTGATCCTACTAACAACCCATTAAGCATATATTACAATTTTGGTTTGCATAGATGCTAATAAATACAAGACCACTAAATCAAACACTGACCAGCGCAAGGCTTAACAGAAGCCAAGCATGCAGGAACATAACGTTTTAAGCTGTTGGCCTGTCAGCTTGATACATCTGCTTTCTGACTGTTGTGTCCTCTTCTCCTACTGAAAAGGCAAGTTTGTCTGTCTGAATCTTCTCACTGTTTGAGCATCTGACTGTGTGCAGCATATTTGACATTCATATTATTCTTGTGAGAATCAAAGATCATGAGGAGTAAGTAAGTGACTTACTGCAGGTCTGGGTTTTTTTGTATTTGAGATCAGTTTAAAATCCTTAAGTCCTAGCCCAATAAGCCATTCTATAAACTAATGCATCTCTGTCTCTATCTTTTTAGTTTATGTTTCTTTCCATACTTCATTACATAACTCTAATTATTTTCCTAATTTACTAGTAAGGCGTGTCTCAGAGCAGTTCAGAATTATACCATTGGCTTTGCCCAGAGAGTTTGCCCTTTCAAAAAACAGGAGAATTTTAAAGTACCCATAAAACAGAAAGTTTGCTATTTTATTCATATTTTCACCATACCAATCAAGTATGTTGTACCACTGACAAGTGCAATCCTGAATTCTTCTCTCAAGTTTTAGAGCTTTGGTTCAGATGGACATTTAGTTTACATTCTTGTAGTCTTTTCAAAAAATTTTTAAAAAATTTTTCTTTTTTTTTTCCTATCAGTTAAAGCAGGAAATACAGCAGGACTTCGTTAGACTCAGGGTTTTGTTTCCTCTTGTAGAAGTTCAATTATATCCCCACCTGTAATGCTTTTCTAAGTTAGATCAGGATATTAACTATTCAAGCTAACCTTCTAATACCACAGAAACTGGAAGAAAAAAAAGAAAAAATATAATGAAGATGAAAATAAGCGTAAACTGAACAAATTCTCTTTATGTCAAAGAGAACTTGAAATTTCAGATAAAAGTTTTATCTGACTTCTTTTGATTATAACATCATGGTCTGCTATGATAAGGATCTTTATTCTCCTTGTTTAAAAAGCAAACTGGAGTCAGACTTTGCACACTAAAAATAACAGACCAGAACGAGGTTGGCTAGTAGACGAGCTTGAGAGAACAGGTAAGCTGCGGAAAGCCCTTCCAGGGGAAGAAAGATTAATCGCCTGCCCTTGTTCTAAAAGCAATAGCAGTGCTCGAGCATTGGAGGCAAAGGCTGTGATCACTCGTTACCATCCCGAAAGTATCTCTTCTACTTACCATGGGCAAGAAGTGCGGATGAAGGCAAATTATAAGGGTAAAGATCCTTCCCTAAATTGAAACGAGGTGCAACTCCAAAGTCACTGGAATAACGTATGCTGAACTCAAACCACTGAAAGTCTGGCTTAAGGCACACGGAAGTTGGTAGGAACCTTTCAGCTAGTGTTATTGGATTTTGCACTGGAAGCCTGCAGCTGCTTGGTTGATACTGCAGGCAGCAAAGGCAACCATATGAGAGTAACAAGGGACCAATTCTTCTTTTTTCTCTTTTCCAAAGTAGGAAAATTGCCTCATTCTAACTGTCAGAACCGAAGTTTGTTGAAATCAATAGAAGTCTTTCTAAGTGAGAGCTAGTGAACAGCGTAACAGCAACAAATAGCAGCTGTGTTATGTACCTTGCTTCAGGTCCTTCTGGAATGAAAGCAACTAAAAATAGAAACAGCACTGTGCAAAAAGTTAGCCCACTGAGCACACCCCAGTTTTATCATTGTAAAATTGCTTTCTTACCAGTGGGGGAATTTGATTCCTTGTCTGTGCCAGAGGGGTGAAAACAAATAAACAAAATCCTTTGTAAGTTCTGGACTGTCTTGTATTTTTGTACTCAAGCCAAGGAACAGTTAGAAAAGGAATAGCTTTTGTATTCTCAAAAATTCTGATGCAGCAGAAAAATTACTATATCCAGCAAAAAAAGTAGGGAGGGGAAAAAAGTTAAATAGCAAGAAACCCAACCTTCTTTTTCCTTCTCTTTTTATTTAAATCCCAGATACCAGCTCACACCAACCGGTATCAGAAAGCCATCAGAAAGCCTCAACAACTTGAACAGAACCTAGACTGTGCAGGGGAACTCATGCATCATTTGAGTCCATTAAGTTGACACCACCAAGTCTGGCTCCACTAAACAAAGTTGACAGAAACAAACAAAAAGAAACCCTTCCATATTGCAAAATATACTGCAGAGATTTGTCAAATATGTCTTTTGGCAATACAGTCACTTTGCAAACACTGCTGTTGATTCTCATGCAGATGAGGCAATTTTAAAAAAAATGTGTTTCAGCAATTTATGGTTCTCAGAGTTAATAAAGTCATTTTATTAATGGAAAAAATTCTCCATGCTGGACTTCAGAACCTATTGATTTTATTTGGGTAGCGTAGCAGCAGATTGCTAAAGGTATGAGTTCAGGAGAGCTGATGCAGCAAAAAGATAGATAGTGTCTTGTACAAAAATTTAATTATCTTGACACTAAAACTGCATCTTATTTTAAAAATTAATCTCCATTAAAAAAAATAGGCAATATCTAAAAGTAAAATGTCTGTCATGTGTTATCGGCAAATCTGAAATGAAACTGCTGGCAAGAATGATTGATTATAACTAAAGCAAAGAGGCATGATATGATAATAAAAGTGGTTTGACAGAAAAATATGTGACTCAGAAAGAAACTTAAGTTGGGACTTCAGAAGTGAATGTTCTCATCAAAATACAAGTAGAAGTTTGAAGTTTACATAAAACCTGAAGATATTTGGTGCTCTGTTTTCTGCTGGATTGTAAAATCAAATTTCAGTAGAAGAAATGTTGGTGAAATCAACCTGGATCAGTAGCACCAATCATCAGTGCTTTTTCAGCATCTTCATTTTTCCAGCATGGGAAGGGAGGAGAGCCCTGGGGATATATGTCCCTATTGTCCCTAGAGAGAGACTTTCCTACACTTTTCTTCAAGGGAAGATCTTGGACTAGGAGCTTGAAGAAGCAAGGAATTTTCCTTGAGGCTGGCTAGGATAAGACTGGGAACATTTGATCTGAGGGCACAAGGGAATGAACTTGGCTGTAAAAATCTCTGCAGTGTTTTAGGTTTCACCTTGTCCTTGAGAATATGGACTAAATGAGCCTGAAGCAGAGACCTGCTTACCGTGTGCTATCTTAGTCACACTCTGTTTTTACAGAATAGCTATAAATTAAATTGATTTCTAAGTTTTCTTCCTTTGTGCATCTCTGTAACAAGATACAGTGGCTGAACTGTCTGGCATTTGTGGTTAGGTGTATTTATAGACCAAGAGAAGCTAAAGAGATAGAGGTATGTTATTAGAGATAGTGTGTCTTGTTTAAGAGGAAAGGAAAACTTTCCCAGTATTTGCCAGGTGCGCATGTATGGAGTGCAGTAAAAAGTAGAGTAGGAAATAAATCTTAGACATAACAGACTTAGATTCAGATGAAGTCTGTGGATCACATCTTGCTGTTGAAGTTCTTCGTCACGTGTAGTTAGAGTATGAAAGTAGAATTTGCGCTATAATATTGCAATTAAAATTGGTTTATGAACAGAGAGCCTTCAGAGTGATATCCCACTGCAATTTCAGAGCCAAAGGTCTTGCCACCAACAAACAGCCAAGTGCTTCTAGTATGTTACTGACAGAGAAGTGTAAATCAACCACCAAAAATATGATTAAAAGTTTCACTGTTAAGTTTGAATGTATCACGTGAATCTCCACCCTTCCCCACAAATAAAGCCCTGCAGATGTCAGTAACACAGAATGCAAAATATGATATAAATAATAGGGGAAAGGATATTTATTAGGTATCTCTGATTTAAAGTTATCATAATATCTACTGTCCAAAAGGCTGAAAGAACCTTGCTTATCACTATGGAGGTTATTCAGAAAGTTCTGTGCATCCTGGGTGTGTGATCAGGCGAGCATCATCATTCACACAAACATGTATAGCACTGAGAATGTCTACAGGCCAGATCAAATTAATATATTATTTTTGAAAAGAGAGACATTACAGCTAAAAAAAATAAATCCACTTTTTAAAAACACTTTAGGAAAAATTATCCCTCTAGATATGTATTTCAGAGCTGAAAAGCCAACTCTTTGATTTGGCTTGATTAGAATTTGATTTTTATTCTAAATGAATGCTTAATACCTAAAGTTTCCACTGAGAGTTGTAGGCACTCAGCATGTTTTAAAATTGAGCAAGAATTCTTTACACAATTTTTGAATTTAAGAACTGTGGTACCTAAATGTTTTTTATAATCTGAGCCCAGGGATTCAACCTACTGAAGGACACTGATTCTTACTCTCTGTGTGCTTTGCCACCAAGGGGAATCCACACCCCTCCAAAAGTCTGGGGAACATGTTCCCATATGGAGACCCACCTAAGCTATGCAGTATGCAGTACCTGGATGAGAGCTGAATATCTAGCACAGGCTGAAGACATGTCTTTCACCTGTCATGTAGAACCAGATAAGACACAAAAATTATGTTAATTTTACAAAATACATCTAGCAGTGGTTCTACCTCTTTCTTTTATCCAGAACTTCTATGGGTTGCAGAGACATATCCAAAAGATGCTGTCGGAAGTCCTATCTCTTGCTTTTTCACAAAAATTGGTGAACCGTTGGTCTACCAGAACTAGAGGTGTCCCAAATACTCCTTTGAACCTGTTCTAGGCAGGAGGGGTTGAATTAGTATTCCTGGAGATCTATTGTGAAATGATGTAGTGGTTAAGGCATCCTCCAGGAACAGAAGGGAAGAAGGGGCAGGGAAAAAGGAACCTTTCAGTTCATGTTTATTTCTCTGAATGTTATACTGTGTACAAGGTGAAATAGCCTACAGCCTTATAACATAAGAGATGGAAAAAGCCTGAGGCATTTGATGTGCCTGAATAACTTTGCTGTATATTTGTATTCACATGTTATTTAGAAAAAGACATTTATTTATATTATACATTTTGGCTACTTAGTGGCTTAGTATCTGTTTGTTAATAGTTTGGATGCACTTTTCTGTAATTTGTGTTTGCTTTTTTTTCTGCATAAGATCGCACAAGATTCCTGTTTGTGTATTCACAACATACATTTCATTGTAATTCTGACAAACTACTGATAGGTGAAAGAAAAGTGTACACTCTTCGTCACTGCGTCTTTCACCTTTTCCCTTCTTGATTTATTTTTTATTTCTTTCCCCTCTATGGCTGAGTACACTGACGGCTGGAAGACAAGGAACAGATAGAACGGTTTCTATCTTTTCATTATTTATATTTATTCTGCGATATAAAGTGTTTCATGAAATTTATAAAATAACATCTGAAGAAGAAGATATTTTTAAAGAACTGACACAAGATTTCTATCATAACCTACCAAGGAAACAAACTAGGCTTTTTTCTAGCAAGAGTTTTGAGGAAACGTTCTCTACTGTGTGAATGAAATGAGTGAAGAGAAATGGTAGTAATATTGGTGTTTGCCTCAAGTAATTCTGTTGACAATAGGGGGTAATTAACAAAATCAACCATGTGTTTTATGCATTTTTAAGTAAACATGGAATACTAGTTAGACAGGAAATAGCGCTCTCATTTGTAAGCGTGTAAGAAGGACCACGGGGGTTACACCAAAGATCCATTTAGCCAAGTGCGCTGTTTCTTCACTTGGCAGCAATAGGTGCTAAAGAGAAATCAGAAACAGAAACTCCAAAGAGGGAGTTTTCCTCCCAGCATGCTGTCCTGGATTACAGAGCAGTGTGTAAGCTCAGGGGAAAGAGAAATTGGGTTTGAACACTGGCCCATCCTTAACATTTCCAGTTAATAGATTGAGGATCCCCAGTTATCAGACTCAGGATCAGCTTCTGGATCCCTAATTTGTTTTTATTTCTCCCTTTTGGTTCCCAGCTCTCCTGAAGCATTGTATTGTAAACCTTAGCATCTAACTATGGGCTTGTGTATCTGTTTTTAAGTCCTTCACTGGACATAGCTCCTCAGCTGGAGCTAATGGCTCTCAAGGTTTGGGCCCATGATGACAGTGCTACTTCTCCACTTTTCTTCTTTTCTATATTTCTGTTGGTTGCTATTAGAAGGAACCAGATTCTTCTCTGATACATAATCTAAGTTACCCAAGTTGGTTTTCTTATCCTATATTATTCCATGAAGCTTAGAACAGAATAGAATAAACAAACTTTACCATAGTCCCCAAAATCTAACAGAAAAGGATGGGGAAGAGATATATCCCCTTCTACCATCTCTTATCCTTTTGCCAGGATGTAGGAGGAAAACATTTCAAGAAAACAGTGAGTGCAGAACATCAGGAAATCATAACCGTTTTGAAGTCTTTGTGCCAAATATTGCCTACAGGTGTCAACTAATCATTTATTAGTGGGTTTGTTTTAAAAAGCATTAGAAGTATTGTGTGAGGTGGTTGCAGGATATTGCTGAGTGAATATTTCGTGTTTTTTCCTCCCTTTTGTTATGGCCCCTGATGATAACTAGATGGCCATATAGGCAAACTGTCACCTTCCCACTTTTTAGTCATCTTCTTCCCACTCTCACTCTGCAGGTACCACACACCCTCCTCAGGTGCCTGCATTGATTTTACTGTCCTTATGGATGAAATTCAAGTTTCTCATTATCTCTGACAGTGCTTTATTTTGGGGCATGGTACACATCCTACTTCATTTTCAAAGTATTGTATAAGGGAAAGAACACATTTCGGAGATCAGCAAGAACACACCTGTCTCCCTGAAGGCTGTATCTGGCTCCACAGGTGGGGGTTTATTTTTTCCCCACTGGGCTTACTGAGAGTCTGATAGCATTGACTGATTCTCCTGAGGGCTTAGTATAGAAACATGCTCTACTCAGTGTGGTAGGATGGATTCATATAATTGATTTTGGTGCATTCAATACATATTTGAAGAGTCATAAGGGTAAATCCAGGAACATGTATTCTTTTAACAGCAACACACTGTTGCTTTGGTGACAAGTCTATTGAGTCCTGGACCAGATGTTGAATCTATAAATTCATTGTAGATTACTAATATGATTTTGGCAGGCCAGGAAAATGGCAAAGGAGAAATAGAATTTTATACAAAGGCAGAATGTTGGGTTTGGGGTTGTTTTTTTATACAAGGCTGGTACGAATCAGGAATGTTTTAAGCATTGCAGAACATCATAGTTCTAATAATTTGCTTTCATTTTCTGCAAATCCTCAAACCAAGTGGTTTAGATCCAGATTTATGTTTTCTATGATGACAGTTTGTCAGGGTTTGAGAGGAAGAGAAATGAAAACTCTGAATTACTGCTGGTGCTCTTCAGAGATTTAACCTCTTTGAACGCTGATGCTGAAGCAGAATAGTGCCAGCCATATCTTTCCATTAAATGAGAACTCCCCGCTGGTGCATTTCTGCTGCTGCATTGTTGCCCTACCCAGCCCAGGAGAGTGGGGAGACTGCAGGCACCTTCTTCACAATATTCTGATTTTCCTTTAATAGAAGGCAACATGCAGAGAATTTAAAGCGAGATGGTTTTAAATACAAGGTTTAATGCTGATTTAATCATACTAGTTGAGAGTGTCTTGTCATTCTTTTCCCCATAAAGGAAAAGATACTTGTTTGAAGCCTATAATGCACAAAGCATGAGCCATTGTTTTTCCATCTACACCTCACACAGTGTGATGAATAGGACCCCTGCACAGACTCTCCAGTCTCACTGTAATCAGCATCTGTACTTGCACCATCAGGTTATGTGAAAATAGGGCTATTCAGCAGGTGAAAAGCAGCTGCCTGGGACTATGTCTGAAGCCACTGCATGGAGCATGAATTGACTGCTGGCTGAGAAAAGACCTAATGATAACTGCTGCACCTGAACAGTCTTGGCTGTTCAAATAAAACAGCAGCTATTTTCTCCTGATTATTCTCATCACCTTCCTTGTCAGAGGGTTCACCAGAGAAGGACCACAGCGGCATTGCAAGGCTACAGGTTCAGATCCTTTTCTTCCTTTTCAGACACCAGAGCTTTGCAAATGTCACAGGCTCAGAGATTTAGAGATCTAAGATTTTTTTACATTTATATATATGTATATATACACACACACTCCAGAGTGAATGAGGAACTGCAGCTGAGAATGATAAAAGATTAAATAAAGTAAGAAATCAGTCAGGAACAGCATCATGGCAATAGATGGAGTCCTGGAGCTCTCTGAAGGACCCTCCATGGCTGGTATCGCTTTGCTGTCAGACATTCCGTGTGCTGGGAAGCAAGGCCTGAAACATAAAAGACAGAGAACATCTCACCAGTTTGGGCTGAGTTTTGAGCAAACCTGGACCAAATTTGGCTGTCCCCTGCAACCCTATGAAAATGTGCCGCACAGTACACACTGATGTGTGCAAAGGGTGAAGACCCAGGCTCTATCTTGCTACAGTTTTGTCAAAGCCTTTTTCTTTAAATGCAGAAATCTGAATTTTAAAGTGCTCTGCAGAAGAATACTTTTATTTGGTTTACTCTAAAGGAAAACAGAAAAGCTCAGATTTTATTTGAATGAGTAATTTTAGGGCTCAGAATCAAAACACAACTCAACACGAGATCCTTATGTGACATGGCTCCCTGCAAAATACATACATACATATACACAAATAAAAGAAATGGGTTATCTTAAGGGGTACAAGAAGCAGTACAGCATATGGATTTAAGAGATTATTTTTACCTGATTATCCAGCATTGCTGAGACAGATGAAGAAATACTTTATACATTTCTAGTATCAACCTATTTTATAAGCTGCTGAAACACTTATGTTGATACAGAAAGAACAAGAGAAGAGATTTTAGGAGATTTTAGGAGCTGAAGAATATCTACTGCTGTGAAAGCTTTAAAGAACTCAAATCTGTTTAGCATCTCAGGAAGACAGGAAATTATTTGACTGCAGTTTGTAAGTATTTTCACGTGGAGAAAATAGCGGATATAAAAAGAACCTTTAATCTCCCTAAGACAAGTAGGTGAGAGTCATGCCTGGAAGCTGATCTAGAAAGATTCAAATGCCAAGTTGCACAAATGGTTTTAAGCGTGAAGATTATTAACCTTCATTATAAAGAAACAGCAAGTAAAATAGTAGATTGTCTATCTCTTGATACCTCAAATGAAGACCGCTGCTTTAGGAGAAAGATGGTTATGCTTTATTGGGCTTAATAGAGGAGTAACTGGATGTAATAGCCTGTGGTATACCGGAGATTGAATGTGATGATCTAATGGTTCTCCTGGCCTTAAAGCTTATGAATTCCTTGAAAATCCATGCAGACAGAATCAGGAAAGAGAAGGGTTTACTTTAGCCCCTGAATGCTGCTGCTGATAAAAAGTGCTCAGCTCTGTTCTCTGCACAGAGTGGCAAACACCATGCCAAATTGGCTGGACAGCAGAAACATTCACATCCCAACATTGTGGTCATCCTTATTGGTGAAACCTATCCTGACTAACTGGAAACCCATTTCAAAAGCATGGGCAGAGCAGTCCCTGCCAGGCTGATTTATTGATGAAAATGTTTATATGACATTTCTTTCTGAGCAAACATACACTGGTAACAAATTGTGTGAAGCAAAACGTGCTGTCACTTTGATTGTCCTATTTGCTGATCAACATAGCTTGGGTAGGGGCCTTCAGTTTAAGCCTGACACAGTTGTCATCCTATCAGCCACACACCTGTGGGTTTATATACACTTATGCATGTCTCTGTTTAGCCCACATCCAGGGGCTAAACTATAGCCAGCTGTTCACCAAATGACCCCTTCCCAGCCAAGAAGGGGAATCAGGAAAAGGAAAGGAGACCCAGAGGTTGGAATGGAAACAGATTTAATAAAATAACAAAACTATATTAATACTAACAATAATTATACAGAGTTATACTCAGCCCAAAGAACGCTGAATGCTGAACACTGCACGATGGTCACAACAAACAGGAGAGTAGACCTCGGGAGCAGAATGACAGGCAAGACCCTCCAAGGATGACAACCATTGGGAAGGAGTCCCACCCTCCACAAACTTCCCAATTTATAGTGAACGTGATGTTTATGGTATGCGATACACCTGTGGGCCAGAGTGGATCAGCTGCCTTGGCTTTCACTCCTCCTGGCTTTAGCATCTGGCTAACTCAAAACTGCTAATGGCCTTGATCACCATGGGAACCTGCATACCATGGTTGGCCACAAACTAAGTTTCTTATCAACTTTGTTCCTGCTGCATTGGGTGCTGCAGTCTTCTCAAAAATGCAGCATTTCTGAACAAAGATTCTATGACTGTATCCCAGTGAAACCAGGACAATGGGTCGTCATCATTTCACTTTTAGGTCTGGGATTGAACATGGAACTGGTACCAAATCTATTAGTCCATTTCAGATCCTTCTGTAATGGGGACTTTCTGTGGTGTAACCCAGAGTGGGCCAATAGCTATTATCTGCACTATATTATAAAACATTCTTTACTTCATATCATTTCTTTGTTAATTAGGCAGGTTTTTAAGGTTTCCATAGTTTGTGTATGATTTTGCCTTTCTGAAGTATGAAAAACCCACCTAACTGGTTTGCCTGTAGCAATTAAGTACTTTATTTAAAATTATTTTTGGGGAGGAAACAGCAAGACTGACTAATGGAATATTTCAGCACCCAGAGTGATCCCACAGATGAGCCAGATGTTAGAAGAATTTATCCAGCCAAATCTTTAGGTATTCCATTCACCAGATGAACAGCTATGGGTAGCCCATCTCATCCTACGTTCATAGTTCCTTAAACTTCTGTGACGCCTCTAGCATTTTAAGGCTCTGCCGAATTTCCCAAGCTCCAGTGACAGCTCTTGAACTCCACATTGATTTTCTTTAAGAGTGTCCTCAAATAAAACATATAAAATAGGCCCATGTCTGAAATTCATGTTCCTGCCAGGCACAGTTCTTATGATATATTGCAACAATACATCAGAGAAAAGCAGCCCCGGTGATCTATTGCAGTGGTACTATACATCCTTGTAGAAGGAATGAACATGAACTCTAAACTGAGAACTTGAACAGCTTTTTGAAGTTATATTCTGGCAAAGGTACTAACTGCTATTGTGTTTGTCAAAAGATCAGATGTTAAATTTAACCCTCTGTGTACTAGTGGTACACTGATTCGTGATTGTTAAATGTGATTCTGCTTTCTGTCTGCAGGAATAAATTATGAATATTCAAGATTTTTTACAGAAGTATCTTCTGTAATTAAGGGCTAAATACACCCTGATATTGTAAATGTGCTTTGCATTTAGATAGAGAGAAGTGAAATTTTATTTTAACTTCATTCTCTCTGACTTCATTTGAATCAGAAAAGAGCAAATACAGTGTTACCCATCAAGGGTGTAATAAAAACTTCGCCATTAACATCTGAAATTTGTAGCGTATTGAAAAGCTTCTGCAGCTTATTCTATTTTTCTAGACAGGAAAGGGATCTATGATTCACTGTTACCCCTATGGGCTCAACAATACCAGAAATATTTCTCCTTAGTGATGTTTTACTTGGACCTTTTTCAATGAGAATTGGAGTGTGTCTTCCCTTGAAGTCACCTTTTCTCAATAATTTTAGCTCTTTGATATCTTGTTTCACTAAATCTTGAAAAATCTTGAGCTTTACCTTAGAGTCCTCTCAGTTTGCCTCCTGAGCTCACATTAGCTGAGTTTTGTGAGGTGGTTCTTGCTGTGGTCCTTTCAGTTTGCATGCTCAGATGTTAGTAACTAACCAACAGTATACCTAAATTTTGTTAAATTCACACAGCTTGAAACTTGTGTCTTCAAACTGTGTTCCTGCTTATTAGAACATCAAATGTTCCTGTTATACACTGAACTTTCTCATAGTAAAGAAATAATTCTCCTAATACCACCACATGACAGTCATTACTGATGGTTATTCTGCCTGAACTGTTGCGTCCATATGGTATCAATTGTGGCAGTATACAAGAAGACTAAGTACTTACTTTTAGGTCTCTGTCTCCACTTATTTAATAAGTTACTTTCCTGAATCATCTACAAAACTATATTTCCTTTTAGGGCATCTTTGATATGGACAGATTTTGTACAGTTTGCTTTCCATCTGGAGCTCAGATCTGCTTCCTTCAGGCCAAAGATGTGACTATTGGTGCTCCACATCCCGAGTACTTGCTCTGGCGTACAGCTGTGTAAAAGGGATCTCTTCCTAATTTCGACCAGAAGTTCTACGACGGAGCCAAGAAAACATTTCTGGACACAAGCTTGGTCAAAACTTACATGCTTTCATATGGTTCTGAATTACTCAATCAGCCCTTTTTCAGAGCAAATGTTCTGCCAGTGCTGTTTGAAGACATTTTGGCCACAGCACTTTGAATTATTTGACGTGCCAGCACAGCCATATTGCACTGGAAATGTGTGAAGCTGGGAATGAGATCAAGGGAAAACTCTAGGTCTGGTCTCTTCTGTGTCTTAGGGCTGTTTTTCTTCTACAATGAGTTTTAAGCCCATTTCTCAAATTCAGTAGGCAAAAACAGGCATTAAAGTAGCAGTGGCAAAGAGCTATTGCTCATCTTCCCAATTTTTACCATTCCCTTGCTTAGCAGTGAAGTGTGAGAGCATTTTGTTGTGTGAGCAGTGCTTCCATTTATTGCACACATCATCCACAGTCAACTTTCCCAGGTCCTTATGATATTTTTAGTTTCCCACCCATCAGATTTCTTCATACTTTCTGCCTCTCTTTCAAAAAAGAAAGGAGAAAAAAAAGGAAGAAGAAAGCATATTTTTTAAAAAAATAATAACATAGAAGGCAATAGCTATAGGTAATAGTCCTTTTTGGTTTTCTTAATTTCATTTTTCCTTCAAAGTCACCTTGCCTGGTTCTCTTCCAATCTCTCTGTCCATGTTAGTACAAAATGTGGCATAGTTGGCTAAGGTTCAGACCAAGAGGCTGGAGAAGTGCAGGCTATTTCAATTTTACTCTTTTACACTGTTTCACAGTTTATGACACAACTTTCACTTTTGATGGAAGAGAACTTTGGATGACAACCTTTTAGCGCCCCCCTCTTTTTTTTTCTGTAAAACAAAGTTCTCAACCGCTTTTCAACTGCTTTACAAATATAATTTTTATATTTTTTTTATAATGTTGGGTATTGTGGCTTTTTGCTCAATTGGAAAGACAGAGTTGTTTTCTATCTTCTCAGATGATGAGACATTAGAAGTCTTAATTTATTGTGTTTGGAAGATACATAGTCAATCAAATTTGAGAGCTTGTCTGAATTGATGAATTCATTGTACTTCCAGTTTTAGTACAAATGTTCTTGAATTGACACCTCCCCATTTCAGAAACTTCCTAATAATTGTTGTATATTATTTTCTCTTGAGAGGAAAATATGTACATCTTTATTTAACATGTGTAATACAGTATATAAACTAAGTGCATGAAGCAGCTGAAAAATAACTGAATGTAACTGCCACAAGAATACAGATATCTAAAGATGGGAAAATGATCCAAGATGCTCACTATTGTAATAACTAGACATTTTAAAACAGATGACAGTCATTTTCTTCGAGGCAGCCTATCTGCCTGCTTGAAATTAACTTCAAGATTTTAATAAGCCTACAATAGTGAGGTCAGGCAGGTGCTATAGCCTCAACTATAGCAATTGCAAAATCAGGAAGAGTCAATTTGTCACTTCATGAGGGCAGACTGCCTGGTATCAATATTGGCTGACATGCACTGGAGGAAGACTTGACTTCTTCCAGTCGCCACCTAGCTAAAGGGTTCCTCATGGGAAAGATTACCCATGTGTAGTCTGTGTTGCCTTGGTCTCTGTTAGCTGATCTTGAAATAAGCTGAGATGTATTTGCTTGTGATTAGGCAGGAGTTGTCCGATTTGATTTGCAATGTGCTTGTTCCTGAAAACAGGAACATTTTCAACCCTGTGCTCATTTTTGCATTACAAGAAATATCAGGTCTGCTGTCGGCAGCAATGATCAATGTAGCTAGACCAGCTCTCAGAAAAAGTATGGTCATGTGAGCAGGAGCAAAGAGCAGCAAGAAATCTTGCAAGGAAGCTGTCTGCCTTTGATCTTCTTGTCCCGCCCCTTTTCTGGCTTACTTCCTGGATGTGGCCCTGGGACTGCCCTGCTGGGTCTGATCAGTGAACATGGATCAGTCTTGCTTACCTACACTTGGCTTCCTCTAAGCTACTTACTTATATGATTCTTGGTAGAAGAGAGATATTTTTGTATAATACATTCTTTTGCTTCCTCTCTCTGCTGAAAGTCTTACTCTATATGGCTCTCCAGAGCAAAAAAGAGAGAGGCAAGGAAACACAAATGCAGAAACTCTGCCTATGTCAAATATTAGATACTTTCTTACACCTGCCTGCTCTGAACAGTTAGTGTGCATGTTGTGTACTTGCTGGAGCCACAGGTTGGGTGGGGAGTGCTGGACACAGACCTCCGTGATGAAGCAATTAGTGTTCAAGCTCTTGCTCTGCAAGAGACATTCTGGGTAGGAGGCTGACATGCCATGGTTGAAATTGCACAGCACTAGAGAGGTCACATCTGAACTAATTTCTGAGAGGCTTCGAAAGATACCAGGATCATGTGGCTACACAGCAGTCTGGTGAATAACTGAGTAAATCACAGCCTTAACACTAAATGCTCTCTGCTTTCCCTAACAATACGAATTAAATGGAATTTATATTTCCTCATCATGTCTTGGATCACATGCCCACTTTCTTTTTGTATAGTAATTTCCACTGATTTGTGATTTTGCCTTTTTATTCATCTCTTTATTGTTTGGAAGTACTTCAGAACTAATATATTTAGAAGAATATCTCAGATCAGAAAGATTTTAGATTAAAATCTGCAGGCAAAATCTTTGTTCACTTCTGCTTCAGGCCCTAGGTAGAAATGGAGCATCACCATAATAGCAATTATGAGTGGTTATTACTCTTGATTAAAATTAAATTAAATTGCAGTTGTCAACTAAAAAGATTTAATTATGACATAAAAACTGTCAGCCTTTCATTTTAAACATCTGCTAGATAAGCATGCCAGTAGCAGTGATGTGGAGTATTTGCCAGATACCTCGTCAACAACCCCCTTTCTATCATCAGATAATTGAGACAATATGGTCTGAAATGCTTCATTTTTCAAATCTGACTGTATCTCACACACTACATAGATCTTAGAAGTCTTTCTTCAGGTCAGATGTAAATAAATCCAATATTTTAGGATTATGTAAATCTTCAGATGAAGTGTTTTCTGGTGATAGGTTGAAAATATTGTTGGGTCATATCAGTATCCAATGTATAAATGTTTGGGATCTGAAGAATTTATCTGGCTACTCTTCTTTTTTCCTGGCCCAGGTTTTCAATGTCTGTAAATCTCTACAATCCTACTGACATCAGTTCAGCAGACTGATTTCTCAGGCTGACATTTTCAAGGGTATTTAGATGTTTACATATCCCTGAGGACCTCAGACTAACACGAGCCACTATCTGAACTTCTGCCTGTGCCTCCTCTGTACCAGAGAGGAGGGTCATATTCTGATACTAGCCATAAAAGGGACATGTCAGCATATCCAGATACCTGCCTGGAGGGATTGCTAGTTACAGAGACCTCCTTTATGAGGCATGCTGTAAGAAAATGGCGTTCTGAAACTGTGAGTGTGCTCGGGAGGACTCAGTGTTATGAGAAGAAAAATTCCACTTCTAAGCTATTGCAATGTTTAGATGTTGATTCTGGTCTCCTGAAGCTACTTGTAAAGATGGTCACACATTTTCATGAAGTGTAAAATTTAGAAACTTTTTGATGTACAAAAGCTGAAATAAAAAAAAACCCCAGTTTTAGCTGACACACACTGTTAATTTAAACCAGAGAAATGGTCCTCAGTATTACAGCAAAATCTGAATTTGTTATGAAGACGAGAGATCTTTGATTTTGAGGGCATTGCGAAAAGACTGTTTCTATTTAAATTGTATTTAAACTCTCACATGCTTCCTTCAGCAGAGGTGGGAGTGTCTTTGCTGGGTGGAATCGCACTGCGGCACAGTGCCCGCCTCACCGGGGCACTGTTGCTCCTACTGAATTGCTGGCACTGCTCCCTACACCAGATAGTTCTTAAAATTACTTCTTTAGTCAGAAATATCTTATCTACTATCACTGGGCTTATCAGTTGTGCTAAATTCACAACACAAATGGGGCTTCTGGGTAATAAATATATGAACATCAGGACAATCTCAATAAGCTAGCGCATTCAGCAGGAAGACTATTGGTACTGTAACGTTAAGAAAGGAAAGAAACTTAATCAGCTTTTCCATAATATAGTTTTTAAAAGTCAATACAACATTGGCTTCTTTGCTTATTACCAACATGCAAAGAAAGCACAAAGGAAAATAATTAAAGGAGAAGTCAATGAACAGTCATTAGAAGTTACAGCACTTCAGCATTGAGCTCTTTTGTCAGTGCTCAGCAAGAACTGACTGTTCTCCTTAGACTGTGGGATGGTGGTCAAGTGGAAATGGTACTTTTGGATGTTTTCTCAAAGTAATTTGTTATTCCCACTGCTTCTGAAGTTGCATTTCACATTCTGTCTGCTGTGCTTCCCTTAAGAGATCAAATCTGTAACATACAATATTTTATATTAAAATTTTGAAAAAAAGAATCCAGGACAGCAGAAGAAATAATTTTATTTAATAATCTGATTTTTTAAAAAATTCATAGGAAAATCTTGGCCCATCTGTTGCAACTCTCTACTACCTTTTTCAATGTGGAAAGCTAGTTACCAATACTTACGTGGGATTCTGCCACAAGGATATTTATTCACAGGGGAGAAATCTGCCAGCAGATGAGCCTCCCTATTTTAGTGCTTGACAGTCAAGTTAATGTCTTTGTTTAAGTCTGAAATGTTGGGATGGAATGTGTAATGTGATACATAATGCAATTATTTATTGATGTACAGAGTGCCTTTTCAAAATTAATGGTTTATTATTATTATTATTATCTTTTATTTATTGACTATTTTCAGTACACCTGACATTTAAAGACTTACAAATCTTTTCACTAAAAGGTTTGACCTAAAAACAGCCAGTACAGGCTGTCACTGGTCTACCACCTCTCAGGGGAGACAAAGCCTCTGCAATTCCAGCAGCAACGTGACTTAAACGTCCAGATAAGTGAGGAAAAGTGATCTCTGTCTATGGCTTGGATTTTTTCAATCAACAGAAATTTCATAGGATGCTGGACTTTTAGGATTTGCTTCCATAATCTTGAAAAAAAGTACAAATAACTGAAGATACTGTACTACTTCTTGAACTGGCAAATAGAAGGACTGAAAAGTGAGAGAGGGGAGTGGGGGTGAGACATGTTTTTTCCTCTGGCACTAATCTTTCAGATCGTTATCTGAGTGCTGACCCTTCCATGTTCTATCTGATATGGGATGATCATCCTGTCCAATCTTGAGCTTCTCCTGCAAGTTTCAGGGCTGCTTCCATGACAGATTTTCATCAATCTCCACGCTCTAGGGTTCACTCGCAGTTGCTATCTCATCCTTTCCATATTGAAAAAAAATATTTCCAGTGGAGTAGGAGCCCAGTGGACTTCCAGTGATCCATGCTTATCTTTTCTCTGTCAACTTCTGCTCTCCGAACCGCTACGTGTCTCGTAGCTCTTGGCTGTATGAAGATTGCGATTTGTGCAGTAGTGGATGTTCACCACTCTTGATTTCATGCACAGCTCTACGAAACCTGAATGACTTCATCTAAAGAACTCGGAATTGGCCTTTATAGGTTATTTGGCAGCCCGGGCAGACATTGCTCTATATTATTAATGTTTTACAGCACCTTTCAAAAGAGAAAATTAAAATCATTCTTCTTTTCTCTTTAAATGAAAATTTAAAGTGAAGCACTGCCTTCTGTGTTACCCGAAGTTCACATGACTCCATCTGTATCATCAGATTTTTTTTGTTCAGTTCAAAAGTGGATATTTGCCCTAATCTCTCTTCCAACTGTCTCTACTAGGTTACCTGTTACAGATCCTTACACACAGGGGAAAAAAAATCCTGAACAAAGAGCACAAAGATTGCTTCCATGTCTCCAAATTCTCTTTTATGGAAAAATTTATTTCTTGCACTTATTCACCTAGAGTGGTGTTGTAGTACACTCCATATGTTTAATCCGAGCTCTTAGTTCTTCTTGCCAAGTGTGTTGCGTGAATTTTGTTGCTGCTTTCCAAGGAAAGAGAGGATCTTGTTGAATATGTTCTGAGGCAGTCCAGGTCTCTCTTATCTGTCCTGATAGTGATATTAAATATGCTATTTAAAAAAACTCATGGGCTTCACTAGTGTAAGGCCAATGTGTCTATTAAATTGTTCTTTGCAATATGAGAGCTAAAGAAATGAAGTCAGTTCAGATATAAAATCATGATTACAGCTGGGGTGGAAGTGAAGTGCACTTTCAAAGCCCAGGAAAAATGATCAGAATAGATACAATCTCTTAAACTGTTTAAAATTAACATATTGTACTAAACCAAAATTAGGCATAATTGTAGCACTTAATATAACCTGTCAAGACATGCTTTTTAAGAGCTAAGTTCAAATATTTCTGCCAAAGGACGGAAATTTTTTCTTCTAGTTCGAAATGTAATTCCAAGCTTTGAGTTATTATTTTTGAATGTTAATAATATGCAGTTGGAGGTTGATGTTTGTAAGGACAATATTCATCCTGTTTTGGCCTAATATGATTGTTTGTTCACAACTTTATCTGCATGGAGACAGATTGTGACCTAACCAAATCAGACATGGTTTGTAGGGCAACAAAAGTGTTTTCACTTTTTTAACCTTTTGCTGTAAAAAAAGCCCAAACCAAACCAACATGCTTGAGATAGTAAAACCAATAGATTTTGAAATACTAATTGCTTAATAGCTTCACTTTTAACAGGGTAGTAGGTACATAAAGTGCATTTCAAATCTAGATACAAGTGCCTGGACAAGTAGTCTATTGATCTATTTTTATCATGAAAGATTAATTAGTGCACAAAGTAAGCCAGTATCATAAATGACTTAAAAATGTATTTTTCAGTTTGTATGTAAAAATTACTATGATTAACACAGATTATTATTTTCTTATCTCACTACTGTGTCTGATTTTTTTTCTTGACAAGCATTTTAAACCCTTATGTCCACAGTTCCCTGCTGAATCTATACATACCAATGTATACCTTGTTCCTCTGCTGCTCTGTTTATATGTACTCCTGAACAAAAAATTCTGTTTAATTCTACAATTCAAATGTATGCTTAAAACCATTGTGCAGGGGATTCTTGATGGCTGAATGATTTTGCACAGTTGGATTTAATAGTCTTTTTTTTTCATCATGAGGATAAGCTAAGAATACCTTTATCTTAAAAACCAACTTGGTGGGAAAAGCAGAAAAGAACCATAGTGAGGTCTTGGTGAGAGATTAAATACCACTTCTGTCTTTTGTGTAGCACATTGCATATCTGTACAAATAAATCTGCAATACAGTGGAAAGAAACCAGATACTATTGAGCAAGTACCAAGTTTCCTTAAAAAAGCATTATAACAGAATAGAACAATATGAGATTCCAATTGAGTGGACTAGTGGTAAACTCCCTTGTGTAAACTAAGTCTATGAAACTGGGTAAGGTCAAATAGAAGAATCCATTTAGGAGGTTATTTAATTAAAGTTTCATCACTGAGGTCCACAAGTTTCAGTAAATAATAAATAAAGTTATGCACTCTCAGGAGTGCAACACAAACCTTCAGCAGCCAACTTTACAGTAGAAATAATCTCCACACAAATTACTTCCTAGATATCATTAGTAGAATATTGGATGGTACATTTATTATTCTATGTGAGTCTGCATGACTCCAAGGACAGGAGTTCTTGCTAGACAGTGTATATTTATGTGGAAACAAGCCAATATAATAGTCAGGAGGTTTTGTGCCATAGGTACAGAAAACTTCTCTTCCTTAAAAGCCAATCTAATGCACAAACACTTTGGTAGGTTTGTTTCTCAAATAAAGGCATTCGCAACAAAAAATACAGGTATTTCTGGGCTGTAATATTTATTTATTTATTACAAAGATGAAGTTAAGAAATTATTAAAGAGCTTTTATTTCAAGTTAGAAAGCCTTTAGCTAAGTCATCTGCCCTGTACTCTATCATAGGTGTATCAAAGGCTTTTTCAGCATCAAAGAATACAGTTACAGTAATTTTTTTACCCTGTGTTCTTTGATGTCTTTGCTAGATTTTTCTATTTTCAATGGCTGACACTTTCCATCAAAACCAACCTGATGGATTTCCAAAGATCTTTTGCTTTCATTATACCTTTGCAGATGGATACTCCTGCAGAAGTTTACTCAAAATATATTATGACCACAGTAGCTTAATGTACCTGTGATTAGGAATCCTCTGATCTTCAGCTGTTTTGATCGTTATGGTTACTACCTACACAGCTACAGGAAAACATAGAGAGATGTTTCTGTTATTTGTTATAGTTTTTAACATTTAAAAATGGAAGTTCAGGGTTTGCAGTGTAATTAATTAGCTTTGTGTCGTAGTCTCTTAATTTCATTTTTCTGAAGTGGCTAAAAATTTACAAATTCTTTAGTACCACAATATCAATAACTTTCAATCGTGACAAGCTTGATAGCTACCACAGAGGACCTCAGGGACCCTGTGCTGAGGTCTAACAGGTATCTGTAAAGGACAGACAGGCAGATGTCCCGTCTCAACAGACTGGTGCACTTGATGGTGTGCATGTGGAGCTTATTGTCATGCAGTCTGGTGCATGTGCATACTTGTTACACGGCCTGATGTGTGCTACTTGCCTAATGGACATCTGTCCATCATGCATGAGATGATTTTTTCTAACGAGCTATATTCCAACATATCAAAATTTGGGTATATTAAATGATTAGATGAATCAATGTTAACAGAAATGAAGAAAGACATACCAGACTTATTCCCAGTTCAGGGGGAATTATCATCAATTTGAGAGTTAGCATTTAGAAAGATGGATCAGAATAAAATGAGGGAAAGTAATAGTGCATTCAGCACTGCCTTTAGACATCAGCTATCAGACTCCTTAATATCCCTGAGAAGGGCTCTGAAAATGACTAAAAGAAATATTTAAGGTAAGCTTCTAGAAAGTGAAAAGGTGTTAACCGGTGATGAGAAGAAAGTGAATTTGCTGGTTTAAAGTCCTTACAAATGAAGTAGCATGAGATCTGAGTATCTGAAAGAAGTGTTAGCAAGGAAGAAAACTCTGAACTTCAAAAACGTTCTAAAAGTATCACTGGTTTTTTGTATGTTTAGGAAGTGATTGTGTGTTTGAAATACCATACTAAGAATGAAGGAAGGAAAAGCAGAAACCACCCTATCAGAATGTCTGAAATTCTTGTAAGAGAGCATTACTTTTTTGGTGAAACTTGGTGTAACTTAAGGATATAAATCCAGTTTAAGGTTGATGTGCTTGATCTCTCCACCTACAACTTCTGTTGTTTGGTTTCTCAAATGCTTCTCCCTCATCAGCCAACAGGAAGAATTGCCAGGTCAGGGAACTCGTGAGGCAGAGTCTCTCCAAGTTGTTTGCTGCCTTGGGACAGAAACATCACAGAATGGAATCATAGAATTATTTAGGTTGGAAAAGACCTTGAAGATCATCAAGTCCAACCATTAACCTAGCACTGCCAAGTCCACCACTAAACCATGACTTGAAGCACCATATCTACACATCTTTTAAATACCTCCAGGGATGGTGACTCCACCACTTCCCTGGGCAGCCTGTTCCATTTTTTGACAACCCTTTTGGTAAAGAAATTTTTCCTAATATCCAATCTAAACCTCCTCTGGTGCAACTTGAGGCCGTTTCTTCTTGTCCTATCGCTTGTTACTTGGGAAAAGAGAGCAACATCCGCCTCACTACAACCTCCTTGTCAGGTAGTTGTAGAGAGCGATAAGGTCTCCCCTCAGCCTCCTTTTCTTCAGACTAAAAAATCCCAGTTTCCTCACACACTCCTCATAAGTCTTGTGCTCTAGACCCTTCAACAACTTTGTTGCCCTTCTTTGGACTTGCTCCAGCACCTCAATGTCTTTCTTGTAGTGAGGGGCCCAAAATTGAACAGAGGATGGGAAAAGGAGGGTGTCCGTGCTCCTACCCAGCCTGCAGTGGCAGGGCATCTGCAAGAGAAGGCATGTCATTCCTTCAAGGAAAATATCGTATACTGGTGGCCTAGTTCCTTCCCGGCTTCCCAGACTAATATTATCATGGGCTGAAGCATTTATCCCAGTCATGGTTCATCAATATGGGATAGTACACATGAACCCTATGCTCTAAGCTATGTTTCAGAGAAAATCCTATCTCAAATCATGCTGGTTTTTAGATAGAAAAATCAATTTTTAAACTTAAAAACAGCTAAAGAGAATTGCTGTGGTTAGTCTACTGGTATAGAGAGGTTAAGCCAATCGAAAATTATCATACTGCAATACAACAAATGGCGAAATGCCAATTTCTTACTCTTTGTTTATCCTGTCTGCCTCTGTTAATATCACAGTTTTACTCAATAGAATTATTTTTAAGTTAATCTAATCAATTGTAGTTATAGCTGTAGTTAACAGAAAGAGTGATACAGGTTCTTAAACATTTCTGAAGAATTTATCATAGGTGATGGGATTACTACATAGAACTTAATCCTACTTTAATCATACCTATCTATGCGAAATAGCATTAAGTTATTGTGATTCCTTTTTGTGATTGGTACTGCTCATTGTGTATTTTGTACTGAACACTGCATGACAAATAAAGCAATAATTAAATGTTTGTCCAGCTGTTTCAATTGAATATGCACAAGCCACACAAACCATACTGTAGCATGTGTGGACAGAATATATGTTGAACGGACTGTTAGTTACTACTTCTGCTTTTTGTTTTACTCACTTATGAACATAGTGGTAGGGTGCATCCATAGGTTCAGGTCATAGCAGGATTTATATTAGCCTTTTACTTCTCAGATAGAGGTAAGCAAAATTAATGAAATTATAATTTTTTCACTAGAACATTATGTAGGCACTGTTTCTTTTGTGACTTTCCCCCTATTTTTATGTAACGTAATTTTAAATAATACAATGATATTTCAAGAGGCAGTTTCTGATAGTCTGCTCCTGTCTGCCATAAATTAGAATAACTCTACAACTGCTCTGAATTTTTTGCTGACTGCTGCTCAACTCATGGACTGTGCTAAGATTTTTATTTTTCCTTTATTTCATGTTCTACTCTGGCCAACCAAGGACAAAATGCAGGGAGATTTTCGCTGAAACTCTGTACATAAAGCTGAACTCTATTTTGTACTTCGTGCAAGGAATATTTATATGGTACTTGGCCCCAGCTGGAGGACACTTTTGTTTACCCTTTCACACAAAAAAAGTAGACTCTGGTATTCAGAACCTGTATATCTTACTGGCCCATAGCACCGCAGGTCCAGAAATAGACTCAGAAAAATACACCACAAAAGTATTTTATCGTTAGCAGAGAAGCTAGCACTGAGTAGGCCAGAGGGCTGGGTTATACTTTATCTGTTGTGACAGGAATAGGATGATGGAATTTGAGGGAAGGTGCAAATTTGACCTCTCTATTGGTGCAGTGCTGCAGAAATCTCTGCCAAGGAAAATGTGTAAATGCATAGGGGAAATTATAGCTAAGTTCTTTTCAGATCTTTTCCAGAGAATTAGATACCTGTGAGCTGGAGAAGCATGGTCTTCTTGTGTCAAGAGATCTGAGGTCAGTATTACACTGACTGTGCTGGAACAACGTGAGCTTATAGATGCATGGCAATTTGTCTAATTTTATGTAGAGTAGATTGAATTTTGCCCTGTCCTTTCCACTGATGATGAAAATTGATAATAATGGGAAGCAAGATGGTAGGAACATGTGGGTGTGTGCCAGTGTTAATAAGACAATATTATATGCCGTCATTTTTCATCGCTTATCCCAGCTGAGAACAAGACCTTAAAGTGAAAATACATTTAAATTGATTGAACCGTGTCTTTTGACAAATAGCAACCCAAAGGATGTCGTACTGGATATTTATCAAACCTTATCAATGATGTCACAAGCAAAACAGATATGGCAGCTCAACTGTTTCATCTTCTGAGGTGAAATTCAGCTCAACTTTCATCTTCTCCACTTGCGTGGAGCACTAGGCAGCAGAAGACAATATAAATAAAAGTTAGACTTGAACACAAATTAATACAGTAATGTTGGGTTTTTTTTAAGGTTGACTAATACTAGATCAGGATGTGAACATGGACAGCTGCCATTTGATTGTTACAAACATTTCAGCTTCCACCTGTAAGCTGATAAGTAGATTTGTGAGGCTTGAGATGAAGCGTAGATTTCCAAGGAGTACCTGGAGCCCTCTCTGTTATTCTCAGTAATGCTGTCTATGGTTGTTAGAACTGCCCAAATGGGGGAGGTTCTGGTGCTAAAAACTGATTTTAATAAGGCTTCTTCATACTCAGATGTGTACTGTCTGAATAGTCAACATATGTATACCGGGAAATAAGATCAAGAGGAACCTATAAAGTTCTGACTGGCTTTGTATGCTCTTGTGTACAGTTGCTTTTTAGTACTGAAGTCATAATATTTGTTTCTTACAGATGCAAATTTTATTTAAAATTACTAATCATAATGGGGTTGATTGGGAAAGGTTATTTTCAATTTAGCGATGGCAGCATCTACTTTGAATTTTCTTTTTGCTTTAAAATAAGTAGATTTAGTAAATTATTTCACATAAACATTAATAGACTTCCTGTTTTCTATGCAAATTAATGAGAACTTGTGTTATCAGGTTAATTAGTTTCAGGTCTCTAATATTTATTCACACCAATGAATAGAGAATACATCTGAATACAGTTACTTATCTGTTGCTGGTGCTGTATTGAGATTCCAGAAACTTTACTTCTGGTTGGCCAATGATCTTAGGAACCAATATTTTGCACAATGTTATTATTAAATTTGAATATGTATTCAGGACTTAATAGGTTTTAGCTTATGGATTGCAAAGTCTCTTCTTTCAAGAGATTACAACACTTTCATTTTTTCTTCTCATAAATTATAAATTAAATCACACCATTTTTTGAAAATACTTCTCTTAAACATAGCCTTAGTCATTATAGTAAAAAAAAAAAAAAAGCAGTACAGTTTCAATATAGCAGAAAATTCTATTTGGTTTTATTTCAGCTACATATTTCATTGAAGACCTTGAGGTTTTCCCACAACAGCTTTCACTTGTCTTTACCTAATCTTAATATATGTTTTACTCACTTAGAAAATAATCACAGAAATTCTGCTTTGCTTAGAAATGTATTTTTCTATTTTCAGCAGCATCCACTGTCTTCTCTGTTCCATTCTCAAATTTAAAATGACCTTTGGCTGCATTGTTCCTTACCGTTTGCCATTATTTCCTAAGCTAGTGCCATTTGCCAAACTGCAAGTTTTTCTCTAGTTATGCTGATGAATACAGCCCCCACCCCCCAAATACTGATCAGGTTTTGTTTATCTGTAATGACTTTCTGGTTACTTCTCCCTACATTTTTCTAATTACATCTATTTATCCTAAAAGCCTCACTAAGAGTTATGTTTTAGCTATATTCCTAAAACATAGGATTTGAATAACAAATGCCTCTGCCTTTTTTAAGGAAATCATGAATATAAACACTTCCTAAGCCTAGTAGCTTCTTCTGAATTGATAACATATTGGTGCAGATGCATTATCCATCTGATGCTTTCTATTCCCTGGATCTGCAGTGGATAAGATTGCTGCCTTTAGCACTATTTTATACTTCACAGTGCAAAAAAACGCTGAAAATATTAGCAGAAATTCTCGGCTAAGTACAGAACAGATACAGCTTTCTTTCCTCCAGAACTTCTAATAAAAATGCTTATAATATCATGCTTATATACAACTTCCCTTGTTGCTGGATGCCATAACAGCACTAATTGCTACCTCCTTAAATTTCATTTATTGCTGTTGGCATTGGTAGGAGATGAAAGTTCTTGTTAGTGTAGGTTGAGAGATTATAACTTAATAAACTCTGAAGACTTTATAACTTAAACAGGAGAAGCAAAACACACGGAAAAGAGCATAGCATGCAAACACAGCTGTCTGAAGCATCCTGTTGCCTGATTTTTTAATGTCTTATTTATCAGAAATATCTCTTTTTTTTTTTTCTTTTATTTTCCTGGTTCAGGTTTGTAAGGACAAAAGGAGGAGAAGAAAGAGAAAGGTGACAATTGCAAAAGATGGAAAGTTAGAGACAAAGTGGAGAAGAGGAAGATCACAGGCAACAAGTGAAGCTGAGACTTTACAGAAGCAAAGAAAAAAAGTTGCCTTCGTTCAAATATGTGGAATATAAGGTATGGCTTCAAATAATTGTGATATCAGAGTCTGCTTATGCTCAGGTTTAGGTGTAAATTACAGAGAAAGAGTTTAGATAACTTAAATTCGGAATTTCATGCATGCGTCCTTCATTATTGCTACTGTTAAATAACCTTAATATGTTCGGCAATCTTTTCATAATCCGATGCAGTCTTTTAACTGAACAGCCGTTTGTTTTGTTCTCCAGCGCATGCTTGTTTACCACTTTTCCCTTTTCTGTTTTACACTAGCTGCTGTTTTATAGGTATCTTCAATGCCAAGATACTGAAACAGGTTTTAGAAAATGGAGATTTTCAGGAATTCAGAAAAATGTATTTGACTTTGAAAGGATTTTAACTTTTCAAAAAGGTGAGGCAAATAGCAATTTGCAGAAAATGGGACACAAGTCAGAGCTTTGTATTTTTTCTTACTATTTTATAGGACTCCCAAATTAATGACTTTTATGAAGTAAATTTTTGAATGTTAGAAATAATTTTGCCTTTTCTTTTTTATTTTTATTGACCAAGACTGCTTCATCTTGCCTCTGTACTTAGCATAACCTCAGATGTAACTTGTAATGTGCACAGGGCTCTTAGGGGAGTGTGCTCTTCTAGCTTTCTTTAAAGATGAAGGAGATACCAAAATTTGAGCTTCCTTGTAGGTTTCTCCTTTTTCTTCTTTTTGCATAAATAATAGCTTGGGGTTTTTAAAGTCCTGTTTAACTTAAAAGTGCCTGAAATCCTCAGTAAAAAATACTGTACAGAGAAAGATATTTAAACAAAGGGAAATAATATCAAGACAAATGTTCAGACTGCAGCTTGTTTCTTAAACTGTTTATTTCAAAAGTAAAATGAATGTAAATTGACATGCAGTTGCTATAATATACTAGTTAACTAAATGGAAAATAAAACACTAAAACTGCTGGACCCAATATACAGTTACTTTTCTGGGACAAGGACTACTCTGATCTGAGCAAGGTTTTTTATGAAAGCTAATGTATTGCTGCACCGAAGTTTGATCTCAGTGAATCAAATACTTCTGTTCTACCTTCTGGCATGCAGAGGTTTTTTCCCCTCTACTTTAGTGAGACTGCAATCCTAGCACAAAAATGTGTGGTCTTCAGAGGAAAGTACGAATTACTGCCACTGTTGTCCAGATGCAGATAGGATACAAATTCTCCGTAGTACTTCATAGATTCCTGAAAGAGAAAAGGGAACATTAAACTGGATATTTTAAATAACTTTCTTTGCCTTGATTTAGATTCAGACTTGAATACTTGTATTGAGCCAATGCTTTTCCACATGAGAAGTACAAAGAATATGGCACCATTTGGAGTGCAGGGTGCTGATCTGCTTTTTCTAGATGTATCTGAAGGTGGCTGGTAAAAACTAAAAATTGTTTATGGCTAATTTGCCCTTTGGTCTCAGCAGGACTGGCCTTTTAGGAAGCATTGTGCAGGTAGTACAATCCCTCAGGGGTGTTCCTGTCCCAGCGTGCGTCACCCACAGCCACAGACCCAGGAGGACCCAACATGGGTTAGTTTACCCAGGTATAGGAGAATCTAGTACCAAACCCCAAGGAGTACTGATGGTAGAGCTGCTGTTGTCAGCTTTATGCTCCCAGAAAAGGCATTATTTTGTGAAAACCAATTACTAGATACAGTCTTCTGTGCTTTATGTTCATTTTGTGATAAAGCTGCTGATAAAGATTAGATACCAGTTGCATATCATGCTTCAGTCAAAATAAAAAGATTCTTAATTTTAACAACAGATCGCCACGGGCTGTCCCTGCTGACCCTTCCAGCTATGCATCTGCAATATTTTGTAGCTCTTACATTGAACTTTATAAAAATAACATTGCTGATATGAAAATGCTTTTCTCCCTCCCAATGCACCTGAGATATGTTTGAGCTGTCTTTGTAAGCTTTGATTTTTTTTTAAATCTTGTTGAAGAAGTAATACAAGAGGGGGAGCATGGTAGGGAAAAAAACAGAAAGGACAAACAACCCGTCAATACTTTTCAACACAAGACGCATCTTTGTATCAGATTTTCCGAGATGTTTTGCATTGGTCTTATTTAAATCAATGATAGTATCTCCAGTACACTGAATGGGATCAGAGTTCATTTCAGTGCTGAGTGCTTTTGAAGCTCCTTTCCCATTGATACTTAGCAGTGACCTTCAGTTTCCTTTCCCCGAGTTAATAAACCTTCAGTTTCCTTTTCCTGAGTTAATAAACAGCTTTAGAAATGTTAGTTAAAACTGGAACAAAAACTTAGTAGGGTATTTGCCCACTTCCAGTTGAAAACTGTAGAGCGAGGTAGCCGCACCATCTACTATTGCTTATATCACAGTGGCTGTATTTGGTTAATTTTAATTCACTTAAATTCAGTCCATGTCTCTCTCTCTCTTTTCATCCAGATAAGCAGAGGAAGCAGATGGAGGCTATTTAGTATAATTAGATTAATTTTAGCAATGCATGAGACAGAGCAGGCTGGGGAGGAGGAGGGCATAGCATGCTGTGTTAGGTGGGTACAAGTTTGCTGCCCTTGTGTAATGTGGTGATTTAAATGGTGTCAACACTGATCAAACCCTGATATGGATAGAAGGAGGATAGTGTTATTGTGAATGTTAAACTGCAGGCTATACAGTAGTAAGTCCTCACATTGGCTTATGATAGGCAACTGTTTCTCCAGAGACATATGTAAAGCTTCAATGCTACACTGAAACCTTGGACTCCTTGAAGCAGCGTTTTGGCACTGTCTTCAGTGCCAACAAGGTTTCCTGGTGGCCTTCCCCAGTAGAGGTGCCAGGAAACACCAGCATTTCATTTGCCTTCTGAAAGTCTCACTGAAGCCAACTTAAAAACCTAATCAATACATCTGTTGTTGTAATGCATTGAATTAATTAAGTCAAGAAAAAGGTGTGTGATACCTTTTAAAGACATTCATTTTTCATCTCCTCTGTGGCTTCTGTATCTGTGCTCTTCTGGAGGAGGCGTTGTTTGTACAGTGTTTTATGTCTTCTACCACAGTCATCAACACTTGACAGATTATGCAGAATATTAGTAAAATTTTAGGACTTTTAAATAGAACAAGACCATTGCAACAGGAATTTTTAAGAGTATGATGGACTCCTTTAGTAATTTTATTTCTGAAGTTAGGTCTGGTGTGTTTATTCATGCTTCTGGTTTTGTCTTTGCACACAACAGACACGAATATAGCATTTTATAAATCCTTTGAGCTTACAGTTCAAAGGAAATATTTAAAAGTGATAGACATTAATTCAGTAGCATTAACAGGTGTTCTATTAAATTAATATTTAGACACAATGAAGTTTATGCCACTTTATGCTAATGAAAGCTATGTGCACTTACTAAGTTGCTGATAGTAATATCAAGTATGACATGTTTTCACGTTTTCTATTCTTTTTTATTGATAGTATTTGTCATGTTAAATTGGAGGAAAATAATGCAGCACTTATGTTAATTTTACCAACATAAATAATTGTATTAATTTTTAAAAAATATTTTCATTAATTATTTTCTATTATGCTAGGGAACATTTGTTCAGAAAAAACACAATCTGATCTGTGGATAAATAATTAATAATGGATGTTAAAAAAAAGAAGAGCATTTTATCTCACAGATACTATCATAAGCAATATCTTTGTACTCCCTGAATAGAAATCAGTAAAACATTTGGCGTTTTCATAACTTTAAATTTGGGATAAATGTTTTCGGCAGAAATCTGTCTTTTAGCAAAAGTCAGTTATAAACTTCATCCTGCCCTCCCAACCCTTGTGCTGATCTCAGCTCTGAAATAGTACAGAGGAACTAAAATTCTCATCCTTCTTAGTCAAAGGACCATGGCCAGGAAAAGTACCTGGAATGATTGTTCATTATAGTGATTCAGGATACGATTCTTCCTTTCCCATAGGTTTTAAGTCGGCTTATCTCAAGGGATGAGCCATGAGCAGGTATTTTGGTGCAACAGAAGTGTTTGAAGGCCTCATGTAAAGTTATAACTGTTCGAAGCTTTTCTTTGAAATGTTAGTGAATCTTATTTCCATCATTTACCAGTTAAAGGAAATGTGTTAAGAAAACATTTAAAAGCTATTAGTTATAAACTCAAAACAGTATATGAAGCAAAAGACACATTATGGTGTTATTGGCTTAACATCCCTAAATTATTTGTTTCCCACGTATTTTCCACAGGCAACGTAGTTATTTTTTGGAAAATAATATTTTAATTTTACATTTAAAGTTTTCTGTGTGCCTACTTACCATGATTATAATTGCTAGCAATTAGTGTTAATATTTTAATCTTGTTAACTTTCTAGCTTTCTTTCCCTTACTTCTTCATTGCCTTCCCGGCTATGTTGCAAAATTCATAAACCTTGAAAATTAAAAATAGATTCATATGTTTTGCAGATATTTTGCACTTGAGCTGAAGACTTCAAGTATGACAATACACTTAATATGAAAGATGTTAAATACTTTATTCTACCTTAATGAGTGCCATATTCCTCCCTCTCTTGCTCACTCTCTCTTTCAGTCAAGTAAAACAAGAACGCTATTTTTTAAATCTCTAAATATGTGAAACTGTTATTTCTGTACATACTAAACCAAGCAAATTATTTCATTAACACTTCTCTAGTGCATTGCCTTTAGTTTAAGAGGAAAGAAGGATGGTGGAAAAATAATGTAAGATTCATAAAGAAAACTTTATTTCAAACTTTGTCTCAAGGTTTTGCTGTCAGTGGATTAATGCACTGACTACCCTGCACCCTTCCCACCCCTATCTAAGACATGATCATAAATTCCAGTTTTGATAACTAGTAAAATGTATGATGGTTCCAGCTGAGATCCCACATTTGTACACTTCATAAAACTGCCAGTCAATTAGGAATAGCCAAATCTTGATCTTCCAGCAAAACTCTTGTCAAAGCTGAACGGCACTGGGAAACAAGTGAAATCTCCTCCCTTGGTCTGCTCCTGGTGTCTTGCCTCGTCCAATTCACTTCTCTTCCAGACTTCTACAGGGCTGTAACATTTCAGTGGGCAAACTCGCAAAGCAATTCCCATGTTTATGTGAATGCTAAATGCATTTGCACAGTGTTGAAGAAAACATGTCAAGACTTTAAAGACAGATATTGGGAGAGAGATTTTGAAGAGCATTATATTTAAGAAAAAAGTTTTTTTCTCTTTTCTCCACTGTATTTTTCTAACTGCTTGCTTGGGTCATCTGACAGACAGACAGTACAGGACCTGCGTATCATAAGGGCTTTGCAGGACATGTGAATAGGTCCTGGACGACGAAAATGCACTTTATCCTCCCAATGATATGGATACATCTCTGGGCCTCTGGTGTTTATGATTGTAGTGATAAATTACCTATTTTTATGGCCACATTGTTTTATGAATATTTCGTTTTATGCAAAACACTTGTCCTGCTGAAAGCAAAAGTATCTGTTCTATATTTTTAGCTTTGGTTGCTAAACGATAAGTTCAAGTGTTTCAGATACTTGACACAAGAATGCTAATTTGTACCAGTCTTTTAGCTGTGGGCTTGATCAGCAAACTTATTTCTTTATATAAATTTATCTTGTCTTTAGGTGTCAGAAATGTTCTCCATACTTGTCTTTCCCACAGTTCTGAATTTTAATGAGTAACTTCAGTAATTATTGTGTGGTTTCTACATCACTCTTACACAGTATAGGTGTTGGAAGATATAAAGGATGAGGAGGGTTAGAAATACCTGGGTGGTCCTTTTTGGAATTTAATTACCTAAAGTATATTTGTTATAGTTTTGTCTTTTTTATATTTATTTTTCTAAAGCTTTTCTTTGTTTGTTACTCTGATATACTTACACATCAAATTAAAGGAATGAATTAATGGATTAATGTAGTAAGTTACAAGAAATCAAATTCAGTTTTAAAACTAAGAGTTTCCATAACATATCATTGAAATATGTCATGTTGTCGTGGTGAGTAATCTCTTTTTATAGCCAAAATAAATATAGATTACTTTTCAGTACAGACATGCAAGAGAGATTAGTGCTGTGGGTCCTACAAGCTCCATTTGTGGAAGAAATTAGTTGGTGCTGGATCTTCAAGTCAAATTTGGCCTCATTTGGCCTAGTAGTTTTCCATTATATGGGATATAATATTAAGGAATAGAAACTTGGTTGTAATTTCCCAGTTTAAAATTTCAAAGCACTTGGATTTGTGGTATTCATATGAGGAAAATGTTTTGCAATGAACAATTTGAACCTGTGAGTCTCTGTCATGTAATTGGTTAATAACAACCACTTCTAGTAGCTGCGCCTGGTGCTACTCTTCTAGGTCATTCTTCCCAATATTTTCAGTGCTTCATGACACAAACTGAGTTTAGGGCAGATGTTGCTAGCAAGTTCGTGTACACCATGTTTGATGTTCCTGGGCATACATCAATAGCATCCCCTACTCATGGATATTGATCCAAGTATACTGAACCATGCATTGGGCTTCAAAGAGCCTTATTCCCATTAGTGAAAATCCTTGGCAGATTAAATGAGGTGCTTCATAAGAATGGGATTCCAGCCTGGTTTCCACTGTTATGTGTCAAGACCTTCTTTCAACTCTTCTCCTTCATACATCAGTCACCAGGTCTTGACTCTCTGGCCTGTGATCACCTTTGTCTACAGGGCCCCAGGTCTGATGGTGTCCATAAAAAGAAGCCAACTGGTTTTATGGGCCATTTGGAGTCAGTATCAGTTTCAGATTACATGTGCCCTGCCATTTTCTATCTGAGGGATATATACAGTTATACAAGGACAAGAAAGGTAACATAAATACAGGATATGTACTGATTTGGCCCTTAAAGGCAGCAGAGGGCTTTTCCATAGAAGTGCACTAAGCAAAAATTAGAGCTCACAATCACCCATGCACCCTTTCTGATCAAAGTCTGGAGTCTGGGTTGTCCATACACATTAAAAAGTGTGCCCAGCAAAATCTCTAACACGATATAGAGAGGGTAGTCTGTGTTACAAAGCACTACTTGCTGTTGGAAATTGCTGTGTCACCTCTCAGAATAATATTTTCACATTGTAACACATCATAGTTAGGTCATGCTGTGTTTCCTTCATGCACCATCAGTAATTTCAGAGCAAATATGCCTCAAAGTCAGAGGAGACCTTGATGATAAAAGTAGTTCTCTGAACTCTTCCAATCTGGACAGGTGTTCATGGGAACAGGTCAAATGTTTGGGGAGGACTCATATTTGCAGTGAAAATTCTAAGTCATATACTGAATAAATCATTGTAGTTATTTGTTTAATAGTATCAAGAGTAGAGTTCTTCGTTCTTCCCAAAGATGAGTTGTCTCTTTGTCTCTTGTGAAAGTTAGAAAGTGAAACCCAGAACTGCAAAGAGAAAAAGAGATTACGAAAATACTGCAAATGTGATGTGCTGAGAAAGGACAGTGATCCGTGTTTTGAGGTTTATTTATGGGGTGGGGGGGAAGGTTTGGGAGTGAATTTATTCCAAACTCCATATTAGCATAAATAAAACCAGGTTCTGTTTCTTTGGGATTTGAAAACTTTTCAGAGGTTGTTCTCCCAGAGGTGATTTCTGACTCATATTCACTAAGTAAAGGAGAGGAAAGATAAAAAGAGTAGACAGAGAGTAAAGACAATGTTTTCCATTTGTGTCAAGTGCAGACAGTAGGGATCTTTTTAACTTATTTGTTTAACAGTTCCATCTGTATAAATTAGCTAGGATGCTTGTCTTAAGCAATGTACATTTTTTCTTCTTGTCTTGCTCTTTAAATTCCCCCATTGGACTGTCAATGCTTAAATTGTAATGTAGGCTAAATATTTAATAGAAAAGAGAGATTCAAACCCTCTTCTTAAGTATGTTTCATGATTTATGCTGCATTTACCAAAGACAGTCCTATATACCTACCCATTTTGGCAACAGACAAGTCCTTTTAAGTTTTGTTTTGTTGGAAGTTGTCTTCTGTTGAATCCTGAATAGGATCAATAAATGTATTTTTAATGCACAGGAGGTTTCTTTTTATTTAAGCAGGAGATTCTTAAAATATTTAGCATCATTTCCATTCTCTGGTGAAATACTCTCCTGTTTCTCTGCAGTACATGTTGACCTTGGTATTATTGCAGACTGTAGTTCTGTTTTGTTTCATAGCAAGAACACTCTGAAAAGAGATGGCTGCTTGTTAAACCTGTCTGTTGTGGAAGCATAAAAAGATAGTGCAGTGTTAATGTACAGCTGGTTCTACAGGCCAGATCTTTACAGGGAAGACCTTAGAGAATAGCTAAAATTGACAATGCTCTTTTGAATTGCATTAGCTGAGAGTCTGACTTATCTTCTTAAATGAAATTACATAGCACTTGCAAAAAGCCCCTCTCTGAAGATTTCACTAAAGACTCCCAGGGAACCCCACACAGGTGGGCTACTTAGGCTTTTGTTCTGCAATCCCTCATTTGAGCAAATAACCCCATTGAAGCAGATTATTTTTATTACTGGGTTTAGGCCTGGGTGTCTGATCACATGAATGAAGTAGCCAGGATTGTACTCTTCGATCTGAAAAGTGAAAAATTATCACAGTATAAGTCCATAAAAGAAGCTCCTCTAATCTTTCCTCCACCCTTCCAGTGAAGATTTTATTTAGCAGGATATGATGGGTTTTACACTCTGGTGTAAAAAAGCTGGCTCTTCTTTCTTAATGAGCAATAAGTATCTGATCTTATTCATTGTTAAAGCTGTATCTAAGGAGCACCGCTCCTTCCTCCATTCTTTTCCTGCTACCTGCTAGTTCACAGTATGAGTTGAGACTCACATATTTAGTTAATTAAAAGCTTTGTTTATTGCTTGTCCAGTATAAGCAGAAAGAAATGGTAGAGGAAGCAAAGCATATTTATGGCTCTTAAATGCAGCAAAACAGTTGCTAAGTGACAAAGTTTTCAGAGATAATCAGCAAAACTTTGTAGCCAGAGGGTCTGCTGAACCTCAGAAACTGCTTCTTCCACCTCTGCAGAAGTTTGAAAAAAGAAATGCTTCAGAAGTCTGAACATGTCTACTGTATCCATACAGCCTGACCTTCAAAAATTCGTGTTTGAATGCCAAAAATTATACTTCCAAAATTGTCTTGTTAGGAGTTTCTCTACAAAAAGCTACAACTCACTTCTTCCAAAGTATTATAATAAACGAGCTAACAAGACACCACAGTCCTCCTGGGACTTGACCCAAGACCTCCCTAACTGAATAGACATTTTTCCGACTCTGAAGCTAGAAGGAGACATTGCATTGCCTAAACTTCCTGCGTAGACTGGTCAAAGGACTTAATTCTTTTAGTTCTCTCCTGGAATAGTGAGGTGCATTTTTGCTAAAACATAGTTTTCATAGGGAAGCTGCAGATATTCCACTTTTTTTTTTTCTTTCTTTCTACCATTTTAGTTTTCAGCTTCAGTATTCATGGTAGCTGTAGGCTAGGTGATGTTGTCCTACCACTTCTTTTATGAAGCTACACTATCTACAGCAATCAATGTGTACTTTAATGAATTCCTTATTTATGCCTGGTGTAATGGGTGATATTGGCTATAATGGGATCTCCATACAGCTGGTGTCATTTTGCAGAGGTCTTTTGACCTCAGAACTACAGTGATTTTACACATCAGTATCTGGTCTGTCCTATATAAGTATAATAGCAGAGTCCTAATATTACAAATGTCACTCGAGAAAACACCATGAGAGGGCTTTTCCCCTCCTTTTTATTGCTATTGTTGTCTGCCATTTGAAAAGCTTAAGCAAAGCAATCTTAAATCTCTTTCATGCTCTGATATTGCTGTACAGTAATCTCTGGAATTTTTTTTAAACACCACAATAAGCTGTACATCACTTTTACTGATGATAAGGATGACTATGACTGTGTATTGTAGTAAAAAAGGAATTACATATGGCACAGCTAGATTTACAGTGAGATGGATATTGTACTTTACTCTGTTTGGGTGGATACTAAGTTATGAGCCTGAAGGTCAATTGATCCTGGAAAAGGATTGTGGGGTCTGAATGCCAGAATAATCTGTTCCAGCCTCAGATCCCAGCTGTAACAGGTGGGGTGAGGGGGAAACAGTGCTCTGAAACAGCGATTTGTTTTCCGTTAAGAAGCACTTCTAGGGGGTTTCTCACCGTGTCGAGCATCCACTGGCCCCAGTGCTGCTCCTTCTGACAGTGTTTTATTGCCAGAATTGGTGAAGAAGTTCCCCTTAATTTCCCACATAATGTATATATATTGAATATAGTCTCTTTCTTTTAGTCTGTGACACATCCAGACTGAGGAATTGTGTTGACTAAGGTAAATTGCTGTTAATCTGAACATTAAGATGCCTGACTGTGTACCCGAAAATCTCCTTTGTCTCTTGGTTGGTAACCTGGTTTTAAAAAGTATGTTGGTTATGAGAAGAGAAAATGCTGAGCTCCTTTGCAGTAGTTTCAGCTGTAATGTTAGGCATCCCTGTCTCTTCCACGAGGGAAATGGCTCCCTTGGGCCCCTTGTTCCCGGGTATGATATGTGATTTTGAGTTATTTAGTTGATGGAAAGGTAGACTGGCTTGCACTGGTCAACGTGGCAGGCAGAGGAAGAGTTCCAGCCACAGGCAAGTCTATTTTGTACTGTGAAGATTACACTTCTTGTCCATTTGGAAAACTTTGTGTAAAGGTAATTACAGGGGGACAAGGTAGAGAAAAAAAAAAATCCTTTTTTTTTATTTTTAAAGTTGTATAGTTGTTGTAAAGGAACAATAGGCGTTACAAAGATGGGACATAGTTATAGAGAGATACAGTTTTTACCTAATGTTTGTGGCATTCTTTTGAGAAGATTCCAGCTATATGAAAAAACACTTTGCAGTATGTAGTTCGTCATATTTCTAAACCCCTCATCAATACTATAATCTTTTTCTTCCAGCAATAATAATCAAGACCTAAACTTTTCATAGATGTTTTTATGCATGTATGTGTCTCCTGTTATAAATTCTCACTGGTAGCATGAGTTTTGGCCCTATGTAAGTACTAGTGGCATCATAGACCACTTTAACAGCTCCCTACTTTCTCGTATATTTTTACGGGTATTTTATGAAGTATTTATTATAGGTAGCACTTCAGGCGGTGTAGAGACTTTCAACATGAAGTCTTTAAAAAACAGACCAACAGTGTCTTATTTAGAAAATATTTCTTTTATAAGCAGTCAGGCAAACACTTAGATATATAGGTGGATCATAAAAATAGGTGAAACTGCTGGTCCAAGGGATATTTTCAATTTTCTGAGGAAGGGTACAGTTCATGTATTCCTCAGTTAAATCTTTACTCTATGCACACACCAAAAACTTCCCTTTTACACTTTCTCATTATCTTTCTCTTATTTTCATTTTTACTTTCCCCATCTTATTATTTGTAAAAAGCAACATATTCTTTAATCACAAATGAAGGAGGAAAGCAAAGATGCTATCTGATTTCTAAGGTTTGCTTTACAACCTCTTACACTTAGAGTTGTCATTTAATGTAGCCTGATTTAGGCAACCTGATCTACTGAAACTTCAGAGGCCTTTTCCAGGCTACACCCAAGATGTAGGATCACTTCTCTGCTGTACTCATCATTTCTTTAATAGCCATAATTTCCAAATGTTTTCTTCTTAGCTAATTCAAATAACTTCTGAGTTTAGGCAATTAGTCACTACACCTAAGTGCCTGAAATGATGTATGTGCTTATGTGTTTTCCTCAGACTCCAATTTTTCAAAGTTGTTAGAGAAAGCATAGGAGAGGGATGAAAGAAATATGATCTCAAATTTAAAGGAGTTATTCAGTCTCTTCACCAAAGAAGAAACTCCTGAGATTGTGTCTATTTGTCTTTCCAGAGCACCTGGGTTTGCCTCAAAGTGCTCTGGTAATCAATAGCTTAATAGCAATGCTCCTGGTTTTCAAGGTATTTTCATATATAAATGCAGGCAGGATCAAAGTTTTGTGGGCAACCTTCAAGCAAGAAAATAAATATCTTAAAAAAAAGGAAGTCCAATACCTCACTTTTTTTCTTCAGCAGCATATATAGTTTAGTAGAGGCAGAGAGGAGGCAATTCTATTGTCTGTTGCTTTTTTTTCCTGCAACATCATTAGATCTGTTTCTTAAAAATAACATTTTCCTTTTTCCACATTAAAAACCGTAAACCTCTGCAATTGGAATACCTAGATTAATTTCAGCTGAACTGAACTATTTAATCAGAAAGAGAGAAGACAACGGACGCTATTTAGGAAAATATAAAGCTCATTACTACAATTCAGTTTAAACAAATTTCAAACTGAAATAGTCTTTTTTCAAGCCATATATTGAAACAGTTTTTGGAAATGCAAAATGGTCTTTTAAAATGTTGTTTGAAACTTCTGCCTAATTCAGGCTCTGACAAATTTAAAGTGAATTTGTTAAAAATCTCAGTGATGTTAAAACAGTTTTCAAGGGAGTAATGATATTGGTGGAAAAGTTCTTCCAGCTCTCATGATTCGCTTAACTTGCCAGGTCTGTGGGGCGAGAGGTGCTTGTGCTGAGTAAAGACAGTGAATCTTGGTTGGTGCCTGAAGGAATAATGTCAATGTAATGTAAATTATAAATGACAATGTCCGCTTTGATTTAATTATACATTACACCTATCAAGGGTATTGCATTTCAAGGCCCTTTCTGCACCTCCTCACTGGCATGGGGAGTTAGCATCTTCACACTCGTCCTACTGTAATTTCAGAAATAATGAACTCTGCAGCCAAGGCTGGAGAACCTTGGCAGGAGGGACGAGTGCTGTGGATCCACTGCTCCTGGCCGGTCAGCGTGTGCATTTCGTGTGACCAGAGGGACGGGCTGGATCCCCGGGAGCATGGGGCTGCTCTAAACCCCCCAGCAGCTCCCGCAAAGGCTGTTGGCAGCAACTGAAAATCTGAGCCCCTGGGCCAGGATGGGCCGCCGGGATGCAGGCAGGAGCCCAGGCAGGCCGTGCAGTCCCTGCCCACTCCCGACCCCACCGTGGGCGGGTGCCTCCGCCTGCCCCACACCTGCACCCTCTCCTGCTCTCAGGCCTGGAGCACCCAGCAAGTGACCTAATTGCTCTCCCCTTACAAGGTAAATGAATTCAGTGATATATTGAGTCTTTCCCAGGACCGACTCCTCTGACATAGACGTGCCTCTCTGCTTCTGATTTACTGCTCGTTACTGTGCACCATTTGACGGACAGATGTGCTACTTAATTACTGCAAGTGGCACAAGTAGGTCAGTCGCGCTTCGCTGCTCGTAGTGCCGGTCTGAGAGAGGGCCGCCGCTCCAGGCCTGGCTCTGTCATGTCTGCCACGATGGCAAATGGAGATTTTTTTTTTCTTTTTAAACTGTACAAGACATTTTAAAATAATCTAATCCTGTATTTAGTGTTGTTGAGCAAATGCTCTATAATTCAATTTAAATGTATTTGCCTCTAAGTGCAATTAAATTTGCCTTTAAAGCCCAATTATCTAACTTAAAGGCAATTTGTTAAAGCCTCAGATCTTCAAAATGTCTTTCCCCTCTTTCCGGCTCTCTCCATAGACTTATTCTAAAGATATTTTTTGTATATGTTTTCAGAAGGCAGGTGGTACTGGGCCAGAAAAAGTACACACACCAGCTCTCTTCTGAAGTGTCTTTTAAAGGTTTTCACATACTAATGAACTGAGCTTCTGAGGTAACGAAGAATTATCCTTGTAATCCTATAAGAGCTCTTAGCCTACGCTCTCAGCATTTATTTGTGTTTTTGTTTAATATTTATGCCAAAGCCTGGTGTATATTGATTGTGTTTGGGTTTGACTCACAGCTTCAGCAGATTTAGTCCTGACATACCCCAGTGCCAATGATATTGGAACCAAAACACAAGGATTCACATAGATTTGCTTATAAAATTGAAGTTAATTGTGCAGGTGCACTCACACACACAGAGGCTGTCCTCATGGGGTATACGTACCTGCTCTCGAGCATCCCTGTGTACCATCTCAGACTGGGTACGCCTGTGTGGGTATGCCATACTCTCATGCATTGGCACAGTTTAAAATCTTGAAGATGACTGGTTTGATTAATTTTAAAAATCAATTGCGTACAACATTAAAAAAAAACACGCGAGCAACAAAGTAATGAAGCTGTTATGCCTCGTGTTTCTTGTACTGTCTCTTAGGTTGAAAGAGTTTTCCAGACCTAGGTTCAAAGGGTCATTATCTGATGGGCATATACATCTGTGTTTCTCCTATAGATCAAGAAATTTAAATCTCTGTCCACCAAAAGAACCCTCA